>NW_027422597.1:3919290-4626851 GCF_048934315.1 Petromyzon marinus
CATCACCCACACTCACCACTCACACTCACCACCCACACTCACCACCCCACACTCACCACCCACACTCACCACCCACACTCACCACCGACACTCACCAAACTCACCACCCCCACTCACCACCCACAGTCACCACACTCACCACCCACACTCACCACCCACACTCACCACACTCACCACACCACACTCACCACCCACACTCACCATCCACACTCACCACACAATGGACGAGAGCCTGCCAAGCCACGTGCGCGTGTGAAGAGTTAGGATAGAGATACAAAAATAACTTATAATGTAATAACGTGTACATATATATCTAGACCATTGTTTGTTTATCGATTGTTGTTGTTAATAAATAAGCGGACTCAACAGAACGTTGCAGTTGTGTTTGTTGTGGCGAGTTGCTGCTGCCTGGGGTCTCAGGTGACTTGGATCCAGATGTTGACTATCTCGCCTGGTACACAGGAGGTCGTGGGTTCAATTCCGACCCTAATGAGATGCTAACTACCTCGCCTGGTTACGCAGATCGTGGGTTCGATCCCGGACCCTGATGGGATGTTAACTACCTCGTCTGGTTACGCAGGAGGTGGTGGGTTCGATCCTGACCCTGGTGAGATTTTGACTACCTCGCGTGGTATACAGGAGGTCGTGGGTTTCTGTCCCGACCCTGACGATTCCTGCTGCTGTATATTTGGAGTCTACGTCTCTCATCATCACAGTGGCTAGGAAATGTTAATTACCTCGCCTAGTGTACGGGAGGTCGTGGGTTCAATTCTACCCTGATGAGATGTTAACTACCTCGCCTGGTTACAAAGGAGGTGGTGGGTTCGATCCCGACCCTGATGAGATGTTAACTATCTCGCCTGGTACACAGGAGGTCGTGGGTTCAATTCCGACCCTGATGAGATGCTAACTACCTCGCCTGGTTACGCAGGTCGTGGGTTCGATCCCGGACCCTGATGGGATGTTAACTACCTCGTCTGGTTACGCAGGAGGTGGTGGGTTCGATCCTGACCCTGGTGAGATTTTGACTACCTCGCGTGGTATACAGGAGGTCGTGGGTTTCTGTCCCGACCCTGACGATTCCTGCTGCTGTATATTTGGAGTCTACGTCTCTCTCTCTCTCATCATCACAGTGGCTAGGAAATGTTAATTACCTCGCCTAGTGTACGGGAGGTCGTGGGTTCAATTCCGACCCTGATGAGATGTTAACTACCTCGCCTGGTTACAAAGGAGGTGGTGGGTTCGATCCCGACCCTGATGAAATTTAACTACCTCGCTTGGTACGCAGGAGGTCGTGGGTTCCATCCCGACCCTGAAGATGCCTGCTGCTGCTGTGTATTTGGAGTCTGCCCAGCTCCGTGTCTCATCAGCAGAAGCAAGAGACAGGCTTTGCTTGAACCAATGGAGGTGAACTGCCCAGATGTTTGTTGTCAGATGCACCTAGCCTGGCACAGCAGTCAACCCATGGCACCTGCTGGATCGGTCCCGTGACCTCCTACTCCACCTAGCCTGGCACAGCAGTCAACCCATGGCACCTACTGGGTCTGTCCCGTGACCTCCAATTGCACCTAGCCTGGCACAGCAGTCAACCCATGGCACCTGCTGGGTCTGTCCCGTGACCTCCTCCTGCACCTAGCTTGGCACAGCAGTCAACCCATGGCACCTGCTGGATCTGTACCGTGACCTCCTACTCCACCTAGCCTGGAACAGCAGTCAACCCATGGCACCTGCTGGGTCTGTCCCGTGACCTCCAATTGCACCTAGCCTGGCACAGCAGTCAACCCATGGCACCTGCTGGGTCTGTCCCGTGACCTCCTCCTGCACCTAGCCTGGCACAGCAGTCAACCCTTGGCACCTACTGGGTCTGTCCCGTGACCTCCCCTTCCACTTCGCCTGGCACAGCAGTCAACCGATAGCACCTGCTTGGTCTGTCCCGTGACCTCTGCCTGCACCTAGCCTGGCACAGCAGTTAACCCATGACACCTGCTGGGTCTGTCCTGTGACCTCCTCCTGCACCTAGCCTGGCAAAGCAGTCAACCCATGTCACCTGCTGGGTCTGTCCCGTGACCTCCTCCTGCACCTAGCCTGGCACAGCAGTACAACCCATAGCACCTGCTGGGTCTGTCCCGTGACCTTCTCCTTCACCTAGCCTGGCACAGAAGTCAACCCATAGCACCTGCTGGGACTGTCCCGTGACCTCTTCCTGTACCTAGCCTGGCACAGCAGTCAACCCAAAGCACCTGCTGGGTCTGTCCAGCAACCCTTCGAAACTTCACATGGCCTCATAAGTGTCGTGGTGACGTCACAAGGGGGATGGGACACGTGTCTGAGTAACAATTAATGAGTTCTGCACGGGTCGTCATTAACAAAGCTTACCTAACCTATCCACACTACAAATTGCAATCACCTTTACTGGCTACTCCTATAGGCTTCCATAGGTTTTACATCAAACCTTCCACCACATTTCCTACACGACATAACTATCTTCTTATCCACACTACAAATTACAATCACCTCCACAGGCTATTCCCATAGTCTCCATTACCTGTCCTCACGTTCCCCAATTTGCTTAAGAAACCACGCTTATCCGCACTATGCATTAAAATTGCCGTCGCCGGCCAATCAAATAGAGCTCCCATAGGCTCTCACGTTTCCTGCCCTCCACATTCCCTACATGACATAAGCTTCGCTACCTATCCGCACTACAATTGCTTTCGCCGGCAAACTCCCATAGAGCGCCCATCGTCTCCTATGTTAAGCTACCACCACATTCCCCAGTTTTCGCTTAACAAACCACGCTTATCCATAGAGACACAAAGAGACCCATAGTTCAGTTCAGTTCATTTATTAGGTATAGCCCTGTGAGCCATTCGGCTCTTGAATCGGGTGCAACCGCAACCAACTAAAAAAAGAACAAGAAACATCTTAAAGTGACTACATGCAACAGAAAAAATCCAGGAAAAAAACGGCAAAGTCTTCCAGAAACAGCACCGCATATCAACGCTGTGTGCAAAAATCCCAGTGGGATGCTTGTCAAACAATAACAACCATAAGACAATTTCAATTACAGTTACCAGTCTAACTCTGTGTATTTCAACAAACAAATATGGCTAAACCAGAACCTTTTCGAAATCACCAAAATAAAGCTATAAAAACAATGTAAGAGTGATCACAGGAACTGTGATTACAATTTAACAATAAACGATATACGTGACATGCACGACCAATTCTAGATTTGAAGCTTTCGTGACTGCAAGGATCTATACTCTTTGGTTCTATTCGGTAAAGTCACGTAGGTAAAAAATAAAACAACAAAAATCACGACGTTTCGGCTACAACACAAGCAGCCTTCATCAGGTGAAGGGACTGTGTTGTCATGAGGACAGCGTTGGAGTGAAAACAGCCAAGCCCAGGTCGCGTCCTTTAAGCTGTAAAATCTAGAATCCACAAACTTACCTCACATAGAGACCCACAAACTCACTTCACACTGAGACCCACACACTCACCACACACAAACACACATTGAGACGCACAAACTCACAACACAGAGACCCACAGACTCACCACACACAGACACCCACACTCATCTCACACAGACACCCACAGACTCACCTCACACAGAGACACACAGAGACCCACAGGCTCACCTCACACTGAGACACACAGACTCACCACACAGACACACAAAGACACCACAGACTCACCTCACACAGAGACCCACAGACTCACCCCACACAGACACGCACACTCACCTCACAGACACCCACAGACTCACCACACACAGACACACACAGACACCCACACTCAAACCACACAGAGACCCACAGATTAACCTCACACAGACACACACAGACTCACCACACAGACACACAAAGAGACCACAGACTCACCTCACACAGAGACCCACAGACTCACCACACAGACATACAAAGAGACCACAGACTCACCTCACACAGAGACCCACACTCAAACCACACAGACACTCACAGACTTACCTCACACAGAGACCCACAGGGCCACAGACTCACCACACACAGACACGCACACTCACCTCACAGATACCCACAGACTCACCTCTCACAGAGACTCACAGACTCTCCACACACAGACACCCACACTCAAACCACACAGACACCCACAGATTCACCTCACACAGAGGCACACAGAGACCCGCAGACTCACCTCTCACAGAGACTCACAGACTCTCCACACACAGACACCAACACTCAAACCACACAGACACCCACAGACTCACCTCACACAGAGGCACACAGACTCACCACACAGACACACAAAGAGACTCACAGACTCACCACACACAGACACCCACACTCAAACCATACAGAGACCCACAGACTAACCTTACACAGACACACAAAGTGACCCACACAATCACCACACAGAGCACCCAGAGACTCATCACTTAAAGACCCGCAGACTCTCCACACAAAGACCCACAAACTCACCTCACACAGAGACCCACAGACTCACTACACAAAGACCCACAAACTCACCACATAGAGACCCACAAACTCACTTAACACAGAGTCCCACATACTACCACACCGCTGTCATCGCACCAGCACCACGGTGCATCACGTGGCACCGCCTAGCTACTACCACTACCACACCTCTGTCATCGCAACCAGCACCACGGTGCGTCACGTGGCACCGTCTAGCTGCTACCACTACAACACCGCTGTTATCGCACCAGCACCACGGCGTGTCTACCACTACCACACCGCTGGTCATCGCACTACGACACGTTAATTTTTAAATGTATGCACACGTATACAGTAAAACCTTGTATTGCGAGCATAATCTGTTCCGGAAACGTGTTTGTAATCCAAAGCACTCGTATATCAAGGCACTCGTATATCAGTTGTGATCACGTGACGCTCGTTAGACAAAGCGTATACGTACTACTCGTATTGCAAGACCTCGTTCGTTTATCAAATTAATATTTATTTAAAAATTTTGCTCGTCTTGCAAAACACTCGCAGACCAAGACCAAGTTTCTCGCAATTCAAGGTTTTACTGTATTTATATTTTTATACGTAAAATGTTCAATTATTTTTTTACGTGTTCAGATAACTACTTGTGGTAAGTACCCGGCGTTGCCCGGGCGACAAAGGCAGACAAACACATGGACTTACACACGGACATCGACCCACACACATAGAAAACATCGACTTAGATGCACACACACACGGTTAAACCCAGGATGGATCGTGAGCAGGCCAGCCTAAATGTTTCGAACCGGCGAAGATGTTCCATTAAGGGGGTGCACGTGTCGCAAGCGTAGAGAAGGGAGGAAATTACCGTGGCCGAGAAGACCTGGAGCTTCATGCGGAGCGAGAGACCAGGTACCTTCCACACAGCATAACGCAGCCGATGAAAATATAATGGCGCTCGACTGATTTGGAGTGGGACCTCTGCTGTTTAACCGGAGCTGGTCATGAGTACACTGGGCAGGTATGGGAATCTCTGCAATCTCTGCACAACTGCCGCATCACCAATTGTGAGTTGTGGCGGTGGATTGTCCGATGGTACAAAATACCCAGGCAGGTGCTTAGTTTTGGTAGGGCTGATGGTAAGGCCCAACCTCTTAGTGGCACGCTCCAGGTTCAGCAGCAGCGACTCCAACTCCTCCTCTGAGTGAGTAGCAATCACCAGAGCATCGGCATACATAACATGGTTGAGAAATAGGGAGCCATCCCTTGACCGCACCCGGGCATCGATCAGCCTCCCATTGTATCTGTATCACATGGTAATTCCTCCGGTACAGCCATTGAAGGCTTGACCAACTACGTGGTCAAAAGATATGTTAAATAATGTGGGAGCCAGAGGACATCCCTGTCACACCCCAAGGTGTAGAGGGAATGGCTGTGACTGACGGCCTGTAGTTTGATGCGGGGCCGCTCAATATCATAACGGTCCTTAAGTATCGTGAGCAAAGGGGGAGGGACTCCGAAAGCATGAAGAACACCAAAGGCCTGGCCTACTGATAGTATCATAGGCCTTGACCAGGTCAATAAAACAGACACATAGACTCACACGCACACATGGAGCTACAGACATGCAAAGAAATGGACTCACACTAACTCTGATGGAGCCACACACACAAAGCGACTATCACACACGCCCATGGACTGACACACACAGACATATTGACTCACACACACAAACACATAGACGTACACACACACACATATGGAGTCACACATGCATAGACATCCACTTTAGATACGCACACATGGAGTTACACAAATATATATCGACGTACACACATACAGCAACTCACACACACACATCGACTTACACACGGACATACGTGGACTAAAAAACACACATTGACGTATAGTACACTGATATACTTACACGCATATCAACCAAGACACACACACGCATTGACTTACACACACATATCGAGTGACACACACACACATGTATGGATTTACACACACATGTGGACTACAACACACATATGGACTGACAACACACATACACAGCGACGTACACACACACACATCGACTGACAAACATAGACACACAAACGCACGTTAACTTACACACTCAGATGGTGCCATGCACACACATCGACTAGCACACAAACATGGACTAACACACACAGAGAGTGACTGATACGCACACAAATGGACTGACACGCACACTTGGACTGACACACACAAACACTTCGACATACACACACACACATCGGGTGTTGTCCGTTCGACAAAGACAGACACACACATGGACTTAAACACACGTATGGACCTACACGCACACATATGGACTCAAACACACACACAACTCGACTCAAACACAAACACATTGACTTACATACACACATATGAACTTACACACACATATGGACTAACACACACATGGACTAACACACACACACATTTGGAGGTTTGATTGATGAGCTGGCACTGCTAAGGTTCTGGATTCGAAATTAGGTCAGCACTCAGACCTCTGAGCGATGTGGCCATATCTCTCTTGCGAGAATCGAGAATATAGGTTTATCATGCGCGATTGAAGTTATATCTAAAAACCAAGATCTCACTTCTGCTACGCGTTATCTGCACACATACTAGCTTACGTTTTGATAACTGTGATGTAAGGGGTTATCTTCGTGCAGTCATTCGTGACCGGGTTGAGACCATCAACTCACCTCACTTGACTGTGCAGTTTCATTACAGGCGAATGCCTGGATTCGAACAAAGGTTTTCAGTGATGCTGGCTCAAAGGGGTTGTGGATGTGATAATGATGACACTGAATGCAAACACAATCCAATGAATTTTTAAAGATATTTTATTTTGCATCACAAGCCCAAAGCATTGCATAACATGCAACTGACTAGTTGCATGCAATTCCCTATAATTAAAGAGCATGCAATTGTAATCTAAATGCATTAATCCAGATGGTGGTGCTGATGGAAATGATAGTACTACAAGAGAAGTTCTTTAATTTTCTGGTGTCACCTTTGGAGAAATTGTTGGTCATTCGAGGCCAGTTATCATTATTTGTATATTCATTGTAGTGTGAAATGGAAAACAAATATGAGCGTTTCTGAAAATAGGTGTCCCAACACAAATGAAGATTGGTTGATTGTTTGAGGAATCTTTATCTTTCCGTCATCGTTTTGTTTGGTATCATTCACACGTGGATGTCTTCTCTCTATAATTTTAGTAGAAATGTTGGTCAAGTCCATCGATTATTCTGTTCGTGTCAGCATGCAGAAACTGTATTGTCAAGATATATGTTTGTATGATTTTGTCGTGGAGAATGTCCTTAGCTGTGTGCTTCATTTGGGTTTTCACTCTTCACCTTCTCATTTCTGAAGCCCATAAAGCATCACCTCTTTCACCTCCTTACAGTCATTTATGTCGTTCATCCAACTTGTACTTTGATGTTTTGAACCCCTCCAGATTTGCACTCTACCGATCAACGTTGCCTATGCCAGTGTGTATTGTCTTGTTACATTGCCCAAACCACTGCAGGAAGTTTATTTCCATTTGCTTTTGCTAGTTGGGGCTCATTCTCACGTAAGTAAATGGCAAAAGTGACGTTTAAAATTATTTCTTATCTGTGAAATGATAGATTGTAAAATCAAATATTATGAAGATACCCTCTGCTGTGTTGGTTTGATCTGGAACAGTTTTTGTTGTCGTTTTGTTGCCTTGCCCAAGTTTGCATTTAGTGTTGAAAAATCAACAGGAATGTACTTATGCTATTTGTACTTATATACTTTATACTTATTTCTTTATATAAGTTTTAGCTACTGGCTTACCATTGCTCTACTTTTTCCTCCTATCGTGTTGTGTATTGTTTGTTGTTGTAACTTGCTGTCTCGCCCCTACTGGACATTTGTAAAAAAGAGATTAATTTATCGTCGGATTCCTCCGGGATAAAGACAGATTATGATCATTCCATTGTGATTTCTGAGCGAACAGACTCAATTATGTACGGTATGTGCGAGAAAAATTCGTTGAAATAACTGCATCTCCGTGTTAATTATTTTTTCACCGATTCAAAGGTTCCTTAATTGCACGAACTGAAATCTCCCAAATGACATATGTATTGCATCATATTTTATACCGCAGGGTTCAATAAACTATTAAAGAAAGATAGGCAGCGTTGAATGCAGCATGCAGTTAGTAAAGCGCAGCACGTGCGTGCTTTTCCGGTGCCGTTTCACTTTTCCTTTGTTACTACAGTCGCCTTGGTGTAGGCGAGGCCCTTGTAGACACCCTCCATTGGGATGTCGTAGGTGGCGCCGTTCAATAAGGAGATGCGCACCGTACCCTTGTACGGGAGGTCGATTTCCGCGCGACCGATATTGATGTCGATCGCAGTGGTCTTGTGTGGAGGAACCGTGACGTTGAATGAGAGGAGCTCGGTTTTCGATTCTGAATTCTCCACGGCGTGCGTACTCTCGGTGCTAACGGTAAAACTAAAGCCATATTCAACCTCCACGACATCCGGAACGCCGGCTGAGACGGTGAGGCTCACGGTTGCCTCCAGACTGTTTGTGATCGACCAGGAGGAGGTTTTGGTCACGGTCTTGGAGGTTTCAATTTTATAGGTTTGGGGGACAGAACCAGTATTCTTGTAACTGAGTGATTTGATCTCTTCCATCTGGACTTTTGGAAGCTCCCTGTGCAGTGTAGGGTATGTCACGTTGATCAATTCTGAACTTTTAACCGAATTGATGAAGAGGAAGCCCATGCTGTCGATGTCTGAACCGCCTTTGCCCATAATTCCAAGGCAGATTCCAGAGCGGATGTCGACTGGGTACTCGGTCTTTAGGCCCCAGTCTGTCATCTTCACGAAGAATTCCCTGCCTTTGGTTGTCCTGAACTTGAAGGCGCCCAGGCGTGAGCCAGCCCCATTCCCCCACAGTGAGAGGGACGAAAACAGCTCCCCGGGCTGGAACACAAACTCTTTGTGAGATCCCGAGGGACTGCCGTACTGTGCAGTCCTTCCGTCCGTCAGCCAGGCCTTCACGCACTTGATCTGCCACCCTCCAACCCACACCCAGATTTTTTCCAGCGTTGCTCCATTTCTCCTCCCATCAAAACTGAAAGCTGTTCCTCCTTGTCCTCCACAGGTGTGTAAGGCCAATGCATAAGGCATTTTCTCCTTTCTTCCTGCACATTACAAGATACAGATTTGTTTAAATTATGAAAGGTCAAACATTGTGATATTCACAGTTTGACTTTCAAAACCACATTTTATTGACACCTCTGTAATAGTTATGCACTTCTAAATTTGCATGTCGACTCAGACGTTATCGACAATTCAATAACAAATATCACTATTGCGAAAAAACCGGTGAAAAAGCAGTACATCATCATGTTGGGAAATTGTAAAAAAAACACATTGTATCAGATTATTAACTCGTAATGCCTAACTTACAGCTAAAGACAATGAAAGAGGAGCAGACAGTGACAAGGTTAGATAATTTACAAGAATAACTGTTTGAGGTTAAGAGAGCCTTGTCTGCAAGAGAAATACAGCTTCTCTGAAATAAAAGTTGACAAACACAGAACAGCAAATCCTTCCCTCGAGGTTTTACTGTTTTGGGCCAAATTTATTGAGGTACTGTTCGCCGATTGTGCCCCTGTGGCTCGAACATTCGCAGTTGATCTATAGATTTCTGTATGCATAATAAATGTACTGCTCGCGATTATGCTGCCATGAAAGTACACAATGCGCCATCTTGTCCCCATCTTATTGCCCAAGTGGCCCATCGTGGTATCCCAGGCCACGTGGTGTTCCTAGATTCCAGTGGATAGACAGTGAGGCTCAGCCGCTCACGATTTTAACTTCCTGCAGTGAACAGTACTGTACACGGTTACCTATACAGTACATCTACGAATAGCCCCTCCTGTATTCAAAAAGCTTTCTTTAAGATGTTTGATTCAAGCATAGCCTCATCCATATGGAATCACAAATTAGCGCAAATAGATTTTCATTCCCTTACGTTACTTAAGAGACATCGGGGCCTGACCCTTTTCAGATTTCCTAAAATAGAACAAAGCAATCGCTTTCAGAACTTTATTCAATAGATCAACAAGAAAAAGTATAGGACATGGAAAAACTGGGAGAAGGCTCGGTGAGCTGCTGGTTATTTGCTGCCGTTACCTAAGCTCCTATCAAATATAGATCGTGGGTCCTGAAACCATTATTCACGGTTTCTAACACATTGGGGAAATGCAACCACAGGTGAATCTCATTCTACTCCTTCATATGTAGACAATCGCCTCTGTGGGGCAACCAATCACTAACAATAGGACGCACAAGGGCTAACTGGCCTGGCTGGAGAGAGATAGGCTTGGAAAGGGTGGGGGACCTTCCAAATAAGGTTAGCAAAATATCAGGGACACCATCCAAAGCTACAAACAAAAACTTTTACCACATCACTCACCCAATCTTGGATGGTCTGGTGGAAAAAGGAAATGAAAAGTTTGTGCAGGAGATTGAGACCGGGTTAGAGCCAAAACTAGAAAGCTGACTGGGTAAGGCTGCTGGGACAGGACATTCCTCACCAGAAATGGACTCAAATATGGTTTGGCTCTGACAGCAGGCCGCAGGTCCCTTCCTCTAAACATAATTTAGTTCAAATTCACACATTCCTCTCCTAATTGCCCTAGATACCACAATGCACGGTACAGATGTAACTGAATGCCTTCTGGACGTGCCCAGATATTTTAGAATTTTACGAGAATTTAACGGATTATTTTAATCGGAACTTGGCACAGAGCTGAGCCCCTCAGTGGACTAAACTTTGCGGGGCTTGAAAACAAAAGGGCTATCGGTACGCCAATATGCCTTACTGAAAACCGGCTATATTGTAGCAAGAAAGACAATACTAGCAAATTGGAAACAAGAACCCCCTCTTGGGGACTCTGGCACAGAACTATCCGTGCCTTGGCGGGAATCAGCTCCTTAACCAGGATCTACCAGGGATATAATAAGAGTAAGAGGCAATGTGGTCCCCATTTTTATTGACCCTGCGTGAATAACCAGAAAAGTAGGGAGCGGGGCAAGGGGATGAACTCCAGACACTGAAACATTGCAATAGTCACCGTTGCTCCTAGGGGAAAATAAGAAGGATAAGCCCAGACATCACGCTCATGTTACTTTGTTTCCTGTCAAGTTTGGATAAATTATTCCCCTTCCTCCCCCTTGTCCTTCTTCTTCCCCTTCCCAGTTAATCTGCTGCTCCTGATCGTTGCCTCTGTGGTAGGTCAGCGAGCCCAAGGGCATCCAGACGGGTCCCCATTTAAGGATTTATTGCACCGGGTTCGACACACGTTCGTAATTGGTATCTCCCTCTGTGATGGCCATGTTCTGGACTCTTACAAAAAAACATGCATTGGATAAATAAAGGGTGGACGATTGACCCAGGACATCAAGAGTCGTGTTTTTCTTCTTCTTCTTCATGTGATGCAGTGTGGATATCAAAGAGAGAGAGAGAGGAGGGAGACAGGAAGAGAGCAAAGGTAGAAGGGAGGCACGAGTATTGCGCAATCGACGTCACTTTTACACAGACAAACGTCATCAATGCATTTGTATGCAAAGTTTTTTTCTTGAACATTTAAACCAACGTTGTATGATTGTCAATTGAATTCACATCTTTATATTTTTAGGAGTTGCTTGCTGCTGATGCTGTTATACGTTTTTTTTTCACTGATTCGTGACAGTACCTTACAGAACGGATTTGTAGTGAAAATAAACACAGAAATCCGATAGCATCTTGTTTTGCCAACATCACACCAAACAGGCAGGTTCTCAAGGGGTGCCAGCTCAGAGGCATTTACCTGGGAGTCACCTGTCCAACACACACACCACCTGAATTTTTAAGAACGAGACCAGTCAGGAGTAACCCACATACTCACCTTAAGGTTCTCTTCCCAGAGCATGATTTTCTATCACCAGAATACTGTCATTTATACTACTGTTGCACAGGCCACGTGATCCAGCTACAGCCTAAATTATAGATCGCTTCGCATCACTCACGTCAGAATAGTTTATGTAAATATAGTTTGGCATATTTCCAGAAATTATGAATATTTAATCTATCATACATTGATATGTTTTTCAAACTTGAACCTCTCTTTCTTTTTCATGATGACGAGGTGGAGTGAATCAATGAGTGGTGTATTATCAAACAAGGTCCTTCTAACATTATGGAACCTTGTTTCCGTGCCAAACATCGTAATCCTTCCATTAAAAAAATATTCTGAAGCAGAAAGTTAGTAGTGCCAGATACACCAGCCACATTTGCTACCGTGTAGCAATATTTTAATGTCGATGTAAAATTCAATTGAGGGACATGATTATTTTGGTGTGTTCTGGGACTGTTGTTGTACATATCCGGGAAAGATCTAGATTGTTGTTGTTGTCTTGGTGAGGGACTGTTGTTGCTGTTGTCTTGGAGTTGTCTGGGACTGTTGTTGTTGTTTTGGTGTATAACTCTTGTACTTGTCATGGTGTTGTCTTGGACGCTTGATGTTGTTTTTGTCCTTTTGCTGTTTTGCCCCAGGCGTGCATTTGGTGTCAAAAAATTGGCAGGAATGTATGTTCTTGTGCAATTTGTACATCTATACAGGAGTATCTCACTTAACGAGCATTCTGTCTCTGCTAATTCGAGCGATTTCAATACAGATTAATTTGTTCCAAAACGAGCAACACTCTCAAGGCACTACTTTTAGTTGCAAAAATGATCATCTTAAGCAGCGTTAAAACAAGTATAGCCAAAACATAACCCTCGTGCTCCTCCCAAGAGACCTCATTAGTTAACGTGTGTTGGGCTGAAACAAGCGTTCTATAACTCCTCGTTGGGTAAGGATTTCGCGTATTCATATTCTGTTGTTGTACCCAGAAAATGCTTACTGACTCTCAAGATACATTTTCGAAAGGGCCTCTCTAAGTTTCACAGTAGGGGGCGATTTAGCTGCTCTGTGTAATCTCAATTGAGTAATTTTGCAGATACATTTTCAGCATTGGAATGTTCGGCCACACCAGAAACATTTACAAATAAATTGTGAAAAAAGAAAAGCAGAGAACCCATAGGAAACCCATCCAGGAACTGCTCAGAAATCGAACAAAGGACGTCTAAACTGTGAGGCACAAGTGTTAAAACTCTGCCACCCCGCCTACAGTATCAAATTGAATCCACGAATTGAAATAGAATTGAAAAGAAAAAAAGCCCGCTTCAACTACAATGGAAGTCAAATGGTAATACATTTTAATCATGACTAAAGTTTGTCATCAGAATCCCTATAAATATGACGAAAAATGTAGTGCATTTAGTGAAACAGTTAAGCCATAACTGGTTTATTAGATTAATCTGATATACCAGTCGTTCCCAACCAGTGTGTTTGATGTGTACACCTCCCAGCCTAATATCTTTTCCTCATTCCCTGACCAGCACATAATCTACTGCGAATCATCCCTAACTTTACTTTACAATCCCTGTTCGTACCCCCTTTGGAGATGGTACACCAGATAGCCACTAACAGAAGATTAATGCAGTAATTTATACAAACGTTTAGGCTCCACAGTCCCAGAGTGTCAGGCTACTTTATTCCCAATAATTCGTTTGGTGCGACTGAGTAGTTTCTACTTCGAAAATAACCTTTAAAAATACACAGACCATGAAAACGAGACGTGACAAATGAAACATTACAATCGAGCAGACAGAGGTTACGAATCAAGCCATATTACACAATACAAATAAGTAAGACATGCACGTGTAAGATACACGATATAGAAAATTAGCCAATGCAAATGAGACAAACAGCAGAGACAGTTCATAAGATTCAGGGCATTTTAGATGAGTTATTACGAATTGGATATTAGATGGGCAAAGGGAGTAGGTAGGATATGTTAAACAGTAACAATTGAGGGCGAATTATAAAGTAAATAATCATGAGCATCCCCACGCTGAGAAACATGCAAGGAAAGCAATCTTGCTAGCAAGCTGTTATGAGTAGCAAAAACATGTTGCGTAAAGCAGACGTGTTACGTAAGAAGTACCGATATAGATGTCTCTTCTCTTCCATCAGCTGTCAACAGGTGGTTGACAACGAGGCTGAATGAAATGGTTCCTTTGATTTCGGTCACTGGACACGACATTCGCTGTGCCGTGAGGTATGGTGAATTGAATATTGGCTTGGCAACATTGATCGGTAATATTTAACGAATAAATAGTCAATAAATAACCGTGATAGTGGTAATGTATTGAGCCTATCATTTTTATTTAGATAGTATTTTTTGGGGTTTTTTTGGAAGCGGAAATGCCTTAGCCCACAAAAAAAGCATCATGGAGAAGGAAGTGAAGTGGCACTGCTGTGACTCTGCTTATCTGAAACCCGATTCACACCACCATCCATCACAGAAGAATTCTCTCATCAAGACTCTGTACCATAGAGCCCAATGCATATCCGACCAGGAAGACATAGGCAGTGAACTCAAGCACGTACACCAAGCTCTTAAGGCAAATGGTTACTCCGACTATACAATCCGCAAAGCTATCACTCAAACCATGAAGAAGGACCCTCTTGAGGAGCCTTTCAAAACCATCACTTTACCCTACATTGCGGGGATCACAAAAAAGATCTCCAAAATCTTGAATAAACACAAGATCAAGGTCCGTTTCAACACATTACATAAAATCCGTGATCTGGTTCCGTCTGTAAAAAGATGTGATTCCGGACATACGGTACCCTGGTGTCTACAAACTAAGTTGCCTCTGTGGTAGTAGTTACATTGGAGAAACCAAACGCCATGTCTCGGACCGCATTCATGAACACAAAGCAGACCATAAACACGGTAGGACCAACACCTCGGCCATGGCAGATCATTGTTATAATTCAGTAGGCTCACATGACATTGACTTTTCCAAGACAGAGGTTCTTTGTAAGCCATCTGGCTACCATGAGAGATTCGTTCATGAGGCTATCCACATATACAAGCACAAAGACAATTTCAACCGAGAAGATGGATTCTGGCTTAGCAATCATTGGAAAGATTTGATTAACAATTTCAGGTCTTAATTGATTGTTCACGTTTACAGTGGCTTTCAGACATCATACATTAATTTTTCGTCTCCCCCCTCCTCTTTTCAGAACATAGATGGACTAGTGATTGATATGCCGATCGGAACCGTCTCATAAACGCCGTCCAATTGCCAACTTTGGCCTAAAAGCATTGAACGTGAAGTCGCTGTCCCGCTCTCGATGGTGGTGCTCCATCATCGTCCGATTCAGCTGGCCGTTCCCCGGAGGGTGCGGGTCCATCGTCGGCGTGTTCCAATGCCGTGGGAACAGCTGCAGGACAACTTAACACCGTCAATAGCACCCGCTCCGTCGTCATAAAGCGGTCAAATGCCTCCGTCAATGTCGCCAGCCTGGCCTGCCACTGGGCCATGAGGACTCTCCAGTCACCCGTCGGCCCCGGGATCTCGGCCCTGCTTGAGCCACCATCCCGCTCTCTAGACACTTGCTCGACCAGGTCCTCCGGAGGAGTAACAGCCACTTGGCCAGACACGGGAATCACGTCCAAGTCGTTGCTGTTGTCGGACGAGTCCATCAGCACGTTCTTCCTCTTGGCCGATTTCTTCGACATGTCGGCGTAGTTTTGTAGTCACCTCTGACACCAAATGTAGTGGTTGATTTCACTTGGACAACTTTTGTTTTTCTTCCAACACCACTTCATTTACAGTTCCCCAAATGTCCTCAATACTTCACAGTTCCTTTGCTTGCCATGGCTCGCTCGCCGTGCTTCACACGACTCGCTCGCCGCCTTTGCCTCTCCAATCTCTACTTCTCCGTCAGCTCCGATATCACTGTGCTCTCTCCACTGCTGGCTGCTTCGTCTCTGCTCTCCGCTCTGCGCGATCACTGTGCTCTCTCCGCTGCTGGCTGCTTCTTCTCTGCTCTCCACTCTCCGCTATCACTGTGCTCTCTCCACTGCTGGCTGATTCTCTCTGCTCCCCACTCTCCGCTATCACTGCACTCTCTCCACTGCTGGCTGCTTCTCTCTACTCTCCTCTCTCTGCTATCACTGTGATCTCTCCACTGCTGGCTGCTTCTCTCTGCTCTCCTCTCTCCGCTATCACTGTGCTCTCTCCACTGCTTGCTGCTTCTCTCTTCAGCTCCTGCTTTCCTCTCTCCCTGCTGGCTGCCTTCACTTCAGCTCTGCTCCACGTCCTGCTTCGTCCAGCTCCCGAATCCAACCCCCCTTTCTCCTCGCGTCTCCCCAGTTTGTCCCTGCTCTCATTACTCTCCAATTAATTAACCCGCGTCCCAACGACGCTCCGCGTGCCCATGCACCTGTTACTTCTCCAGACTTTAAGACGCCACTTCAGCCCTGACAACAACACCAGCCAATCACAGCCGTCTCTGGCTCCATAGCTTAATTGGCCTAATCATGACATCATTGTCCCAACCATTGCATATGTTTGTCCCAATATGACCCATACTCTCCTGCCCCCGCGCCATCTCACCATTTACCCTCATGCGCCTATTTGTTCCACTACATATGTATGTATGTGTGAGTCGATATGTGTGTGTAAGTATATGTGTGTGTGTGAGTCCATTTGTGTGTGTAACTACATATGTGTGTGTCTAAAGTCGATGCCTGTGTGTGTGCGTGTAAGTCGATGTGTTTCTATGTGTGTGAGTCGATGTCTGTGTGTAAGTCCAGGTGTGTGTCTGCCTTTTTCACCCGGGCACCACCGGGTACTTACCGCTAGTTAGATATAAATCTAACAATGAATCCAATTTTTGTTTCATGTACAGCATATACAGTACATACAAATACATATTTAGTTAATCGGTACTAATATATTAGGGGCCATCCATAAATTATGTCATGCACTTGGGGGGGGGGGGGGTCAGACATTTGTGACGATGTTTGACGAGGGGGGAGGGGTTTGAGAAATGTGACGTCACATCAAAATGCGCAACTTTAAATAAATATAGGCAGCACCTTCTACTTAATTAATTATACGTTTTAATAAGTGTGTTTTCCTACAACATCAGAGTGCAGGGCCACATTCAAAATGCACTACAATGACAATAGTTTAAAGCGGTTTGAAGCATGTTTTACATATTTTTTTTGGGGGGGGGGGGCAGAGCTTCGTGACGTCATATTTGAGGGGGGTCTGACTTTGCGTGACGCCGCGTGACGAAGGGGGCGGGGGGTCAAAAATTGTCCAAAATCGCGTGACGTCATTTGGACGGACCCTTAGTCGAGTGTCATCACAGGTGAAAAGTCGTCTCTTGTCCGGGCGCCTCCACCCATCACACATGCGCCAAGTGATCTGGCTAACCGAATCAAGTAAAACTTCCTAAACGCTTGATTTCGTATAAAATTTTGTATTTCATATGCCAGATAGCAGACCAGCCAGCCAATCACAATGGTGGCTAATTCTGTCAGCCTTTGATGTTCCAGAGTCACAGCAGTGCCACTTCACTTCCTTCTCCATGATGCTTTTTTTGTGGGCTAAGGAATTTCCGCTTCCAAAACCCCCCCCAAAAATTGTATCTAAATAAAAAGGATAGGCTCAATACATCAACACTATCACGGTTATTTATTGATTATTTATTCGTTAAATATTACAGATCAATGTTGCCAAGCCAATATTCAATTCACCATACCTCACGGCATAGCGAACGTCGTGTCCAGTGACCGAAATCAAAGGAACTATTTCATTCAGCCTCGTTGTCAACCACCTGTTGGCAGCTGATGGAAGAGAAGAGACATCTATATCGGTACTTCTTATGTAACACGTCTGCTTTACGCAACATGTTTTTGCTACTCATAACAGCTTGCTCGCAAGATTGCTTTCCTTGCATGTTTCTCAGCGTGGGGATGCTCATGATTATTTACTTTATAATTCGCCGTCAATTGTTACTGTTTAACATATCCTACGTATTCCCTTTGCCCATGTAATATCCAATTCGTAATAAGTCATCTAAAATGACCTGAATCTTATGAACTGTCTCTGCTGTTTGTCTCATTTGGATTGGCTTATTTTCTATATCGTGTATCTTACACGTGCATGTCTTACTTATTTGTATTGTGTAATATGGCTTGATTCGTAACCTCTGTCTGCTCGATTGTAGTGTTTCATTTGTCACGTCTCGTTTTTATGGTCTGTGTATTTTTAAAGGTTATTTTCGAAGTAGAAACTACTCAGTAGCACCAAACGAATTATTGGGAATAAAGTGGACTGACACTCTGGGACTGTGGAGCCTAAACGTTTGGAGAAATTACTGCATTAATCTTCTGTTAGTGGCTGCCTGGTGTACCATCTCCAAAGGGGGTACGAACAGGGATTGTAAAGTAAAGTTAGGGATGATTCGCAGTAGATTATGTGCTGGTCAGGGAATGAGGAAAAGTTATTAGGCTGGGAGGTGTACACATCAAACACATTGGTTGGGAACGACTGGTATATCAGATTAATATAATAAACCAGTTATGGCTTAACTGTTTTAAAAAATGCACTACATTATACGTCATATTTTTAGGCATTCCGATGACAAACTTTAGTTATAATTAAAATTCATTACCATTTGACTTCCATTGTAGTTGAAGCGGGCTTTTTTTCTTTCCAATTCTATTTCAATTCGTGGATTCAATTTGATACTGTAGGCGGGGTGGCAGAGTTTTAACACTTGTGCCTCACAGTTTAGACGTCCTTTCGTCGATTTCTGACCCGCTCCTGGATGGGTTTCCTATGGGTTCTCTGCTTTTCTTCTCTCACAATTTATTTGTAAATGTTTCTGATGTGACCGAACATTCCAATGTTGAAAATGTATCTGCAAAATTACTCAATTGGGATTACACAGAGCAGCTACATCGCCCCCTACTGTAAAACTTAGAGAGGCCCTTTCGAAAATGTATCTTGAGAGTCAGTAAGGATTTTCTGGGTACACCAACAGAATACAAATACATGAAAACCTTACCCAACGAAGAGTTATCGAACACTTGTTTCAGCCCAACACGCGTTACCTAATGAGATCTCTTTGGAGGAACACGAGGGTTATGTTTTGGTCATACGTGTTTTAACGCTGCTTAAGATGATCATATTCGCAACTAAAAGTAGTGCCGTGAGAGTGTTGCTCGTTTTGGAACGAATTAATCTGTATTGAAATCGCTCGAATTAGCAGAGAAAGCATGCTCTTCAAGTGAGATACGCCTGTATAGATGTACAAATTGCACAATAACATACATTCCTGCCAATTTTTTGACACCAAATGCATGCCTGGGGCAAAACAGCAAAAGGACAAAAACAACAGCAAGAGTCCAAGACAACACCATGACAAGTACAATAGTTACACACCAAAACAACAACAACAGTCCCAGACAACTCCAAGACAACATTAACAACAGTCCCTCACCAAGACAACAACAACAACAATCTCAGATCTCTCCCGGATATGTACAACAACAGTCTCAGAACACACCAAGATAATCACGTCCTCATTGAATTTTACATCTACATTAAAATATTGCTACACGGTGAGTAAGGATCTATGTTACACAACATATTTATAAATGTGGCTGGTGTATCTGGCACTACTAATTTTCTGCTTCATAATATTTTTTTATGGAAGGTTTACGATGTTTGGCGCGGAAACAAGGTTCCATAATGTTGGAAGAACCTTGTTTGATAATAACCACTCATTGATTCACTCCACCTCGTCATCATGAAAAAGAAAGAGAGGTTCAACTTTGAAAATTATATATGTATGATAGATTAAATATTCATAATTTCTGGAAATATGCCAAACTATATTTACATAAACTATTCTGACGTGAGTGATGCGAAGCTATGTATAATTTAGGCTGTGGCTGGATCACGTGGCCTGTGCAACAATAGTATTAATGACAGTGTTCTGGTGATAGAAAAGCATGCTCTGGGAAGAGAACCTTAAGGTGAGCGTGTGGGTTACTCCTGACTGGTCTCGTTCTTAAAAATTCAGGTGGTGTGTGTGGTGGACAGGTGACTCCCAGGTAAGTGCCTCTGAGCTGGCACCCCTTGAGAACCTGCCTGCTTGGTGTGATGTTGGCAAAACAAGATGCTATCGGATTTCTGTGTTTATTTTCACTAAAAATCCGTTCTGTAAGTTACTGTCACAAATCAGTGAAAAAACAACGTATAACAGCATCAGCAGCAAGCAACTCCTAAAAATATAAAGATGTGAATTCAATTGACAATCATGCAACGTTGGTTTAAATGTTCAGGAAAAACTTTACATACAAATGCATTGATGACGTTTGTCTGTCTAAAAGTGACGTCGATTGCGCAATACTCGTGCCTCCCCTCTCACTTTGCTCTTTTCCTGTCTCCCTCCTCTCTCTCTCTCTCTTTGATATCCATACTGCATCACATGAAGAAGAAAAACACGACTCTTGATGTCCTGGGTCAATCTTCCACCCTTTATTTATCCAATGCATGTTTTTTTGTAAGAGTCCAGAACATGGCCATCACAGAGGGAGATACCAATTACGAACGTGTGTCGAACCCGGTGCAATAAATCCTTAAATGGGGACCCGTCTGGATGCCATTGGGCTCGCTGACCTACCACAGAGGCAACGATCAGGAGCAGCAGATTAACTGGGAAGGGGAAGAAGAGGACAAGGGGGAGGAAGGGGAATAATTTATCCAAACTAGACAGGAAACAAAGTAAAATAAGCATGATGTCTGGGCTTATCCTTCTTATTTTCCCCTAGGAGCAACGGTGCCTATTGGAATGTTTTAGTGTCTGGAGTTCATCCCCTTGCCCAGCTCCCTACTTTTCTGGTTATTCACGCAGGGTCAATAAAAATGGGGACCACATTTCCTCTTACTCTTATTATATTCCTGGTAGATCCTGGTTAAGGAGCTGATTCCCGCCAAGGCACGAATAGTTCTGTGCCAGAGTCTCCAAGAGGGGGTTCTTGTTTCCAATTTGCTAGTATTGTCTTTCTTGCTACAATATATCCGGTTTTCAGTAAGGCATATTGGCGTACCGATAGCCCTTTTGGTTTCAAGCCCCGCAAAGTTTAGTCCACTGAGGGGCTCAGCTCTGTGCCAAGTTCCGATTAAAATAATCCGTTAAATTCTCGTATAATTCTAAAATATCTGAGCACGGCCAGAAGGCATTCAGTTACATCTGTACCGTCCATTGTGGTATCTAGGGCAATTAGGAGAGGAATGTGTGAATTTGAACTAAATTATGTTTAGAGGAAGGGAACTGCGGCCTGCTGTCTGAGCCCAACCATATTTGAGTCCATTTCTGGTGAGGAATGTCCTGTCCCAGCAGCCTTTCCCCCTCAGCTTTCTAGTTTTGGCTCTAACCCGGTCTCAATCTCCTGCACGAACTTTTCATTTCCTTTTTTTCCACCAGACCATCCAAGATTGGTTGAGTGATGTGGTCAAAGCTTTTGTTTTTAGCTTTGGATGGTGTCCCTGATATTTTGGTAACCTTATTTGGAAGGTCCCCCACCCTTTCCAAGCCTATCACTCTCCAGCCAGGCCAGTTACCCCTTGTGCATTCTATTATTAGTGATTGGTCGCCCCACAGAGGCGATTGTCTACATATGAAGGAGTGGACTGAGATTCACCTGTGGTTGCATTTCCCCAATGTGTTAGAAACCGTGAATAATGGTTTCAGGACACGCGAACTATATTTGATAGGAGCTTAGGTAACGGCAGCAAATAACCAGCAGCTCACCGAGCCTTCTCCCAGTTTTTCCATGTCCTTTACTTTTTCTTGTTGATCTATTGAATAAAGTTCTGAAAGCGATTGCTTTGTTCTATTTTAGGAAATCTGCAAAGGGTCAGGCCCCGATCTCTCCTAAGTAACGTAAGGGAATGAAAATCTATTTGCGCTATTTTGTGATCCCATATGGATGAGGCTATGCTTAAATCAAACATCTTAAAGAAAGCTTTTTGAATACAGGAGGGGCTATTCGTAGATGCACTGTATAGGTAACCGTGTACAGTACTGTTCACTGCAGGAAGTTAAAATCGTGAGCGGCTGAACCTCACTGTCTACCCACTGGAATCTAGGAACACCACGTGGCCTGGGATACCACGATGGGCCACTTGGGCAATAAGATGGGGACAAGATGGCGCATTGTGTACTTTCATGGCAGCATAATCGCGAGCAGTACATATATCATGCATACAGGAATCTCTAGATCAACTGCGAATGTTCGAGCCACAGGGGCACAATCGGCGAACAGTACCTCAATAAATTTGGCCCAAAACAGTAAAACCTCGACGGAAGGATTTGCTGTACTGTGTTTGTCAACTTTCATTTCAGAGAAGCTGTATTTCTCTTGCAGACAAGGCTCTCTTAACCTCAAACAGTTATTCTTGTAAATTATCTAACCTTGTCACTGTCTGCTCCTCTTTCATTGTCTTTAGCTGTAAGTTAGGCATTACGAGTTAATAATCTGATACAATGTGTGTTTATTTTACAATTTCCCAACATGATGATGTACTGCTTTATCACCGTTTTTTCGCAATAGTGATATTTGTTATTGAATTGTCGATAAAGTCTGAGTCGACATGCAAATTTAGAAGTGCATAACTATTACAGAGGTGTCAATAAAATGTGGTTTTGAAAGTCAAACTGTGAATATCACAATGTTTGACCTTTCATAATTTAAACAAATCTGTATCTTGTAATGTGCAGGAAGAAAGGAGAAAATGCCTTATGCATTGGCCTTACACACCTGTGGAGGACAAGGAGGAACAGCCTTCAGTTTTGATGGGAGGAAAAATGGAGCAACGCTGGAAAAAATCTGGGTGTGGGTTGGAGGGTGGCAGATCAAGTGCGTGAAGGCCTGGCTGACGGACGGAAGGACTGCACAGTACGGCAGTCCCTCGGGATCTCACAAAGAGTTTGTGTTCCAGCCCGGGGAGCTGTTTTCGTCCCTCTCACTGTGGGGGAATGGGGCTGGCTCACGCCTGGGCGCCTTCAAGTTCAGGACAACCAAAGGCAGGGAATTCTTCGTGAAGATGACAGACTGGGGCCTAAAGACCGAGTACCCAGTCGACATCCGCTCTGGAATCTGCCTTGGAATTATGGGCAAAGGCGGTTCAGACATCGACAGCATGGGCTTCCTCTTCATCAATTCGGTTAAAAGTTCAGAATTGATCAACGTGACATACCCTACACTGCACAGGGAGCTTCCAAAAGTCCAGATGGAAGAGATCAAATCACTCAGTTACAAGAATACTGGTTCTGTCCCCCAAACCTATAAAATTGAAACCTCCAAGACCGTGACCAAAACCTCCTCCTGGTCGATCACAAACAGTCTGGAGGCAACCGTGAGCCTCACCGTCTCAGCCGGCGTTCCGGATGTCGTGGAGGTTGAATATGGCTTTAGTTTTACCGTTAGCACCGAGAGTACGCACGCCGTGGAGAATTCAGAATCGAAAACCGAGCTCCTCTCATTCAACGTCACGGTTCCTCCACACAAGACCACTGCGATCGACATCAATATCGGTCGCGCGGAAATCGACCTCCCGTACAAGGGTACGGTGCGCATCTCCTTATTGAACGGCGCCACCTACGACATCCCAATGGAGGGTGTCTACAAGGGCCTCGCCTACACCAAGGCGACTGTAGTAACAAAGGAAAAGTGAAACGGCACCGGAAAAGCACGCACGTGCTGCGCTTTACTAACTGCATGCTGCATTCAACGCTGCCTATCTTTCTTTAATAGTTTATTGAACCCTGCGGTATAAAATATGATGCAATACATATGTCATTTGGGAGATTTCAGTTCGTGCAATTAAGGAACCTTTGAATCGGTGAAAAAATAATTAACACGGAGATGCAGTTATTTCAACGAATTTTTCTCGCACATACCGTACATAATTGAGTCTGTTCGCTCAGAAATCACAATGGAATGATCATAATCTGTCTTTATCCCGGAGGAATCCGACGATAAATTAATCTCTTTTTTACAGATGTCCAGTAGGGGCGAGTCAGCAAGTTACAACAACAAACAATACAAAACACGATAGGAGTAAAAAGTAGATCAATGGTAAGCCAGTAGCTTAAACTTATATAAAGAAATACGAATAAATAAAGTATATAAGTACAAATAGCATAAGTACATTCCTGCCGATTTTTCAACACTAAATGCAAACTTGGGCAAGGCAACAAAACGACGACAAAAACAGTTCCAGATCAAACCAACACAGGAGAGGGTATCTTCATAATATTTGATTTTACAATCTAACTATCATTTCACAGATAATAAATCATTTTTAACGTTACTTTTGCCATTTACTTACGTGAGAATGAGCCCGAACTAGCAAAAGCAAATGGAAAAAAAACTTCCTGCAGTGGTTTGGGCAATGTAGCAAGACAATACACACTGGCATAGGCAACGCTGATCGGTAGAGTGCAAATCTGGAGGGGTTCAAAACATCAAAGTACAAGTTGGATGACCGACATAAATGACTGGAAGGAGGTAAAAGAGGTGAAGCTTTATGGGCTTCAGAAATGAGAAGCTGAAGAGTGAAAACCCACACGAAGCACACAGCTAAGGACATTCTCCACGGCAAAATCATACAACCATATATCTTGACAATACAGTTTCTGCATGCTGCCACGAACAGAATAATCGATGGACTTGACCAACATTTCTACTAAAATTATAGAGAGAAGACATCCACGTGTGAATGATACCAAACAAAACGATGACGTAAAGATAAAGATTCCTCAAACAATCAACCAATCTTCATTTGTGTTGGGACACCTATTTTCAAAAACGCTCATATTTGTTTTCCATTTCACACTACAATGAATATACAAATAATGATAACTGGCCTCGAATTACCAACAAATTCTCCAAAGGTGACACCAGAAAATTAAAGAACTTCTCTTGCAGTGCTATCATTTCCATCAGCACCACCATCTGGATTAATGTATTTAGATTACAATTGCATGCTCTTTAATTATAGGGAATTGCATGCAACTAGACAGTTGCATGTTCTGCAATGCTTTGGGCTTGTGATGCAAAATAAAAAATCTTAAAAAAATCATTGGATTGTGTTTGCATTCAGTATCATCATTATCACATCCACAACCCCTTTGAGCCAGCATCACTGAAAACCTTTGTTCAAATCCAGGCATTCGCCTGTAATGAAACTGCAGTCAAGTGTGGTGAGTTGATGGTCTCAACCCGGTCACGAATGACTGCACGAAGATAACCCCTTCCATCACAGTTATCAAAACGTAAGCTAGTATGTGTGCAGATAACGCGTAGCAGAAGTGAGATCTTGGTTTTTAGATATAACTTCAATCGCGCATGATAAACCTATATTCTCGATTCTCGCAAGAGAGATATGGCCACATCGCTCAGAGGTCTGAGTGCTGACCTAATTTCGAATCCAGAACCTTAGCAGTGCCAGCTCATCAATCAAAAATCCAAATGTGTGTGTGTTAGTCCATGTGTGTGTTAGTCCATATGTGTGTGTAAGTTCATATGTGTGTATGTAAGTCAATGTGTTTGTGTTTGAGTCGAGTTGTGTGTGTGTTTGAGTCCATATGTGTACGTGTAGGTCCATACGTGTGTTTTAAGTCCATGTGTGTGTCTGTCTTTTTCGAACGGACAACACCAGATGTGTGTGTGTACGTCGAAGTGTTTGTGTGTGTCAGTCCAAGTGTGCGTGTCAGTCCATTTGTATGCGTATCAGTCACTCTATGTGTGTGTTAGTCCATGTTTGTGTGCTAGTCGATGTGTGTGCATGGCACCATCTGAGTGTGTAAGTTAAAGTGCGTTTGTGTGTCTATGTTTGTCAGTCGATGTGTGTGTGTGTACGTCGCTGTGTATGTGTGTTGTCAGTCCATATGTGTGTTGTAGTCCACATGTGTGTGTAAATCCATACATGTGTGTGTGTGTCACTCGATATGTGTGTGTAAGTCGATGCGTGTGTGTGTCTTAGTTGATATGCGTGTAAGTACATCAGTGTACTATACGTCAATGTGTGTGTTTTTAGTCCACGTATGTCCGTGTGTAAGTCGATGTGTGTGTGTGAGTTGCTGTATGTGTGTACGTCGATATATATGTGTGTAACTCCATGTGTGCGTATCTAAAGTGGATGTCTATGCATGTGTGACTCCATATGTGTGTGTGTGTACGTCTATGTGTTTGTGTGTGTGAGTCAATATGTCTGTGTGTGTCAGTCCATGGGCGTGTGTGATAGTCGCTTTGTGTGTGTGGCTCCATGTGAGTTAGTGTGAGTCCATTTCTTTGCATGTCTGTAGCTCCATGTGTGCGTGTGAGTCTATGTGTCTGTTTTATTGACCTGGTCAAGGCCTATGATACTATCAGTAGGCCAGGCCTTTGGTGTTCTTCATGCTTTCGGAGTCCCTCCCCCTTTGCTCACGATACTTAAGGACCGTTATGATATTGAGCGGCCCCGCGTCAAACTACAGGCCGTCAGTCACAGCCATTCCCTCTACACCTTGGGGTGTGACAAGGATGTCCTCTGGCTCCCACATTATTTAACATATCTTTTGACCACGTAGTTGGTGAAGCCTTCAATGGCTGTACCGGAGGAATTACCATGTGATACAGATACAATGGGAGGCTGATCGATGCCCGGGTGCGGTCAAGGGATGGCTCCCTATTTCTCAACCATGTTATGTATGCCGATGCTCTGGTGATTGCTACTCACTCAGAGGAGGAGTTGGAGTCGCTGCTGCTGAACCTGGAGCGTGCCACTAAGAGGTTGGGCCTTACCATCAGCCCTACCAAAACTAAGCACCTGCCTGGGTATTTTGTACCATCGGACAATCCACCGCCACAACTCACAATTGGTGATGCGGCAGTTGTGCAGATATTGCAGAGATTCCCATACCTGCCCAGTGTACTCATGACCAGCTCCGGTTAAACAGCAGAGGTCCCACTCCAAATCAGTCGAGCGTCATTATATTTTCATCGGCTGCGTTATGCTGTGTGGAAGGTACCTGGTCTCTCGCTCCGCATAAAGGTCCAGGTCTTCTCTTCCACGGTAATTCCATCCCTTCTCTACGCTTGCGACACGTGCATCCCCTTAATGGAACATCTTCGCCGGTTCGAAACATTTAGGCTGGCCTGCTCACGATCCATCCTGGGTTTAACCGTGTGTGTGTGCATCTAAGTCGATGTTTTCTATGTGTGTGGGTCGATGTCCGTGTGTAAGTCCATGTGTTTGTCTGCCTTTGTCGCCCGGGCAACGCCGGGTACTTACCACAAGTAGTTATATGAACACGTAAAAAAATAATTGAACATTTTACGTATAAAAATATAAATACAGTAAAACCTTGAATTGCGAGAAACTTGGTCTTGGTCTGCGAGTGTTTTGCAAGACGAGCAAAATTTTTAAATAAATATTAATTTGATAAACGAACGAGGTCTTGCAATACGAGTAGTACGTATACGCTTTGTCTAACGAGCGTCACATGATCACAACTGATATACGAGTGCCTTGATATACGAGTGCTTTGGATTACAAACACGTTTCCGGAACAGATTATGCTCGCAATCCAAGGTTTTACTGTATACGTGTGCATACATTTAAAAATTAACGTGTCGTAGTGCGATGACCAGCGGTGTGGTAGTGTTAGACACGCCGTGGTGCTGGTGCGATAACAGCAGCGTTGTAGTGGTAGCAGCTAGACCAGGGGTCGGGAACCTATGGCTCGCGAGCCAGATGTGGCTCTTTTGATGATTGCATATGGCTCGCAGATAAAACAAAATATTCTCACTTGTTTTAATCCATCCATCGATTTTTCACTGCGCATGTCCTGTTCAGGGCTGCAGGAGCAATTGTCCATTATTTTAATTGGATGATACTGGCCTACGTTTGCCGTTGCTGGGTAAAACAGGTAAACGCCCCCTTTTGAATCAGTCTGAGACTGCGTCTGCTCGGTCATTAGCTCAAAGCTAACCCTTCGACGAAGAAGATGGCGAAAAGAAAAAAAGACGACGAGTATCGTACATTTCAGGACGAATGGACCGAAGAATTCGCCTTTGTGGAGAGAGCGGGTTCTGCGGTGTGTCTAATTTGCAATGACAAAATTACATCGTTGAAACGGTCGAATGTAAAGCGGCACTTCGACACGCGCCACGCTACCTTTGCATCAAAATACCCTGCGGGAGACAGCAGAAAGAAAGCGTGCCAAGAGCTTCTGAGCAGGGTGCAAGCTAGCCAGCAGCAACTCCGCGTATGGACCCGGCAAGGTGACTATAATTCGGCTAGCTTTGCTGGTTCTTTAGCAATAGTGAGGAACGGAAAACCATTCACAGATGGCGAGTATGCTTAAACGTTCATGCTGGATGTAGCCAATGAACTTTTTGATGATCTTCCGAACAAAGACAAGATAATCAAACGGATACAAGACATGCCTCTGTCGGCAAGAACTGTTCATGATCGTACCATCGTGATGGCAAACAAAGTGGAGGAAACGCAAGTGAAGGACATAAATGCAGCGCCGTTCTTTTCTCTGGCTTTGGATGAGTCAACAGACGTGAGCCATTTGTCGCAGTTCAGCGTGATTGCAAGATATGCTGTTGGTGACACACTGCGCGAAGAAAGTCTTGCTATTCTGCCATTAAAAGGGTCCACAAGAGGTGAGGATTTATTCAAGTCTTTCATGGAGTTTGCTCAAGAAAAAAGTCTACCTATGGATAAACTTCTCTCAGTGTGTACTGATGGTGCTCCGTGTATGGTGGGGAAAAACAAAGGATTTGTGGCGCTTCTCCGTGAACATGAAAATAGACCCATCCTAAGTTTCCATTGCATTATACACCAGGAGGCACTTTGTGCTCAGATGTGTGACAGGCAGTTTGGCGAAGTGATGTCGCTGGTCATTCGTGTGATCAACTTTATTGTTGCCCGAGGCTTAAATGATCGCCAGTTTAAAACACTGCTGGATGAAGTTGTAAATAACTATCCTGGTCTGCTTTTGCACAGCAATGTGCGTTGGTTGTCAAGAGGGAAGGTGCTTAGCCGTTTTGCGGCTTGCCTGAACGAAATCCGGACTTTCCTTGAAATGAAAGGCGTCGGGCATCCTGAGCTAGCCGACACCGAGTGGCTCCTCAAGTTTTACTATCTCGTAGATCTGACTGAACATCTGAACCAGCTCAACGTGAAAATGCAAGGCATTGGAAATACAGTGTTATCCCTTCAACAAGCTGTATTTGCTTTTGAAAACAAGCTGGAGCTTTTCATCACGGATCTTGAAACAGGTCGTTTACTACATTTTGAAAAACTGAGCCAATTTAAAGATGCATGCACAGCAAGTGAGCCCATTCAAAACCTTGATCTCCGCCAGCTAGCTGGCTGCACATCCAGTCTCCTACAGTCCTTCAAAGCACGCTTTGGAGAATTTCGTGAGCATACTCGTCTTTTTAAGTTCATCACCCATCCAAACGAGTGTTCACTGAACACAGCCGACCTGAATTACATCCCTGGTGTCTCCGTCAGAGATTTTGAAGCAGAAGTGGCTGACCTGAAGGCCTCAGACATGTGGGTGAATAAGTTCAAGTCACTGAATGAAGATTTGGAAAGAATCACACGACAGAAAGCGGAGTTGGCGAGCAAGCACATGTGGACAGAAATGAAAAAACTCCAACCCGAAGACCAGCTGATTCTCAAAACTTGGAACGCGCTTCCTGTCACATACCACACACTGCAGCGTGTGAGTATTGCTGTATTGACCATGTTTGGATCTACGTATGCATGTGAGCAGTCATTCTCACATCTTAAAAACATCAAGTCCAACCTACGATCACGTTTAACGGATGAAAGCCTCAACGCTTGCATGAAGCTTAACCTCACCAAGTACCAACCCGACTACAAAGACATCAGCAAATCCATGCAGCACCAGAAGTCGCATTAATGGTGAGTGTTATAACAACATTTAAAATAATAAATTCAGAGGCTTATTATACTGACATTTAGTTGAATTCACTTTTAAAATATATTATATGGCTCTCACTGAAATAAATTTCCAAATTTTTTGCTTTCATGGCTCTCTTAGTCAAAAAGGTTCCCGACCCCTGGGTTAGTCTGTGGGTCTCTGTATGGTTTGAGTGTGGGTGTCTGTGTGTGGTGAGTCTGTGAGTCTCTTTGTGTGTCTGTGTGGTGAGTCTGTGTGCCTCTGTGTGAGGTGAGTCTGTGGGTGTCTGTGTGGTTTGAGTGTTGGTGTCTGTGTGTGGAGAGTCCGTGAGTCTCTGTGAGAGGTGAGTCTGCGGGTCTCTGTGTGCCTCTGTGTGAGGTGAATCTGTGGGTGTCTGTGTGGTTTGAGTGTGGGTGTCTGTGTGTGGAGAGTCTGTGAGTCTCTGTGAGAGGTGAGTCTGTGGGTATCTGTGAGGTGAGTGTGCGTGTCTGTGCGTGGTGAGTCTGTGGCCCTGTGGGTCTCTGTGTGAGGTGAGTCTGTGGGTGTCTGTGTGGTTTGAGTGTGGGTCTCTGTGTGAGGTGAGTCTGTGGTCTCTTTGTATGTCTGTGTGGTGAGTCTGTGGGTCTCTATGTGAGGTGAGTCTGTGGTCTCTTTGTGTGTCTGTGTGGTGAGTCTGTGTGTGTCTGTGTGAGGTTAATCTGTGGGTCTCTGTGTGGTTTGAGTGTGGGTGTCTGTGTGTGTCTGTGTGTGGTGAGTCTGTGGGTGTCTGTGAGGTGAGTGTGCGTGTCTGTGTGTGGTGAGTCTGTGGGTCTCTGTGTGAGGTGAGTCTGTGGTCTCTTTCGGTGTCTGTGTGGTGAGTCTGTGTGTATCAGTGTGAGATGAGCTTGTGGGTCTCTGTGTGTCTCTGTGTGAGGTGAGTCTGTGGGTGTCTGTGAGGTGAGTGTGGGTGTCTGTGTTTGGTGAGTCTGGGGGTCTCTGTGTGAGGTGAGTCTGTGGGTCTCTGTGTTGTGAGTCTGTGGGTCTCTGTGTTGTGAGTTTGTGGGTCTCAATGTGTGTCTGTGTGTGGTGAGTGTGTAGGTCTCAGTGTGTGGGTCTCTGTGTGAAGTGAGTTTGTGGGTCTCTATGTGAGGTAGGTTTTGTGGATTCTAGATTTTACAGCTTAAAGGACGCGACCTGGGCTTGGCTGTTTTCACTCCAACGCTGTCCTCATGACAACAGAGTCCCTTCACCTGATGAAGGCTGCTTGTGTTGTGGCCGAAACGTCGTGATTTTTGTTGTTTTATTTTTTACCTACGTGACTTTACCGAATAGAACCAAAGAGTATGGATCCTTGCAGTCACGAAAGCTTCAAATCTAGAATTGGTCGTGCATGTCACGTATATCGTTTATTGTTAAATTGTAATCACAATTCCTGTGATCACTGTTACATTGTTTTTATAGCTTTATTTTGGTGATTTCGAAAAGGTTCTGGTTTAGCCATATTTGTTTGTTGAAATACACAGAGTTAGACTGGTAACTGCAATTGAAATTGTCTTATGGTTGTTATTGTTTGACAAGCATCCCACTGGGATTTTTGCACACAGCGTTGATATGCGGTGCTTTTTCTGGAAGACTTTGCTGTTTTTTTCCTGGATTTTTTCTGTTGCATGTAGTCACTTTAAGATGTTTCTTGTTCTTTTTTTAGTTGGTTGTGGTTGCACCCGATTCAAGAGCTGAATGGCTCACAGGGCTATACCTAATAAATGAACTGAACTGAACTATGGGTCTCTTTGTGTCTCTATGGATAAGCGTGGTTTCTTAAGCGAAAACTGGGGAATGTGGTGGTAGCTTAACATAGGAGACGATGGGAGCTCTATGGGAGTTTGCCGGCGAAGGCAATTGTAGTGCGGATAGTTAGCGAAGCTTATGTCATGTAGGGAATGTGGAGGGCAGGAAACGTGAGAGCCTATGGGTGCTCTATTTGATTGGCCGGCGACGGCGATTTTAATGCATAGTGCGGATAAGCGTGGTTTCTTAAGCAAATTGGGGAACGTGAGGACAGGTAATGGAGGCTATGGGAATAGCCTGTGGAGGTGATTGTAATTTGTAGTGTGGATAAGAAGATGGTTATGTCGTGTAGGAAATGTGGTGGAAGGTTTGATGTAAAACCTATGGAAGCCTATAGGAGTAGCCAGTAAAGGTGATTGCAATTTGTAGTGTGGATAGGTTAGGTAAGCTTTGTTAATGACGACCCGTGCAGAACTCATTAATTGTAACTCAGACACGTGTCCCATCCCCCTTGTGACGTCACCACGGCACTTATGAGGCCATGTGAAGTTTCGAAGGGTTGCTGGACAGACCCAGCAGGTGCTTTGGGTTGACTGCTGTGCCAGGCTCGTTGCAGGAGGAGGTTACGGGACAGACTCAGCAGGTGCCATGGGTTGATTGCTGTGCCAGGCTAGGTACAGGAAGAGGTCACGGGACAGTCCCAGCAGGTGCTATGGGTTGACTGCTGTGCCAGGCTAGGTGAAGGAGACGGTCACGGGACAGACCCAGCAGGTGCTATGGGTTGTACTGCTGTGCCAGGCTAGGTGCAGGAGGAGGTCACGGGACAGACCCAGCAGGTGACATGGGTTGACTGCTTTGCCAGGCTAGGTGCAGGAGGAGGTCACAGGACAGACCCAGCAGGTGTCATGGGTTAACTGCTGTGCCAGGCTAGGTGCAGGCAGAGGTCACGGGACAGACCAAGCAGGTGCTATCGGTTGACTGCTGTGCCAGGCTAAGTGGAAGAGGAGGTCACGGGACAGACCCAGCAGGTGCAAAGGGTTGACTGCTGTTCCAGGCTGGGTGCAATTGGAGGTCACGGGACAGACCCAGCAGGTGCCATGGGTTGACTGCTGTTCCAGGCTAGGTGGAGTAGGAGGTCACGGTACAGATCCAGCAGGTGCCATGGGTTGACTGCTGTGCCAAGCTAGGTGCAGGAGGAGGTCACGGGACAGACCCAGCAGGTGCCATGGGTTGACTGCTGTGCCAGGCTAGGTGCAATTTGAGGTCACGGGACAGACCCAGCAGGTGCCATGGGTTGACTGCTGTGCCGGGCTAGGTGGAGTAGGAGGTCACGGGACAGATCCAGCAGGTGCCATGGGTTGACTGCTGTGCCAGGCTAGGTGCATCTGACAACAAACATCTGGGCAGTTCACCTCCATTGGTTCAAGCAAAGCCTGTCTCTTGCTTCTGCTGATGAGACACGGAGCTGGGCAGACTCCAAATACACAGCAGCAGCAGCAGGCATCTTCAGGGTCGGGATGGAACCCACGACCTCCTGCGTACCAGGCGAGGTAGTTAAATTTCATCAGGGTCGGGATCGAACCCACCACCTCCTTTGTAACCAGGAGAGGTAGTTAACATCTCATCAGGGTCGGAATTGAACCCACGACCTCCCGTACACTAGGCGAGGTAATTAACATTTCCTAGCCACTGTGATGATGAGAGAGAGAGAGACGTAGACTCCAAATATACAGCAGCAGGAATCGTCAGGGTCGGGACAGAAACCCACGACCTCCTGTATACCACGCGAGGTAGTCAAAATCTCACCAGGGTCAGGATCGAACCCACCACCTCCTGCGTAACCAGACGAGGTAGTTAACATCCCATCAGGGTCCGGGATCGAACCCACGACCTGCGTAACCAGGCGAGGTAGTTAGCATCTCATCAGGGTCGGAATTGAACCCACGACCTCCTGTGTACCAGGCGAGATAGTCAACATCTGGATCCAAGTCACCTGAGACCCCAGGCAGCAGCAACTCGCCACAACAAACACAACTGCAACGTTCTGTTGAGTCCGCTTATTTATTAACAACAACAATCGATAAACAAACAATGGTCTAGATATATATGTACACGTTATTACATTATAAGTTATTTTTGTATCTCTATCCTAACTCTTCACACGCGCACGTGGCTTGGCAGGCTCTCGTCCATTGTGTGGTGAGTGTGGATGGTGAGTGTGGGTGGTGAGTGTGGTGTGGTGAGTGTAGTGAGTGTGGGTGGTGAGTGTGGGTGGTGAGTGTGGTGACTGTGGGTGGTGAGTTGGGGTGGTGAGTTTGGTGAGTGTCGGTGGTGAGTGTGGGTGGTGAGTGTGGGTGGTGAGTGTGGGGTGGTGAGTGTGGGTGGTGAGTGTGAGTGGTGAGTGTGGGTGGTGAGTGTGGTGTGGTGAGTGTGGGTGGTCAGTGTGATGAGTGTGGGGTGGTGAGTGTGGGGTGGTGAGTGTGGGTGGTCAGTGTGAGTGGTGAGTGTGGTTGATGAGTGTGGGGTGGTGAGTGTGGGTGGTGAGTGTGAGTGGTGAGTGTGGGTGGTGAGTGTGGGTGGTGAGTGTGGGTGGTGAGTGTGGGTGGTGAGTGTGGTTGATGAGTGTGGGGTGGTGAGTGTGGGTGGTGAGTGTGGGTGGTGAGTGTGGGTGGTGAGTGTGGGTGGTGAGTGTGAGTGGTGAGTGTGGGTGGTGAGTGTGGGTCCACTCCGCTACTCTGCTGTGGGCCGCCCACCACAGAGCAGCAGGCGGCTGAGCAGCGAGCGGAGTGAGCGGAGCGCCCTGCCCACACGCGCCAGGACCCCTCGCACCCTCTCCTCTTCTTCCTTCTCCTCTCCATCCTCCTTCTCCTCTTTATCCTCCTCCTCCTCGTTGTCATCATCCTCCTCCTGCGTCTCCACCACCTCCACCACCTCCGTCCTCTCTCCAAATGTCTGGGTGAGCGGGGACAATGGCGATGGCGATGGGAGCTTCTCCTCCGGCTCCGCTCTGTGAAGAGAGAGGAAGGAGCACCACAGCAGCACATCATCATCATCATCAACATCGTCATCATCATCGTCATCATCATCGTCATCATCCTCATCATCATCATCGTCATCCTCATCATCATCATCGTCATCATCGTCATCATTATCATCGTCATCATCAGACCCAAAGAGACCCATACTCATAGAGACCCATACAGACCCCAGAGACCCATAGACCCGCAGATACCCATAGACCCACAGAGACCCATAATCACAGAGACCCATAGAACCACAGAGACCTATTGTCCCACGTAGACCAGAAGCAACTTGACCATCTCAGCTGATAGCCGAATCAAGAGGGCTGACAACATCATCTTCATCGCGTGGACATTCATAGCGGCAGTCAAATACTCGAAGTGCGTGACGCCGAATCTCAACGTGGAGGGGACAATCTGGAGGACCCTGAGAAGAATCCATGTGGTGACCACCACGGGGAGAGAAACGCAGACTGCAAATATACAGCAGCAGCGGAATCGAGCCCACGACATCATGTATACCAGGCGAGGTAGTTAACATTGTATCAGGGTCGGGATCGAGCCTACGACCTGCTGTATACCAGGCGAGGTAGTTAACATCTCATCAGGGTCTGGATCGAACCCACGTCCTCCTGCGTACCAGGCGAGGTACACAGAGAGAGGCTCACCGTGGCTCAGCAGCTGCAGAGCCCTGCACAGGAGTGGTGCCGACGCTGCTGCTCATGGCGGTGGTGGCCCAGCTGGTGGTGGTGGCCCGGATAGTGGTGATGGTGGGAGTGGCCTCGCTGGCGGTGGGGGTGGCCTCGCTGGTGGTGGGGCTGGCCTCGCTGGTGGTGGTGGCCCGGGTGATGGTGGTGGCCCGGATGGTGGCGGTGGTGGCCTCGCTGGTGGTGGGGGTGGCCCAGCTGGTGGTGGTGGCCCGGGTGATGGTGGGGGTGGCCTCGCTAGTGGTGGGGGTGTGCCAGCTGGTGGTGGTGGCCCGGGTGGTGGTGGGGGTGGTCTCGCTGGCGGTGGGGGTGGTCTTGCTGGCAGTGGGGGTGGCTCCGCTGCTGGTAGTGGCCCGGGTGGTGGTGGTGCCCCTGATGGTGGTGGTGGCCCGGATGGTGGCAGTGGTGGGGGTGGCCTTGCTAACGGTGGGGGTGGCCCAGCTGGTGGTGGCCCGGGTGGTGGTGGTGGTGGTGGTGGTTTGGAGCCAGCTGTGAGCCAGCGCCTGCTCAGGCGTCATCCGGAGATTCGGATCCCATCTGTTGGGAGACGCACGGGGAGGGAGGGAGGGAGGGGTCGGGGGGTGGAGACGCACACGTGGTGAGAGGGGCATGGTGAGATGATTTGACAGGTTGGGAAGTGGGGGGAGTTTGGGGAGATTGCAGCGGCGGGGGGGGGGGTGAAATGGAGAGGGTGCGAGGGAGTGTTGGTGGGTAGTGAGTAGGTGGTCTAGATTGGTGGCAGAGCTGTCAACCCGTACGGTTTATAAGATATTATTTTGCAGGGTAATTGAGTTTTCAGGTCCGTGCATAGTGCAACCGTTTCCATTCTGGGTAACAACAATTATTCGTGTCTATTTGTTTGTGTTTGTCCCTTGTGATGGGACTTTGCAGGATGAACGTTGAGATTTATAAGGGTCACACAGTGACCACTAATGTCTGAGTTGGGCCTGTAGTAAGGTTGAGTAGTGATAAGGTTTTGACAGGTATGGGGTGGTGAGTGGGGGTGAGTGAGGGGCGAGTGTGGTTCGTACTGCAGGCAGCGGCTGACGAAGTCGACCAGCTGAGGGTGATGGCCCTGCAGTGCGCGGTGCAGGGGGAGGCTTCCTGGTGGCCGCTGCTTGGACAGGTTGTAGGGGAGTCCCTCGGAGTCTGCAGACAGACAGAGAGACGCACGCAGAGTCACCAACCACCACGTCTCCCACATACCCCCTCATCCACTTAACTACCCACCTTCCTATCCACCTACTCACCCACTCACCCACCTACATACCCACTCACCCACCCTCTCACTCATCTACCCACCCACTTACCTACCCACACACGCACCCAGTCACCCACTCACCTACCCACCACCCACTCACCTACCTACTCACCTACCCAACCACTCACTCATCCACCCACTCACCCACCCACTCACCCACCCACTCACTCACCTACCCACCCACCCGCTCACTCACTCAACCACCCACCTATGCTTCCTAACGACTGCTACTGAGAGCCCCAAACCAAACCCCACCTACCACCCCCGGGAAATCAGAGCCCTCCCCAGCCCCACCCCCCCACAAAAGAACCCGAAAAAGAGCCTCACTGCTACCCCCACCTAACAAAACGGAATGGGTTACGTCGCTTGCACCAGCCTGCCCAAGCCCCTCAACTCACCAAATAAAATTGTCCTGTTTGGGGCTTCGTCTACCATCTTTTTCGGGGGCATGCCCAGGATCTGTGCACGGTTTCGGACGAAGACAAAAGGAGGAGTGGGGGGGGGGTTACAGCCGGTGTAGCCTCAGCGGGCCCATTGAGGCAAGTGCCGTCTGTCAGCGGTGAGTAGTGGCGAAGGCAGCGCGTGTGGAGGCCAGCACTGTGTACAAAGACAACAATCCCCCCTCCTAGTCTTAGCCTTATCTCATTGCTGGGGCAAGTGCTGTTAGTCGCGAGCAGCACCAATGAAGGCCGCGCTGTGTACAATGACAACAATCCCCCCTCGCCGTATTAGCCTCATCTCATTGCTGGGGCAAGGGCTGTTAGCAGCGAGCAGCACCTTTGAAGGCCGGAACGGCACACAAGGGGGTGGGTGCCCAGCACCACGCCCGGCCACCTTTGTCTCCCCCAGTGGAAATGTTTACTACACACTGCTACACCAGGTACTCGTTTGAGGCTGAGTCAACCTATGAGAGGCCATGGACCAGTTCAGATATTCCTCGCTGGTGTTCTGTGGCCGTGAGAGGGAATACAAATTCATGAGTATGGGTGTCTGTGGGTCTGCATGGGTCTCTATGAGTATGGGTTTCTGTGGGTCTGTATGGGTCTCTTTGAGTATGGGTTTCTGTGGGTCTGCCTGGGTCTCTATGAGTATGAGTCTCCGTGGGTCTGTATGGTCTCGATGAGTATGGGTCTCTGTGCAGACCAACAGAGACCCATACCCATAGAGACCTGCCTGCCCACCCACTATACTCACCATACCCACCCACCATACCCACCCACCATACCAACCCACTATACCCACCATACCAACCCACTGTCCATACCTCGATGCAGCAGGGCAGGTGTTCTTCGTTGGTCGGTGAATCGAAGAGCACCTTGCCGGTAGCAAACTCGGCCAAGGTGCAGCCCAGGGCCCACATGTCCACAACGCAGGTGACACGGTAGCCCAGCAGCAGTTCCGGGGCCATGTAGGGCAACGTCCCGCCCACGTTTTGGGCTGCACAGCAACAAAAACAACATGGACGATGAATATAAAGTGGTCCCTCCATCAACAGTGACGTGGGTTGAACAGGTTTTTTTCTTTTTTCGGTCGGTTAAACGCATAGTCGGCTTCTGCGACCGATATTTCACGGCGGAGGCGAGATTTTGGGTTGGACCGTGTACTCTGGCTGTAAACGTCGTAGTGGGTTTACATCTCCAGCACACCGGTTAGTGCTGTGCAAGTGGCGAATTGGAGCGTCCTGTTTACGTGACGTTGAACCTCACTGGCTGGCTGAGTCGGATGGCAGCGGGTTTTACAATGCAACGTTTATGGTGACACTAACCCTGAAAAAAAAACTCCACGCACGCAAAGCCACTCACTTTTATGCTTCAGGTAAAAGCTGACCCCGAAGTCGGTGACCCTCACTTTGCCAGCCGCGGTGAGCAGAATGTTGTCCTGGACAAAGGGGAGAAACAGAGAAGGAATTCCACGCTCTGAGGTTACGGCAAGAGTGTACAGCCAGCAGTGGGTCGATCACGCAAAGTGACGCATTTACACCCACACGGGCAGCCCCCCCCCTCCCCCCCCCAACTGTTGGCATGGGCTATGTGCCTGAGATCCGTTCAAAGTCGTTTTAATAAACTACTAAACCTATTTGTTTTATTCTACTACCAGGGTGTAAGGCCCCGCTGAGCTGCTGTGTAGCTATTTTATTGGAAACGACCTGGCCATCACGTAATAAGATCATCTCAACCAAGGAGCTGATATCATCATTATCATCATCAGCATCATTGTGTGGACATTTATAGCAGCAGCCAAACAGTCTAGAGCCTTGTTTCAACAGGCCCATAGAGACCCATACCCACAGAGACCCATACCCAAAGACTCATACTCATAGAGACCCACACAGACCAACAGAGACCCATCCTCATAGAGACCCACATAGACATATAGAGACCCATAAAGACCGAAAGAGACCCATACTCATAGAGACCCATACGACCCACAGAGACCCATACTCATAGAGACCCATACAGACCGAAAGAGACCCATACTCATAGAGACTCGCACAGCTGTAGTGGCCTTGATGACGACGGAGAAGGTTGAATTGATACTACAGATGCTTCAATACAGTAGGGTAGCGACCCTGACACTCGAAGAGGCAACGACCTCTTCACCCGTTCTATATAGAGGGAAGTGTTCCCCAAGTTAATGCCCACGTTAACTCCCTACCTCCCCCTATACGAGACTCTCCTCACAGGAGGCTAACTGACCTGGCCCAGCTTCGGCGCAGGTCTCGACCACCAGCCACACGAGTCCGGCCCTTAGAAGGACATCGGCCCTCGCGGCTCTGGGGTCGCACCACTGGCTTGCTCTGCCCGGCCCTGAAAAGGGCAGCGAGTCAGAGGAGTTCCAGGGTCTGGCTAGTCAGTCTTCTCTCTTCACTGGCTCTTTTTCTTGGCTTGGTCGAACTGCCCTCTCTGCTCTCCGGGTCCCACCTTTTATACAATTTTCCCACCGAGGGGCGGGTTTCTGTGGGATCACACAGACCCCCATCCCCGTCCCCTCAGGAGGCCCTCGTCCCACATCACACAACCGCCCACAACAGGTTTGTACCGCTTCCCAGAGAGGCGGGGTCCTGTGGGATGGCACAGACCCCATAGCCCCCTCCCCTCAGGAAGCCTGGTCAGGGATGGCACACTCACCCGTAGCGGTAAGTATTGTAAGTCGCCCGGTTTGGTGCGTGCGTGCTCCAACATCACCACTACACAGACATAGAGAGACCCATACTCATATAGACCCACACAGATATAGAGAAACCCAAACTAAAACTAAGCTGTTTTACTTTACTAGGTGTAAGGCTCTGAGCTCTCCCACTCTGAGCTGCTGTGCAGCTGTTTTGTCAGAAGCGACCTGGCCATCACAAATGATAGCTCAACGAAGTGGGCTGATATCATCATCATCACGCGGAAATGTTACAGCAGTGGTCAAATACTCTAAACGCGTGGTGATGTTGATTCTGCACGTGGAGGGACAAATCGGAGGAGAAAAATCCACGCGACCACCACGGGGATAGAGAGACGCAGACTCCAAATATACAGCAGGAGTCAGGGTCGGGATCGAAACCACGACCCCCTGTATACCAGGCGAGGTAGGTAACATCTCCTGCTACCTCCTGCATCTGGAAGGAGGAGGTGGCAGAGTGACGGTAGACGGACGGAGCCAGCGCATTGACCCTGCGATCAACCGAAGCCGGCCTGCCTCCGCACCAGCAAACCAAGTGCCCCGACGAGAGGGCACGACCACCGCGCCCGCTCCGCTCACCGGCTTGATGTCTGCGTGGACAATGCCCAGCCCCTTTGCGAACAACAAGAAGTCGAGGATGGCCCTGGTGTACTCCCTCAACCGCCTCACGTAGATTCGCCCAATGCTCCCTTTGCTCATGACGTCATAGAGGCTCTTCCTGGCACCACAACGACAATGACGATGATGTTAAAACCCCTTTCCCGTTCCGATGACCTCCGCGTGGCGACCCACGACCCCGACCCCAAACCGACTGTGCCACTTGGTTAGTTTTGGGGGGGGGGGGGGGTCATGACACGCCTCGTCGCTCCGCGGTATTCATCCGTGGCCTCGCCGCGCCGCACTAGCTCTGAGCGAACTAACGCGCACAAAACATTGCCGCACGTTCAATATTTTATGATAATAATTTCATCATGATTTTATTATAATTTCACCGTGATTATGTTATTATTACAATTTCCATTTTATTATTTCATTACTATCATTTTATTAAATCATATCACAATTTAATAATACATTCATTATTTCTCTTATTACTTTATTATCAATATTTCTTAATTTAAAATGTTATTCTAATTTTTATTAGCAATATATTTGTATTATTATTTCATTATAATTTCCTTGTTATTATTTTGGAAATTTTTTCCATCATTTGATTGCCATCTTATTGTTCATTATACTTTTTCATTATTATTCACCTATTAATATCGTATTATTTTATAATTTAACAAAACATGCTTATTAATATATATTTTATTAGCAGGTGTACCCGTTCTTCGCACGAAAATTTATAGTTTAGTCCATCACAGATGTGATGTCACCGCTCACTGCAGTGCAATAGATTATATCCATTATCCCCCCCTCCCCCCAAAGTACAAAAGTATATTTTATACTTTTTACATTGTGTAGAGTATGGAAGCTACCCATATGCCAAATTTAAAGTTTGTAGCATGTTGGGAAGTATGCTAAACATTTCGAACAGACAGACATATCTACAAATATCCCTTTTATATATAAAGATTTCACAGGAAACCCATAAAAAAATGATGCAAGCAGGAAACAAAAAATCCGAAACAAATAAATTTCACTAAATCGGATGTTTTTCACTGAAGGAAATTCAACTTTAACCCACTTCTACGTAAGGTCGATGTAGGCATCTCGGGAAGGGAATGACGTGGCGAGCTGAATATAGTCGCGTTCCCTGAGTAATTCCAGACAGTGTAAGCTGTGCAAATTTCACGACGTCAGAGCTCAGCGTTCGAGAGTTTTTGCTGCTTCACACAAACAGATGGATTTTCTGCTTAATATTTAGGAGCGAGGTGAAATTAGTCGCGTTGACTTATTAAATGGAGGCAGCTTTGCCGCGCATTTGTGCGGGATACACGGCCTATGCGGAGGGTTGGGGGGGATGCGTGACGTCAGCAGGCACACTTCGTAACGCTGCCGCATGCGGGTGACATCACAGATGTGACGTCACCGCTCACTTGCCGTGCAATATTTTAAAAGCGTTATTGCGCCCCCCCCCCCAAAAAAAATATATACAAAAATCTATTTTTATACATTTTACATTGTGTACAGTATGGAAACTACCCACATGCCAAATTTAAAGTTTGTAGAATGTTGGGAGTATGCTAAACATTTCGAACAGACACAGATTCACAAATTTCCCTTATATATAGATTTATGGGGAGCGTTTCCGTGAGTCGCGTCTTCCGCATTGGCACATTCTGTTTGCGTGACAACCCTCACTAGTTGGCTGTGTCGGGTGGTGGCGGGTTTAACGACGCAACATTTATATATTTACGCGATCTAACCCAAAAATACCTTTATTATGGTTGATATTGGTCGCGAAACCCTGCGTGCAAAACTCAATTAATAAATGTGATGAATCGATGAATCTACTTGCTTGATCAAATATTAAATAAATATGAATTCCGAAAAAAATCAACTATCGAGCAGGGCAATGGATACGTGCACGCACGTGGGTGGGTGTTGGGGGGGTGGGAAGGTTCGCGTACTTCAAGAGCTCGACGACGAGGCAATTGTGGCCGCGGAATTCAAACGTGTCCAGGACCCGGATGACTCCGTAGCGCTCATCGCTGGCCCTGCCCTGCAGCTCCTTGGCCAGCTCCATCCTCTGGTCGGCCGCTGTCGAGGAACTGTGCAGCGGGAGGTGGAAGGCCACAAAATCAACGGTGACTCTTTGTGGGTGACTCTGCGAGGGTCTCTGTGCGTGACTCTGTGGGGTCTCTGTGGGGGTCTCTGTGGGTGACTCTGTGGGTGACTCTATGGGTGACTCTGTGGGTGTCTCTGTGGGTGTCTCTGTAGGTGACTCTGTGGGTGTCTCTGTGGGTGACTATGTCGGTGGCTCTGTGGGTGTCTTTGTGGTTGACTCTGTGAGTGACTATGTGGGTGACTCTGTGGGTGTCTCTGTGGGTGACTCTGTGGGTGACTGTGTGTGATTCTGTGGGGGTCTCTGTGGGTAACTCTGTGGGGTCTCTGTGGGGGTCTCTTTGGGCGTCTCTGTGGGTGTCTCTTTGGGTGACTCTGTGGAGGTCTCTGTGGATGTCTCTGTGGGGGTCTCTGTGGGGGTCTCTGTGGATGTGTCTGTGGGGGTCTCTGTGGGGGTCTCTGTGGGGCTCTCTGTTGGGGTCTCTGTGGGTGTCTCTTTGGGGGTCTCTGGGGGTGACTCTTTAGGGGTCTATGTGGCTGACTCTGTGGGGGTCTCTGTGGGTGACTCTGTGGGGGTCTGTGTGGGGGTCTCTGTGGGGTCTCTGTGGGTGACTGGGGGTCTCGGCAGGGGTATCTGTGGGGTCTCTGTGTGTGACTGGGGATCTTGGCAGGGATCTCTGTGGGTCTCTGGGTCTGGGTGTCTCTGTGGGTCTCTACGGGTCTGGGTGTCTCTGTGGGTCTCTGTGGGTCTCTGGGTCTGGGTGTCTATGTGGGTCTCTAAGGGTCTGGGTGTCTAGGTGGGTCTCTGTGGGTTACTCTGCGGGTCTCTGGGTCTGGGTGTCTCTTTGGATCTCTAAGGATCTGGGTGTCTCTGTGGGTCTCTAAGGGTCTGTTAGTTTTTACTGTAGAGTTAGAAATAGTTGTACGGCAGTTATTATTTTGTTAGTTAACTTTAGTTCATAGCAGTAGTCTTACAGCAGGTTAATTATTTGGTGAGTTAGTTCATAGTTAGCAGTAAAATGTCGATTTAAAGCTTTCGTGACTGCAATGATTCATCTTCTGTGGTTCTTTCGGTAAAGTCACGTAGAATGAGAATAAAATAATAAATTGATAAAATAAAATAACACAATAATATTCTCACGACGTTTCGGCCACAACACAAGCGGCCTTCATCAGGTGAAGGGACGAGACTGTCTGGTAGGACAGCGCTGGAGTGAAAGAGCCACGTTCAGATCACGGCCTTTAAGCTGTGTGAGAGGAACAAAGCGCCTTGACAAAGGAATAAGCATATAATTTAGCATTGAAATGGCTGAATGATTAGCTTGTGACTGGTCACAGAAATAGCTATGTTAAAAGTTAAAGCATACACATCCGCAGAGGCACCCCTTGATAAAGGAATTAGCATAGATTTTAGCATTGAAATAGCTAAGTTAAAGCATACACATCCGCAGAGGCACCCCTTGACAAAGGAATTAGCATAGAATTTAGCATTGAAATAGCTGAGTGATTAGCTTGTAACTGGTCACAGAAATAGCTACGTTAAAGTCAGAGCATACACATTCACCGAGGCACTTAGTACAAATCAAACAGGAGAATTTAGCATTGAAATAACTAGGCGAATTTAGCATTGAAATAACTGAGTGATTAGCTAGTGACTGGTCACAGAAATGACTATGTTGAAGTCAAGGCCTACACATCTGAGCTATTCACAGTACTATATAGTGAACCAATAAAAAAACTAAAATATAAATTACCTTAATGTTATCAATAAACTCTATATTCTCCAATCAGCTAAGCTACCAACAATAAGTCGTTATATATCACAATGCTATATGGCGAAAAAATGGGTGGATTCTTACCCTCAACTATAGCACCACGGATAGCTACGGGCCCCGTTCAGACGGACGAGTTCATCCATGGTCGGAACAGAGGAGGGAAAGAGAGACAGCTGCGAGGCGCTATTATACTCCATGTTGTAAACCATACCATTAACCTTGGTGTGAGAGGTATTAAGAGTCAATGCTGGCGAAAGAGCTGTGGTCTGAAGGGCATCATAAAAATACAATTAATTAAGAACATAAATGGTTTAAAACATCTTTCCAGTGGTTACTAAGCCAGAATCCATCTTCTCGGTTGAAATTGTCTCTGTGCTTGTATATGTGAATGGCCTCATGAACGAATCTCTCATGGTAGCCGGTTGGTTTGCAAAGAACCTCTGTCTTGGAGAAGTCAATGTCATGTGAGCCCACTGAATTATAACAGTGATCTGCCACGGCAGAGGAGTTCGTCTTACCGTGTTTCAAGTCTGCTTTATGTTCGCGGATGCGGTCCGAGATGTGTCGTTTGGTTTCTCCAATGTAGCTACTACCACAGAGGCACTTTAGTTTGTAAACGCCCGGGTACTGTATGTCTGGAACAGCATATTTTACAGATGGAACTAAATCACGGATTTTATGTACTGTGTTGAATCGGACCTGGATCTTGTGTTTATTCAGGATTTTGGAGATCTTTTTAGTGACCCCTGCAATGTAGGGTAAGGTGATGGTTTTGAGTGGCTCCACAAGAGGATCCTTCTTGATGACTGGAGTGATGGCTTTGCGGATTGTGTAGTCGGAGTAACCATTAGCCCTGAGAGCTTGGTGCACGTGCTTGAGTTCACTGGTAATGTGTTCCTGGTCGGAAATGCATTGGGCTCTATGGTATAGAGTCTTGATGAGGGAGTTCTTTTGGGATGGATGGTGGTGGGAATCCGGTTTCAAGTAAGCATCTGTATGGGTAGCTTTCCTGTAGACAGAGTGGCTCATTGAACCATTATGTTTCCTTTTAATTAAGACATCCAAAAAGGGTAGTTTGCCATCTTTTTCGACCTCCATGGTAAATCTGATGGCTGGGTGTATGGAATTGATGTTGTCGCGGAATTGGTCTAGAGCAGGCTGGCCATGTGGCCAGATGACAAAGGTGTCATCAACGTACCTCTTCCATAAGGTCGGGCGTAGAGTGGCAGTCTGGATGGCGTTAGTTTCAAATGTTTCCATGAATACGTTGGCTACAACCGGAGATAGGGGGGAGCCCATTGGGGTGCCCTCAGTTTGTTTGTAGAAAGTTCCATTCCAGGTGAAGTATGTGTTGGTTAAGCAATGTCTTACCAGGGGGGGTACATCAGTATGGAGTCCTTGATGAACCAGGTCTTCAATGATAGCGATGGTGTCAGGTACCGGGACTTTGGTGAACAAGGACACCACATCAAAACTGACAAGCAGGTCGTCTGGGGACAGGGAAATGCCTTTGATTGTCGATACCAGGTGAGTAGAATTTAGTACCGCAGAGGTGGTTTTTCCAGTGAAAGGTCGCAGTATATCAGCAAGAAAACGTGCCAGTTTGTAGGTGGGGGAGTTGATAGTAGAGACGATGGGAGAATATTATTGTGTTATTTTATTTTATCAATTTATTATTTTATTCTCATTCTACGTGACTTTACCGAAAGAACCAAAGAAGATGAATCATTGCTTTAAATCGAAATTTAACCGCCTCTACGGGGAGGGATTCCACACATCCTTAAGATCATTCAACAGACTCCGGGATAAGAAGGCTCAACTAATCGAGTCTCTCACCTTTCTGAAGAGATGCCGCGACTCTAAGGTAATACCAACCGCATTAACACTAACCTCTGCTGTTGCAACTTCTCTCAATGCAAAACGAATTCTAGCTAGAACTAGCTTCGCTCTGATCTCGGAAAAAATCAGACTTACACGCACCAAACTCGATCAGTTAGACAAGACACTCTACAAATCACACTTAAAATTGACAGCAACAATGTCTACATCGGATTGGGAACATGTAGACAATATGACTACCTCTTCGGCTGCCACTATGTCGACCAAATGTAGGGACAATTTGATTTCCAAATTCAATCAAATCTCCAGCAAAAAATCGGATCCACACACCGAAAAGATAGACGTCAACAAAGTCGTAATTAATCGCAGTAACAGTTCCATTTCTGATGGTCTGAAATCCGTTTTAGCTAAAGGTCTAAACTTTGCTGTCACACCGAGACACTTACCGGTTAATGATATCATTGCCCATGTCGACGTTGCACTCAAGGGCTTGAGTCACATCTCTGCAGTCGTAGCAAGATCTGAAATCGCTGCAATCCTCAAAAACGCTAAGTTGCCACCCAGCAACATCAGCAAAGACGAACGATTTGAATTATTTCAATTAAAAAAGAGGGATGATATTGTCGTCCTCTCTGCCGACAAAGGCAATGCCACTGTCATCATGGACAAAACAGAATATAACAACAAAATTCAAGAACTATTCAATGATGGCAGCTTCACAAAAATAAAAAGAGATCCCACCAACAGCCTGGTCACCAAAACGAACAAAATCATCTCTGATTCAACAGCATTAATTGATGAGATCAAACAGTTCTTGTTGAAACCCTCTGCTGCCAGACCACCAAGATTATATGGCCTTCCAAAGATACACAAAGAAGATACACCCCTTCGTCCCATCGTCTCTACTATCAACTCCCCCACCTACAAACTGGCACGTTTTTTTTCCTGATATACTGCGACCTTTCACTGGAAAAAACACCTCAGCGGTACTAAATTCTACTCACCTGGTATCGACAATCAAAGGCATTTCCCTGTCCCCAGACGACCTGCTTGTCAGTTTTGATGTGGTGTCCTTGTTCACCAAAGTCCCGGTACATGACACCATCGCTATCATTGAAGACCTGGTTCATCAAGGACTGCATACTGATGTACCCCCCCTGGTAAGACATTGCTTAACCAACACATACTTCACCTGGAATGGAACTTTCTACAAACAAACTGAGGGCACCCCAATGGGCTCCCCCCTATCTCCGGTTGTAGCCAACGTATTCATGGAAAAATTTGAAACTGACGCCATCCAGACTGCCACTCTACGCCCGACCTTATGGAAGAGGTACGTTGATGACACCTTTGTCATCTGGCCACATGGCCAGCCTGCTCTAGACCAATTCCCCGACCACATCAATTCCATACACCCAGCCATCAGATTTACCATGGAGGTCGAAAAAGATGGCAAACTACCCTTTTTGGATGTCTTAATTAAAAGGAGACATGATGGTTCAATGAGCCACTCTGTCTACAGGAAAGCTACCCATACAGATGCTTACTTGAAACCGGATTCCCAACCACCATCCATCCCAGAAGAACTCCCTCATCAAGACTCTATACCATAGAGCCCAATGCATTTCCGACCAGGAACACATTACCAGTGAACTCAAGCACGTGCACCAGGCTCTCAGGGCTAATGGTTACTCCGACTACACAATCCGCAAAGCCATCACTCCAGTCATGAAGAAGGATCGTCTTGTGGAGCCATTCAAAACCATCACCTTACCCTACATTGCAGGGGTCACTAAAAAGATCTCCAAAATCCTGAATAAACACAAGATCCAGGTCCGATTCAACACAGTACATAAAATCCGTGATTTAGTTCCATCTGTAAAATATGCTGTTCCAGACATACAGTACCCGGCCGTTTACAAACTAAAGTGCTTCTGTGGTAGTAGCTACATTGGAGAAACCAAACGACATATCTCGGACCGCATCCGCGAACATAAAGCAGACTTGAAACACGATAGGACGAACTCCTCTGCCGTGGCAGATCACTGTTATAATTCAGTGGGCTCACATGACATTGACTTCTCCAAGACAGAGGTTCTTTGCAAACCAACCGGCTACCATGAGAGATTCGTTCATGAGGCCATTCACATATACAAGCACAGAGACAATTTCAACCGAGAAGATGGATTCTGTCTTAGTAACCACTGGAAAGATGTTTTAAACCATTTCTGTTCTTAATTTATTGTATTTTAATGATGCCCTTCAGACCGCAGCTCTTTCGCCAGCATTGACTCTTAATACCTCTCACACCATGGTTAATGGTATGGTTTACAACATGGAGTATAATAGCGCCTCGCAGCTGTCTCTCTCCCCCTCCTCTGTTCCGACCATGGATGAACTCGTCCGTCTGAACGGGGCCCGTAGCTATCCGTTGTGCTAAAGTTGAGGGTAAGAATCCACCCATTTTTTCGCCATATAGCATTGTGATATATAACGACTTATTGTTGGTAGCTTAGCTGATTGGAGAATATAGAGTTTATTGATAACATTAAGGTAATTTATATTTTAGTTTTTTTATTGGTTCACTATATAGTACTGTGAATAGCTCAGATGTGTAGGCCTTGACTTCAACATAGTCATTTCTGTGACCAGTCACTAGCTAATCACTCAGTTATTTCAATGCTAAATTCGCCTAGTTATTTCAATGCTAAATTCTCCTGTTTGATTTGTACTAAGTGCCTCGGTGAATGTGTATGCTTTGACTTTAACGTAGCTATTTCTGTGACCAGTTACAAGCTAATCACTCAGCTATTTCAATGCTAAATTCTATGCTAATTCCTTTGTCAAGGGGTGCCTCTGCGGATGTGTATGCTTTAACTTAGCTATTTCAATGCTAAATTCTATGCTAATTCCCTTATCAAGGGGTGCCTCTGCGGATGTGTATGCTTTAACTTTTAACATAGCTATTTCTGTGACCAGTCACAAGCTAATCATTCAGCAATTTCAATGCTAAATTATATGCTAATTCCTTTGTCAAGGCGCTTTGTTCCTCTCCCACCGCTTAAAGGCCGTGATCTGAACGTGGCTCTTTCACTCCAGCGCTGTCCTACCTGACAGTCTCGTCCCTTCACCTGATGAAGGCCGCTTGTGTTGTGGCTGAAACGGCGTGAGAATATTATTGTGTTATTTTATTTTATCAATTTATTATTTTATTCTCATTCTACGTGACCTTACCGAAAGAACCAAAGAAGAGTTAGCAGTAAGTTTTACGTCAGTTAGTATTTTTTAGTTTGTTCATATTTAGAAGTAGTTTTATGGCAGTTAGTATTTTGTTAGTTAGCAGCAGTTTTATGGAAGTAAAATTTAGTTAGTTTGTAGTTAGCAGTTTTATGGCAGTTAGTATTTTGTTAGTTCATATTTAGCAGCAGGTTTTTGGCAGTTAGTGTTTTGTTAGTTTATAGTTAGCAGAAGTTTTACTGCAGTTAGTATTTTGTCAGCGAGTCCATAGTTAGTGGCAGTTGCACGGCAGTGCCTCCAATCATTTGATGATTATTTCCCGAGAGCGCGAGCCACCGCGGAAGGCCCTCTGATTCACCACTAGGGCAGTGACAGCATCTTGACAGCCACGAGCGTTTTGGTTTTGTGGTCGAGGCACTGCAGCACCAGGCCCTGGCCTCCCTCGCCGATCATCTTCTGCACCTCATATCGGTAGTGGAGCTGTTCCTTGCGGACCTAGGAGGCGGAGGAGGAGGCAGAGGCCTGCAGTCAGAGTCCTCGCAATCGGAGCGCCTAACGCTCGGTGGTGGCAGCAGCAGTCGGGGCTTCCACGACCGCCATTATCCACCACGGTGGTTTCTTTTTGCTTGGGTGTTAGATCGCGGAAATGTATGAATGTTTCGTTAAACTGCAGAATGCTTGACTTAAAGCTTTCGTGACTGCAGGAATTCATATTATTGGGTCTTCCGGTAAAGTCACATAGATAAGTTCAAAGAAAATAACAAATAAAAACAGAAAACTACGACGTTTCCATCACAATGCAAGCGGTCCTCTTCCTGTTATTTGTATTATTTTCTTTGAACCTATCTACGTGACTATACCGAAAGACCCAAGAATACCGAATGCTGTCAAAACTTGGGGGGGATGTTCTTCTTTTTTGCGTTTATCCATCTAACACTGGGTAGTGAAACACAGGTAGTGAGACACTGGTGATGAGACACTAGTGTTGAGACACTGGTGGTGAGACACAGGTTGTGAGACACTGGTGGTGAGACACAGGTTGCGAGACACTGGTGGTGAGACACTGGTAGTGAGACACTGGTAGTGTGCCAGGTTGTAAGACACTAGTAGTGAGACACTGGTTGTGAGACACTGGTAGCGAGACACTGGTAGCGAGACACTGGTAGTGAGACACTGGTGGTGAGACACTGGTGGTGAGACAGGTGGTGAGACACAGGCGATGAGACAGGTTGTGAGACAGAGGCATTGCGACTAGGCCCAAAAAAAGGCTGCTCTCTCTGGTGTAGACCAATCAGTTTCAAAGGCAATGCCACATTTTATCAAACCATGTTTTTGTTTGCATGTTCACCACAAGTATGTTTTCATTTTTATTTCCAGAAAGGCTACAGCCTATTGTTATGCTTTTAAAGGCCCCACCACTGAGCTGCTATGTAGCTCTTCTTTTTAAAAAGCGACCTGGCCATCTCAAATCATTGCTCAACGAAGTAGCCTTATCATTACCACCGTGTGGAAATGTGTAGCGGAAGCCAACTGCTCTAAATGTGTGGTGACGTTGTTTCTAAATATGGATGGAAAAAAACGGAGGACCCCTGAGAAAAATCCACGCAACCATGGGGAGAGAGATAGAGACGCAGACTCCAAATATACAGCAGGCGTCAGGGTCGGTATCCAACCCACAACCTCCTGTATACCAGGCAAGGGAGTTAACAGCTCATGGCCACCGCGGTTGATGTCGTTGTGAGTAGATTAGCCAAATTTTGCTACATACGGTGCAAAATAACTTTAACACATACACAGAGACCCAGATCAGGAGAGAACCACAGAGAACCACAGACACCCAGACCAATAAAGACCCACACAGATCATTAGACACCCCCGTAGCACAAAACCTTAATTGACTGTCTGTGTCTCGTGGTGGTGGCAGGTTTAACGATTACACATTTATACTCATGCCTTCTAATCCAACAAAAACCTCTGTGGGTGTCTAATGGTGTCTCTTTGGGAGCCTATGTGGGTTTCTGTGGGTCTCTATGGGTGTCTCTGTGTCTCTGTGAGCCTCACAGGGATGTAGTTGTTGTTATCGTCGTCGTAGCTGTCGTTGTTGTTGCCGCCCCGGGGTTTGCCGACCTTGTCCACAGTGAAGAACCATACTTGTTTCATGGCCTCCAGCTCCAGCTTTTGGCGATGATTCAGCTGAGGCCCAAAGAGATCCTGGATCGCTGCACACGTGACAAGAACAACAACTTAAACTTTTAACTATTTCTGTTTTGATTACATGCCAGGTAAGGTCATCATCATGACGTGGAAACTCATCACTCAACTCAGACCCACAGAGACCCATAGAGACCCATACTCATATCGAACCATAGAGACCCATACTCATATAGATCCATAGAGACGCACAGAGATCCATGCTGATATCGAACCATAAAGACCCACAGAGACCCATACTAAACTAAACTATATTTTTTATTTTGGCAGGTAAGTCCCCACCAAAGTGGCTATCATCTTCATCACGTGGAAATATATCGCGGCAGCCAAATACTGTATACCCATGTAACATGGCCGCCATGACATTCCCCATGCAACATGGCCACCATGACAACCCCCATCCAAAATGGCTGCCGTAACATCCCCCATGCAACATGGCCATCAGGACAGCCCTCATGCAACATGGCCGCAGTAAAGTCCCCCATGTAACATGGCCGTAGTAATGTCCCCCACGCAACATGGCTGCCGTGACATTCTCCATGCAAAATGGCCACAATGAAGTCCCCCGTGCAACATGGCTGCCATAAGGTCCCATAAGCAACATGGCCACCGTGAAGTCCACCATGCAAATGGCGGTAGTGACTTCCCCCCGTTCACCGTGGCCATGTTTGCTCACTGCTGTTCTCACCTCGAGGCGATTTACTGCGGATAGGGCCGGTGCCGGCTGCGGACAGCGCGCTCCACGTGCTGTTAGAGACTCCCTCCCTCCTCCTCGCTCCAGCTTGGCTCGTCTACATGCACATACACACTAAAACAATATTGGAGTAGGCTCCTCTCCGCACACAGACATCAAATAAACAGTAGGCGTCAGGGTCGGGGTCGAACCCACGACCTCCTGTATACCTAGTGAGGTTGTTAACATCTCGACACCGTGGTGACACAGAGTAGTGTACAGGCATCACACACACTCACTACATCTCGCGGAGGATCGACCCGCGGTTCGGTTCGCAAGTGCGAGGTGTAAGTCGATGTTAAACAAATATATATTTCATGAAAGCTCGTTCGTAAGTGTGGGTGGTGTTTGTAAGTGTGAGGTGGTGTTTCTAAGTGCTAGTGGTGTTCCTGAGTGCTGCTGCTGTTCGTAAGTGTGGGTGGCGTTCGTAAGTGTGGGTGTTGTTCGTAAGTGTGGGTGGTGTTGGTAAGTGTGGGTGTTGTTTGTAAGTCCGGGTAGTGTTCATAAGTCGTGTGTAAGGGCCGTGGTGTACCTCGATAGTGTTGATGCTTAGAGTGGCTTCGCTCAAGCAGCAGTCCCCAAGATCTCTGTGTGGAAAGCTGTCCGTGGGTGGGGGGGGTGGAGATGGTGTAGAGAGTCACAACAGGAACTCACATCCTCACCACTGTCCCACATCCCCCCACCAGGAACCCACCTTTCTCACCACGAACCCCCATCCTCAACACGAGCTCACAACACAGACTCACATCCTCACCACGAACTCATATAGACTGACATCATCACCACGGACCCAGCCTCACCAATAACCCACAACACTGACCTACACGCTCAACACAAACCCACAAGATGGACCGAAAACACTCACCTCGAACCCACAACACGAACCCACACACTCACCACGAACCCACAACACGAACCCACACACTCACCACGAACCCACAACACAAACCCACACACTCACCACGAACCCACAACACGAACCCACACACTCACTACGAACCCACAACACGGACCCACACACCACTAACCCACATCCTCACCACGGACCCACACACCACGAACCCACAAGACAGACCCACACACTCACCACGAACCCACAAAACGGACCCACACACTCACCATGAACCCAAAACACGACCCCACACACTCACCACGAACCCACAACACGGACCTACACACTCACCACGAACCCACAACACGGACCCACACACTCACCCCGAACCCACAACACGGACCCACACACTCACCACGCACCCACATCCTCACCACGGACCCACACACTCACCACGAACCCACAACACGGACCCACACACTCACCACGCACCCACATCTTCACCACGAACCCACACACTCACCACGCACCCACATCCTCACCACGGACCCACGCACTCACCACGAACTCACAACACAGACGCACACACTGACCATGAACTAACAACACGGACCCACACACTCACCACGAACCCACAACAGGCAACCACACACTCACCACAAACCCACACCACGGAACCCACACACTCACCACGGGCCCACAACACAGACCTACAAACTCACCACGAATGCACAACACGGACCCACACACTCACCACGAACCCACAAAACGGACCCACACACTCACCATGAACCCAAAACACGACCCCACACACTCACCACGAACCCACAACACGGACCTACACACTCACCACGAACCCACAACACGGACCCACACACCCCGAACCCACAACACGGACCCACACATTCACCACGCACCCACATCCTCACCACGGACCCACACACTCACCACGAACCCACAACACGGACCCACACACTCACCATGAACCCACAACACGGACCCACACACTCACCACGAACCCACAACATGAACCCACACACTCACCACGAACCCACAACACGAACCCACACACTCACCACGAACCCACAACACGAACCCACACACTCACTACGAACCCACAACACGGACCCACACACCACTTACCCACATCCTCACCATGGACCCACACACCACGAACCCACAAGACACACCCACACACTCACCACGAACCCACAACACGGACCCACACACTGACCACGAACTCACAACACGGACCCACACACTGACCAAGAACTCACAACACGGACCCACAAACTCATCATGAACCCACAACATAGACCCACACACTCACCACGAACTCACAACACGGACCCACACAGTCACCACGCACCCACAACAGGCAACCACACACTCACCACGAACCCACAACACAGAATCCACACACTCACCACGAGCCCACAACACAGACCTACAAACTCACCACGAACCCACAACACGGAACTACACACTCACCACGAACCCAGAAAACGGACCCACACACTCACCATGAACCCACAACACGACCCCACACACTCACGACGAACCCAGAACACGGACCTACACACTCACCACGAACCCACAACACGGACCCACACACCACTAACCCACATCCTCACCACGGACCCACACACCACGAACTCACAACACGGACCCACACACTCTCCATGAACTCACAACACGGACCTACACACCACTAACCCACATCCTCACCACGGACCCACACACCACGAACCCACAACACGGACCCACACACTCACCACGAACTCACAACACGGACCCACACACTCACCACGAACCCACAAGACGGAACCACACACTCACCATGAACCTACAACACGACCCCACACACTCACCACGAACTCACAACACGGACCTACACTCTCACCACGAACCCACAACACGGATCCACAGACCACTAACCCACAACACGGACCCACACACCACTAACCCACATCCTCACCACGGACCCACACACCACGAACCCACAACACGGACACACACACTCACCATGAACCCACAACACGGACCCACACACTTACCACGCACCCACATCCTCACCACGGACCCACACACTCACCACGAACCCACAACACTGAACCCACACACTCACCACGAGCCCACAACACAGACCCACACACTCACCACGAACCCACAACACAGACCCACAAACTCACCACGAACCCACACACTCCCCACGAACCCACAAGACGGACCCACACACTCACCACGAACCCACAACACGGAACCCACACACTCACCACGAGCCCACAACACGGACCCACACACTCACCACGAACCCACAACACGGACCCACACACTCACCACGCACCCACATCCTCACCACGGACCCACACACTCACCACGAGCCCAAAACACGGACCCACACACTCACCATGAACCCACAACACGGACCCACACACTCACCACGAACCCACACAACTCACCTCGTCAAAAGTTTCGCTAGGATGGCTCCAGGAGAAGTTGTTCTAAAGGCGACGATGATGAAGCTGAAGCAGCTGAAGTTTAAGCAGCTGTCGGCTCCTTCACGCCCGTCTCGTACGCTGATGAAGCACGTGGTGATTGTGACGTCACCAATGCTGTCCAGTGCGAGGGACGTAACCACGCACCCTTCAACCACGCCCCTCCGAGTGACGTAATGTGTGAAACCACGCCCCCGGAAGCCGCCTCCCGCCCCTCCTCTTTGAGCGCCCCCACCTCTACCCCCAGCTTCTACTTCCGCTTCCGGTCGCGGCGAATGGCGGCGATGGCGGGAAAAATCTGAACCCTGTCTGGGCCTCCTCGAGGTCGACTCAGCCTGAAGATGCCGACACGGGGCTCTGTGTGAGGTGAGTCTGTGGGTCTCTGTGTGTGGTGAGTTTGTGGGTCTCTGTGTGTGTCTGAGTGAGGTGAGTCTGTGGATTTCTGTGTGGTGAGTGTGGGTGTCTGTGTGTGGTGAGTTTGTGGGTCTCTGTGTGTGGTGAGTGTGTGGGTCTCAGTGTGGTGAGTCTGTGGGTCTCTATGTGTGTCTGTGAGGTGAGTGTGGGTGTCTGTGTGTGGTGAGTCTGTGGGTCTCTGTGTCAGGTGAGTCTGTGGGTCTTTGTGTGTGTCTGTGTGAGGTAAGTCTGTGGGTCTCTGTGTGTGTCTGTGTGGTGAGTCTGTATGTCTCTGTGTGAGGTGAGTCTGTGGGTCTTTGTGTGTGTCTGTGTGGCGAGTCTGTGTGTCTCTGTGTGAGGTGAGTCTGTGAGTCTGTGGGTGTCTGTGTGAGGTGAGTGTGGGTATCTGTGTGGGGTGAGTCTGTGTGTGTCTGTGTGAGGTTAGTCTGTGGGTCTCTGTGTGTGTCTGTGTGTGGTGAGTCTGTGGGTGTCTGTATGGATTGAGTGTGGGTGTCTGTGTGTGGTGAGTCTGTGGGTCTCTGTGTCAGGTGAATCTGTGGGTCTCTGTGTGTGTCTGAGTGAGGTGATTCTGTGGGTGTGTGTGAGGTGAGTGTGGGTGTCTGTGTGAGGTGAGTCTGTGGGTCTCTATGTGTGTCTGTGTGGTGAGTTTGTATGTCTCTGTGTGAGGTGAGTCTGTGAGTCTGTCGGTGTCTGTGTAGTTTGAGTGTCGGTGTCTGTGTGGTGAGTCTGTGGGTGTCTGTGTGAGGTGAGTCTGTGGGTCTCTGTGTGTGTCTGTGTGAGGTGAGTCTGTTGGTCTCTGTGTGTGTTTGTGTTTTGAGTCTGTGGGTGTCTGTGAGGTGAGTGTGGGTGTCTGTGTGTGGTGAGTCTGTGGGTGTCTGTGAGGTGAGTGTGTGTGTCTGTGTGGTGAGTCTGTCTCTGTGTGATGTGAGTCTGTCTCTGTGTGATGTGAGTCTGTGAGTCTGTGGGTGTCTGTGTGAGGTGAGTCTGGGTGTCTGTGTGTGGTGAATCTGTGCGTGTCTGTGTGGTGAGACTGTCGGTCTATGCGTGGTGATTCTGTGGGGCTCTGTGTGAATTGAGTCTGTGGGTCTCTGTGTGGGGAATGTGTGGGTCTCAGTGTGAGGTGAATCTGTGGGTCTCAGTGCAGTGAGTGTGTGGGTATCTATGTGGTGAGTCTTTGAGTCTCTGTGTGATAAGTCTGTGTGTCTGTGTGAGACGAGTCTGTGGGTCTCTGTGTGTGTCTGAGTTGTCAGTCTGTGGGTCTCTGTGTGAGGTGAGTGTGGGTGTCTGTGTGTGGTGAGTCTGTGGGTTTTTGTGTGAGGTGAGTCTGTGAGTCTCTATGTGTGTCTGTGTGGTGAGTCTGTATGTCTCTGTGTGAGGTGAGTCTGTGCGGTTTGAGTGTGGGTGTCTGTGTGTGGTGAGTCTGTGGGTCTCTGTTGTGAGGTGAGTTTGTGGGTCTCTCTGTGAGGTAAGTTTGTAGATCTCTATGTGATGAGTCTGTGGGTGTCTGTGTGGTGAGTTTGCAGGTCTCTGTGTGATGAGTCTTTGGGTCTCTATGTGTGTCTGTGTGGTTTGAGTGTGGGTGTCTGTGTGCGGTGATTCTATGGGTCTCTGTATGAGGTGAGTCTGAGGGTATCTGTGTGTGTCTGTGTGTGGTGAGTCTGTGGGTGTCTGTGTGTGGTGAGTCTTTGGGTGTCTGTATGGTTTGAGTGTGGGTGTCTGTGTGTGGTGAGTCTGTGGGTCTCTGTGTGAGGTGAGTCTGTGGGTCTCTGTGTGTGTCTCTGTGAGGTGAGTCTGTTGGTCTCTGTGTGTGTTTGTGTGAGGTGAGTCTGTTGGTCTCTGTGTGTGTTTGTGTGTTGAGTCTGTGGGTGTCTGTGAGGTGAGTGTGGGTGTCTGTGTGTGGTGAGTCTGTGGGTGTCTGTGAGGTGAGTGTGTGTGTCTGTGTGGTGAGTCTGTGTGTCTCTGTGTGAGGTGAGTCTGTGAGTTTGTGGGTGTCTGTGTGAGGTGAGTCTGGGTGTCTGTGTGTGGTGAATCTGTGCGTCTCTGTGTGGTGAGACTGTCGGTCTATGCGTGGTGATTCTGTGGGGCTCTGTGTGAATTGAGTCTGTGGGTCTCTGTGTGGGGAATGTTTGGGTCTAAGTGTGAGGTGAATCTGTGGGTCTCAGTGCAGTGAGTGTGTGGGTATCTATGTGGTGAGTCTTTGAGTCTCTGTGTGATGAGTCTGTGTGTCTGTGAGACGAGTCTGTGGGTCTCTGTGTGTGTCTGTGTTGTCAGTCTGTGGGTCTCTGTGTGAGGTGAGTGTGGGTGTCTGTGTGTGGTGAGTCTGTGGGTTTCTGTGTGAGGTGAGTCTGTGGGTCTCTGTGTGAGGTAAGTTTGTAGATCTCTGTGTGATGAGTCTGTGGGTGTCTGTGTGGTGAGTTTGCAGGTCTCTGTGTGGTGAGTTTGTGTGTCTGTGTGTGGTGAGTGTATGGGTCTCAGTGTGGTGAGTGTGTGGGTATCTGTGTGGTGAGTTTGTGGGTCTCTGTGTGATGAGTCTGTGGGTCTCTATGTGTGTCTGTGTGGTTTGAGTGTGGGTGTCTGTGTGTGGTGATTCTATGGGTCTCTGTTTGACGTGAGTCTGAGGGTATCTGTGTGTGTCTGTGTGTGGTGAGTCTGTGGGTGTCTGTGTGTGGTGAGTCTGTGGGTCTCTGTGTGTGTCTCTGTGGTGAGTCCGTGTGTCTCTGTGTGAGGTGAGTCTGTGAGTGTCTGTGTGAGGTGAGTGTGGGTGTCTGTGTGGTGAGTTTATGGGTCTCTGTGTGGTGAGTTTGTTTGTCTGTGTGTGGTGAGTGTGTGGGTATCAGTGTGGTGAGTGTGTGGGTATCTGTGAGGTTAGTCTGTTTGTCTCTGTTTGTGTCTGAGTGAGGTGATTCTGTGGCTCTCTGTGTGTGTCTGTGGGTGTTGAGTGTGTGGGTGTCTGTGAGGTGAGTGTGGTTGTCTTTGTGTGGTGAGTCTGTGGGTCTCTTTGTGAAGTGAGTCTGTGGGTCTCTATGTGTGTCTGTGTGGTGAGTTTGTATGTCTCTGTGTGAGGAGAGTCTGTGAGTCTGTGAGTCTGTGGGTGTCTGTGTGGTTTGAGTGTGGGTGTCTGTGTGTGGTGAGTCTGTGGGTCTCTGTTTTGAGGTGAGTTTGTGGGTCTCTGTGTGAGGTAAGTTTGTAGATCTCTGTGTGATGAGTCTCTGGGTGTCTGTGTGGTGAGTTTGTGGCTCTCTGTGTGGTGAGTTTGTGTGTCTGTGTGTGGTGAGTGTATGATTATCTGTGTGTGTCTGAGTGAGGTGATTCTGTGGGTCTCTGTGTGTGTCTGTGTGTGGTGAATCTGTGGGTGTGTGTGAGGTGAGTGTGGGTGTCTGTGTGAGGTGAGTCTGTGGGTCTCTATGTGTGTCTGTGGTGAGTCTGTATGTCTCTGTGTGAGGTGAGTCTGTGAGTCTGTCGGTGTCTGTGTGGTTTGATGGTGGGTGTCTGTATGGTGAGTCTGTGGGTCTCTATGTGAGGTGAGTCTGTGGGTCTCTGTGTGTGTCTGTGTGAGGTGAGTCTGTGGGTCTCTGTGTGTGTGTGAATGGTGAGTCTGTGGGTTTCTGTGTGAGGTGAGTCTCTGGGTCTCTATGTGTGTCTGTGTGGTGAGTCTGTATGTCTCTGTGTGAGGTGAGTCTGTGCGGTTTGAGTGTGGGTGTCTGTGTGTGGTGAGTCTGTGGGTCTCTGTGTCAGGTGAGTCTGTGGGTCTTTGTGTGTGTCTGTGTGAGGTAAGTCTGTGGGTCTCTGTGTGTGTCTGTGTGGTGAGTCTGTATGTCTCTGTGTGAGGTGAGTCTGTGGGTCTTTGTGTGTGTCTGTGTGGCGAGTCTGTGTGTCTCTGTGTGAGGTGAGTCTGTGAGTCTGTGGGTGTCTGTGTGAGGTGAGTGTGGGTATCTGTGTGGGGTGAGTCTGTGTGTGTCTGTGTGAGGTTAGTCTGTGGGTCTCTGTGTGTGTCTGTGTGTGGTGAGTCTGTGGGTGTCTGTATGGATTGAGTGTGGGTGTCTGTGTGTGGTGAGTCTGTGGGTCTCTGTGTCAGGTGAATCTGTGGGTCTCTGTGTGTGTCTGAGTGAGGTGATTCTGTGGGTGTGTGTGAGGTGAGTGTGGGTGTCTGTGTGAGGTGAGTCTGTGGGTCTCTATGTGTGTCTGTGTGGTGAGTTTGTATGTCTCTGTGTGAGGTGAGTCTGTGAGTCTGTCGGTGTCTGTGTAGTTTGAGTGTCGGTGTCTGTGTGGTGAGTCTGTGGGTGTCTGTGTGAGGTGAGTCTGTGGGTCTCTGTGTGTGTCTGTGTGAGGTGAGTCTGTTGGTCTCTGTGTGTGTTTGTGTTTTGAGTCTGTGGGTGTCTGTGAGGTGAGTGTGGGTGTCTGTGTGTGGTGAGTCTGTGGGTGTCTGTGAGGTGAGTGTGTGTGTCTGTGTGGTGAGTCTGTCTCTGTGTGATGTGAGTCTGTCTCTGTGTGATGTGAGTCTGTGAGTCTGTGGGTGTCTGTGTGAGGTGAGTCTGGGTGTCTGTGTGTGGTGAATCTGTGCGTGTCTGTGTGGTGAGACTGTCGGTCTATGCGTGGTGATTCTGTGGGGCTCTGTGTGAATTGAGTCTGTGGGTCTCTGTGTGGGGAATGTGTGGGTCTCAGTGTGAGGTGAATCTGTGGGTCTCAGTGCAGTGAGTGTGTGGGTATCTATGTGGTGAGTCTTTGAGTCTCTGTGTGATAAGTCTGTGTGTCTGTGTGAGACGAGTCTGTGGGTCTCTGTGTGTGTCTGAGTTGTCAGTCTGTGGGTCTCTGTGTGAGGTGAGTGTGGGTGTCTGTGTGTGGTGAGTCTGTGGGTTTTTGTGTGAGGTGAGTCTGTGAGTCTCTATGTGTGTCTGTGTGGTGAGTCTGTATGTCTCTGTGTGAGGTGAGTCTGTGCGGTTTGAGTGTGGGTGTCTGTGTGTGGTGAGTCTGTGGGTCTCTGTTGTGAGGTGAGTTTGTGGGTCTCTCTGTGAGGTAAGTTTGTAGATCTCTATGTGATGAGTCTGTGGGTGTCTGTGTGGTGAGTTTGCAGGTCTCTGTGTGATGAGTCTTTGGGTCTCTATGTGTGTCTGTGTGGTTTGAGTGTGGGTGTCTGTGTGCGGTGATTCTATGGGTCTCTGTATGAGGTGAGTCTGAGGGTATCTGTGTGTGTCTGTGTGTGGTGAGTCTGTGGGTGTCTGTGTGTGGTGAGTCTTTGGGTGTCTGTATGGTTTGAGTGTGGGTGTCTGTGTGTGGTGAGTCTGTGGGTCTCTGTGTGAGGTGAGTCTGTGGGTCTCTGTGTGTGTCTCTGTGAGGTGAGTCTGTTGGTCTCTGTGTGTGTTTGTGTGAGGTGAGTCTGTTGGTCTCTGTGTGTGTTTGTGTGTTGAGTCTGTGGGTGTCTGTGAGGTGAGTGTGGGTGTCTGTGTGTGGTGAGTCTGTGGGTGTCTGTGAGGTGAGTGTGTGTGTCTGTGTGGTGAGTCTGTGTGTCTCTGTGTGAGGTGAGTCTGTGAGTTTGTGGGTGTCTGTGTGAGGTGAGTCTGGGTGTCTGTGTGTGGTGAATCTGTGCGTCTCTGTGTGGTGAGACTGTCGGTCTATGCGTGGTGATTCTGTGGGGCTCTGTGTGAATTGAGTCTGTGGGTCTCTGTGTGGGGAATGTTTGGGTCTAAGTGTGAGGTGAATCTGTGGGTCTCAGTGCAGTGAGTGTGTGGGTATCTATGTGGTGAGTCTTTGAGTCTCTGTGTGATGAGTCTGTGTGTCTGTGAGACGAGTCTGTGGGTCTCTGTGTGTGTCTGTGTTGTCAGTCTGTGGGTCTCTGTGTGAGGTGAGTGTGGGTGTCTGTGTGTGGTGAGTCTGTGGGTTTCTGTGTGAGGTGAGTCTGTGGGTCTCTGTGTGAGGTAAGTTTGTAGATCTCTGTGTGATGAGTCTGTGGGTGTCTGTGTGGTGAGTTTGCAGGTCTCTGTGTGGTGAGTTTGTGTGTCTGTGTGTGGTGAGTGTATGGGTCTCAGTGTGGTGAGTGTGTGGGTATCTGTGTGGTGAGTTTGTGGGTCTCTGTGTGATGAGTCTGTGGGTCTCTATGTGTGTCTGTGTGGTTTGAGTGTGGGTGTCTGTGTGTGGTGATTCTATGGGTCTCTGTTTGACGTGAGTCTGAGGGTATCTGTGTGTGTCTGTGTGTGGTGAGTCTGTGGGTGTCTGTGTGTGGTGAGTCTGTGGGTCTCTGTGTGTGTCTCTGTGGTGAGTCCGTGTGTCTCTGTGTGAGGTGAGTCTGTGAGTGTCTGTGTGAGGTGAGTGTGGGTGTCTGTGTGGTGAGTTTATGGGTCTCTGTGTGGTGAGTTTGTTTGTCTGTGTGTGGTGAGTGTGTGGGTATCAGTGTGGTGAGTGTGTGGGTATCTGTGAGGTTAGTCTGTTTGTCTCTGTTTGTGTCTGAGTGAGGTGATTCTGTGGCTCTCTGTGTGTGTCTGTGGGTGTTGAGTGTGTGGGTGTCTGTGAGGTGAGTGTGGTTGTCTTTGTGTGGTGAGTCTGTGGGTCTCTTTGTGAAGTGAGTCTGTGGGTCTCTATGTGTGTCTGTGTGGTGAGTTTGTATGTCTCTGTGTGAGGAGAGTCTGTGAGTCTGTGAGTCTGTGGGTGTCTGTGTGGTTTGAGTGTGGGTGTCTGTGTGTGGTGAGTCTGTGGGTCTCTGTTTTGAGGTGAGTTTGTGGGTCTCTGTGTGAGGTAAGTTTGTAGATCTCTGTGTGATGAGTCTCTGGGTGTCTGTGTGGTGAGTTTGTGGCTCTCTGTGTGGTGAGTTTGTGTGTCTGTGTGTGGTGAGTGTATGATTATCTGTGTGTGTCTGAGTGAGGTGATTCTGTGGGTCTCTGTGTGTGTCTGTGTGTGGTGAATCTGTGGGTGTGTGTGAGGTGAGTGTGGGTGTCTGTGTGAGGTGAGTCTGTGGGTCTCTATGTGTGTCTGTGGTGAGTCTGTATGTCTCTGTGTGAGGTGAGTCTGTGAGTCTGTCGGTGTCTGTGTGGTTTGATGGTGGGTGTCTGTATGGTGAGTCTGTGGGTCTCTATGTGAGGTGAGTCTGTGGGTCTCTGTGTGTGTCTGTGTGAGGTGAGTCTGTGGGTCTCTGTGTGTGTGTGAATGGTGAGTCTGTGGGTTTCTGTGTGAGGTGAGTCTCTGGGTCTCTATGTGTGTCTGTGTGGTGAGTCTGTATGTCTCTGTGTGAGGTGAGTCTGTGCGGTTTGAGTGTGGGTGTCTGTGTGTGGTGAGTCTGTGGGTCTCTGTTTGGAGGTGAGTTTGTGGGTCTCTGTGTGAGGTAAGTTTGTAGATCTCTGTGTGATGAGTCTGTGGGTGTCTGTGTGGTGAGTTTGCAGGTCTCTGTGTGGTGAGTTTGTGTGTCTGTGTGTGGTGAGTGTATGGGTCTCAGTGTGGTGAGTGTGTGGGTATCTGTGTGGTGAGTTTGTGGGTCTCTGTGTGATGAGTCTGTGGGTCTCTATGTGTGTCTGTGTGGTTTGAGTGTGAGTGTCTGTGTGTGGTGATTCTATGGGTCTCTGTTTGAGGTGAGTCTGAGGGTATCTGTGTGTGTCTGTGTGTGGTGAGTCTGTGGGTGTCTGTGTGTGGTGAGTCTTTGGGTGTCTGTGTGGTTTGAGTGTGGGTGTCTGTGTGTGGTGAGTCTGTGTGTCTCTGTGTGAGGTGAGTCTGTGGGTCTCTGTGTGTGTCTCTGTGAGGTGAGTCTGTGGGTCTCTGTGTGTGTCTGTGTGAGGTGAGTCTGTTGGTCTCTGTGTGTGTTTGTGTGTTGAGTCTGTGGGTGTCTGTGAGGTGAGTGTGGGTGTCTGTGTGTGGTGAGTCTGTGGGTGTCTGTGAGGTGAGTGTGTGTGTCTGTGTGGTGAGTCTGTGTGTCTCTGTGTGAGGTGAGTCTGTGAGTCTGTGGGTGTCTGTGTGAGGTGAGTCTGGGTGTCTGTGTGTGGTGAATCTGTGCGTCTCTGTGTGGTGAGACTGTCGGTCTATGCGTGGTGATTCTGTGGGGCTCTGTGTGAATTGAGTCTGTGGGTCTCTGTGTGGGGAATGTGTGGGTCTAAGTGTGAGGTGAATCTGTGGGTCTCAGTGCAGTGAGTGTGTGGGTTTCTATGTGGTGAGTCTTTGAGTCTCTGTGTGATGAGTCTGTGTGTCTGTGAGACGAGTCTGTGGGTCTCTGTGTGTGTCTGTGTTGTCAGTCTGTGGGTCTCTGTGTGAGGTGAGTGTGGGTGTCTGTGTGTGGTGAGTCTGTGGGTTTCTGTGTGAGGTGAGTCTGTGGGTCTCTATGTGTGTCTGTGTGGTGAGTCTGTATGTCTCTGTGTGAGGTGAGTCTGTGCGGTTTGAGTGTGGGGGTCTGTGTGTGGTGAGTCTGTGGGTCTCTGTTGTGAGGTGAGTTTGTGGGTCTCTGTGTGAGGTAAGTTTGTAGATCTCTGTGTGATGAGTCTGTGGGTGTCTGTGTGGTGAGTTTGCAGGTCTCTGTGTGGTGAGTTTGTGTGTCTGTGTGTGGTGAGTGTATGGGTCTCAGTGTGGTGAGTGTGTGCGTATCTGTGTGGTGAGTTTGTGGGTCTCTGTGTGATGAGTCTGTGGGTCTCTATGTGTGTCTGTGTGGTTTGAGTGTGGGTGTCTGTGTGTGGTGATTCTATGGGTCTCTGTTTGAGGTGAGTCTGAGGGTATCTGTGTGTGTCTGTGTGTGGTGAGTCTGTGGGTGTCTGTATGGTTTGAGTGTGGGTGTCTGTGTGTGGTGAGTCTGTGGGTCTCTGTGTGAGGTGAGTCTGTGGGTCTCTGTGTGTGTCTCTGTGAGGTGAGTCTGTGGGTCTCTGTGTGTGTCTGTGTGAGGTGAGTCTGTTGGTCTCTGTGTGTGTTTGTGTGTTGAGTCTGTGGGTGTCTGTGAGGTGAGTGTGGGTGTCTGTGTGTGATGAGTCTGTGGGTGTCTGTGAGGTGAGTGTGTGTGTCTGTGTGGTGAGTCTGTGTGTCTCTGTGTGAGGTGAGTCTGTGGGTCTCTGTGTGTGTCTGAGTGAGGTGAGTCTGTGGATTTCTGTGTGGTGAGTGTGGGTGTCTGTGTGTGGTGAGTTTGTGGGTCTCTGTGTGTGGTGAGTGTGTGGGTCTCAGTGTGGTGAGTCTGTGGGTCTCTATGTGTGTCTGTGAGGTGAGTGTGGGTGTCTGTGTGTGGTGAGTCTGTGGGTCTCTGTGTCAGGTGAGTCTGTGGGTCTTTGTGTGTGTCTGTGTGAGGTAAGTCTGTGAGTCTCTGTGTGTGTCTGTGTGGTGAGTCTGTATGTCTCTGTGTGAGGTGAGTCTGTGGGTCTTTGTGTGTGTCTGTGTGGCGAGTCTGTGTGTCTCTGTGTGAGGTAAGTCTGTGGGTCTCTGTGTGTGTCTGTGTGAGGTGAGTCTGTGGGTGTCTGTGTGAGGTGAGTGTGGGTGTCTGTGTGGTGAGTTTATGGGTCTCTGTGTGGTGAGTATGTTTGTCTGTGTGTGGTGAGTGTGTGGGTATCAGTGTGGTGAGTGTGTGGGTATCTGTGAGGTTAGTCTGTTTGTCTCTGTTTGTGTCTGAGTGAGGTGATTCTGTGGCTCTCTGTGTGTGTCTGTGGGTGTTGAGTGTGTGGGTGTCTGTGAGGTGAGTGTGGTTGTCTTTGTGTGGTGAGTCTGTGGGTCTCTTTGTGAAGTGAGTCTGTGGGTCTCTATGTGTGTCTGTGTGGTGAGTTTGTATTTCTCTGTGTGAGGAGAGTCTGTGAGTCTGTGAGTCTGTGGGTGTCTGTGTGGTTTGAGTGTGGGTGTCTGTGTGTGGTGAGTCTGTGGGTCTCTGTTTTGAGGTGAGTTTGTGGGTCTCTGTGTGAGGTAAGTTTGTAGATCTCTGTGTGATGAGTCTCTGGGTGTCTGTGTGGTGAGTTTGTGGCTCTCTGTGTGGTGAGTTTGTGTGTCTGTGTGTGGTGAGTGTATGATTATCTGTGTGTGTCTGAGTGAGGTGATTCTGTGGGTCTCTGTGTGTGTCTGTGTGTGGTGAATCTGTGGGTGTGTGTGAGGTGAGTGTGGGTGTCTGTGTGAGGTGAGTCTGTGGGTCTCTATGTGTGTCTGTGGTGAGTCTGTATGTCTCTGTGTGAGGTGAGTCTGTGAGTCTGTCGGTGTCTGTGTGGTTTGATGGTGGGTGTCTGTATGGTGAGTCTGTGGGTCTCTATGTGAGGTGAGTCTGTGGGTCTCTGTGTGTGTCTGTGTGAGGTGAGTCTGTGGGTCTCTGTGTGTGTGTGAATGGTGAGTCTGTGGGTGTCTGTGAGGTGAGTGTGGGTGTCTGTGTGTGGTGAGTCTGTGGGTTTCTGTGTGAGGTGAGTCTCTGGATCTCTATGTGTGTCTGTGTGGTGAGTCTGTATGTCTCTGTGTGAGGTGAGTCTGTGCGGTTTGAGTGTGGGTGTCTGTGTGTGGTGAGTCTGTGGGTCTCTGTTGTGAGGTGAGTTTGTGGGTCTCTGTGTGAGGTAAGTTTGTAGATCTCTGTGTGATGAGTCTGTGGGTGTCTGTGTGGTGAGTTTGCAGGTCTCTGTGTGGTGAGTTTGTGTGTCTGTGTGTGGTGAGTGTATGGGTCTCAGTGTGGTGAGTGTGTGGGTATCTGTGTGGTGAGTTTGTGGGTCTCTGTGTGGTGAGTCTGTGGGTCTCTATGTGTGTCTGTGTGGTTTGAGTGTGAGTGTCTGTGTGTGGTGATTCTATGGGTCTCTGTTTGAGGTGAGTCTGAGGGTATCTGTGTGTGTCTGTGTGTGGTGAGTCTGTGGGTGTCTGTGTGTGGTGAGTCTTTGGGTGTCTGTGTGGTTTGAGTGTGGGTGTCTGTGTGTGGTGAGTCTGTGTGTCTCTGTGTGAGGTGAGTCTGTGGGTCTCTGTGTGTGTCTCTGTGAGGTGAGTCTGTGGGTCTCTTTGTGTGTCTGTGTGAGATGAGTCTGTTGGTCTCTGTGTGTGTTTGTGTGTTGAGTCTGTGGGTGTCTGTGAGGTGAGTGTGGGTGTCTGTGTGTGGTGAGTCTGTGGGTGTCTGTGAGGTGAGTGTGTGTGTCTGTGTGGTGAGTCTGTGTGTCTCTGTGTGAGGTGAGTCTGTGAGTCTGTGGGTGTCTGTGTGAGGTGAGTCTGGGTGTCTGTGTGTGGTGAATCTGTGCGTCTCTGTGTGGTGAGACTGTCGGTCTATGCGTGGTGATTCTGTGGGGCTCTGTGTGAATTGAGTCTGTGGGTCTCTGTGTGGGGAATGTGTGGGTCTAAGTGTGAGGTGAATCTGTGGGTCTCAGTGCAGTGAGTGTGTGGGTATCTATGTGGTGAGTCTTTGAGTCTCTGTGTGATGAGTCTGTGTGTCTGTGAGACGAGTCTGTGGGTCTCTGTGTGTGTCTGTGTTGTCAGTCTGTGGGTCTCTGTGTGAGGTGAGTGTGGGTGTCTGTGTGTGGTGAGTCTGTGGGTTTCTGTGTGAGGTGAGTCTGTGGGTCTCTATGTGTGTCTGTGTGGTGAGTCTGCATGTCTCTGTGTGAGGTGAGTCTGTGCGGTTTGAGTGTGGGTGTCTGTGTGTGGTGAGTCTGTGGGTCTCTGTTGTGAGGTGAGTGTGTGGGTCTCTGTGTGAGGTAAGTTTGTAGATCTCTGTGTGATGAGTCTGTGGGTGTCTGTGTGGTGAGTTTGCAGGTCTCTGTGTGGTGAGTTTGTGTGTCTGTGTGTGGTGAGTGTATGGGTCTTAGTGTGGTGAGTGTGTGGGTATCTGTGTGGTGAGTTTGTGGGTCTCTGTGTGATGAGTCTGTGGGTCTCTATGTGTGTCTGTGTGGTTTGAGTGTGGGTGTCTGTGTGTGGTGATTCTATGGGTCTCTGTATGAGGTGAGTCTGAGGGTATCTGTGTGTGTCTGTGTGTGGTGAGTCTGTGGGTGTCTGTGTGTGGTGAGTCTTTGGGTGTCTGTATGGTTTGAGTGTGGGTGTCTGTGTGTGGTGAGTCTGTGGGTCTCTGTGTGAGGTGAGTCTGTGGGTCTCTGTGTGTGTCTCTGTGAGGTGAGTCTGTGGGTCTCTGTGTGTGTCTGTGTGAGGTGAGTCTGTTGGTCTCTGTGTGACGTGAGTCTGTGAGTCTGTGGGTGTCTGCGTGAGGTGAGTGTGGGTATCTGTGTGAGGTGAGTTTATGGATCTCTGTGTGGTGAGTGTGTGGGTCTCTGTGTGGTGAGTTTGTGGGTCTCTGTGTGGTTTGAGTGTGGGTGTCTCTGTGTGGTGAGTCTGTGGGTCTCTGTGTGAGGTGAGTCTGTGGGTCTTTGTGTGTGTCTGTGTGAGGTAAGTCTGTGGGTCTCTGTGTGTGTCTGTGTGTGGTGAGTCTGTGGGTCTCTGTGTGTGTCTCTGTGGCGAGTCCGTGTGTCTCTGTGTGAGGTGAGTCTGTGGGTGTCTGTGTGAGGTGAGTGTGGGTGTCTGTGTGGTGAGTTTATGGGTCTCTGTGTGGTGAGTATGTTTGTCTGTGTGTGGTGAGTGTGTGGGTATCAGTGTGGTGAGTGTGTGGGTATCTGTGAGGTTAGTCTGTTTGTCTCTGTTTGTGTCTGAGTGAGGTGATTCTGTGGCTCTCTGTGTGTGTCTGTGGGTGTTGAGTGTGTGGGTGTCTGTGAGGTGAGTGTGGTTGTCTTTGTGTGGTGAGTCTGTGGGTCTCTTTGTGAAGTGAGTCTGTGGGTCTCTATGTGTGTCTGTGTGGTGAGTTTGTATGTCTCTGTGTGAGGAGAGTCTGTGAGTCTGTGAGTCTGTGGGTGTCTGTGTGGTTTGAGTGTGGGTGTCTGTGTGTGGTGAGTCTGTGGGTCTCTGTTTTGAGGTGAGTTTGTGGGTCTCTGTGTGAGGTAAGTTTGTAGATCTCTGTGTGATGAGTCTCTGGGTGTCTGTGTGGTGAGTTTGTGGCTCTCTGTGTGGTGAGTTTGTGTGTCTGTGTGTGGTGAGTGTATGATTATCTGTGTGTGTCTGAGTGAGGTGATTCTGTGGGTCTCTGTGTGTGTCTGTGTGTGGTGAATCTGTGGGTGTGTGTGAGGTGAGTGTGGGTGTCTGTGTGAGGTGAGTCTGTGGGTCTCTATGTGTGTCTGTGGTGAGTCTGTATGTCTCTGTGTGAAGTGAGTCTGTGAGTCTGTCGGTGTCTGTGTGGTTTGATGGTGGGTGTCTGTATGGTGAGTCTGTGGGTCTCTATGTGAGGTGAGTCTGTGGGTCTCTGTGTGTGTCTGTGTGAGGTGAGTCTGTGGGTCTCTGTGTGTGTGTGAATGGTGAGTCTGTGGGTGTCTGTGAGGTGAGTGTGGGTGTCTATGTGTAGTGAGTCTGTGGGTTTCTGTGTGAGGTGAGTCTCTGGGTCTCTATGTGTGTCTGTGTGGTGAGTCTGTATGTCTCTGTGTGAGGTGAGTCTGTGCGGTTTGAGTGTGGGTGTCTGTGTGTGGTGAGTCTGTGGGTCTCTGTTGTGAGGTGAGTTTGTGGGTCTCTGTGTGAGGTAAGTTTGTAGATCTCTGTGTGATGAGTCTGTGGGTGTCTGTGTGGTGAGTTTGCAGGTCTCTGTGTGGTGAGTTTGTGTGTCTGTGTGTGGTGAGTGTATGGGTCTCAGTGTGGTGAGTGTGTGGGTATCTGTGTGGTGAGTTTGTGGGTCTCTGTGTGATGAGTCTGTGGGTCTCTATGTGTGTCTGTGTGGTTTGAGTGTGAGTGTCTCTGTGTGGTGATTCTATGGGTCTCTGTTTGAGGTGAGTCTGAGGGTATCTGTGTGTCTGTGTGTGGTGAGTCTGTGGGTGTCTGTGTGTGGTGAGTCTTTGGGTGTCTGTGTGGTTTGAGTGTGGGTGTCTGTGTGTGGTGAGTCTGTGTGTCTCTGTGTGAGGTGAGTCTGTGGGTCTTTGTGTGTGTCTCTGTGAGGTGAGTCTGTGGGTCTCTGTGTGTGTCTGTGTGAGGTGAGTCTGTTGGTCTCTGTGTGTGTTTGTGTGTTGAGTCTGTGGGTGTCTGTGAGGTGAGTGTGGGTGTCTGTGTGTGGTGAGTCTGTGGGTGTCTGTGAGGTGAGTGTGTGTGTCTGTGTGGTGAGTCTGTGTGTCTCTGTGTGAGGTGAGTCTGTGAGTCTGTGGGTGTCTGTGTGAGGTGAGTCTGGGTGTCTGTGTGTGGTGAATCTGTGTGTGTCTGTGTGGTGAGACTGTCGGTTTATGCGTGGTGATTCTGTGGGGCTCTGTGTGAATTGAGTCTGTGGGTCTCTGTGTGGGGAATGTGTGGGTCTAAGTGTGAGGTGAATCTGTGGGTCTCAGTGCAGTGAGTGTGTGGGTTTCTATGTGGTGAGTCTTTGAGTCTCTGTGTGGTTTGAGTGTGGGTGTCTCTGTGTGGTGAGTCTGTGGGTCTCTGTGTTAGGTGAGTCTGTGGGTCTTTGTGTGTGTCTGTGTGAGGTGAGTCTGTGGGTCTCTGTGTGTGTCTGTGTGTGGTGAGTCTGTGGGTCTCTGTGTGTGTCTCTGTGGCGAGTCCGTGTATCTCTGTGTGAGGTGAGTCTGTGGGTGTCTGTGTGAGGTGAGTGTGGGTGTCTGTGTGGTGAGTTTATGGGTCTCTGTGTGGTGAGTTTGTTTGTCTGTGTGTGGTGAGTGTGTGGGTATCAGTGTGGTGAGTGTGTGGGTATCTGTGAGGTTAGTCTGTTTGTCTCTGTTTGTGTCTGAGTGAGGTGATTCTGTGGCTCTCTGTGTGTGTCTGTGGGTGTTGAGTGTGTGGGTGTCTGTGAGGTGAGTGTGGTTGTCTTTGTGTGGTGAGTCTGTGGGTCTCTTTGTGAAGTGAGTCTGTGGGTCTCTATGTGTGTCTGTGTGGTGAGTTTGTATGTCTCTGTGTGAGGAGAGTCTGTGAGTCTGTGGGTGTCTGTGTGGTTTGAGTGTGGGTGTCTGTGTGTGGTGAGTCTGTGGGTCTCTGTTTTGAGGTGAGTTTGTAGGTCTCTGTGTGAGGTAAGTTTGTAGATCTCTGTGTGATGAGTCTCTGAGTGTCTGTGTGGTGAGTTTGTGGCTCTCTGTGTGGTGAGTTTGTGTGTCTGTGTGTGGTGAGTGTATGATTATCTGTGTGTGTCTGAGTGAGGTGATTCTGTGGGTCTCTGTGTGTGTCTGTGTGTGGTGAATCTGTGGGTGTGTGTGAGGTGAGTGTGGGTGTCTGTGTGAGGTGAGTCTGTGGGTCTCTATGTGTGTCTGTGGTGAGTCTGTATGTCTCTGTGTGAGGTGAGTCTGTGAGTCTGTCGGTGTCTGTGTGGTTTGATGGTGGGTGTCTGTATGGTGAGTCTGTTGGTCTCTATGTGAGGTGAGTCTGTGGGTCACTGTGTGTGTCTGTGTGAGGTGAGTCTGTGGGTCTCTGTGTGTGTGTGAATGGTGAGTCTGTGGGTGTCTGTGAGGTGAGTGTGGGTGTCTGTGTGTGGTGAGTCTGTGGGTTTCTGTGTGTTGAGTCTGTGGGTCTCTATGTGTGTCTGTGTGGTGAGTCTGTATGTCTCTGTGTGAGGTGAGTCTGTGCGGTTTGAGTGTGGGTGTCTGTGTGTGGTGAGTCTGTGGGTCTCTGTTGTGAGGTGAGTTTGTGGGTCTCTGTGTGAGGGAAGTTTGTAGATCTCTGTGTGTTGAGTCTGTGGGTGTCTGTGTGGTGAGTTTGCAGGTCTCTGTGTGGTGAGTTTGTGTGTCTGTGTGTGGTGAGTGTATGGGTCTCAGTGTGGTGAGTGTGTGGGTATCTGTGTGGTGAGTTTGTGGGTCTCTGTGTGATGAGTCTGTGGGTCTCTATGTGTGTCTGTGTGGTTTGAGTGTGGGTGTCTGTGTGTGGTGATTCTATGGGTCTCTGTTTGAGGTGAGTCTGAGGGTATCTGTGTGTGTCTGTGTGTGGTGAGTCTGTGGGTGTCTGTGTGTGGTGAGTCTTTGGGTGTCTGTGTGGTTTGAGTGTGGGTGTCTGTGTGTGGTGAGTCTGTGTGTCTCTGTGTGAGGTGAGTCTGTGGGTCTCTGTGTGTGTCTCTGTGAGGTGAGTCTGTGGGTCTCTGTGTGTGTCTGTGTGAGGTGAGTCTGTTGGTCTCTGTGTGTGTTTGTGTGTTGAGTCTGTGGGTGTCTGTGAGGTGAGTGTGGGTGTCTGTGTGTGGTGAGTCTGTGGGTGTCTGTGAGGTGAGTGTGTGTGTCGGTGTGGTGAGTCTGTGTGTCTCTGTGTGAGGTGAGTCTGTGAGTCTGTGGGTGTCTGTGTGAGGTGAGTCTGGGTGTCTGTGTGTGGTGAATCTGTGTGTGTCTGTGTGGTGAGACTGTCGGTCTATGCGTGGTGATTCTGTGGGGCTCTGTGTGAATTGAGTCTGTGGGTCTCTGTGTGGGGAATGTGTGGGTCTAAGTGTGAGGTGAATCTGTGGGTCTCAGTGCAGTGAGTGTGTGGGTTTCTATGTGGTGAGTCTTTGAGTCTCTGTGTGATGAGTCTGTGTGTCTGTGAGACGAGTCTGTGGGTCTCTGTGTGTGTCTGTGTTGTCAGTCTGTGGGTCTCTGTGTGAGGTGAGTGTGGGTGTCTGTGTGTGGTGAGTCTGTGGGTTTCTGTGTGAGGTGAGTCTGTGGGTCTCTATGTGTGTCTGTGTGGTGAGTCTGTATGTCTCTGTGTGAGGTGAGTCTGTGCGGTTTGAGTGTGGGGGTCTGTGTGTGGTGAGTCTGTGGGTCTCTGTTGTGAGGTGAGTTTGTGGGTCTCTGTGTGAGGTAAGTTTGTAGATCTCTGTGTGATGAGTCTGTGGGTGTCTGTGTGGTGAGTTTGCAGGTCTCTGTGTGGTGAGTTTGTGTGTCTGTGTGTGGTGAGTGTATGGGTCTCAGTGTGGTGAGTGTGTGCGTATCTGTGTGGTGAGTTTGTGGGTCTCTGTGTGATGAGTCTGTGGGTCTCTATGTGTGTCTGTGTGGTTTGAGTGTGGGTGTCTGTGTGTGGTGATTCTATGGGTCACTGTTTGAGGTGAGTCTGAGGGTATCTGTGTGTGTCTGTGTGTGGTGAGTCTGTGGGTGTCTGTGTGTGGTGAGTCTTTGGGTGTCTGTATGGTTTGAGTGTGGGTGTCTGTGTGTGGTGAGTCTGTGGGTCTCTGTGTGAGGTGAGTCTGTGGGTCTCTGTGTGTGTCTCTGTGAGGTGAGTCTGTGGGTCTCTGTGTGTGTCTGTGTGAGGTGAGTCTGTTGGTCTCTGTGTGTGTTTGTGTGTTGAGTCTGTGGGTGTCTGTGAGGTGAGTGTGGGTGTCTGTGTGTGATGAGTCTGTGGGTGTCTGTGAGGTGAGTGTGTGTGTCTGTGTGGTGAGTCTGTGTGTCTCTGTGTGAGGTGAGTCTGTGGGTCTTTGTGTGTGTCTGTGTGGCGAGTCTGTGTGTCTCTGTGTGAGGTGAGTCTGTGGGTGTCTCTGTGAGGTGAGTGTGGGTGTCTGTGTGGGGTGAGTCTGTGTGTGTCTGTGTGAGGTTAGTCTGTGGGTCTCTGTGTGTGTCTGTGTGTGGTGAGTCTGTGGGTGTCTGTATGGATTGAGTGTGGGTGTCTGTGTGTGGTGAGTCTGTGGTTCTCTGTGTCAGGTGAATCTGTGGGTCTCTGTGTGTGTCTGAGTGAGGTGATTCTGTGGGTGTGTGTGAGGTGAGTGTGGGTGTCTGTGTGAGGTGAGTCTGTGGGTCTCTATGTGTGTCTGTGTGGTGAGTCTGTATGTCTCTGTGTGAGGTGAGTCTGTGAGTCTGTCGGTGTCTGTGTAGTTTGTGTGTCGGTGTCTGTGTGGTGAGTCTGTGGGTGTCTGTGTGAGGTGAGTCTGTGGGTCTCTGTGTGTGTCTGTGTGAGGTGAGTCTGTTGGTCTCTGTGTGTGTTTGTGTTTTGAGTCTGTGGGTGTCTGTGAGGTGAGTGTGGGTGTCTGTGTGTGGTGAGTCTGTGGGTGTCTGTGAGGTGAGTGTGTGTGTCTGTGTGGTGAGTCTGTCTCTGTGTGATGTGAGTCTGTCTCTGTGTGATGTGAGTCTGTGAGTCTGTGGGTGTCTGTGTGAGGTGAGTCTGGGTGTCTGTGTGTGGTGAATCTGTGCGTCTCTGTGTGGTGAGACTGTCGGTCTAAGCGTGGTGATTCTGTGGGGCTCTGTGTGAATTGAGTCTGTGGGTCTCTGTGTGGGGAATGTGTGGGTCTCAGTGTGAGGTGAATCTGTGGTCTCAGTGCAGTGAGTGTGTGGGTATCTATGTGGTGAGTCTTTGAGTCTCTGTGTGATGAGTCTGTGTGTCTGTGTGAGACGAGTCTGTGGGTCTCTGTGTGTGTCTGAGTTGTCAGTCTGTGGGTCTCTGTGTGAGGTGAGTGTGGGTGTCTGTGTGTGGTGAGTCTGTGGGTTTTTGTGTGAGGTGAGTCTGTGGGTCTCTATGTGTGTCTGTGTGGTGAGTCTGTATGTCTCTGTGTGAGGTGTGTCTGTGCGGTTTGAGTGTGGGTGTCAGTGTGTGGTGAGTCTGTGGGTCTCTGTTGTGAGGTGAGTTTGTGGGTCTCTCTGTGAGGTAAGTTTGTAGATCTCTATGTGATGAGTCTGTGGGTGTCTGTGTGGTGAGTTTGCAGGTCTCTGTGTGGTGAGTTTGTGTGTCTGTGTGTGGTGAGTGTATGGGTCTCAGTGTGGTGAGTGTGTGGGTATCTGTGTGGTGAGTTTGTGGGTCTCTGTGTGATGAGTCTTTGGGTCTCTATGTGTGTCTGTGTGGTTTGAGTGTGGGTGTCTGTGTGCGGTGATTCTATGGGTCTCTGTATGTGGTGAGTCTGAGGGTATCTGTGTGTGTGTCTGTGTGTGGTGAGTCTGTGGGTGTCTGTGTGTGGTGAGTCTTTGGGTGTCTGTATGGTTTGAGTGTGGGTGTCTGTGTGTGGTGAGTCTGTGGGTCTCTGTGTGAGGTGAGTCTGTGGGTCTCTGTGTGTGTCTCTGTGAGGTGAGTCTGTGGGTCTCTGTGTGTGTCTGTGTGAGGTGAGTCTGTTGGTCTCTGTGTGTGTTTCTGTGTTGAGTCTGTGGGTGTCTGTGAGGTGAGTGTGGGTGTCTGTGTGTGGAGAGTCTGTGGGTGTCTGTGAGGTGAGTGTGTGTGTCTGTGTGGTGAGTCTGTGTGTCTCTGTGTGAGGTGAGTCTGTGAGTCTGTGGGTGTCTGTGTGAGGTGAGTCTGGGTGTCTGTGTGTGGTGAATCTGTGCGTCTCTGTGTGGTGAGACTGTCGGTCTATGCGTGGTGATTCTGTGGGGCTCTGTGTGAATTGAGTCTGTGGGTCTCTGTGTGGGGAATGTGTGGGTCTAAGTGTGAGGTGAATCTGTGGGTCTCAGTGCAGTGAGTGTGTGGGTATCTATGTGGTGAGTCTTTGAGTCTCTGTGTGATGAGTCTGTGTGTCTGTGAGACGAGTCTGTGGGTCTCTGTGTGTGTCTGTGTTGTCAGTCTGTGGGTCTCTGTGTGAGGTGAGTGTGGGTGTCTGTGTGTGGTGAGTCTGTGGGTTTCTGTGTGAGGTGAGTCTGTGGGTCTCTATGTGTGTCTGTGTGGTGAGTCTGCATGTCTCTGTGTGAGGTGAGTCTGTGCGGTTTGAGTGTGGGTGTCTGTGTGTGGTGAGTCTGTGGGTCTCTGTTGTGAGGTGAGTGTGTGGGTCTCTGTGTGAGGTAAGTTTGTAGATCTCTGTGTGATGAGTCTGTGGGTGTCTGTGTGGTGAGTTTGCAGGTCTTTGTGTGGTGAGTTTGTGTGTCTGTGTGGTGAGTGTATGGGTCTCAGTGTGGTGAGTGTGTGGGTATCTGTATGGTGAGTTTGTGGGTCTCTGTGTGATGAGTCTGTGGGTCTCTATGTGTGTCTGTGTGGTTTGAGTGTGGGTGTCTGTGTGTGGTGATTGTATGGGTCTCTGTATGAGGTGAGTCTGAGGGTATCTGTGTGTGTCTATGTGTGGTGAGTCTGTGGGTGTCTGTGTGTGGTGAGTCTTTGGGTGTCTGTATGGTTTGAGTGTGGGTGTCTGTGTGTGGTGAGTCTGTGGGTCTCTGTGTGAGGTGAGTCTGTGGGTCTCTGTGTGTGTCTCTGTGAGGTGAGTCTGTGGGTCTCTGTGTGTGTCTGTGTGAGGTGAGTCTGTTGGTCTCTGTGTGACGTGAGTCTGTGAGTCTGTGGGTGTCTGTGTGAGGTGAGTGTGGGTATCTGTGTGAGGTGAGTTTATGGATCTCTGTGCGGTGAGTGTGTGGGTCTCTGTGTGGTGAGTTTGTGGGTCTCTGTGTGGTTTGAGTGTGGGTGTCTCTGTGTGGTGAGTCTGTGGGTCTCTGTGTGAGGTGAGTCTGTGGGTCTCTGTGTGTGTCTCTGTGAGGTGAGTCTGTGGGTCTCTGTGTGTGTCTGTGTGAGGTGAGTCTGTTGGTCTCTGTGTGACGTGAGTCTGTGGGTGTCTGTGTGAGGTGAGTGTGGGTATCTGTGTGAGGTGAGTTTATGGATCTCTGTGTGGTGAGTGTGTGGGTCTCTGTGTGGTGAGTTTGTGGATCTCTGTGTGGTTTGAGTGTGGGTGTCTCTGTGTGGTGAGTCTGTGGGTCTCTGTGTGAGGTGAGTCTGTGGGTCTTTGTGTGTGTCTGTGTGTGGTGAGTCTGTGGGTCTCTGTGTGTGTCTCTGTGGTGAGTCCGTGTGTCTCTGTGTGAGGTGAGTCTGTGAGTGTCTGTGTGAGGTGAGTGTGGGTGTCTGTGTGGTGAGTTTATGGGTCTCTGTGTGGTGAGTTTGTTTGTCTGTGTGTGGTGAGTGTGTGGGTATCAGTGTGGTGAGTGTGTGGGTATCTGTGAGGTTAGTCTGTTTGTCTCTGTTTGTGTCTGAGTGAGGTGATTCTGTGGCTCTCTGTGTGTGTCTGTGGGTGTTGAGTGTGTGGGTGTCTGTGAGGTGAGTGTGGTTGTCTTTGTGTGGTGAGTCTGTGGGTCTCTTTGTGAAGTGAGTCTGTGGGTCTCTATGTGTGTCTGTGTGGTGAGTTTGTATGTCTCTGTGTGAGGAGAGTCTGTGAGTCTGTGAGTCTGTGGGTGTCTGTGTGGTTTGAGTGTGGGTGTCTGTGTGTGGTGAGTCTGTGGGTCTCTGTTTTGAGGTGAGTTTGTGGGTCTCTGTGTGAGGTAAGTTTGTAGATCTCTGTGTGATGAGTCTCTGGGTGTCTGTGTGGTGAGTTTGTGGCTCTCTGTGTGGTGAGTTTGTGTGTCTGTGTGTGGTGAGTGTATGATTATCTGTGTGTGTCTGAGTGAGGTGATTCTGTGGGTCTCTGTGTGTGTCTGTGTGTGGTGAATCTGTGGGTGTGTGTGAGGTGAGTGTGGGTGTCTGTGTGAGGTGAGTCTGTGGGTCTCTATGTGTGTCTGTGGTGAGTCTGTATGTCTCTGTGTGAAGTGAGTCTGTGAGTCTGTCGGTGTCTGTGTGGTTTGATGGTGGGTGTCTGTATGGTGAGTCTGTGGGTCTCTATGTGAGGTGAGTCTGTGGGTCTCTGTGTGTGTCTGTGTGAGGTGAGTCTGTGGGTCTCTGTGTGTGTGTGAATGGTGAGTCTGTGGGTGTCTGTGAGGTGAGTGTGGGTGTCTATGTGTAGTGAGTCTGTGGGTTTCTGTGTGAGGTGAGTCTCTGGGTCTCTATGTGTGTCTGTGTGGTGAGTCTGTATGTCTCTGTGTGAGGTGAGTCTGTGCGGTTTGAGTGTGGGTGTCTGTGTGTGGTGAGTCTGTGGGTCTCTGTTGTGAGGTGAGTTTGTGGGTCTCTGTGTGAGGTAAGTTTGTAGATCTCTGTGTGATGAGTCTGTGGGTGTCTGTGTGGTGAGTTTGCAGGTCTCTGTGTGGTGAGTTTGTGTGTCTGTGTGTGGTGAGTGTATGGGTCTCAGTGTGGTGAGTGTGTGGGTATCTGTGTGGTGAGTTTGTGGGTCTCTGTGTGATGAGTCTGTGGGTCTCTATGTGTGTCTGTGTGGTTTGAGTGTGAGTGTCTCTGTGTGGTGATTCTATGGGTCTCTGTTTGAGGTGAGTCTGAGGGTATCTGTGTGTCTGTGTGTGGTGAGTCTGTGGGTGTCTGTGTGTGGTGAGTCTTTGGGTGTCTGTGTGGTTTGAGTGTGGGTGTCTGTGTGTGGTGAGTCTGTGTGTCTCTGTGTGAGGTGAGTCTGTGGGTCTTTGTGTGTGTCTCTGTGAGGTGAGTCTGTGGGTCTCTGTGTGTGTCTGTGTGAGGTGAGTCTGTTGGTCTCTGTGTGTGTTTGTGTGTTGAGTCTGTGGGTGTCTGTGAGGTGAGTGTGGGTGTCTGTGTGTGGTGAGTCTGTGGGTGTCTGTGAGGTGAGTGTGTGTGTCTGTGTGGTGAGTCTGTGTGTCTCTGTGTGAGGTGAGTCTGTGAGTCTGTGGGTGTCTGTGTGAGGTGAGTCTGGGTGTCTGTGTGTGGTGAATCTGTGTGTGTCTGTGTGGTGAGACTGTCGGTTTATGCGTGGTGATTCTGTGGGGCTCTGTGTGAATTGAGTCTGTGGGTCTCTGTGTGGGGAATGTGTGGGTCTAAGTGTGAGGTGAATCTGTGGGTCTCAGTGCAGTGAGTGTGTGGGTTTCTATGTGGTGAGTCTTTGAGTCTCTGTGTGGTTTGAGTGTGGGTGTCTCTGTGTGGTGAGTCTGTGGGTCTCTGTGTTAGGTGAGTCTGTGGGTCTTTGTGTGTGTCTGTGTGAGGTGAGTCTGTGGGTCTCTGTGTGTGTCTGTGTGTGGTGAGTCTGTGGGTCTCTGTGTGTGTCTCTGTGGCGAGTCCGTGTATCTCTGTGTGAGGTGAGTCTGTGGGTGTCTGTGTGAGGTGAGTGTGGGTGTCTGTGTGGTGAGTTTATGGGTCTCTGTGTGGTGAGTTTGTTTGTCTGTGTGTGGTGAGTGTGTGGGTATCAGTGTGGTGAGTGTGTGGGTATCTGTGAGGTTAGTCTGTTTGTCTCTGTTTGTGTCTGAGTGAGGTGATTCTGTGGCTCTCTGTGTGTGTCTGTGGGTGTTGAGTGTGTGGGTGTCTGTGAGGTGAGTGTGGTTGTCTTTGTGTGGTGAGTCTGTGGGTCTCTTTGTGAAGTGAGTCTGTGGGTCTCTATGTGTGTCTGTGTGGTGAGTTTGTATGTCTCTGTGTGAGGAGAGTCTGTGAGTCTGTGGGTGTCTGTGTGGTTTGAGTGTGGGTGTCTGTGTGTGGTGAGTCTGTGGGTCTCTGTTTTGAGGTGAGTTTGTAGGTCTCTGTGTGAGGTAAGTTTGTAGATCTCTGTGTGATGAGTCTCTGAGTGTCTGTGTGGTGAGTTTGTGGCTCTCTGTGTGGTGAGTTTGTGTGTCTGTGTGTGGTGAGTGTATGATTATCTGTGTGTGTCTGAGTGAGGTGATTCTGTGGGTCTCTGTGTGTGTCTGTGTGTGGTGAATCTGTGGGTGTGTGTGAGGTGAGTGTGGGTGTCTGTGTGAGGTGAGTCTGTGGGTCTCTATGTGTGTCTGTGGTGAGTCTGTATGTCTCTGTGTGAGGTGAGTCTGTGAGTCTGTCGGTGTCTGTGTGGTTTGATGGTGGGTGTCTGTATGGTGAGTCTGTTGGTCTCTATGTGAGGTGAGTCTGTGGGTCACTGTGTGTGTCTGTGTGAGGTGAGTCTGTGGGTCTCTGTGTGTGTGTGAATGGTGAGTCTGTGGGTGTCTGTGAGGTGAGTGTGGGTGTCTGTGTGTGGTGAGTCTGTGGGTTTCTGTGTGTTGAGTCTGTGGGTCTCTATGTGTGTCTGTGTGGTGAGTCTGTATGTCTCTGTGTGAGGTGAGTCTGTGCGGTTTGAGTGTGGGTGTCTGTGTGTGGTGAGTCTGTGGGTCTCTGTTGTGAGGTGAGTTTGTGGGTCTCTGTGTGAGGGAAGTTTGTAGATCTCTGTGTGTTGAGTCTGTGGGTGTCTGTGTGGTGAGTTTGCAGGTCTCTGTGTGGTGAGTTTGTGTGTCTGTGTGTGGTGAGTGTATGGGTCTCAGTGTGGTGAGTGTGTGGGTATCTGTGTGGTGAGTTTGTGGGTCTCTGTGTGATGAGTCTGTGGGTCTCTATGTGTGTCTGTGTGGTTTGAGTGTGGGTGTCTGTGTGTGGTGATTCTATGGGTCTCTGTTTGAGGTGAGTCTGAGGGTATCTGTGTGTGTCTGTGTGTGGTGAGTCTGTGGGTGTCTGTGTGTGGTGAGTCTTTGGGTGTCTGTGTGGTTTGAGTGTGGGTGTCTGTGTGTGGTGAGTCTGTGTGTCTCTGTGTGAGGTGAGTCTGTGGGTCTCTGTGTGTGTCTCTGTGAGGTGAGTCTGTGGGTCTCTGTGTGTGTCTGTGTGAGGTGAGTCTGTTGGTCTCTGTGTGTGTTTGTGTGTTGAGTCTGTGGGTGTCTGTGAGGTGAGTGTGGGTGTCTGTGTGTGGTGAGTCTGTGGGTGTCTGTGAGGTGAGTGTGTGTGTCGGTGTGGTGAGTCTGTGTGTCTCTGTGTGAGGTGAGTCTGTGAGTCTGTGGGTGTCTGTGTGAGGTGAGTCTGGGTGTCTGTGTGTGGTGAATCTGTGTGTGTCTGTGTGGTGAGACTGTCGGTCTATGCGTGGTGATTCTGTGGGGCTCTGTGTGAATTGAGTCTGTGGGTCTCTGTGTGGGGAATGTGTGGGTCTAAGTGTGAGGTGAATCTGTGGGTCTCAGTGCAGTGAGTGTGTGGGTTTCTATGTGGTGAGTCTTTGAGTCTCTGTGTGATGAGTCTGTGTGTCTGTGAGACGAGTCTGTGGGTCTCTGTGTGTGTCTGTGTTGTCAGTCTGTGGGTCTCTGTGTGAGGTGAGTGTGGGTGTCTGTGTGTGGTGAGTCTGTGGGTTTCTGTGTGAGGTGAGTCTGTGGGTCTCTATGTGTGTCTGTGTGGTGAGTCTGTATGTCTCTGTGTGAGGTGAGTCTGTGCGGTTTGAGTGTGGGGGTCTGTGTGTGGTGAGTCTGTGGGTCTCTGTTGTGAGGTGAGTTTGTGGGTCTCTGTGTGAGGTAAGTTTGTAGATCTCTGTGTGATGAGTCTGTGGGTGTCTGTGTGGTGAGTTTGCAGGTCTCTGTGTGGTGAGTTTGTGTGTCTGTGTGTGGTGAGTGTATGGGTCTCAGTGTGGTGAGTGTGTGCGTATCTGTGTGGTGAGTTTGTGGGTCTCTGTGTGATGAGTCTGTGGGTCTCTATGTGTGTCTGTGTGGTTTGAGTGTGGGTGTCTGTGTGTGGTGATTCTATGGGTCACTGTTTGAGGTGAGTCTGAGGGTATCTGTGTGTGTCTGTGTGTGGTGAGTCTGTGGGTGTCTGTGTGTGGTGAGTCTTTGGGTGTCTGTATGGTTTGAGTGTGGGTGTCTGTGTGTGGTGAGTCTGTGGGTCTCTGTGTGAGGTGAGTCTGTGGGTCTCTGTGTGTGTCTCTGTGAGGTGAGTCTGTGGGTCTCTGTGTGTGTCTGTGTGAGGTGAGTCTGTTGGTCTCTGTGTGTGTTTGTGTGTTGAGTCTGTGGGTGTCTGTGAGGTGAGTGTGGGTGTCTGTGTGTGATGAGTCTGTGGGTGTCTGTGAGGTGAGTGTGTGTGTCTGTGTGGTGAGTCTGTGTGTCTCTGTGTGAGGTGAGTCTGTGGGTCTCTGTGTGTGTCTGAGTGAGGTGAGTCTGTGGATTTCTGTGTGGTGAGTGTGGGTGTCTGTGTGTGGTGAGTTTGTGGGTCTCTGTGTGTGGTGAGTGTGTGGGTCTCAGTGTGGTGAGTCTGTGGGTCTCTATGTGTGTCTGTGAGGTTGAGTGTGGGTGTCTGTGTGTGGTGAGTCTGTGGGTCTCTGTGTCAGGTGAGTCTGTGGGTCTTTGTGTGTGTCTGTGTGAGGTAAGTCTGTAAGTCTCTGTGTGTGTCTGTGTGGTGAGTCTGTATGTCTCTGTGTGAGGTGAGTCTGTGGGTCTTTGTGTGTGTCTGTGTGGCGAGTCTGTGTGTCTCTGTGTGAGGTGAGTCTGTGGGTGTCTCTGTGAGGTGAGTGTGGGTGTCTGTGTGGGGTGAGTCTGTGTGTGTCTGTGTGAGGTTAGTCTGTGGGTCTCTGTGTGTGTCTGTGTGTGGTGAGTCTGTGGGTGTCTGTATGGATTGAGTGTGGGTGTCTGTGTGTGGTGAGTCTGTGGTTCTCTGTGTCAGGTGAATCTGTGGGTCTCTGTGTGTGTCTGAGTGAGGTGATTCTGTGGGTGTGTGTGAGGTGAGTGTGGGTGTCTGTGTGAGGTGAGTCTGTGGGTCTCTATGTGTGTCTGTGTGGTGAGTCTGTATGTCTCTGTGTGAGGTGAGTCTGTGAGTCTGTCGGTGTCTGTGTAGTTTGTGTGTCGGTGTCTGTGTGGTGAGTCTGTGGGTGTCTGTGTGAGGTGAGTCTGTGGGTCTCTGTGTGTGTCTGTGTGAGGTGAGTCTGTTGGTCTCTGTGTGTGTTTGTGTTTTGAGTCTGTGGGTGTCTGTGAGGTGAGTGTGGGTGTCTGTGTGTGGTGAGTCTGTGGGTGTCTGTGAGGTGAGTGTGTGTGTCTGTGTGGTGAGTCTGTCTCTGTGTGATGTGAGTCTGTCTCTGTGTGATGTGAGTCTGTGAGTCTGTGGGTGTCTGTGTGAGGTGAGTCTGGGTGTCTGTGTGTGGTGAATCTGTGCGTCTCTGTGTGGTGAGACTGTCGGTCTAAGCGTGGTGATTCTGTGGGGCTCTGTGTGAATTGAGTCTGTGGGTCTCTGTGTGGGGAATGTGTGGGTCTCAGTGTGAGGTGAATCTGTGGTCTCAGTGCAGTGAGTGTGTGGGTATCTATGTGGTGAGTCTTTGAGTCTCTGTGTGATGAGTCTGTGTGTCTGTGTGAGACGAGTCTGTGGGTCTCTGTGTGTGTCTGAGTTGTCAGTCTGTGGGTCTCTGTGTGAGGTGAGTGTGGGTGTCTGTGTGTGGTGAGTCTGTGGGTTTTTGTGTGAGGTGAGTCTGTGGGTCTCTATGTGTGTCTGTGTGGTGAGTCTGTATGTCTCTGTGTGAGGTGTGTCTGTGCGGTTTGAGTGTGGGTGTCAGTGTGTGGTGAGTCTGTGGGTCTCTGTTGTGAGGTGAGTTTGTGGGTCTCTCTGTGAGGTAAGTTTGTAGATCTCTATGTGATGAGTCTGTGGGTGTCTGTGTGGTGAGTTTGCAGGTCTCTGTGTGGTGAGTTTGTGTGTCTGTGTGTGGTGAGTGTATGGGTCTCAGTGTGGTGAGTGTGTGGGTATCTGTGTGGTGAGTTTGTGGGTCTCTGTGTGATGAGTCTTTGGGTCTCTATGTGTGTCTGTGTGGTTTGAGTGTGGGTGTCTGTGTGCGGTGATTCTATGGGTCTCTGTATGTGGTGAGTCTGAGGGTATCTGTGTGTGTGTCTGTGTGTGGTGAGTCTGTGGGTGTCTGTGTGTGGTGAGTCTTTGGGTGTCTGTATGGTTTGAGTGTGGGTGTCTGTGTGTGGTGAGTCTGTGGGTCTCTGTGTGAGGTGAGTCTGTGGGTCTCTGTGTGTGTCTCTGTGAGGTGAGTCTGTGGGTCTCTGTGTGTGTCTGTGTGAGGTGAGTCTGTTGGTCTCTGTGTGTGTTTCTGTGTTGAGTCTGTGGGTGTCTGTGAGGTGAGTGTGGGTGTCTGTGTGTGGAGAGTCTGTGGGTGTCTGTGAGGTGAGTGTGTGTGTCTGTGTGGTGAGTCTGTGTGTCTCTGTGTGAGGTGAGTCTGTGAGTCTGTGGGTGTCTGTGTGAGGTGAGTCTGGGTGTCTGTGTGTGGTGAATCTGTGCGTCTCTGTGTGGTGAGACTGTCGGTCTATGCGTGGTGATTCTGTGGGGCTCTGTGTGAATTGAGTCTGTGGGTCTCTGTGTGGGGAATGTGTGGGTCTAAGTGTGAGGTGAATCTGTGGGTCTCAGTGCAGTGAGTGTGTGGGTATCTATGTGGTGAGTCTTTGAGTCTCTGTGTGATGAGTCTGTGTGTCTGTGAGACGAGTCTGTGGGTCTCTGTGTGTGTCTGTGTTGTCAGTCTGTGGGTCTCTGTGTGAGGTGAGTGTGGGTGTCTGTGTGTGGTGAGTCTGTGGGTTTCTGTGTGAGGTGAGTCTGTGGGTCTCTATGTGTGTCTGTGTGGTGAGTCTGCATGTCTCTGTGTGAGGTGAGTCTGTGCGGTTTGAGTGTGGGTGTCTGTGTGTGGTGAGTCTGTGGGTCTCTGTTGTGAGGTGAGTGTGTGGGTCTCTGTGTGAGGTAAGTTTGTAGATCTCTGTGTGATGAGTCTGTGGGTGTCTGTGTGGTGAGTTTGCAGGTCTTTGTGTGGTGAGTTTGTGTGTCTGTGTGGTGAGTGTATGGGTCTCAGTGTGGTGAGTGTGTGGGTATCTGTATGGTGAGTTTGTGGGTCTCTGTGTGATGAGTCTGTGGGTCTCTATGTGTGTCTGTGTGGTTTGAGTGTGGGTGTCTGTGTGTGGTGATTGTATGGGTCTCTGTATGAGGTGAGTCTGAGGGTATCTGTGTGTGTCTATGTGTGGTGAGTCTGTGGGTGTCTGTGTGTGGTGAGTCTTTGGGTGTCTGTATGGTTTGAGTGTGGGTGTCTGTGTGTGGTGAGTCTGTGGGTCTCTGTGTGAGGTGAGTCTGTGGGTCTCTGTGTGTGTCTCTGTGAGGTGAGTCTGTGGGTCTCTGTGTGTGTCTGTGTGAGGTGAGTCTGTTGGTCTCTGTGTGACGTGAGTCTGTGAGTCTGTGGGTGTCTGTGTGAGGTGAGTGTGGGTATCTGTGTGAGGTGAGTTTATGGATCTCTGTGCGGTGAGTGTGTGGGTCTCTGTGTGGTGAGTTTGTGGGTCTCTGTGTGGTTTGAGTGTGGGTGTCTCTGTGTGGTGAGTCTGTGGGTCTCTGTGTGAGGTGAGTCTGTGGGTCTCTGTGTGTGTCTCTGTGAGGTGAGTCTGTGGGTCTCTGTGTGTGTCTGTGTGAGGTGAGTCTGTTGGTCTCTGTGTGACGTGAGTCTGTGGGTGTCTGTGTGAGGTGAGTGTGGGTATCTGTGTGAGGTGAGTTTATGGATCTCTGTGTGGTGAGTGTGTGGGTCTCTGTGTGGTGAGTTTGTGGATCTCTGTGTGGTTTGAGTGTGGGTGTCTCTGTGTGGTGAGTCTGTGGGTCTCTGTGTGAGGTGAGTCTGTGGGTCTTTGTGTGTGTCTGTGTGTGGTGAGTCTGTGGGTCTCTGTGTGTGTCTCTGTGGTGAGTCCGTGTGTCTCTGTGTGAGGTGAGTCTGTGAGTGTCTGTGTGAGGTGAGTGTGGGTGTCTGTGTGGTGAGTTTATGGGTCTCTGTGTGGTGAGTTTGTTTGTCTGTGTGTGGTGAGTGTGTGGGTATCTGTGTGGTGAGTGTGTGGGTATCTGTGAGGTTAGTCTGTTTGTCTCTGTTTGTGTCTGAGTGAGGTGATTCTGTGGCTCTCTGTGTGTGTCTGTGGGTGTTGAGTGTGTGGGTGTCTGTGAGGTGAGTGTGGTTGTCTTTGTGTGGTGAGTCTGTGGGTCTCTTTGTGAAGTGAGTCTGTGGGTCTCTATGTGTGTCTGTGTGGTGAGTTTGTATGTCTCTGTGTGAGGAGAGTCTGTGAGTCTGTGAGTCTGTGGGTGTCTGTGTGGTTTGAGTGTGGGTGTCTGTGTGTGGTGAGTCTGTGGGTCTCTGTTTTGAGGTGAGTTTGTGGGTCTCTGTGTGAGGTAAGTTTGTAGATCTCTGCGTGATGAGTCTCTGGGTGTCTGTGTGGTGAGTTTGTGGCTCTCTGTGTGGTGAGTTTGTGTGTCTGTGTGTGGTGAGTGTATGATTATCTGTGTGTGTCTGAGTGAGGTGATTCTGTGGGTCTCTGTGTGTGTCTGTGTGTGGTGAATCTGTGGGTGTGTGTGAGGTGAGTGTGGGTGTCTGTGTGAGGTGAGTCTGTGGGTCTCTATGTGTGTCTGTGGTGAGTCTGTATGTCTCTGTGTGAGGTGAGTCTGTGAGTCTGTCGGTGTCTGTGTGGTTTGATGGTGGGTGTCTGTATGGTGAGTCTGTGGGTCTCTATGTGAGGTGAGTCTGTGGGTCTCTGTGTGTGTCTGTGTGAGGTGAGTCTGTGGGTCTCTGTGTGTGTGTGAATGGTGAGTCTGTGGGTGTCTGTGAGGTGAGTGTGGGTGTCTGTGTGTGGTGAGTCTGTGGGTTTCTGTGTGAGGTGAGTCTGTGGGTCTCTATGTGTGTCTGTGTGGTGAGTCTGTATGTCTCTGTGTGAGGTGAGTCTGTGCGGTTTGAGTGTGGGTGTCTGTGTGTGGTGAGTCTGTGGGTCTCTGTGTGAGGTGAGTCTGTGGGTCTCTGTGTGTGTCTCTGTGAGGTGAGTCTGTTGGTCTCTGTGTGACGTGAGTCTGTGAGTCTGTGGGTGTCTGTGTGAGGTGAGTGTGGGTATCTGTGTGAGGTGAGTTTATGGATCTCTGTGCGGTGAGTGTGTGGGTCTCTGTGTGGTGAGTTTGTGGGTCTCTGTGTGGTTTGAGTGTGGGTATCTCTGTGTGGTGAGTCTGTGGGTCTCTGTGTGAGGTGAGTCTGTGGGTCTCTGTGTGTGTCTCTGTGAGGTGAGTCTGTGGGTCTCTGTGTGTGTCTGTGTGAGGTGAGTCTGTTGGTCTCTGTGTGACGTGAGTCTGTGGGTGTCTGTGTGAGGTGAGTGTGGGTATCTGTGTGAGGTGAGTTTATGGATCTCTGTGTGGTGAGTGTGTGGGTCTCTGTGTGGTGAGTTTGTGGGTCTCTGTGTGGTTTGAGTGTGGGTGTCTCTGTGTGGTGAGTCTGTGGGTCTCTGTGTGAGGTGAGTCTGTGGGTCTTTGTGTGTGTCTGTGTGTGGTGAGTCTGTGGGTCTCTGTGTGTGTCTCTGTGGCGAGTCCGTGTGTCTCTGTGTGAGGTGAGTCTGTGAGTGTCTGTGTGAGGTGAGTGTGGGTGTCTGTGTGGTGAGTTTATGGGTCTCTGTGTGGTGAGTTTGTTTGTCTGTGTGTGGTGAGTGTGTGGGTATCAGTGTGGTGAGTGTGTGGGTATCTGTGAGGTTAGTCTGTTTGTCTCTGTTTGTGTCTGAGTGAGGTGATTCTGTGGCTCTCTGTGTGTGTCTGTGGGTGTTGAGTGTGTGGGTGTCTGTGAGGTGAGTGTGGTTGTCTTCGTGTGGTGAGTCTGTGGGTCTCTTTGTGAAGTGAGTCTGTGGGTCTCTATGTGTGTCTGTGTGGTGAGTTTGTATGTCTCTGTGTGAGGAGAGTCTGTGAGTCTGTGAGTCTGTGGGTGTCTGTGTGGTTTGAGTGTGGGTGTCTGTGTGTGGTGAGTCTGTGGGTCTCTGTTTTGAGGTGAGTTTGTGGGTCTCTGTGTGAGGTAAGTTTGTAGATCTCTGTGTGATGAGTCTCTGGGTGTCTGTGTGGTGAGTTTGTGGCACTCTGTGTGGTGAGTTTGTGTGTCTGTGTGTGGTGAGTGTATGATTATCTGTGTGTGTCTGAGTGAGGTGATTCTGTGGGTCTCTGTGTGTGTCTGTGTGTGGTGAATCTGTGGGTGTGTGTGAGGTGAGTGTGGGTGTCTGTGTGAGGTGAGTCTGTGGGTCTCTATGTGTGTCTGTGGTGAGTCTGTATGTCTCTGTGTGAGGTGAGTCTGTGAGTCTGTCGGTGTCTGTGTGGTTTGATGGTGGGTGTCTGTATGGTGAGTCTGTGGGTCTCTATGTGAGGTGAGTCTGTGGGTCTCTGTGTGTGTCTGTGTGAGGTGAGTCTGTGGGTCTCTGTGTGTGTGTGAATGGTGAGTCTGTGGGTGTCTGTGAGGTGAGTGTGGGTGTCTGTGTGTGGTGAGTCTGTGGGTTTCTGTGTGAGGTGAGTCTGTGGGTCTCTATGTGTGTCTGTGTGGTGAGTCTGTATGTCTCTGTGTGAGGTGAGTCTGTGCGGTTTGAGTGTGGGTGTCTGTGTGTGGTGAGTCTGTGGGTCTCTGTTGTGAGGTGAGTTTGTGGGTCTCTGTGTGAGGTAAGTTTGTAGATCTCTGTGTGATGAGTCTGTGGGTGTCTGTGTGGTGAGTTTGCAGGTCTCTGTGTGGTGAGTTTGTGTGTCTGTGTGTGGTGAGTGTATGGGTCTCAGTGTGGTGAGTGTGTGGGTATCTGTGTTGTGAGTTTGTGGGTCTCTGTGTGATGAGTCTGTGGGTCTCTATGTGTGTCTGTGTGGTTTGAGTGTGGGTGTCTGTGTGTGGTGATTCTATGGGTCTCTGTTTGAGGTGAGTCTGAGGGTATCTGTGTGTGTCTGTGTGTGGTGAGTCTGTGGGTGTCTGTGTGTGGTGAGTCTGTGGGTGTCTGTGTGGTTTGAGTGTGGGTGTGTGTGTGTGGAGAGTCTGTGGGTGTCTGTGAGGTGAGTGTGTGTGTCTGTGTGGTGAGTCTGTGTGTCTCTGTGTGAGGTGAGTCTGTGAGTCTGTGGGTGTCTGTGTGAGGTGAGTCTGGGTGTCTGTGTGTGGTGAGTCTTTGGGTGTCTGTGTGGTTTGAGTGTGGGTGTCTGTGTGTGGTGAGTCTGTGGGTCTCTGTGTGAGGTGAGTCTGTGGGTCTCTGTGTGTGTCTCTGTGAGGTGAGTCTGTGGGTCTCTGTGTGTGTCTGTGTGAGGTGAGTCTGTTGGTCTCTGTGTGACGTGAGTCTGTGAGTCTGTGGGTGTCTGTGTGAGGTGAGTGTGGGTATCTGTGTGAGGTGAGTTTATGGATCTCTGTGCGGTGAGTGTGTGGGTCTCTGTGTGGTGAGTTTGTGGGTCTCTGTGTGGTTTGAGTGTGGGTGTCTCTGTGTGGTGAGTCTGTGGGTCTCTGTGTGAGGTGAGTCTGTGGGTCTCTGTGTGTGTCTCTGTGAGGTGAGTCTGTGGGTCTCTGTATGTGTCTGTGTGAGGTGAGTCTGTTGGTCTCTGTGTGACGTGAGTCTGTGGGTGTCTGTGTGAGGTGAGTGTGGGTATCTGTGTGAGGTGAGTTTATGGATCTCTGTGTGGTGAGTGTGTGGGTCTCTGTGTGGTGAGTTTGTGGGTCTCTGTGTGGTTTGAGTGTGGGTGTCTCTGTGTGGTGAGTCTGTGGGTCTCTGTGTGAGGTGAGTCTGTGGGTCTTTGTGTGTGTCTGTGTGTGGTGAGTCTGTGGGTCTCTGTGTGTGTCTCTGTGGTGAGTCCGTGTGTCTCTGTGTGAGGTGAGTCTGTGAGTGTCTGTGTGAGGTGAGTGTGGGTGTCTGTGTGGTGAGTTTATGGGTCTCTGTGTGGTGAGTTTGTTTGTCTGTGTGTGGTGAGTGTGTGGGTATCAGTGTGGTGAGTGTGTGGGTATCTGTGAGGTTAGTCTGTTTGTCTCTGTTTGTGTCTGAGTGAGGTGATTCTGTGGCTCTCTGTGTGTGTCTGTGGGTGTTGAGTGTGTGGGTGTCTGTGAGGTGAGTGTGGTTGTCTTTGTGTGGTGAGTCTGTGGGTCTCTTTGTGAAGTGAGTCTGTGGGTCTCTATGTGTGTCTGTGTGGTGAGTTTGTATGTCTCTGTGTGAGGAGAGTCTGTGAGTCTGTGAGTCTGTGGGTGTCTGTGTGGTTTGAGTGTGGGTGTCTGTGTGTGGTGAGTCTGTGGGTCTCTGTTTTGAGGTGAGTTTGTGGGTCTCTGTGTGAGGTAAGTTTGTAGATCTCTGCGTGATGAGTCTCTGGGTGTCTGTGTGGTGAGTTTGTGGCTCTCTGTGTGGTGAGTTTGTGTGTCTGTGTGTGGTGAGTGTATGATTATCTGTGTGTGTCTGAGTGAGGTGATTCTGTGGGTCTCTGTGTGTGTCTGTGTGTGGTGAATCTGTGGGTGTGTGTGAGGTGAGTGTGGGTGTCTGTGTGAGGTGAGTCTGTGGGTCTCTATGTGTGTCTGTGGTGAGTCTGTATGTCTCTGTGTGAGGTGAGTCTGTGAGTCTGTCGGTGTCTGTGTGGTTTGATGGTGGGTGTCTGTATGGTGAGTCTGTGGGTCTCTATGTGAGGTGAGTCTGTGGGTCTCTGTGTGTGTCTGTGTGAGGTGAGTCTGTGGGTCTCTGTGTGTGTGTGAATGGTGAGTCTGTGGGTGTCTGTGAGGTGAGTGTGGGTGTCTGTGTGTGGTGAGTCTGTGGGTTTCTGTGTGAGGTGAGTCTGTGGGTCTCTATGTGTGTCTGTGTGGTGAGTCTGTATGTCTCTGTGTGAGGTGAGTCTGTGCGGTTTGAGTGTGGGTGTCTGTGTGTGGTGAGTCTGTGGGTCTCTGTGTGAGGTGAGTCTGTGGGTCTCTGTGTGTGTCTCTGTGAGGTGAGTCTGTTGGTCTCTGTGTGACGTGAGTCTGTGAGTCTGTGGGTGTCTGTGTGAGGTGAGTGTGGGTATCTGTGTGAGGTGAGTTTATGGATCTCTGTGCGGTGAGTGTGTGGGTCTCTGTGTGGTGAGTTTGTGGGTCTCTGTGTGGTTTGAGTGTGGGTATCTCTGTGTGGTGAGTCTGTGGGTCTCTGTGTGAGGTGAGTCTGTGGGTCTCTGTGTGTGTCTCTGTGAGGTGAGTCTGTGGGTCTCTGTGTGTGTCTGTGTGAGGTGAGTCTGTTGGTCTCTGTGTGACGTGAGTCTGTGGGTGTCTGTGTGAGGTGAGTGTGGGTATCTGTGTGAGGTGAGTTTATGGATCTCTGTGTGGTGAGTGTGTGGGTCTCTGTGTGGTGAGTTTGTGGGTCTCTGTGTGGTTTGAGTGTGGGTGTCTCTGTGTGGTGAGTCTGTGGGTCTCTGTGTGAGGTGAGTCTGTGGGTCTTTGTGTGTGTCTGTGTGTGGTGAGTCTGTGGGTCTCTGTGTGTGTCTCTGTGGCGAGTCCGTGTGTCTCTGTGTGAGGTGAGTCTGTGAGTGTCTGTGTGAGGTGAGTGTGGGTGTCTGTGTGGTGAGTTTATGGGTCTCTGTGTGGTGAGTTTGTTTGTCTGTGTGTGGTGAGTGTGTGGGTATCAGTGTGGTGAGTGTGTGGGTATCTGTGAGGTTAGTCTGTTTGTCTCTGTTTGTGTCTGAGTGAGGTGATTCTGTGGCTCTCTGTGTGTGTCTGTGGGTGTTGAGTGTGTGGGTGTCTGTGAGGTGAGTGTGGTTGTCTTCGTGTGGTGAGTCTGTGGGTCTCTTTGTGAAGTGAGTCTGTGGGTCTCTATGTGTGTCTGTGTGGTGAGTTTGTATGTCTCTGTGTGAGGAGAGTCTGTGAGTCTGTGAGTCTGTGGGTGTCTGTGTGGTTTGAGTGTGGGTGTCTGTGTGTGGTGAGTCTGTGGGTCTCTGTTTTGAGGTGAGTTTGTGGGTCTCTGTGTGAGGTAAGTTTGTAGATCTCTGTGTGATGAGTCTCTGGGTGTCTGTGTGGTGAGTTTGTGGCACTCTGTGTGGTGAGTTTGTGTGTCTGTGTGTGGTGAGTGTATGATTATCTGTGTGTGTCTGAGTGAGGTGATTCTGTGGGTCTCTGTGTGTGTCTGTGTGTGGTGAATCTGTGGGTGTGTGTGAGGTGAGTGTGGGTGTCTGTGTGAGGTGAGTCTGTGGGTCTCTATGTGTGTCTGTGGTGAGTCTGTATGTCTCTGTGTGAGGTGAGTCTGTGAGTCTGTCGGTGTCTGTGTGGTTTGATGGTGGGTGTCTGTATGGTGAGTCTGTGGGTCTCTATGTGAGGTGAGTCTGTGGGTCTCTGTGTGTGTCTGTGTGAGGTGAGTCTGTGGGTCTCTGTGTGTGTGTGAATGGTGAGTCTGTGGGTGTCTGTGAGGTGAGTGTGGGTGTCTGTGTGTGGTGAGTCTGTGGGTTTCTGTGTGAGGTGAGTCTGTGGGTCTCTATGTGTGTCTGTGTGGTGAGTCTGTATGTCTCTGTGTGAGGTAAGTTTGTAGATCTCTGTGTGATGAGTCTGTGGGTGTCTGTGTGGTGAGTTTGCAGGTCTCTGTGTGGTGAGTTTGTGTGTCTGTGTGGTGAGTGTATGGGTCTCAGTGTGGTGAGTGTGTGGGTATCTGTGTTGTGAGTTTGTGGGTCTCTGTGTGATGAGTCTGTGGGTCTCTATGTGTGTCTGTGTGGTTTGAGTGTGGGTGTCTGTGTGTGGTGATTCTATGGGTCTCTGTTTGAGGTGAGTCTGAGGGTATCTGTGTGTGTCTGTGTGTGGTGAGTCTGTGGGTGTCTGTGTGTGGTGAGTCTGTGGGTGTCTGTGTGGTTTGAGTGTGGGTGTCTGTGTGTGGAGAGTCTGTGGGTGTCTGTGAGGTGAGTGTGTGTGTCTGTGTGGTGAGTCTGTGTGTCTCTGTGTGAGGTGAGTCTGTGAGTCTGTGGGTGTCTGTGTGAGGTGAGTCTGGGTGTCTGTGTGTGGTGAGTCTTTGGGTGTCTGTGTGGTTTGAGTGTGGGTGTCTGTGTGTGGTGAGTCTGTGTGTCTCTGTGTGAGGTGAGTCTGTGGGTCTCTGTGTGTGTCTCTGTGAGGTGAGTCTGTGGGTCTCTGTGTGTGTCTGTGTGAGGTGAGTCTGTTGGTCTCTGTGTGTGTTTGTGTGTTGAGTCTGTGGGTGTCTGTGAGGTGAGTGTGGGTGTCTGTGTGTGGTGAGTCTGTGGGTGTCTGTGAGGTGAGTGTGTGTGTCTGTGTGGTGAGTCTGTGTGTCTCTGTGTGAGGTGAGTCTGTGAGTCTGTGGGTGTCTGTGTGAGGTGAGTCTGGGTGTCTGTGTGTGGTGAATCTGTGCGTGTCTGTGTGGTGAGACTGTCGGTCTATGCGTGTTGATTCTGTGGGGCTCTGTGTGAATTGAGTCTGTGGGTCTCTGTGTGGGGAATGTGTGGGTCTAAGTGTGAGGTGAATCTGTGGGTCTCAGTGCAGTGAGTGTGTGGGTTTATATGTGGTGAGTCTTTGAGTCTCTGTGTGATGAGTCTGTGTGTCTGTGAGACGAGTCTTTGGGTCTCTGTGTGTGTCTGTGTTGTCAGTCTGTGGGTCTCTGTGTGAGGTGAGTGTGGGTGTCTGTGTGTGGTGAGTCTGTGGGTTTCTCTGTGAGGTGAGTCTGTGGGTCTCTATGTGTGTCTGTGTGGTGAGTCTGCATGTCTCTGTGTGAGGTGAGTCTGTGCGGTTTGAGTGTGGGTGTCTGTGTGTGGTGAGTCTGTGGGTCTCTGTTGTGAGGTGAGTTTGGGGGTCTCTGTGTGAGGTAAGTTTGTAGATCTCTGGGTGATGAGTCTGTTGGTGTCTGTGTGGTGAGTTTTCAGGTCTCTGTGTGGTGAGTTTGTGTGTCTGTGTGTGGTGAGTGTATGGGTCTCAGTGTGGTGAGTGTGTGAGTATCTGTGTGGTGAGTTTGTGGGTCTCTGTATGATGAGTCTGTGGGTCTCTATGTGTGTCTGTGTGGTTTGAGTGTGGGTGTCTGTGTGTGGTGATTCTATGGGTCTCTGTATGAGGTGAGTCTGAGGGTATCTGTGTGTGTCTGTGTGTGGTGAGTCTGTGGGTGTCTGTGTGTGGTGAGTCTTTGGGTGTCTGTATGGTTTGAGTGTGGGTGTCTGTGTGTGGTGAGTCTGTGGGTCTCTGTGTGAGGTGAGTCTGTGGGTCTCTGTGTGTGTCTGTGTGAGGTGAGTCTGTTGGTCTCTGTGTGTGTTTGTGTGTTGAGTCTGTGGGTGTCTGTGAGGTGAGTGTGGGTGTCTGTGTGGTGAGTCTGTAGGTGTCTGTGAGGTGAGTGTGTGTGTCTGTGTGGTGAGTCTGTGTGTCTCTGTGTGAGGTGAGTCTGTGAGTCTGTGGGTGTCTGTGTGAGGTGAGTCTGGGTGTCTGTGTGTGGTGAATCTGTGCGTCTCTGTGGTGAGACTGTCGGTCTATGCGTGGTGATTCTGTGGGGCTCTGTGTGAATTGAGTCTGTGGGTCTCTGTGTGGGGAATGTGTGGGTCTAAGTGTGAGGTGAATCTGTGGGTCTCAGTGCAGTGAGTGTGTGGGTATCTATGTGGTGAGTCTTTGAGTCTCTGTGTGATGAGTCTGTGTGTCTGTGTGAGACGAGTCTGTGGGTCACTGTGTATGTCTGTGTTGTCAGTCTGTGGGTCTCTGTGTGAGGTGAGTGTGGGTGTCTGTGTGTGGTGAGTCTGTGGGTTTCTGTGTGAGGTGAGTCTGTGGGTCTCTATGTGTGTCTGTGTGGTGAGTCTGCATGTCTCTGTGTGAGGTGAGTCTGTGCGGTTTGAGTGTGGGTGTCTGTGTGTGGTGAGTCTGTGGGTCTCTGTTGTGAGGTGAGTTTGTGGGTCTCTGTGTGAGGTAAGTTTGTAGATCTCTGTGTGATGAGTTTGTTGGTGTCTGTGTGGTGAGTTTGCAGGTCTCTGTGTGGTGAGTTTGTGTGTCTGTGTGTGGTGAGTGTATGGGTCTCAGTGTGGTGAGTGTGTGGGTATCTGTGTGGTGAATTTGTGGGTCTCTGTGTGATGAGTCTGTGGGTCTCTATGTGTGTCTGTGTGGTTTGAGTGTGGGTGTCTGTGTGTGGTGATTCTATGGGTCTCTGTATGAGGTGAGTCTGAGGGTATCTGTGTGTGTCTGTGTGTGGTGAGTCTGTGGGTGTCTGTGCGTGGTGAGTCTTTGGGTGTCTGTATGGTTTGAGTGTGGGTGTCTGTGTGTGGTGAGTCTGGGGGTCTCTGTGTGAGGTGAGTCTGTGGGTCTCTGTGTGTGTCTCTGTGAGGTGAGTCTGTGGGTCTCTGTGTGTGTCTGTGTGAGGTGAGTCTGTTGGTCTCTGTGTGTGTTTGTGTGTTGAGTCTCTGGGTGTCTGTGAGGTGAGTGTGGGTGTCTGTGTGTGGTGAGTCTGTGGGTGTCTTTGCGGTGAGTGTGTGTGTCTGTGTGGTGAGTCTGTGTGTCTCTGTGTGAGGTGAGTCTGTGAGTCTGTGGGTGTCTGTGTGAGGTGAGTGTGGGTGTCTGTGTGTGGTGAGTCTGTGGGTTTCTGTGTGAGGTGAGTCTGTGGGTCTCTATGTGTGTCTGTGTGGTGAGTCTGCATGTCTCTGTGTGAGGTGAGTCTGTGCGGTTTGAGTGTGGGTGTCTGTGTGTGGTGAGTCTGTGGGTCTCTGTTGTGAGGTGAGTTTGTGGGTCTCTGTGTGAGGTAAGTTTGTAGATCTCTGTGTGATGAGTTTGTTGGTGTCTGTGTGGTGAGTTTGCAGGTCTCTGTGTGGTGAGTTTGTGTGTCTGTGTGTGGTGAGTGTATGGGTCTCAGTGTGGTGAGTGTGTGGGTATCTGTGTGGTGAATTTGTGGGTCTCTGTGTGATGAGTCTGTGGGTCTCTATGTGTGTCTGTGTGGTTTGAGTGTGGGTGTCTGTGTGTGGTGATTCTATGGGTCTCTGTATGAGGTGAGTCTGAGGGTATCTGTGTGTGTCTGTGTGTGGTGAGTCTGTGGGTGTCTGTGCGTGGTGAGTCTTTGGGTGTCTGTATGGTTTGAGTGTGGGTGTCTGTGTGTGGTGAGTCTGTGGGTCTCTGTGTGAGGTGAGTCTGTGGGTCTCTGTGTGTGTCTCTGTGAGGTGAGTCTGTGGGTCTCTGTGTGTGTCTGTGTGAGGTGAGTCTGTTGGTCTCTGTGTGTGTTTGTGTGTTGAGTCTCTGGGTGTCTGTGAGGTGAGTGTGGGTGTCTGTGTGTGGTGAGTCTGTGGGTGTCTTTGCGGTGAGTGTGTGTGTCTGTGTGGTGAGTCTGTGTGTCTCTGTGTGAGGTGAGTCTGTGAGTCTGTGGGTGTCTGTGTGAGGTGAGTCTGGGTGTCTGTGTGTGGTGAATCTGTGCGTCTCTGTGGTGAGACTGTCGGTCTATGCGTGGTGATTCTGTGGGGCTCTGTGTGAATTGAGTCTGTGGGTCTCTGTGTGGGGAATGTGTGGGTCTAAGTGTGAGGTGAATCTGTGGGTCTCAGTGCAGTGAGTGTGTGGGTATCTATGTGGTGAGTCTTTGAGTCTCTGTGTGATGAGTCTGTGTGTCTGTGTGAGACGAGTCTGTGGGTCTCTGTGTATGTCTGTGTTGTCAGTCTGTGGGTCTCTGTGTGAGGTGAGTGTGGGTGTCTGTGTGTGGTGAGTCTGTGGGTGTCTGTGTGAGGTGAGTCTGTGGGTCTCTGTGTGTGTCTCTGTGAGGTGAGTCTGTGGGTCTCTGTGTGTGTCTGTGTGAGGTGAGTCTGTTGGTCTCTGTGTGTGTTTGTGTGTTGAGTCTGTGGGTGTCTGTGAGGTGAGTGTGGGTGTCTGTGTGTGGTGAGTCTGTGGGTTTCTGTGTGAGGTGAGTCTGTGGGTCTCTATGTGTGTCTGTGTGGTGAGTCTGTATGTCTCTGTGTGAGGTGAGTCTGTGCGGTTTGAGTGTGGGTGTCTGTGTGTGGTGAGTCTGTGGGTCTCTGTTGTGAGGTGAGTTTGTGGGTCTCTGTGTGAGGTAAGTTTGTAGATCTCTGTGTGATGAGTCTGTTGGTGTCTGTATGGTGAGTTTGCAGGTCTCTGTGTGGTGAGTTTGTGTGTCTGTGTGTGGTGAGTGTATGGGTCTCAGTGTGGTGAGTGTGTGGGTATCTGTGTGGTGAGTTTGTGGGTCTCTGTGTGATGAGTCTGTGGGTCTCTATGTGTGTCTGTGTGGTTTGAGTGTGGGTGTCTGTGTGTGGTGATTCTATGGGTCTCTGTATGAGGTGAGTCTGAGTGTATCTGTGTGTGTCTGTGTGTGGTGAGTCTGTGGTTTGTCTGTGTGTGGTGAGTCTTTGGGTGTCTGTATGGTTTGAGAGTGGGTGTCTGTGTGTGGTGAGTCTGTGGGTCTCTGTGTGAGGTGAGTCTGTGGGTCTCTGTGTGTGTCTCTGTGAGGTGAGTCTGTGGGTCTCTGTGTGTGTCTGTGTGAGGTGAGTTTGTTGGTCTCTGTGTGTGTTTGTGTGTTGAGTCTGTGGGTGTCTGTGAGGTGAGTGTGGGTGTCTCTGTGTGGTGAGTCTGTGGGTGTCTGTGAGGTGAGTGTGTGTGTCTGTGTGGTGAGTCTGTGTGTCTCTGTGTGAGGTGAGTCTGTGAGTCTGTGGGTGTCTGTGTGAGGTGAGTCTGGGTGTCTGTGTGTGGTGAATCTGTGCGTCTCTGTGGTGAGACTGTCGGTCTATGCGTGGTGATTCTGTGGGGCTCTGTGTGAATTGAGTCTGTGGGTCTCTGTGTGGGGAATGTGTGGGTCTAAGTGTGAGGTGAATCTGTGGGTCTCAGTGCAGTGAGTGTGTGGGTATCTATGTGGTGAGTCTTTGAGTCTCTGTGTGATGAGTCTGTGTGTCTGTGTGAGACGAGTCTGTGGGTCTCTGTGTATGTCTGTGTTGTCAGTCTGTGGGTCTCTGTGTGAGGTGAGTGTGGGTGTCTGTGTGTGGTGAGTCTGTGGGTTTCTGTGTGAGGTGAGTCTGTGGGTCTCTATGTGTGTCTGTGTGGTGAGTCTGCATGTCTCTGTGTGAGGTGAGTCTGTGCGGTTTGAGTGTGGGTGTCTGTGTGTGGTGAGTCTGTGGGTCTCTGTTGTGAGGTGAGTTTGTGGGTCTCTTTGTGAGGTAAGTTTGTAGATCTCTGTGTGATGAGTCTGTTGGTGTCTGTGTGGTGAGTTTGCAGGTCTCTGTGTGGTGAGTTTGTGTGTCTGTGTGCGGTGAGTGTATGGGTCTCAGTGTGGTGAGTGTGTGGGTATCTGTGTGGTGAGTTTGTGGGTCTCTGTGTGATGAGTCTGTGGGTCTCTATGTGTGTCTGTGTGGTTTGAGTGTGGGTGTCTGTGTGTGGTGATTCTATGGGTCTCTGTTTGAGGTGAGTCTGAGGGTATCTGTGTGTGTCTGTGTGTGGTGAGTCTGTGGGTGTCTGTGTGTGGTGAGTCTTTGGGTGTCTGTATGGTTTGAGTGTGGGTGTCTGTGTGTGGTGAGTCTGTGGGTCTCTGTGTGAGGTGAGTCTGTGGGTCTCTGTGTGTGTCTCTGTGAGGTGAGTCTGTGGGTCTCTGTGTGTGTCTGTGTGAGGTGAGTCTGTTGGTCTCTGTGTGTGTTTGTGTGTTGAGTCTGTGGGTGTCTGTGAGGTGAGTGTGGGTGTCTGTGTGTGGTGAGTCTGTGGGTGTCTGTGAGGTGAGTGTGTGTGTCTGTGTGGTGAGTCTGTGTGTCTCTGTGTGAGGTGAGTCTGTGAGTCTGTGGGTGTCTGTGTGAGGTGAGTCTGGGTGTCTGTGTGTGGTGAATCTGTGCGTCTCTGTGGTGAGACTGTCGGTCTATGCGTGGTGATTCTGTGGGGCTCTGTGTGAATTGAGTCTGTGGGTCTCTGTGTGGGGAATGTGTGGGTCTAAGTGTGAGGTGAATCTGTGGGTCTCAGTGCAGTGAGTGTGTGGGTATCTATGTGGTGAGTCTTTGAGTCTCTGTGTGATGAGTCTGTGTGTCTGTGTGAGACGAGTCTGTGGGTCTCTGTGTATGTCTGTGTTGTCAGTCTGTGGGTCTCTGTGTGAGGTGAGTGTGGGTGTCTGTGTGTGGTGAGTCTGTGGGTTTCTGTGTGAGGTGAGTCTGTGGGTCTCTATGTGTGTCTGTGTGGTGAGTCTGCATGTCTCTGTGTGAGGTGAGTCTGTGCGGTTTGAGTGTGGGTGTCTGTGTGTGGTGAGTCTGTGGGTCTCTGTTGTGAGGTGAGTTTGTGGGTCTCTTTGTGAGGTAAGTTTGTAGATCTCTGTGTGATGAGTCTGTGGGTGTCTGTGTGGTGAGTTTGCAGGTCTCTGTGTGGTGAGTTTGTGTGTCTGTGTGTGGTGAGTGTATGGGTCTCAGTGTGGTGAGTGTGTGGTTATCTGTGTGGTGAGTTTGTGGGTCTCTGTGTGATGAGTCTGTGGGTCTCTATGTGTGTCTGTGTGGTTTGAGTGTGGGTGTCTGTGTGTGGTGATTCTATGGGTCTCTGTTTGAGGTGAGTCTGAGGGTATCTGTGTGTGTCTGTGTGTGGTGAGTCTGTGGGTGTCTGTGTGTGGTGAGTCTTTGGGTGTCTGTATGGTTTGAGTGTGGGTGTCTGTGTGTGGTGAGTCTGTGGGTCTCTGTGTGAGGTGAGTCTGTGGGTCTCTGTGTGTGTCTCTGTGAGGTGAGTCTGTGGGTCTCTGTGTGTGTCTGTGTGAGGTGAGTCTGTTGGTCTCTGTGTGTGTTTGTGTGTTGAGTCTGTGGGTGTCTGTGAGGTGAGTGTGGGTGTCTGTGTGTGGTGAGTCTGTGGGTGTCTGTGAGGTGAGTGTGTGTGTCTGTGTGGTGAGTCTGTGTGTCTCTGTGTGAGGTGAGTCTGTGAGTCTGTGGGTGTCTGTGTGAGGTGAGTCTGGGTGTCTGTGTGTGGTGAATCTGTGCGTCTCTGTGGTGAGACTGTCGGTCTATGCGTGGTGATTCTGTGGGGCTCTGTGTGAATTGAGTCTGTGGGTCTCTGTGTGGGGAATGTGTGGGTCTAAGTGTGAGGTGAATCTGTGGGTCTCAGTGCAGTGAGTGTGTGGGTATCTATGTGGTGAGTCTTTGAGTCTCTGTGTGATGAGTCTGTGTGTCTGTGTGAGACGAGTCTGTGGGTCTCTGTGTATGTCTGTGTTGTCAGTCTGTGGGTCTCTGTGTGAGGTGAGTGTGGGTGTCTGTGTGTGGTGAGTCTGTGGGTTTCTGTGTGAGGTGAGTCTGTGGGTCTCTATGTGTGTCTGTGTGGTGAGTCTGCATGTCTCTGTGTGAGGTGAGTCTGTGCGGTTTGAGTGTGGGTGTCTGTGTGTGGTGAGTCTGTGGGTCTCTGTTGTGAGGTGAGTTTGTGGGTCTCTTTGTGAGGTAAGTTTGTAGATCTCTGTGTGATGAGTCTGTTGGTGTCTGTGTGGTGAGTTTGCAGGTCTCTGTGTGGTGAGTTTGTGTGTCTGTGTGCGGTGAGTGTATGGGTCTCAGTGTGGTGAGTGTGTGGGTATCTGTGTGGTGAGTTTGTGGGTCTCTGTGTGATGAGTCTGTGGGTCTCTATGTGTGTCTGTGTGGTTTGAGTGTGGGTGTCTGTGTGTGGTGATTCTATGGGTCTCTGTTTGAGGTGAGTCTGAGGGTATCTGTGTGTGTCTGTGTGTGGTGAGTCTGTGGGTGTCTGTGTGTGGTGAGTCTTTGGGTGTCTGTATGGTTTGAGTGTGGGTGTCTGTGTGTGGTGAGTCTGTGGGTCTCTGTGTGAGGTGAGTCTGTGGGTCTCTGTGTGTGTCTCTGTGAGGTGAGTCTGTGGGTCTCTGTGTGTGTCTGTGTGAGGTGAGTCTGTTGGTCTCTGTGTGTGTTTGTGTGTTGAGTCTGTGGGTGTCTGTGAGGTGAGTGTGGGTGTCTGTGTGTGGTGAGTCTGTGGGTGTCTGTGAGGTGAGTGTGTGTGTCTGTGTGGTGAGTCTGTGTGTCTCTGTGTGAGGTGAGTCTGTGAGTCTGTGGGTGTCTGTGTGAGGTGAGTCTGGGTGTCTGTGTGTGGTGAATCTGTGCGTCTCTGTGGTGAGACTGTCGGTCTATGCGTGGTGATTCTGTGGGGCTCTGTGTGAATTGAGTCTGTGGGTCTCTGTGTGGGGAATGTGTGGGTCTAAGTGTGAGGTGAATCTGTGGGTCTCAGTGCAGTGAGTGTGTGGGTATCTATGTGGTGAGTCTTTGAGTCTCTGTGTGATGAGTCTGTGTGTCTGTGTGAGACGAGTCTGTGGGTCTCTGTGTATGTCTGTGTTGTCAGTCTGTGGGTCTCTGTGTGAGGTGAGTGTGGGTGTCTGTGTGTGGTGAGTCTGTGGGTTTCTGTGTGAGGTGAGTCTGTGGGTCTCTATGTGTGTCTGTGTGGTGAGTCTGCATGTCTCTGTGTGAGGTGAGTCTGTGCGGTTTGAGTGTGGGTGTCTGTGTGTGGTGAGTCTGTGGGTCTCTGTTGTGAGGTGAGTTTGTGGGTCTCTTTGTGAGGTAAGTTTGTAGATCTCTGTGTGATGAGTCTGTGGGTGTCTGTGTGGTGAGTTTGCAGGTCTCTGTGTGGTGAGTTTGTGTGTCTGTGTGTGGTGAGTGTATGGGTCTCAGTGTGGTGAGTGTGTGGTTATCTGTGTGGTGAGTTTGTGGGTCTCTGTGTGATGAGTCTGTGGGTCTCTATGTGTGTCTGTGTGGTTTGAGTGTGGGTGTCTGTGTGTGGTGATTCTATGGGTCTCTGTATGAGGTGAGTCTGAGTGTATCTGTGTGTGTCTGTGTGTGGTGAGTCTGTGGGTGTCTGTGTGTGGTGAGTCTTTGGGTGTCTGTATGGTTTGAGTGTGGGTGTCTGTGTGTGGTGAGTCTGTGGGTTTCTGTGTGAGGTGAGTCTGTGGGTCTCTGTGTGTGTCTCTGTGAGGTGAGTCTGTGGGTCTCTGTGTGTGTCTGTGTGAGGTGAGTATGTTGGTCTCTGTGTGTGTTTGTGTGTTGAGTCTGTGGGTGTCTGTGAGGTGAGTGTGGGTGTCTGTGTGTGGTGAGTCTGTGGGTTTCTGTGTGAGGTGAGTCTGTGGGTCTCTATGTGTGTCTGTGTGGTGAGTCTGTATGTCTCTGTGTGAGGTGAGTCTGTGCGGTTTGAGTGTGGGTGTCTGTGTGTGGTGAGTCTGTGGGTCTCTGTTGTGAGGTGAGTTTGTGGGTCTCTGTGTGAGGTAAGTTTGTAGATCTCTGTGTGATGAGTCTGTGGGTGTCTGTGTGGTGAGTTTGCAGGTCTCTGTGTGGTGAGTTTGTGTGTCTGTGTGTGGTGAGTGTATGGGTCTCAGTGTGGTGAGTGTGTGGGTATCTGTGTGGTGAGTTTGTGGGTATCTGTGTGGTGAGTTTGTGGGTCTCTGTGTGATGAAATCTGTGGGTCTCTATGTGTGTCTGTGTGGTTTGAGTGTGGGTGTCTGTGTGTGGTGATTCTATGGGTCTCTGTTTGAGGTGAGTCTGAGGGTATCTGTGTGTGTCTGTGTGTGGTGAGTCTGTGGGTGTCTGTGTATGGTGAGTCTTTGGGTGTCTGTATGGTTTGAGTGTGGGTGTCTGTGTGTGGTGAGTCTGTGGGTCTCTGTGTGAGGTGAGTCTGTGGGTCTCTGTGTGTGTCTCTGTGAGGTGAGTCTGTGGGTCTCTGTGTGTGTCTGTGTGAGGTGAGTCTGTTGGTCTCTGTGTGTGTTTGTGTGTTGAGTCTGTGGGTGTCTGTGAGGTGAGTGTGGGTGTCTGTGTGTGGTGAGTCTGTGGGTGTCTGTGATGTGAGTGTGTGTGTCTGTGTGGTGAGTCTGTGTGTCTCTGTGTGAGGTGAGTCTGTGGGTGTCTGTGTGAGGTGAGTCTAGGTGTCTGTGTGTGGTGAATCTGTGCGTCTCTGTGTGGTGAGACTGTCGGTCTATGCGTGGTGATTCTGTGGGGCTCTGTGTGAATTGAGTCTGTGGGTCTCTGTGTGGGGAATGTGTGGGTCTAAGTGTGAGGTGAATCTGTGGTCTCAGTGCAGTGAGTGTGTGGGTTTCTATGTGGTGAGTCTTTGAGTCTCTGTGTGATGAGTCTGTGTGTGTGTGAGACGAGTCTGTGGGTCTCTGTGTGTGTCTGTGTTGTCAGTCTGTGGGTCTCTGTGTGAGGTGAGTGTGGGTGTCTGTGTGTGGTGAGTCTGTGGGTTTCTGTGTGAGGTGAGTCTGTGGGTCTCTATGTGTGTCTGTGTGGTGAGTCTGCATGTCTCTGTGTGAGGTGAGTCTGTGCGGTTTGAGTGTGGGTGTCTGTGTGTGGTGATTCTGTGGGTCTCTGTTGTGAGGTGAGTTTGTGGGTCTCTGTGTGAGGTAAGTTTGTAGATCTCTGTGTGATGAGTCTGTGGGTGTCTGTGTGGTGAGTTTGCAGGTCTCTGTGTGGTGAGTTTGTGTGTCTGTGTGTGGTGAGTGTATGGGTCTCAGTGTGGTGAGTGTGTGGGTATCTGTGTGGTGAGTTTGTGGGTCTCTGTGTGATGAGTCTGTGGGTCTCTATGTGTGTCTGTGTGGTTTGAGTGTGGGTGTCTGTGTGTGGTGATTCTATGGGTCTCTGTTTGAGGTGAGTCTGAGGGTATCTGTGGGTGTCTGTGTGTGGTGAGTCTGTGGGTGTCTGTGTGTGGTGAGTCTTTGGGTGTCTGTATGGTTTGAGTGTGGGTGTCTGTGTGTGGTGAGTCTGTGGGTCTCTGTGTGAGGTGAGTCTGTGGGTCTCTGTGTGTGTCTCTGTGAGGTGAGTCTGTGGGTCTCTGTGTGTGTCTGTGTGAGGTGAGTCTGTTGGTCTCTGTGTGTGTTTGTGTGTTGAGTCTGTGGGTGTCTGTGAGGTGAGTGTGGGTGTCTGTGTGTGGTGAGTCTGTGGGTGTCTGTGAGGTGAGTGTGTGTGTCTGTGTGGTGAGTCTGTGTGTCTCTGTGTGAGGTGAGTCTGTGAGTCTGTGGGTGTCTGTGTGAGGTGAGTCTGGGTGTCTGTGTGTGGTGAATCTGTGCGTCTTTGTTGTGAGACCGTCGGTCTATGCGTGGTGATTCTGTGGGGCTCTGTGTGAATTGAGTCTGTGGGTCTCTGTGTGGGGAATGTGTGGGTCTAAGTGTGAGGTGAATCTGTGGGTCTCAGTGCAGTGAGTGTGTGGGTATCTATGTGGTGAGTCTTTGAGTCTCTGTGTGATGAGTCTGTGTGTCTGTGTGAGACGAGTCTGTGGGTCTCTGTGTATGTCTGTGTTGTCAGTCTGTGGGTCTCTGTGTGAGGTGAGTGTGGGTGTCTGTGTGTGGTGAGTCTGTGGGTTTCTGTGTGAGGTGAGTCTGTGGGTCTCTATGTGTGTCTGTGTGGTGAGTCAGCATGTCTCTGTGTGAGGTGAGTCTGTGCGGTTAGAGTGTGGGTGTCTGTGTGTGGTGAGTCTGTGGGTCTCTGTTGTGAGATGAGTTTGTGGGTCTCTGTGTGAGGTAAGTTTGTAGATCTCTGTGTGATGAGTCTGTTGGTGTCTGTGTGGTGAGTTTGCAGGTCTCTGTGTGGTGAGTTTGTGTGTCTGTGTGCGGTGAGTGTATGGGTCTCAGTGTGGTGAGTGTGTGGGTATCTGTGTGGTGAGTTTGTGGGTCTCTGTGTGATGAGTCTGTGGGTCTCTATGTGTGTCTGTGTGGTTTGAGTGTGGGTGTCTGTGTGTGGTGATTCTATGGGTCTCTGTTTGAGGTGAGTCTGAGGGTATCTGTGTGTGTCTGTGTGTGGTGAGTCTGTGGGTGTCTGTGTGTGGTGAGTCTTTGGGTGTCTGTATGGTTTGAGTGTGGGTGTCTGTGTGTGGTGAGTCTGTGGGTCTCTGTGTGAGGTGAGTCTGTGGGTCTCTGTGTGTGTCTCTGTGAGGTGAGTCTGTGGGTCTCTGTGTGTGTCTGTGTGAGGTGAGTCTGTTGGTCTCTGTGTGACGTGAGTCTGTGAGTCTGTGGGTGTCTGTGTGAGGTGAGTGTGGGTATCTGTGTGAGGTGAGTTTATGGATCTCTGTGTGGTGAGTGTGTGGGTCTCTGTGTGGTGAGTTTGTGGGTCTCTGTTTGGATTGAGTGTGGGTGTCTCTGTGTGGTGAGTCTGTGGGTCTCTGTGTGAGGTGAGTCTGTGGGTCTCTGTGTGTGTCTCTGTGAGGTGAGTCTGTGGGTCTCTGTGTGTGTCTGTGTGAGGTGAGTCTGTTGGTCTCTGTGTGACGTGAGTCTGTGGGTGTCTGTGTGAGGTGAGTGTGGGTATCTGTGTGAGTTGAGTTTATGGATCTCTGTGTGGTGAGTGTGTGGGTCTCTGTGTGGTGAGTTTGTGGGTCTCTGTGTGGTTTGAGTGTGGGTGTCTCTGTGTGGTGAGTCTGTGGGTCTCTGTGTGAGGTGAGTCTGTGGGTCTTTGTGTGTGTCTGTGTGAGGTAAGTCTGTGGGTCTCTGTGTGTGTCTGTGTGTGGTGAGTCTGTGGGTGTCTGTGTGAGGTGAGTGTGGGTGTCTGTGTGGTGAGTTTATGGGTCTCTGTGTGGTGAGTTTGTTTGTCTGTGTGTGGTGAGTGTGTGGGTATCAGTGTGGTGAGTGTGTGGGTATCTGTGAGGTTAGTCTGTTTGTCTCTGTTTGTGTCTGAGTGAGGTGATTCTGTGGCTCTCTGTGTGTGTCTGTGGGTGTTGAGTGTGTGGGTGTCTGTGAGGTGAGTGTGGTTGTCTTTGTGTGGTGAGTCTGTGGGTCTCTTTGTGAAGTGAGTCTGTGGGTCTCTATGTGTGTCTGTGTGGTGAGTTTGTATGTCTCTGTGTGAGGAGAGTCTGTGAGTCTGTGAGTCTGTGGGTGTCTGTGTGGTTTGAGTGTGGGTGTCTGTGTGTGGTGAGTCTGTGGGTCTCTGTTTTGAGGTGAGTTTGTGGGTCTCTGTGTGAGGTAAGTTTGTAGATCTCTGTGTGATGAGTCTCTGGGTGTCTGCGTGGTGAGTTTGTGGCTCTCTGTGTGGTGAGTTTGTGTGTCTGTGTGTGGTGAGTGTATGATTGACTGTGTGTGTCTGAGTGAGGTGATTCTGTGGGTCTCTGTGTGTGTCTGTGTGTGGTGAATCTGTGGGTGTGTGTGAGGTGAGTGTGGGTGTCTGTGTGAGGTGAGTCTGTGGGTCTCTATGTGTGTCTGTGGTGAGTCTGTATGTCTCTGTGTGAGGTGAGTCTGTGAGTCTGTCGGTGTCTGTGTGGTTTGATGGTGGGTGTCTGTATGGTGAGTCTGTGGGTCTCTATGTGAGGTGAGTCTGTGGGTCTCTGTGTGTGTCTGTGTGAGGTGAGTCTGTGGGTCTCTGTGTGTGTGTGAATGGTGAGTCTGTGGGTGTCTGTGAGGTGAGTGTGTGTGTCTGTGTGGTGAGTCTGTGTGTCTCTGTGTGAGGTGAGTTTGTGAGTCTGTGGGTGTGTGTGTGAGGTGAGTCTGGGTGTCTGTGTGTGGTGAATCTGTGGGTCTCTGTGTGGTGTGACTGTCGGTCTATTCGTGGTGAGTCTGTGGGGCTCTGTGTGAATTGAGTCTGTGGGCCTCTGTGTGGGGAGTGTGTGGGTCTCAGTGTGGTGAGTGTGTGGGTATGTGTGGTGAGTCTGCGGGTTTCTGTATGATGAGTCTGTGGGTCTTTTTGTGGTGAGTGTGTGGGTCTCTCTGTGAGGTGAATCTGTGGGTCTCAGTGCAGTGAGTGTGTGTGTCTGTGTGTGGTGAGTCTTTGAGTCTCTGTGTGATCAGTCTGTGGGTCTCTGTGTGGTGAGTTTGTGGGTCTCTGTGTGTGTCTGTGTGAGGCGAGTCTGTGGGTCTCTGTGTGTGTCTGTGTTGTAAGTCTGTGGGTCTCTGTTTGAGGTGAGTGTGGGTGTCTGTGTGTGGTGAGTCTGTGGGTCTCTGTGTGTGTCTGTGTGTGGAGAGTTTGTGTGTGTGTCTGTGTGAGGTGAGTCTGTGGGTCTCTGTGGTAAGTCTGTGGGTCTATGTGTGGTGAGTCTGTGTGTGGTGAGTCTGTGCGTCTCTGTGTGTGTCTGTGTGGGGTGAGTCTGTGGGTGTCTGTGTGGGGTAATTGTGTGTGTCTGTGTGTGATGGGTCTGTGGGTCTCTGTGTGGTGAGTGTGTGGGTCTCTGTGTGTGTCTGTGTGAGGTGAGTCTGTGGGTCTCTGTGTGTGTGTGAATGGTGAGTCTGTGGGTGTCTATGAGGTGAGTGTGTGTGTCTGTGTGGTGAGTCTGTGTGTCTCTGTGTGAGGTGAGTTTGTGAGTCTGTGGGTGTGTGTGTGAGGTGAGTCTGGGTGTCTGTGTGTGGTGAATCTGTGGGTCTCTGTGTGGTGTGACTGTCGGTCTATCCGTGGTGAGTCTGTGGGGCTCTGTGTGAATTGAGTCTGTGGGTCTCTGTGTGGGGAGTGTGTGGGTCTCAGTGTGGTGAGTGTGTGGGTATGTGTGATGAGTCTGCGGGTTTCTGTGTGATGAGTCTGTGGGTCTTTTTGTGGTGAGTGTGTGGGTCTCTCTGTGAGGTGAATCTGTGGGTCTCAGTGCAGTGAGTGTGTGTGTCTGTGTGTGGTGAGTCTTTGAGTCTCTGTGTGATGAGTCTGTGGGTCTCTGTGTGGTGAGTTTGTGGGTCTCTGTGTGTGTCTGTGTGAGGCGAGTCTGTGGGTCTCTGTGTGTGTCTGTGTTGTAAGTCTGTGGGTCTCTGTTTGAGGTGAGTGTGGGTGTCTGTGTGTGGTGAGTCTGTGGGTCTCTGTGTGTGTCTGTGTGTGGAGAGTTTGTGTGTGTGTCTGTGTGAGGTGAGTCTGTGGGTCTCTGTGGTAAGTCTGTGGGTCTATGTGTGGTGAGTCTGTGTGTGGTGAGTCTGTGCGTCTCTGTGTGTGTCTGTGTGGGGTGAGTCTGTGGGTGTCTGTGTGAGGTAATTGTGTGTGTCTGTGTGTGATGAGTCTGTGGGTCTCTGTGTGGTGAGTGTGTGGGTCTCTGTGTGTGTCTGTGTGAGGTGAGTCTGTGGGTCTCTGTGTGTGTGTGAATGGTGAGTCTGTGGGTGTCTGTGAGGTGAGTGTGTGTGTCTGTGTGGTGAGTCTGTGTGTCTCTGTGTGAGGTGAGTTTGTGAGTCTGTGGGTGTGTGTGTGAGGTGAGTCTGGGTGTCTGTGTGTGGTGAATCTGTGGGTCTCTGTGTGGTGTGACTGTCGGTCTATGCGTGGTGAGTCTGTGGGGCTCTGTGTGAATTGAGTCTGTGGGTCTCTGTGTGGGGAGTGTGTGGGTCTCAGTGTGGTGAGTGTGTGGGTATGTGTGGTGAGTCTGCGGGTTTCTGTGTGATGAGTCTGTGGGTCTTTTTGTGGTGAGTGTGTGGGTCTCTCTGTGAGGTGAATCTGTGGGTCTCAGTGCAGTGAGTGTGTGTGTCTGTGTGTGGTGAGTCTTTGAGTTTCTGTGTGATGAGTCTGTGGGTCTCTGTGTGGTGAGTTTGTGGGTCTCTGTGTGTGTCTGTGTGAGGCGAGTCTGTGGGTCTCTGTGTGTGTCTGTGTTGTAAGTCTGTGGGTCTCTGTTTGAGGTGAGTGTGGGTGTCTGTGTGTGGTGAGTCTGTGGGTCTCTGTGTGTGTCTGTGTGTGGAGAGTTTGTGTGTGTATCTGTGTGAGGTGAGTCTGTGGGTCTCTGTGGTAAGTCTGTGGGTCTATGTGTGGTGAGTCTGTGTGTGGTGAGTCTGTGCGTCTCTGTGTGTGTCTGTGTGGGGTGAGTCTGTGGGTGTCTGTGTGAGGTAATTGTGTGTGTCTGTGTGTGATGAGTCTGTGGGTCTCTGTGTGGTGAGTGTGTGGGTCTCTGTGTGTGTCTGTGTGAGGTGAGTCTGTGGGTCTCTGTGTGTGTGTGAATGGTGAGTCTGTGGGTGTCTGTGAGGTGAGTGTGTGTGTCTGTGTGGTGAGTCTGTGTGTCTCTGTGTGAGGTGAGTTTGTGAGTCTGTGGGTGTGTGTGTGAGGTGAGTCTGGGTGTCTGTGTGTGGTGAATCTGTGGGTCTCTGTGTGGTGTGACTGTCGGTCTATGCGTGGTGAGTCTGTGGGGCTCTGTGTGAATTGAGTCTGTGGGTCTCTGTGTGGGGAGTGTGTGGGTCTCAGTGTGGTGAGTGTGTGGGTATGTGTGGTGAGTCTGCGGGTTTCTGTGTGATGAGTCTGTGGGTCTTTTTGTGGTGAGTGTGTGGGTCTCTCTGTGAGGTGAATCTGTGGGTCTCAGTGCAGTGAGTGTGTGTGTCTGTGTGTGGTGAGTCTTTGAGTCTCTGTGTGATGAGTCTGTGGGTCTCTGTGTGGTGAGTTTGTGGGTCTCTGTGTGTGTCTGTGTGAGGCGAGTCTGTGGGTCTCTGTGTGTGTCTGTGTTGTAAGTCTGTGGGTCTCTGTTTGAGGTGAGTGTGGGTGTCTGTGTGTGGTGAGTCTGTGGGTCTCTGTGTGTGTCTGTGTGTGGAGAGTTTGTGTGTGTGTCTGTGTGAGGTGAGTCTGTGGGTCTCTGTGGTAAGTCTGTGGGTCTATGTGTGGTGAGTCTGTGTGTGGTGAGTCTGTGCGTCTCTGTGTGTGTCTGTGTGGGGTGAGTCTGTGGGTGTCTGTGTGAGGTAATTGTGTGTGTCTGTGTGTGATGAGTCTGTGGGTCTCTGTGTGGTGAGTGTGTGGGTCTCTGTGTGGTGAGTGTGTGGGTATGTCTGGTGAGTCTGTGGGTCTCTGTGTGTGTCTGTGTGGGGTGAGTCTGTGGGTGTCTGTGTTAGGTAAGTGTGTGTGTCTGTATGTGGTAAGTCTGTGGGTCTCTGTGTGAGGTTAGTCTGTGGGTCTCTGTGTGTCTGTGTGTGGTGAGTCTGTGGGTGTCTGTGTGGTTTGAGTGTGGGTGTCTGTGTGTGGTGAGTCTGTGGGTCTCTGTGTCAGGTGAGTCTGTGGGTCTCTGTGTTTGTCTGAGTGAGGTGATTCTGTGGCTCTCTGTGTGTGTCTGTGGGTGTTGAGTGTATGGGTGTCTGTGAGGTGAGTGTGGGTGTCTTTGTGTGGTGAGTCTGTGGGTCTCTTTGTGAAGTGAGTCTGTGGGTCTCTATGTGTGTCTGTGTGGTGAGTTTGTATGTCTCTGTGTGAGGTGAGTCTGTGAGTCTGTGGTGTCTGTGTGGTTTGAGTGTGGGTGTCTGTGTGTGGTGAGTCTGTGGGTCTCTGTTGTGAGGTGAGTTTGTGGGTCTCTGTATGGTGAGTTTGTGTGTCTGTGTGTGGTGAGTGTATGGGTCTCAGTGTGGTGAGTGTGTGGATATCTGTGTGGTGAGTCTGTGGGTCTCTGTGTGAAGAGTCTGTGGGTCTCTGTGTGTGTCTGTGTGGGGTGAGTCTGTGGGTGTCTGTGTTAGGTAAGTGTCTGTGTTGTGGTGAGTGTGTGGGTCTCCGTGTGGTGAGTGTGTGGCTCTCTGTGTGTGTCTGTGTGCGGTTAGACTGTGGGTCTCTGTGTGTGGTGAGTCTGTGGGTGTCTGTGTTAGGTAAGTGTGTGTGTCTGTATGTGGTAAGTCTGTGGGTCTCTGTGTGTGGTGAGTCTGTGGGTGTCTGTGTGGTTTGAGTGTGGGTGTCTGTGTGTGGTGAGTCTGTGGGTCTCTGTGTCAGGTGAGTCTGTGGGTCTCTGTGTTTGTCTGAGTGAGGTGATTCTGTGGCTCTCTGTGTGTGTCTGTGGGTGTTGAGTGTATGGGTGTCTGTGAGGTGAGTGTGGGTGTCTTTGTGTGGTGAGTCTGTGGGTCTCTTTGTGAAGTGAGTCTGTGGGTCTCTATGTGTGTCTGTGTGGTGAGTTTGTATGTCTCTGTGTGAGGTGAGTCTGTGAGTCTGTGGTGTCTGTGTGGTTTGAGTGTGGGTGTCTGTGTGTGGTGAGTCTGTGGGTCTCTGTTGTGAGGTGAGTTTGTGGGTCTCTGTATGGTGAGTTTGTGTGTCTGTGTGTGGTGAGTGTATGGGTCTCAGTGTGGTGAGTGTGTGGATATCTGTGTGGTGAGTCTGTGGGTCTCTGTGTGAAGAGTCTGTGGGTCTCTGTGTGTGTCTGTGTGGGGTGAGTCTGTGGGTCTCTGTGTGTGGTGAGTCTGTGGGTGTCTGTGTGAGGTGAGTGTGTGTGTCTGTGTGTGGTGAGTCTGTGGGTCTCTGTGTGGTGAGTCTGTCGGTCGTAGTGTGGTGAGTGTGTGGGTTTGTGTGGTGAGTGTGTGGGTATGTGTGGTGAGTCTGCGGGTTTCTGTGTGATGAGTCTGTGGGTCTTTGTGTGGTGAGTGTGTGGGTCTCTGTGTGTGTGTCTGTGTGAGGTGAGTCTGTGCGTCTCTGTGTGTGTCTGTGTGAGGTAAGTCTGTGGGTCTCTGTGTGTGGTGAGTCTGTGGGTGTCTGTGTAAGGTGAGTGTGGGTGTCTGTGTGTGGTGAGTCTGTGGGTCTCTGTGTGGTGAATCTGTCGGTCTATGTGAGGTGATTCTGTGGGTCTCTGTGTGAGGTGAGTCTATGGGTCTCTGTGTGGTGAGTTGTGGGTCTGTGTGTGGTGAGTTTGTGTGTCTCTGTGTGGTGAGTGTGTGGGTCTCTGTGTGGTGAGTCTGTGGGTCTGTGTTAGGTGAGTTTGTGTGTCTGTGTGTGGTGAGTGTGTGGCTCTCATTGTGGTGAGTGTGTGGGTATCTGTTTGGTGAGTCTGTGGGTCTCTTTGTGATGAGTCAGTGGGTCTCTGTGTGGTGAGTGTATGGGGCTGTGTGGTGAGTCTGTGTGTCTCTGTGTGAGGTGAGTCTGTGAGTCTGTGGGTGTCTGTATGAGGTGAGTCTGGGTGTCTGTGTGTGGTGAATCTGTGGGTCTCTGTGTGGTGAGACTGTCGGTCTATGCGTGGTGAGTCTGTGGGGCACTGTGTGAATTGAGTCTTTGGGTCTCTGTGTGGTTAGTGTGTGGGTCTCAGTGTGGTGAGTGTGTGGGTTTCTGTGTGATGAGTTTGTGGGTTTTTTTGTGGTGAGTGTGTGGGTCTCTGTGTGAGGTGGATCTTTGGGTCTCAGTGCAGTGAGTGTGTGGGTGTCTATGTGGTGAGTCTTTGAGTCTCTGTGTGATGAGTCGGTGGGTCTCTGTGTGGTGAGTGTGTGGGTCTCTGTGTGTGTCTGTGTGAGGCGAGTCTGTGGGTCTCTGTGTGTGTCTGTGTTGTAAGTCTGAGGGTCTCTGTGTGAGGTGAGTGTGGGTGTCTGTGTGTGGTGAGTATGGGGGTCTCTGTGTGAGGTGAGTCTGTGGGTCTCTATGTGTGTCTGTGTGGTGAGTCTGTATGTCTCTGTGTGAGGTGAGTCTGTGCGGTTTGAGTGTGGGTGTCTGTGTGTGGTGAGTCTGTGGGTCTCTGTTGTGAGGTGAGTCTGTGGGTCTCTGTGTGTGTGTCTGTGTGGCGAGTCCGTGTGTCTCTGTGTGAGGTGAGTCTGTGAGTCTGTGGGTGTCTGTGTGAGGTGAGTGTGGGTGTCTGTGTGAGGTGAGTTTATTGATCTCTGTGTGGTGAGTTTATGGGTCTCTGTATGGTGAGTTTGTGTGTCTGTGTGTGGTGAGTGTGTGGGTATCAGTGTGGTGAGTCTGTGGGTATCTGTGTGGTGAGTCTGTGGGTCTCCGTGTGATGAGTCTGTGGGTCTCTGTATGGTGAGTGCATGGGTATTTGTGTGTGTCTGTGTGAGGTTAGTCTGTGGGTCTCTGTGTGTGTCTGTGTGTGGTGAGTCTGTGGGTGTCTGTGTGGTTTGAGTGTGGGTGTCTGTGTGTGGTGAGTCTGCGGGTCTCTGTGTCAGGTGAGTCTGTGGGTCTCTGTGTGTCTGGGTGAGGTGATTCTGTGGGTCTCTGTGTGTGTCTGTGTGTGGTGAGTCTGTGGGTGGGTGTGAGGTGAGTTTGGGTGTCTGTGTGAGGTGATCAATTCTAGATTTAAAGCTTTCGTGACTGCTAGGATCCATACTCCTTGGTTCTATTGGGTAAAGTCACGTAGGTGTTATTTTATTTTCACCTACGTGACTTTACCCAATAGAACCAAAGAGTGTGTGAGGTGAGTCTGTGGGTCTCTATGTGTGTCTGTGTGGTGAGTCTGTGGGTCTCTGTGTGAGGTAAGTCTCTGGGTCTCTGTGTGTGTCTGTGTGAGGTGAGTCTGTGGGTCTCTGTGTCTGTTTGTGTGGTGAGTCTGTGGGTGTCTGTGAGGTGAGTGTGGGTGTCTATGTGTGGTGAGTCTGTGGGTGTCTGTGAGGTGAGTGTGTGTGTTTGTGTGGTGAGTCTGTGTGTCTCTGTGTGAGGTGAGTCTGTGCGTCTGTGGGTGTCTGGTTGAGGTGAGTCTGAGTGTCTGTTTGTGTTGAATCTGTGGGTCTCTGTGTGGTAAGACTGTCGGTCTATGCGTGGTGAGTCTGTGGGGCTCTTTGTGAATTGAGTCTTTGGGTCTCTATGTGGGGAGTGTGTGGGTCTCAGTGTGGTGAGTGTGTGGGTATGTGTGGTGAGTCTGCGGGTTTCTGTGTGATGAGTCTGTGGCTCTTTTTGTGGTGAGTGTGTGGGTCTCTTTGTGAGGTGAATCTGTGGGTCTCAGTGCAGTGAGTGTGTGGGTATCTATGTGGTGAGTCTTTGAGTCTATGTGTGATGAGTCTGTGGGTCTCTGTGTGTGTATGTGTGTGGTGAGTCTGTGGGTGTATGTGTGGTTTGAGTGTGGGTGTCTGTGCGTGGTGAGTCTGTGGGTCTCTGTGTCAGGTGAGTCTGTGGGTCTCTGTGTGTGTCTGAGTGAGGTGATTCTGTGGGTCTCTGTGTGTGTCTGTGTGTGGTGAGTCTGTGGGTGTGTGTGAGGTGAGTGTGGGTGTCTGTGTGAGGTGAGTCTGTGGGTCTCTATGTGTATCTGTGTGGTGAGTCTGTGGGTCTCTGTGTGAGGCGAGTCTGTGGGTCTCTGTGTGTGTCTGTGTGTGGTGAGTCTGTGGGTCTCTGTGTGGTTTGAGTGTGGGTGTCTGTGTGTGGTGAGTCTGTGGGTCTCTGTGTGATGAGTCTGTGGGTCTTTGTGTGCTGAGTGTGTGGGTCTCTGTGTGTGTCCGTGTGACTTTAGTCTGGGTCTCTGTGTGTGTCTGAGTGAGGTGATTCTGTGGGTGTATGTGTGGTTTAAGTGTGTGTGTCTATGTGTGGTGAGTCTGTGGGTGTGTGTGAGCTGAGTGTGGGTGTCTGTGTGAGGTGAGTCTGTGGGTCTCTATGTGTATCTGTGTGGTGAGTCTGTGGGTCTCTGTGTGAGGTGAGTCTGTGGGTCTGTGTGCTGAGTGTGTGGGTTTCTGTGTGTGTCTGTGTGACTTTAGTCTGTGGGTCTCTGTGTGTGGCTGTGTGTGGTGAGTCTGTGGGTGTATGTGTGGTTTGAGTGTGTGTGTCTCTGTGTGATGAGTCTGTGGGTGGGTGTGAGGTGAGTGTGGGTGTCTGTGTGAGGTGAATTTGTGTGTCTCTATGTGTGTCTGTGTGGTGAGTCTGTGGGGCTTTGTGTGTGTCTGTGTGAGGTGAGTCTGTGGGTCTCTGTGTGTGTTTGTGTGGTGAGTCTGTGGGTGTCTGTGAGGTGAGTGTGGGTGTCTGTGTGTGTTGAGTCTGTGGGTGTCTGTGAGGTGAGTGTGTGTGTCTGTGTCTGTGTGGTGAGTCTGTGTGTCTCTGTGTGAGGTGAGTCTGTGCGTCTGTGGGTATCTGTGTGAGGTGAGTCTGGGTGTCTGTGTGTGGTTAATCTGTGGGACTCTGTGTGGTGAGACTGTCGGTCTTTGCGTGGTGAGTCTGTGGGGCTCTGTGTGAATTGAGTCTGTGGGTCTCAGTGCAGTGAGTGTGTGGGTATCTATGTGGTGAGTCTTTGAGTCTGTGTGATGAGTCTGTGGGTCTCTGTGTGGTGAGTGTGTGGGTCTCTGTGTGTGTCTGTGTGATGCGAGTCTGTGGGTCTCTGTGTGTGTCTGTGTTGGAAGTCTGTGGGTCTCTGTGTGAGGTGAGTGTGGGTGTCTGTGTGTGGTGAGTCTGTGGCTCTCTGTGTGTGTCTGTGTGGTGTGAGTTTGTGTGTGTGTCTGTGTGAGGTGAGTCTGTGGGTCTCTGTGATAAGTCTGTGGGTCTATATGTGGTGTGTCTGTGTGTGGTGAGTCTGTGGGTCTCTGTGTGTGTCTGTGTTGTAAGTCTGTGGGTCTCTGTTTGAGGTGAGTGTGGGTGTCTGTGTGTGGTGAGTCTGTGGGTCTCTGTGTGAGGTGAGTCTGTGGGTCTCTATGTGTGTCTGTGTGGTGAGTCTGTATGTCTCTGTGTGAGGTGAGTCTGTGCGGTTTGAGTGTGGGTGTCTGTGTGTGGTGAGTCTGTGGGTCTCTGTTCTAAGTCTGTGGGTCTATGTGTGGTGAGTCTGTGTGTGGTGAGTCTGTGGGTCTCTGTGTGTGTCTGTGTGGGGTGAGTCTGTGGGTGTCTGTATTACGTAAGTGTCTGTGTGTGGTGAGTCTGTGGGTCTCTGTGTGGTGAGTGTGTAGGTATCCGTGTGGTGAGTGTGTGGCTCTCTGTGTGTGTCTGTGTGCGGTTCGACTGTGGGTCTCTGTGTGTGGTGAGTCTGTAGGTGTCTGTGTGAGGTGAGTGTGTGTGTGTCTGTGTGTGGTGAGTCTGTGGGTCTCTGTGTGTGTCTGTGTGGTGTGAGTTTGTGTGTGTGTCTGTGTGAGGTGAGTCTGTGGGTCTCTGTGGTAAGTCTGTGGGTCTATGTGTGGTGTGTCTGTGTGTGGTGAGTCTGTGGGTCTCTCTGTGTGTCTGTGTTGTACGTCTGTGGGTCTCTGTTTGAGGTGAGTGTGGGTGTCTGTGTGTGGTGAGTCTGTGGGTCTCTGTGTGAGGTGAGTCTGTGGGTCTCTATGTGTGTCTGTGTGGTGAGTCTGTATGTCTCTGTGTGAGGTGAGTCTGTGCGGTTTGAGTGTGGGTGTCTGTGTGTGGTGAGTCTGTGGGTCTCTGTGGTAAGTCTGTGGGTTTATGTGTGGTGAGTCTGTGTGTGGTGAGTCTGTGGGTCTCTGTGTGTGTCTGTGTGGGGTGAGTCTGTGGGTGTCTGTATTACGTAAGTGTCTGTGTGTGGTGAGTCTGTGGGTCTCTGTGTGGTGAGTGTGTAGGTCTCCGTGTGGTGAGTGTGTGGCTCTCTGTGTGTGTCTGTGTGCGGTTAGACTGTGGGTCTCTGTGTGTGGTGAGTCTGTGTATGTCTGTGTGTGGTGAGTCTGTGGGTCTCTGTGTGGTGAGTCTGTCGGTCTATGTGTGGTGAGTGTGTGGGTCTCAGTGTGGTGAGTGTGTGGGTATGTGTGGTGAGTCTGCGGGTTTCTGTGTGATGAGTCTGTGGGTCTTTGTGTGGTAAGTGTGTGGGTCTCTGTGTGTGTGTCTGTGTGAGGTGAGTCTGTGGGTCTCTGTGTGTGTCTGTGTGAGGTTAGTCTGTGGGTCTCTGTGTGTGGTGAGTCTATGGGTGTCTGTGTGAGGTGAGTGTGGGTGTCTGTGTGAGATGAGTTTATGGATCTCTGTGTGGTGAGTTTATGGGTCTCTGTATGGTGAGTTTGTGTGTCTGTGTGTGGTGAGTGTGTGGGTATCAGTGTGGTGAGTGTGTGGGTGTCTGTGTGGTGAATCTGTGGGTCTCCGTGTGATGAGTCTGTGGGTCTCTGTGTGGTGAGTGCATCGGTCTTTGTGTGTGTCTGTGTGTGGTGAGTGTGTGGGTATCAGTGTGGTGAGTGTGTGGGTGTCTGTGTGGTGAATCTGTGGGTCTTCGTGTGATGAGTCTGTGGGTCTCTGTGTGGTGAGTGCATCGGTCTTTGTGTGTGTCTGTGTGTGGTGAGTCTGTGGGTGTCTGTGTGGTTTGAGTGTGGGTGTCTGTGTGTGGTGAGTCTGTGGGTCTCTGTCTGATGAGTCTGTGGGTCTTTGTGTGCTGAGTGTGTGGGTCTCTGTGTGTGTCCGTGTGACTTTAGTCTGGGTCTCTGTGTGTGTCTGAGTGAGGTGATTCTGTGGGTGTATGTGCGGTTTGAGTGTGTGTGTCTGTGTGTGGTGAGTCTGTGGGTGTGTGTGAGGTGAGTGTGGATGTCTGTGTGAGGTGAGTCTGTGGGTCTCTATGTGTGTCTGTGTGGTGAGTCTGTGGGTCTCTTTGTGAGGTGAGTCTGTGGGTCTCTGTGTGCTGTGTGTGTGGGTCTCTGTGTGTGTCTGTGTGACTTTAGTCTGTGGGTCTCTGTGTGTGTCTGTGTGTGGTGAGTCTGTGGGTGTATGTGTGGTTTGAGTGTGTGTCTCTGTGTGGTGAGTCTGTGGGTGTGTGTGAGGTGAGTGTGGGTGTCTGTGTGAGGTGAGTCTGTGTGTCTCTATGTGTGTCTGTGTGGTGAGTCTGTGGGGCTTTGTGTGTGTGTGTGTGAGGTGAGTCTGTGGGTCTCTGTGTGTGTTTGTGTGGTGAGTCTGTGGGTGTCTGTGAGGTGAGTGTGGGTGTCTGTGTGTGTTGAGTCTGTGGGTGTCTGTGAGGTGATTGTGTGTGTCTGTGTCTGTGTGGTGAGTCTGTGTGTCTCTGTGTGAGGTGAGTCTGTGCGTCTGTGGGTATCTGTGTGAGGTGAGTCTGGGTGTCTGTGTGTGGTTAATCGGTGGGACTCTGTGTGGTGAGACTGTCGGTCTTTGCGTGGTGAGTCTGTGGGGCTCTGTGTGAATTGAGTCTGTGGGTCTCTGTGTGGGGAGTGTGTGGGTCTCAGTGTGGTGAGTGTGTGGGTATGTGTGGTGAGTCTGCGGGTTTCTGTGTGATGAGTCTGTGGGTCTCTGTGTGGTGAGTGTGTGGGTCTCCGTGTGTGTCTGTGTGATGCGAGTCTGTGGGTCTCTGTGTGTGTCTGTGTTGTAAGTCTGTGGGTCTCTGTGTGAGGTGAGTGTGGGTGTCTGTGTGTGGTGAGTCTGTGGGTCTCTGTGTGTGTCTGTGTGGTGTGAGTTTGTGTGTGTGTCTGTGTGAGGTGAGTCTGTGGGTCTCTGTGGTAAGTCTGTGGGTCTATGTGTGGTGTGTCTGTGTGTGGTGAGTCTGTGGGTCTCTGTGTGTGTCTGTGTTGTAAGTCTGTGGGTCTCTGTTTGAGGTGAGTGTGGGTGTCTGTGTGTGGTGAGTCTGTGGGTCTCTGTGTGAGGTGAGTCTGTGGGTCTCTATGTGTGTCTGTGTGGTGAGTCTGTATGTCTCTGTGTGTGGTGAGTCTGTGGGTCTCTGTGGTAAGTCTGTGGGTCTATGTGTGGTGAGTCTGTGTGTGGTGAGTCTGTGGGTCTCTGTGTGTGTCTGTGTGGGGTGAGTCTGTGGGTGTCTGTATTACGTAAGTGTCTGTGTGTGGTGAGTCTGTGGGTCTCTGTGTGGTGAGTGTGTAGGTATCCGTGTGGTGAGTGTGTGGCTCTCTGTGTGTGTCTGTGTGCGGTTAGACTGTGGGTCTCTGTGTGTGGTGATTCTATGGGTGTCTGTGTGAGGTGAGTGTGTGTGTCTGTGTGTGGTGAGTCTGTGGGTCTCTGTGTGTGTCTGTGTTGTAAGTCTGTGGGTCTCTGTTTGAGGTGAGTGTGGGTGTCTGTGTGTGGTGAGTCTGTGGGTCTCTGTGTGAGGTGAGTCTGTGGGTCTCTATGTGTGTCTGTGTGGTGAGTCTGTATGTCTCTGTGTGAGGTGAGTCTGTGCGGTTTGAGTGTGGGTGTCTGTGTGTGGTGAGTCTGTGGGTCTCTGTGGTAAGTCTGTGGGTCTATGTGTGGTGAGTCTGTGTGTGGTGAGTCTGTGGGTCTCTGTGTGTGTCTGTGTGGGGTGAGTCTGTGGGTGTCTGTATTACGTAAGTGTCTGTGTGTGGTGAGTCTGTGGGTCTCTGTGTGGTGAGTGTGTAGGTCTCCGTGTGGTGAGTGTGTGGCTCTCTGTGTGTGTCTGTGTGCGGTTAGACTGTGGGTCTCTGTGTGTGGTGAGTCTGTGTGTGTCTGTGTGTGGTGAGTCTGTGGGTCTCTGTGTGGTGAGTTTGTCGGTCTATGTGTGGTGAGTGTGTGGGTCTCAGTGTGGTGAGTGTGTGGGTATGTGTGGTGAGTCTGCGGGTTTCTGTGTGATGAGTCTGTGGGTCTTTGTGTGGTAAGTGTGTGGGTCTCTGTGTGTGTGTCTGTGTGAGGTGAGTCTGTGGGTCTCTGTGTGTGTCTGTGTGAGGTTAGTCTGTGGGTCTCTGTGTGTGGTGAGTCTATGGGTGTCTGTGTGATTTGAGTGTGGGTGTCTGTGTGAGATGAGTTTATGGATCTCTGTGTGGTGAGTTTATGGGTCTCTGTATGGTGAGTTTGTGTGTCTGTGTGTGGTGAGTGTGTGGGTATCAGTGTGGTGAGTGTGTGGGTGTCTGTGTGGTGAATCTGTGGGTCTCCGTGTGATGAGTCTGTGGGTCTCTGTGTGGTGAGTGCATCGGTCTTTGTGTGTGTCTGTGTGTGGTGAGTCTGTGGGTGTCTGTGTGGTTTGAGTGTGGGTGTCTGTGTGTGGTGAGTCTGTGGCTCTCTGTCTGATGAGTCTGTGGGTCTTTGTGTGCTGAGTGTGTGGGTCTCTGTGTGTGTCCGTGTGACTTTAGTCTGGGTCTCTGTGTGTGTCTGAGTGAGGTGATTCTGTGGGTGTATGTGTTGTTTGAGTGTGGGTGTCTGTGCGTGGTGAGTCTGTGGGTCTCTGTCAGGTGAGTCTGTGGGTCTCTGTGTGTGTCTGAGTGAGGTGATTCTGTGGGTGTATGTGCGGTTTGAGTGTGTGTGTCTGTGTGTGGTGAGTCTGTGGGTGTGTGAGGTGAGTGTGGATGTCTGTGTGAGGTGAGTCTGTGGGTCTCTATGTGTGTCTGTGTGGTGAGTCTGTGGGTCTCTTTGTGAGGTGAGTCTGTGGGTCTCTGTGTGCTGTGTGTGTGGGTCTCTGTGTGTGTCTGTGTGACTTTAGTCTGTGGGTCTCTGTGTGTGTCTGTGTGTGGTGAGTCTGTGGGTGTATGTGTGGTTTGAGTGTGTGTCTCTGTGTGGTGAGTCTGTGGGTGTGTGTGAGGTGAGTGTGGGTGTCTGTGTGAGGTGAGTCTGTGGGTCTCTATGTGTGTCTGTGTGGTGAGTCTGTAGGTCTCTGTGTGTGTCTGTGTGAGGTGAGTCTGTGGGTCTGTGTGTGTGTTTGTGTGGTGAGTCTGTGGGTGTCTGTGAGGTGAGTGTGGGTGTCTGTGTGTAGTGAGTCTGTGGGTGTCTGAGGTGAGTGTGTGTGTCTATGTGGTGAGTCTGTGTGTCTCTGTGTGAGGTGAGTCTGTGCGTCTGTGGGTGTCTGTGTGAGGTGAGTCTGGGTGTCTGTTTGTGGTGAATCTGTGGGTCTCTGTGTGGTGAGACTGTTGATCTATGCGTGGTGAGTCTGTGGGGCTCTGTGTGAATTGAGTATTTGGGTCTCTGTGTGGGGAGTGTGTGGGGCTCAGTGTGATGAGTGTGTGGGTATGTGTGGTGAGTCTGCGGGTTTCTGTGTGATGAGTCTGTGGCTCTTTTTGTGGTGAGTGTGTGGGTCTCTGTGTGAGGTGAATCTGTGGGTCTCAGTGCAGTTAGTGTGTGGGTATCTATGTGGTGAGTCTTTGAGTCTCTGTGTGATGAGTCTGTGGGTCTCTGTGTGTGTCTGTGTGTGTTGAGTCTGTGGGTGTATGTGTGGTTTGAGTGTGGGTGTCTGTGCGTGGTGAGTCTGTGGGTCTCTGTGTCAGGTGAGTCTGTGGGTCTCTGTGTGTCTGAGTGAGGTGATTCTGTGGGTCTCTGTGTGTGTCTGTGTGTGGTGAGTCTGTGGGTGTGTGTGAGGTGAGTGTGGGTGTCTGTGTGAGGTGAGTCTGTGGTTCTCTGTGTTGTGAGTTTGTGGGTCTCAATGTGTGTCTGTGTGTGGTGAGTGTGTGGGTCTCAGTGTGTGGGTCTCTGTGTGAAGTGAGTTTGTGGGTCTCTGTGCGAGGTAAGTCTATATATAGACTTCTACCTGCTAATTGGACTTGTCCACACGATCTACTGAGGCTATAGGGGGGATTTTTGCGTATTCTGTTTGCATATAAGTCTCTCTGTATATGTACAGCCTCTGTGTGTAGTCCTGTCCATGATTCCGTCTGTAGTCTGTGAGTCTCTGAGTCTCTGTGTAGGATGTGTATCTGTGTCTCCAGTCTATGTGTATATCTATGTAGTGTGTGTCTCTTCAGTCTGTGTATTGTAATGTCTATGTTTCTATTAGTTTCTAATATGTGATTGTGTGTGTAGGAAGTAGACCGTGCGTCGTGTGAGTACAGGGCAGAGAGGAGTCTGTGTGTGTTGGAGTTCCCATTAGCGTCAGTGGTGATCCACCAACTCCCTCCCCCCCACATTGCAGGGTCACAGCAGCGAGGCTGAAGGGTGCCCCTCAGGGCCTCTGTTTGGTTTTGTTGTCGCCAACGCGGTGACGTGGTGACGTCACAACGCGGGACTCCCCCAGTGGCGGGAATCCAGAATGTCAAAATCTATGCTTGGAGTGCAGGAGGAATCCGATGAGCTGTGAAGCTCTTTGTGTTCACAGATGGTGCAGTGGTGAGGGGCGGGCGTGGGGGGAGCGCGTGGGGGGGAGGGGTTAGAGGGGGAGGGGTGACGTGGTGACATCACCGCGTTGGGGGAGCGTGTGTGGTGACGTCACCACGTCCATGACGCAACAGCAGATAACTTGAACAGCTGGGACATTGTTGTCGCCTTTTGTATTTGGCGCCGTCTCTTTATTTGTTTATTAATTTGTAGATTTAATTTGCTTGGCAGTGGCTGAGTAGAAGATTTGGTCCTCGTGTTTAATTCATGAACAGCGTTGTGGGATGCAGTGAGCACGAATGACGCTGTACACAACTACATTGTTGTTGTTGTTTGTGTTCTGTATTTTTATTGTAGAATCGACGATACAAGCGTTACAATGCCACTGCTGTACGCATACATTTATACTTAAAAAAAAATCGATATTGTTGTTGTATCTCTTCCACAACCCATGACACCACCGGTGTATAAACACATCCCAGTTCACCATTGCTAATCACAGCACCCTACACCACAGTGACACTCCTCTACTAGCAGGGTGAATACATCCACGCTGGCTTCTCACACAAATCGGTACTTATTTTATCACCCCCCCATGAAGGTTGTGAGGATTGTTTACGCCCAGTCCACCCATTGTGACGGAGAGCCACGCAGCTCCTAGTCAACGACAGCCACCAACCAGTCACGGGCGTGGCACTGCGCGTGACAGTGACGAAGGTGGCGAACGCCGTGCGTCGTGGCGTTTGCCCTCTGCGCTGTTCACGTTCACCTCTCTCAGGACGCACCACTCAGATCCACGATCCTTACTGAGGCAACAACTTTACCGTACAATAACCCCCCCAACCACCACCTCCCCATCAGCATCCCAGGATGTAGGGGCTGAGTGAAGGTTTGGTGAAACGAGTGCAACAGCGCCATGGAGTCGGCGCTGTAAAACGACAGCAGTCCCGTGTCCCAGTCCAGATGAACCCCGACTCTCCGCGGAGGCTTCGGCACCGACAGTGACGTCTCTACACCGCCATGCAGCACTGAAAAGCTGTCGCCACGTTTATGTAGACACCAGGAGACGTCACTCCCTCCCAGGCAGCACTCAGAACCACTCCCTCTCCGTGGTATCGTCCCATACGCAACTCCAACCCGACAACACCTCACGCTCCCCAAGTCCACCTCCCAGTAGTGCTGACCCGACGAGAAGCTCTCAGAGCACAGGGCTTGGTAATAGACATCAAAGCGGTGTGGGTGATGGGGGCGACCCTGGGGGACATCGCTCCGTGTCACCGTCCTGAGATCCGAGGAAATCTGGAGGAGGTCGTGGGCTGAGTTTGTGTCCAGAGTCGGTGAGCGTCCATCTGTGGTGAGTATTGGTGTACACATACTAATATTAGTTAGTATTAGTGTACACATACTAATATTAGTTAGTATTAGTGTACACATTCTAATATTAGTTAATATTAGTGAACAAACTAATATTCGTTAGTATTAGTGTACACACTAATATTCGTTAGTATTAGTGTACACATATTAGTATTAGTGTACACATACTAATATCAGTTAGTATTAGTGTACACATACTAATATTAGTTAGTATTAGTGTACACACACTAATATTAGTTAGTATTAGTGTACATATACTAATATTCATTAGTATTCGTCTACACATACGAATATTGGTTAGTATTAGTGTACACATACTAATATTAGTTAGTATTAGTGTAGACACACTAATATTCGTTAGTATTAGTGTACATATACTAATATTCATTAGTATTCGTCTACATATACGAATATTGGTTAGTATTAGTGTACACATACTAATATTAGTTAGTATTAGTGTAGACACACAAATATTCGTTAGTATTAGTGTACACATACTAATATAAGTTAGTATTAGTGTAGACACACTAATATTCGTTAGTATTAGTGTAGATATACTAATATTCATTAGTATTCGTCTACACATACGAATATTGGTTAGTATTAGTGTACACATACTAATATTAGTTAGTATTAGTGTAGACACACTAATATTCGTTAGTATTAGTGTACATATACTAATATTCATTAGTATTCGTCTACATATACGAATATTGGTTAGTATTAGTGTACACATACTAATATTAGTTAGTATTCGTGTAGACACACTAATATTCGTTAGTTTTAGTGTACATATACTAATATTCGTTATTATTAGTGTACAGATACTCATATTCGTTAGTATTAGTGTACACATACTCATATTCGTTAGTATTTGTGTACATATACTATTAATCGTTAGTATTTGTGTTCATATACTAATATTCGTTAGTGTTTGTGTACATATACGAATATTTGTTAGTAATTGTTTATAAAATATTAATATTCGTTGATATTTGTGTACACATACTAATATTCGTTAGTATTTGTGTGCATATACTATTAATCGTTAGTATTATTGTATATATACTAATATCGTCAGTATAAATGTACACATACTGCTAATCACCTGTGAATAATAATTAGTGAATACTAATAAATTATAATAGTACTACACTAACATGGCCATGGGTGTGTGTGTGCTGTGGTAGTGAACAGCGGTGATGATGCCAGCACCACGATGTTAACGCCACTCACAGCGTGTCTCTACAAACACGACGCCTGTACCACAGCCACCACAGCCTCGCACATTCTCACATTCACGCACAGACATTGTGTCACTCCGTTGCTGGATGAGCGTCTCCCCGCACCAAGCACGTCCTGCGGGAGGGGGGGGTTATTTGACCATACTTCACCGCTCTTGTCAGTGCGCCTTGGCGATGGTGGCGATCGTGAATGTAGAAGCGTAGAGGTGCAGTACAACAATGGTTCACGTTGCACTGCCCTCTGCTGGTGTGATGTGTAAACTTTCGGCACGAGGGAGACAAAGGGCATGGTGCTGGCCACCCACCCCCTCGTGTGCCGTGCCGGCCGTCATGGCTACTCACTAACAGCACTTGACCCATTGGTCTGTTATGGCTGCACGGGGGAGCTTTGTCTTTCCAGACACTGTATGTACAGTGTTTCACTCTGTGTCGCTGTGCCTGTATTTCACACTGGGCTTACTCTCGATCTGCCTGATGTCATTTCCCTCACCTGGTATGGAGGAGGTTGTGGGTTGGATCCCGACCCGGACAATGCCTGCTGCTGCTGTACATTTTGAGTCTGTGTCTCTCTCTCATCAACATCACACAGTGGATAAAAAAAACATGCATACCCCAAGGATACGCCACCTTACTTAAACAAAGTGCACCAGCCTCCTGAGCGGTGCCTGTCCGAATCGTCGTGTTTGTCATGAACGATGTTGACAAAGATCAGTGCAGAGTGCAGAGAGAGACTCACACACGAGAGCCATGCGCTTCCTATTCACTCCTAGCGAGATGACCTCTGTGAGCTCTTGGTGACTGAATGTGGGAGGAGGCGCATCCTGGATTCCCTTCGAGTCCCAGCTCCTGCACTCAGCACGAGACACGCAGAGTCTATGGAGGGTGCAGTCCCTCCACTCACACAGCACGGGACACACAGAGTCTATGGAGGGTACAGTCTCTCGATACAAGGACAATACGAGATACAACTGCATCAATGCGGTTTATTAGGAATCACATTACAACAGTTCACTTATTTGTCCACCAGCTGGCAGACAAAGCTCGAGTTTGAGTCTGGGTTGGTACTGACCTGAGACTCTCATGCAGGGGATCCTGAAAATCACAAACCCGCATTTCACATTAACATTGACATTCTAAACAGATGCCCCACCTCCACACAGTCACCTGCTGCGTATGGTGGAGCGCAACATCAAGGAAATAATAAATACCAGCAAACAGAAAATGATGAAAAACAGAGTAAGCTGTGTGCCTTTGTACTGTTAAGCCTATTCTTATTAAATTTTTGACTTAAAACTTTCCTGGCTGCATGAATTCATATGCTTGTGCTGAGATCGAAACGTCGTGAGTTTTTGTTAATTATTTATTATATATATTTTAATTTATTTTCTATCTACATGACTTTACCAAAAGATCCATGGAATATGAATTCCTGCAGTCACGAAAGCTTAAATTCAAAACATAGAAAACCTATTCTTAATTTTTTTTAGCAAAACAGGATTCGTTAAACCGGACATGGGCCCCAACAAATGACAAAGCCACTCTTTGCAGGTCTCGTCTAGCAGCTTAACAAATGGTTAAGTAATGTTCAACAACTCGTGTTTTGAACTCTGAATAATCTAATATTTTATGTTTTACAATGAAAGGGCCACTTGGCCATGTCACTCTTGTTCAGTAGCGAGCTGGCTATCACAAATGATAGCTCAACGAATTGGCTTATGTGGACATTTATAATAGCAGCCAAATACTCTGAATGTGTGATGTTGATTCGAAATATGGGGTGAAAAACCAGAGGACCTGGAAAAAAATCTACGTGATCAGAGAGTGAGAGAGACGTCAACTCCAAATGTACAGCAAGCATCGTCGGAGTCGGGGTCAAACCCACGACCGTCAACCACCAGCCGCGCAGTGGGACGTCCCTGTACTGCATCGCCGACTCCCCTTCGTGCGGAAATTTACAGTGGATGCCGGAGATTGGTAGGCGTTTAAATGCTGTTTCTCCGCGAGCTGCACCTTGGCGGGGTGGACGAACGAGGAAGCATTAAAGGCTCTCCCCACGTCTCTTGATGACGACGCGTTGGGGGCGTTTTGCGCCATTCTGCCTGCATGGCGCTCCATGCTGGCGTTGGCCTTCAAGGAGATGGCCACCATTTACGACCCGCCGTCCATTATCCAGAACAGATTCGTGGAACGACGGCAGGGGGAAACCAAGATGCCCCTCGCCTTCAAAAGCGCCCTCCTGTTGCTGGCTCAGGCGGCATTCCTGAAACTTGGGCCGACGGGCATCGACTCCCTGGTGATAGACTGGTTGTTGGGGCTGGCAAAGGAGCAGAATGTCGCCTTGCTCGCATCCGAGGACGACGATCCGACATCCCTCGTGATCCTGCGGTGTATCCAGTCCCACCTCAGGTTGAAGAAATGCTCGGGTCTCGTGGCCTGTGCTACTCAGGTAAGCGAGACGTCCGAGGAGGACGAGTCCACCCCAGTTTGCGCCGTCATGACTGCGCCGGAGGCCAAAAGTGAGCTACCAAGCACCAAGGGAGGCGCGATCGGCCTCCACGTTACCCTCCCCGGCCGGGTTCCACTTGCGGCATCTGCTTCAATTGCGGGCGGCCGGGACACGTCGCTGTGAAGTGCCAAACGCCACGTGGAGGACGTCCTGGACCGCCATCCTCATCTCCTCAACCACCTTTGACTTCCAAGAGTCCCCAGGCAAGTTGCAGTGCACCACACATTTGGCCCTTGTTTCCACCTCACCCATCTTTCGATCGTGTTGATCCGCGTACGGTCGTTACTCCTTCCCGTCGGGTTGTGCCACGCAGGCGTTCCACTGCGACGTGTGAGAATTGGGCCTTCGGGCGCGCCCAGTGCTTGTAGTTGGCCCGTCGAGTCGTGGCCGCGGCCGTCGGGTCGTCTACGGTCGTCGGTACCATTCAGGGCATTGATGTGCGGATCCTCATTGACACCGGTGCCTCCGCCACCATTATTTGGGAATTATTTTTTTAATATTTTGCCGGCCCATTGCCGCCTGTCACGTCCCTATTTTGCAGCTAACGGGGGTTTGCTGGGAATTTTGGGTCAGATAGTCATGGAGGTTTCCATCGGTGGCTTTTCATTGTGGGGGACCGTCCTGGTTTATGATTCCCTGGCAGTGCCGTGTTTGTTAGGGACAGTCTTCCTCGGGAAGATGCCCCTAAAAATCCTCACGGACCACACGTCCGATGACATGGCCAAGGGCTGTGGGTCGGTACATGTGCTTGTTACTGATACGGTTACGATTCCTCCAGTGGGACAGATGCTCGTCCTCCTCCGGTTGCACAAGCTGCTTGCTCGAAATGCCACCGAGGGGGGTATTGTGCTAATGCCCGCAAATAAAGCAGCCCGAACGATGGCGCTTGTGGGAGCGCAGAAGTTGGTGTCTCTGGATCGCTAGCCCTTTATTCAGGTGTTGAATGTTGACGCAGATGCGTCTGTCATTCAGGCGGGTACAGTACTCGCTCACGCGTTGGCCGTGGTAATACGGGTGGACTGTGTTGCAGCCGTTGATGGGTCGCGCGGCAGCGTGCATGTGCGGGCTTGCGATACTAAGTGGGACGACGCCCTTTGTGATGAGAGTCGGGACCTCTCCCATGGTCAGAGAACCGCATTGCGGGCTTTGCTGGTGGAATTCTGGGATGTTTTCAGTCAGGAAATTTTATCTGGGTCGTACCACCCTTTTGAGTCATCACATTGATACCGGTGACCCCCCCCCCCCCACCCTGAGAAGATACATTTGCATCTAGCGGTCGATGAGATGTTGGCCACCGACGTTATATCTCCGTCCACGAGTCCCTAGTGTGCCCCGATGGTGCTTGTAAAAAAGCACGACGGGAGTCTGCGCTTTTGTGTTGACTTACGTAAACTGAATAAAGTATCAGTGGCAGACGCCTATCCCCTGCCCCGTATGGATGACTCGTTGGATGCGTTGGCAGGGGCAAATTTATTTTCAATGCTTGATCCCCTTTCAGGTTTCTGCCAGTTGCCTCTTGATGACTCCTCCAGGCCTAAGATGGCTTTTCGAACGCCGCGAGGCCTGTTTGAGTTCAACAGACTCTCGATGGGCTTGCACTCTGCCCCAGCTACCTTCCAAAGTTTAATGGAGTTGTTTTTGGCAAGACTCCAGTGGGACTCCTGCCTAATTTATTTGGACGATGTATTTGTGTTCGGACGCACGTTTGAGGAACACCTCGGTCGCTGTGCGCTGTTTTTCTCAATATGAGACAGGCTTATCTAAAATTCAAGCCACAAAAGTGCCATTTGTTACAAAGGTCTGTGTGGTACCTCGGCCACATCGTGAGTGAATCGGGCATCGTGCTGATCCCAATAAAACTTGCTTGTGTGAGCACGTGGCCCACCCCACGTTGGTGGGTGAGGTCTTCAGTTTTATCAGCTTCACTTCATATTAGCGTCGCTTTGTGCCCGGATTCACCACCATTGCCAAGCCTCTCCACGCTCTCACGGCAAAAGAGCAGAAATTTAGCTTGAGCATGGAGAAGGAGGCCGCCTTTGTTCCCCTCCGGGACGGGTTGGTGCGTGCCCCTCCCCTGCGGTACCCAGATTTCTTCCTACCCTTTATCCTGGACACCGATGCCAGCAAAGGGGCAGGACTTTTGAGGCGTGCTCTGATCAAGCCGCCCTCGAATATGCTCTGTGTGTTGACCATCCTTCAGGACAGTTGTTGCGCTGGTTGTAAATCCTTCAGGATTATTCTTTCCGGGTTTTACATCATAAAGGGATCCGGCACACTAACGCCGATGCATCGTCGCTCCACTATAGGTCTCCGGAAGCGCAGTCACCTTCTCCCATTATTGTGGCAGCGTCGACGCCCTCCACCTAAACCCCCGTCCCTTGTGATGCTGTCTTGGAGTTGTCCCACTCCGAGTGGGGGCACCTCCAGAGTGTGGACGCTTCCCACTTGAAATTGCGCTGCCATGGTGATATGCTGGGGGATGCTGCAGGCCGGCGAAGGGTTGCTCCTGTGGTTTTCAAAGGGGGCTTGCTGATGTGTTGGGACAGTGGGCTGCAGCATCATAACATCGTGGTGCCCACATGCCTCAGGGGCAGGTTGGTCGTCCCCGTTCATGAACGGCTGATACATTTGGGAAGGCACAAGATGCTTGCTGCCCTGAAACTCGATTATTTTTAGCATGGTGGCGGACGTCGCTAATATTATCAATGGTTGTGTAAGGTGTGCATGCCGGAAGCCGCCGTCTGTTAAATGCTGTCCACCCTTGCAGTCAATTAAAGTGTCCCGCATTAATGAGCTTGTGGCTCTTGATATATTGGGTCCTTTCCCCACTACGGCCCGGGGGAATAAATATTTGCTTGTGGCGGTTGAATATTTCTCACGGTGGCCTGTTGCTTGGCCGCTCCCGAATCAGATGGCCGTCAGTATTGCCGAGGCTTTTCTGCATGGGTACGTGCTGGACAAGGGGTCCTCGGAGTGCCTCCTTACTAACAGCCCCACCCACTGCTTATTTGATCTGCGTTGTTGTTTCACATTCACATGCACGTACGGTTATTGAACACGCATGCACATGCAGCAACACAAACGGCAATTGGCGTTCTCCGTTAAGCGGCAGCAATGTCACCATGCTGCTTGGTGATGTAATCACGCCGCTTGGTGATGTCACCACACTGCTTGGTGATGTCACCATAGCTATCCATTTCCCCCAAACACATTAACCCATTTGTGCTATCGTTGTCACGTCATGAATGAGTGAATCGAGTCTTGATCACTTTGTATAGCAGTGCGGCCGCTCTGTCCTAGATAACGGCCCACAGAAGTGGACATCGCAGAGGCACCTCTGAGAAACTTTCAAAGTGGAGACCTCGGGTCCACAGGCACAGTAGATGGCAGTCGTTTACCCACCCACTCTACATGAGGGTAATGTTTGTTGCACAAGAGCCAACTGGGGTTTGTTTATTACTTGAGAGAGATGTCACGGTAGTCAAGTTAAGGGCTGAAATTCTACGCGACGGGTATTTTTTTTGCAGTCATTGGTGACTGTACATAGCTGTCTAGATTTATGTGGCGAGGATTATTTTAGGTGGAGCCCGAGACTTTGTCCTCGTCTCGTGACTACTCACCAGGCTAAACATACCGTAATAACATTGGGTAGAAAACATTTCAATTATAGATGTTTTAAAATATATAAATTGTGAGCACGAATCGTGATAATTTAAGCAGGGGGGGGGGGGATCTGATTGGCTCAGAGCATACGACGCTTTCATTGGTCGAGATAATGATGGGGGTGGGTACATTACTTCGTCCAGCGCTGTTGTGCATTCACATTCATAAAGACATTGTAGATTTATTGATTTCATAACTTTTTGTTGATGTTAAAATGTACTCCAGTACAAAGAGCTCGATGAATAATTGGCATTCTACGTGGGTCACGCTAAGCCTGTCCTGCCGGTATTCATAAAAGTTTTTTGTTCTCTCGGTAAAGTTACGTAGAAGGGAAACAATGAAATAACAAAAAACGTTAAAAATAAAATTCTCACGACGTTTCGACTGCAACACAAGCAATCATTATCAGGTGTGAAAACCACAGGAACCATACGGATGCTTTCCTGAAACCGGATCCCCACCACCATCCATCCCAGAAGAATTCCCTCATCATGTACCATCCCTCATCATGCACCATAGAGCCCAATGCATATCCGACCAGGAACACATAGCCAGTGAACTCAAGCACGTACATCAAGCTCATAAGGCTAATGGTTACTCCGACTACACAATCCGCAAAGCTATCACTCCAACCATGAAGAAGGACCCTCTTGAAGAGCCTTTCAAAACCATCACTTTACCCTACATTGCGGGGATCACAAAAAATATCTCCAAAATCTTGAATAAACACAAGATCCAGGTCCGATTCAACACATTACATAAAATCCGTGATCTGGTTCCGTCTGTAAAAGATGTGATTCCGAACATACAGTACCCTGGCGTCTACAAACTAAGTTGCCTCTGTGGTAGTAGTTACATTGGAGAAACCAAACGACATGTCTCGCACCGCATTCGTGAACACTAAGCAGACCTAAAACATGGTAGAACCAACACCTCAGCCGTGGCTGTTATAATTCAGTAGGCTCACTTGACATTGACTTCTCCAAGACAGAGGTTTTTTGCAAGCCATCTGGCTACCATGAGAGATTCGTTCATGAGGCTATCCACATATACAAACACAGAGACAATTTCAACCGAGAAGATGGACTCTGGCTTAGCAATCATTGGAAGGATTTGATAAACCATTTTCGGTCTTAATTGATTGTTCACGCTTTCGGTGGCTTTCAGACCGCATCCATTATTTTTTCGTCTCCCCCCTCCTCTTTTCCGGACATAGCCTCGTCCATCTGAACAAACTGTCAAATCGCACTCCATGGTGCTAACGTTAAAAATAACCGCCACTTTTTTCAAATTTTCTTGCTGTGGTTTTCACACATGATGATAATTGCTTGTGTTGCAGTCGAAACGTCGTGAGAATTTTATTGTTTTATATTTTTATTATTTTATTGTATCCCTTCTACGTGACATTACCGAAAGAACCAAGAATATGAATCCCTGCAGTCACAAAAACTTTAAATTAAAAAGTTTTTGGGTTAGATAGCAAATGTGTCGTAACTCTCCACCACCCGACACAGCCAATAAGTAAGGGATTTGTCACATAAACAAAGTGCCACTTAGTTACTACTTCAACCCAACGGCGTGTTGGAGAGTAAATCCACATTATTGTGGTGGTTTTTGTGGTGGTTGTGGTGTTGGTTGTGGTGGTGGTTGCAGTGGTGGTGGATGTTGGGGTGGTTGGTGTGGTGGTGGATGTGTTGGTTGTGGTGGCGGTTGTGGTGGTTGTTGTGGTTGTTGTGGTGGTTGTTGTGGTGCTGGTTGTGATGGTGGTTGTGGTGATTGTTGTGGTTCGTGTGGTGGTTGTTCTGGTACTGGTTGTGATGGTGGTTCTGGTGGTGGTGATTGTTGTGGTGGTTGTGGTTGTTGTGGTTATTGTGTTGGTTATTGTAGCGGGTTTAGCGTGGTTGTGGTGGTTGTTATGATAGTTGATAGGGTGGTGGTTGTTGTGGTGGTTGTTGTGGTGGCGGTTGTGGTGGTGGTACTCGTTGTTGTGGTTGTTGTGGTGCTGTTTGTGGTGGTGGTTGTGGTGGTTGTTGTGGTTGTTGTTGTGGTGGTGGCTGTGGTGGCGGTTGTGGTGGTTGTTGTGGTTGTTGTGGTGATTGTTCTGGTGGTTGTTGTGGTGCTGGTTGTGGTGGTGGTGATTGTTGTGGTGGTTGTTGTTGTGGTTATTGTGGTGGTTGTTGTGGTTGTTGTTGTGGTGGCGGTTGTGGTGGCGGTTTTGGTGGGAGTTGTGGTTGTTGTGTTGCTGGTTGTGTTGGTGGTTGTGGTGGTGATTGTTGTGGTTTTTGTGGTTGTTGTCGTTATTGTGGTGGTTGTTGTGGTGGGTTTTAGGGTGGTTGTGGTTGTTGTTGTAGTGGTTGATAGGGTGGTGGTTTTGGTGGTGGTTGTGGTGTTGGTTGTGGTTGTGGTGGTGATTGATGTGGTGATTGTGGAGGATGTTGTGGTGGTAGTTGTGGTGGTGATTGTTGTGGTGGTTGTGGTTGTTGTTGTGGTTGTTGTGGTTATTGTGGTTGTTGTGGTGGTTGCTATGGTGGTGATTGTTGTGTTGGTTGGTGTTGTGGTGGATGTGGTGGTGGTTGTGGTGGCGGTTTTGGTGGGAGTTGTGGTTGTTGTGGTGCTGGTTGTGATAGTGGTTGTGGTGGTGATTGTTGTGGTGGTTGTGGTTTTTGTGGTTGTTGTGGTTATTGTGGTGGTTGTTGTGGTGGGATTTTAGGGTGGTTGTGGTGGTTGTTGTGGTGGTGGTTTATAGGGTGGTGGTTTTGGTGGTGGTTGTAGTGTTGGTTGTGGTGGTGCTTCCTGTGGTGGTGATTGTGGAGGTTGTTGTGGTGGTAGTTGTGGTGGTGATTGTTGTTGTGGTGGTCGTGGTGTTTGTTGTGGTGGTTGAGTTGGTGGTTGTGGTGGTTTCGGTGCTGGTTAGTGTGTTGGTTGTGATTGTGATGGTGGTTGCTGTGGTGGTGATTGTGGAGGCGGTTGCGGTGATTGTTGTGGTGGTAGTTGTGGCGGTTATTGTTGTGGTGGTTGTTGTGGTTGTTGGGGCAGGTGTGGTTGTGATTGTTGTGGTGGTTGTAGTTGTTGTGGGGGTTGTTGCTATTGTTGTGGTGGTTGTGGTGGTTGTTGTGGTTGTTGTGGTTGTGGTGATTGTTGTGATATCGGTTGTGGTGGTGGTGCTGGTTGTTGTGGTGGTTGCGGTGGTTGTTGTGGTGGTTGTTGTGGTGAGTGTGGTGGTTGTTGTGGTGGTAGTTGTGGTGGTGATTGTTGTGGTGGTTGTAGTTGTTGTGGTGGTTGTGGTTGTTGTTGCAATTGTTGTGGTAGTTGTGGTGGTTGTGGTGGTTGTTGTGGTGGTTGTGGTTGTTGTGGTGGCTGTGGTGGCGGTTGTGGAGGTTGTTGTAATTGTTGTGGCGGTTGCTGTGGTGGTGATTGTGGAGGCGGTTGCGGTGATTGTTGTGGTGGTAGTTGTGGCGGTTATTGTTGTGGTGGTTGTTGGGGCAGGTGTGGTTGTGATTGTTGTGGTGGTTGTAGTTGTTGTGGGGGTTGTTGTTGCGGTTGTGGTTGTTGCTGCGGTTGTGGTTGTTGCTATTGTTGTGGTGGTTGTGGTGGTTGTTGTGGTTGTTGTGGTTGTGGTGATTGTTGTGATGGCGGTTGTGGTGGTGGTGCTGGTTGTTGTGGTGGTTGCGGTGGTTGTTGTGGTGAGTGTGGTGGTTGTTGTTGTGGTAGTTGTGGTGGTGATTGTAGTGGTGGTTGTAGTTGTTGTGGTGGTTGTTGTGGTTGTTGTTGCAATTGTTGTGGTAGTTGTAGTGGTTGTGGTGGTTGTTGTGGTGGTTGTGGTTGTTGTTGTGGTGGTGGCTGTGGTGGCGGTTGTGGAGGCTGTTGTAATTGTTGTGGTGGTTGTTGTGGTGCTGGTTGTGATAGTGGTGGTGATTGTTTTGGTGGTTGTGGTTGTTGGTGTGGTTGTTGTTATTGCGAAGGTTGTTGTGGTGGTTGATAGGGTGTTGGTTGTTGTGGTGGTTGTGGTGGCGGTTGTTGTGGTTGTTGTGGTTGTTGTGGTTATTGTGTTGGTTATTGTGACGGGTTTTAGGGTGGTTGTGGTGGTTGTTGTGGTGGTTGATAGGGTGGTGGTTGTTGTGGTGGTTGTTGTGGTGGCGGTGATGGTGGTGGTGCTCATTGTTGAGGTGGTTGTGGTGGTGGTGGTTTTTGCGGTGGTTGTGGTGGTTGTTGTGGTTGTTGTGGTGATCGTGGTTGTTGTGGTGGTAGTTGTGGTGGGGATTATTGTGGTTTTGTCCTTGTTGTTGTGGCGGTTGTTGTGATTGTTGTGGTGGTTGTAGTTGTTGTGAAGGTGGTTGTTGTTGTCGTGGTTGTTGTGGTGCTGGTTTTGATGGTGGTTTTGGTGGTGGTGATTGTTGTGGTGGTTGTGGTTGTTGTGGTTATTATGTTGGTTATTGTGGCGGGTTTTGGGGTAGATGTTGCGGTTGATAGGGTGGTCGTTGTTGTGGTGCTTGTTGTGGTGGCGGTTGTGAAGGTCCTCGTTGTGGTGGCAGTTGCGGTTCTTGTGGTGGTGGTTTTGGTGGTGGTTGTGGTGTTGGTTGTGGTTGCGGTGTGGTTGTGGAGGTGGTTCCGGTTGTTGTTGTGGTTGTTGTGGTGGTTGTTGTGTTGGTAGTTGTGGTGGTGATTGTTGTGGTTGTTTTGTTTGTCGTTGTTGTGGAGGTGGTTGCGGTGGTGATGATTGTTGTGGTGGTTGTGGTTGTTGTGGTGGTTATTGTGGTGGTTGATAGGGTAGTGGCGGTTGTTGTGCTTGTGGTGGTGGTAGTGGCGGTTGTGGTGGTGGTTGTGGTGCTGGTTGTGGTGGTGGTGGTTGTGGTGGTTATTGTTGTGGTGGTTGTCGTGGTGGTTGTGGTGGCGGTTGTGGAGGTTGTTGTGGTGGTGATGGTTGTGGTGGTTGTGGTGATTGTTGTGGCGGTTGCGGTTGTGATTGTTGTGTTGGTTGTAGTTGTTGTGGTTGTTGTGGCGATTGTGGTTGTTATTGCTATTGTTGTGGTTGTTGTGGTGCTGGTCGTGCTGGTTCTGGTCTTGGTTGTTCTGGAGGTTGTGGTTGTTGTGGTGGTTGTGGTGGCGGTTTTGATGGTGGTTGTGGTGATTGTTGTGGTGGTTGTTGTTGTGTTTGTTGTGGGTGTTGTTTTTATTGTGGTTGTTGTGGAGGGGTTTAGCGTGGTTGTGGTGGTTGTTGTGGTGGCTGATAGGGTGGTGGTTGTCCTGGTTGTTGTGTTGGCCGTTGAGGTGGTGGTTCTGGTTGTTGTGTTGGTTGTTGTGGTTTTTGTGGTCGTTGTGGTGGTGGTTGTGGTGGTGGTTTTGGTGGAGGTTGTGGTGTTGTTTGTGGTTGTGGTGGTGGTTGCTGTCGTGCTGATTGTGGAGGTGGTTGTGGTGGTTGTTGTTGTGGTTGTTGTGGTGATTGTGGTGGTTGTTGTTGTGGCAGTTCTGGTGGTGATTGTTGTGGTGGTTGTTGTGGTGGTTGTGGTGGTTGTGGTTGTTGTGGCGGTTGTGGTGGTTGTGGTTGTTGTGTTTTTATTTTGTTGTGGTGGTTGTAGTTGTTGTGGTTGTTGTTGTGGCGGTTGTGGTTGTTGTGGTGCTGGTTGTGGTGGTGGTTGTTGTGGTTGTTGTTGTGGTGGTGGCTGTGGTGGCGGTTGTGGAGGTTGTTGTAGTTGTTGTGGTGGTTGTTGTGGTGGTTGTTGTGGTGCTGGTTGTGATGGTGGTGGTGATTGTTGTGGTGGTTGTTGTTATTGTGATGGTTGTTGTGGTGGTTGATAGGGTGGTGATTGTTGTGGTGGTTGTTGTGGTGGCGCTGGTGGTGGTTGTTGTGGTGGTTGTGGTGTTGGTGGTGGTTGCTGTGGTGGTTGTTGTAGTGGTTGGTGTGGTGGTGGATGTGGTGGTTGTGGTGACGGTTGTGGTGGTTGTTGTAGTGGTTGTGGTTGTTGTGTTTGTGATTGTTGTGGTGGTTGTTGTTGTGGCGGTTGTGGTTGTTGTTGTAATTGTTGTGGTTGTTGTGGTGCTGGTTGTGGTGGTAGTGATTGATGTAGTTGTTGTGGTTGTTGTGGTTCTGGTTGTGATGGTGGTTGTGGTGATTGTTGTGGTGGTTGTGGTTGTTGTGGTTATTGTGGTGGTTGTTGTGGAGGGGTTTAGGGTGGTTGTCGTGGTTGTTGTGTTGGCGGTTGTGGTGGTGGTTCTGGTTGTTGTGGTTGTTGTTGTGGTTTTTGTGGTGGTGGTTGTGGTGGTGGTTTTGTTGGAGGTTGTTGTGTTGTTTGTGGTTGTGGTGGTGGTTGCTGTGGTGCTGATTGAGGAGGTGGTTTTGGTGGTTGCTGTGGTGGTTGTAGTTGTTGTGGTTGTTGTGGCGATTGTGGTGCTTGTGGTTGTTGTGTTTGTGATTGTTGTGGTGGTTGTAGTTGTTGTGGTTGTTGTTGTGGCGGTGGTGGATGTTGTGGTGCTGGTTGTGGTGGTTGTTGTAATTGTTGTGTTGGTTGTTGTGGTTGTTGTTGTGGTTCTGGTTGTGATGGTGGTTGTGGTGATTGTTGTGGTGGCTGTGGTTGTTGTGGTTGGTGTGGTTATTGTGGTGGTTGTTGTGGAGGGGTTTAGGCTGGTTGTGGTGGTTGTTGTGGTGGTTGATAGGGTGGTGGTTGTCCTGGTTGTTGTGTTGGCCGTTGAGGTGGTGGTTCTGGTTGTTGTGTTGGTTGTTGTGGTTTTTGTGGTCGTTGTGGTGGTGGTTGTGGTGGTGGTTTTGGTGGAGGTTGTGGTGTTGTTTGTGGTTGTGGTGGTGGTTGCTGTCGTGCTGATTGTGGAGGTGGTTGTGGTGGTTGTTGTTGTGGTTGTTGTGGTGATTGTGGTGGTTGTTGTTGTGGCAGTTCTGGTGGTGATTGTTGTGGTGGTTGTTGTGGTGGTTGTGGTGGTTGTGGTTGTTGTGGCGGTTGTGGTGGTTGTGGTTGTTGTGTTTTTATTTTGTTGTGGTGGTTGTAGTTGTTGTGGTTGTTGTTGTGGCGGTTGTGGTTGTTGTGGTGCTGGTTGTGGTGGTGGTTGTTGTGGTTGTTGTTGTGGTGGTGGCTGTGGTGGCGGTTGTGGAGGTTGTTGTAGTTGTTGTGGTGGTTGTTGTGGTGGTTGTTGTGGTGCTGGTTGTGATGGTGGTGGTGATTGTTGTGGTGGTTGTTGTTATTGTGATGGTTGTTGTGGTGGTTGATAGGGTGGTGATTGTTGTGGTGGTTGTTGTGGTGGCGCTGGTGGTGGTTGTTGTGGTGGTTGTGGTGTTGGTGGTGGTTGCTGTGGTGGTTGTTGTAGTGGTTGGTGTGGTGGTGGATGTGGTGGTTGTGGTGACGGTTGTGGTGGTTGTTGTAGTGGTTGTGGTTGTTGTGTTTGTGATTGTTGTGGTGGTTGTTGTTGTGGCGGTTGTGGTTGTTGTTGTAATTGTTGTGGTTGTTGTGGTGCTGGTTGTGGTGGTAGTGATTGATGTAGTTGTTGTGGTTGTTGTGGTTCTGGTTGTGATGGTGGTTGTGGTGATTGTTGTGGTGGTTGTGGTTGTTGTGGTTATTGTGGTGGTTGTTGTGGAGGGGTTTAGGGTGGTTGTCGTGGTTGTTGTGTTGGCGGTTGTGGTGGTGGTTCTGGTTGTTGTGGTTGTTGTTGTGGTTTTTGTGGTGGTGGTTGTGGTGGTGGTTTTGTTGGAGGTTGTTGTGTTGTTTGTGGTTGTGGTGGTGGTTGCTGTGGTGCTGATTGAGGAGGTGGTTTTGGTGGTTGCTGTGGTGGTTGTAGTTGTTGTGGTTGTTGTGGCGATTGTGGTGCTTGTGGTTGTTGTGTTTGTGATTGTTGTGGTGGTTGTAGTTGTTGTGGTTGTTGTTGTGGCGGTGGTGGATGTTGTGGTGCTGGTTGTGGTGGTTGTTGTAATTGTTGTGTTGGTTGTTGTGGTTGTTGTTGTGGTTCTGGTTGTGATGGTGGTTGTGGTGATTGTTGTGGTGGCTGTGGTTGTTGTGGTTGGTGTGGTTATTGTGGTGGTTGTTGTGGAGGGGTTTAGGCTGGTTGTGGTGGTTGTTGTGGTGGTTGATAGGGTGGTGGTTGTCGTGGTTGTTGTGTTGGCGGTTGTGGTGGTGGTTCTGGTTGTTGTGGTGGTTGTTGTGGTGGTTGTTGTCGTGTGGTTGTGGTGGTTGTGGTTGTTGTGGTTGTTGTGGCGGTTGTGGTGGTTGGGGTTGTTGTGGTGGTTGTAGTTGTTGTGTTTGTTGTTGTGGCGGTTGTGGTTGTTGTTGCAATTGTTGTTGTGGTTGTTCTGGTTGTTGTGGTGCTTGGTGTGGTGGTGGTTGTTGTGGTTGTTGTTGTGGTGGTGGCTGTGGTGGCGGTTGTGGAGGTTGTTGTAGTTGTGCTGGTTGTTGTGGAGCTGGTTGTGATGGTGATTGTTGTGGTGGTTGTTGTGGTGGCGGTTGTGGTGGTTGTTGTGGTGGTTGTGGTGTTGGTTGTGGTTTTGGTGGTGGTTGCTGTGGTGGTTGTTGTAGTGGTTGGTGTGATGGTGGATGTGGTGGTTGTGGTGGCGGTTGTGGTGGTTGTTGTGGTTGTAGTGGTGGTTGTGGTTGTTGTGTTTGTGATTGTTGTGGTGGTTGTAGTTGTTGTTGTGGCGGTTGTGGTTGATGTGGTGCTGGTTGTGGTGGTGGTTGTTGTAGTTGTTGTGGTGGTTGTTGTGGTGGTTGTTGTGGTTCTGGTTGTGATGGTGGTTGTGGTGATTGTTGTGGTGGCTGTGGTTGTTGTGGTTGGTGGGGTTATTGTGGTGGTAGTTGTGGAGGGGTTTAGGGTGGTTGTGGTGGTTGTTGTGGTGGTTGATAGGGTGGTGGTTGTCGTGGTTGTTGTGTTGGCGGTTGTGGTGGTGGTTCCGGTTGTTGTGGTGGTTGTGGTGGTGGTTGTTGTGGTGGTGGTTGTGGTGGTTGTGGTTGTTGTGGCGGTTGTGGTGGTTGTGGTTGTTGTGTTTGTGATTGTTGTAGTTGTTGTGCTTGTTGTTGTGGCGGTTGTGGTTGTTGTTGCAGTTGTTGTGGTGGTTGTTGTGGTGCTTGTTGTGTTGGTGGTTGTTGTGGTTGTGGTTGTTGTGGTGGTGGCTGTGGTGGCGGTTGTGGAGGTTGTTGTAGTTGTTGTGGTGGTTGTTGTGGTGGTTGTTGTGGTGCTGGTTGTGATGGTGGTGGTGGTTGTTTTTGTTGTGGTCATTGTGATGGTTGTCGTGGTGGTTGATAGGGTCGTGGTTGTTGTGGTGGTTGTTGTGGTGGCGGTTGTGGTGGTTGTTGTGGTGGTTGTGGTGTTGATTGTGGTTTTGGTGGTGGTTGCTGTGGTGGTTGTTGTAGTGGTTGGTGTGGTGGTCAATGTGGTGGTTGTGGTGGCGGTTGTGGTGGTTGTTGTGGTGGTTGTTGTGTTTGTGATTGTTGTGGTGGTTGGAGAGGTTGTGGTTGTTGTTGCAATTGTTGTGGTGGTTGTTGTGGTTGTGGTTGTTGTGGTGCTGGTTGTGGTGGTGTTGGTGATTGATGTGGTTGTTGTGGTTGTTGTGGTGCTGGTTGTTGTGGTGGTTGTTGGGGTGGTCGTTGTTGTGGTGGTGGCTGTGGTGGCGGTTGGTGAGGTTGTTGTAGTGGTTGTGGTGGTTGTTGTGGTTGTTGTTGTGGTGCTGGTTGTGATGGTGGTGGTGATTGTTGTGGTGGTTGTTGTTGTGGTTATTGTGATGGTTGTTGTTGTGGTAGATAGCGTCGTGGTTGTTGTGGTGTTGGTTGTGGTTTTGGTGGTGGTTGCTGTGGTGGTTCTTGTGGTGGTTGGTGTGGTGGTGGATGTGGTGGTTTTGGTGGCGGTTGTGGTGGTTGTTCTGGTTGTTGTGGTGGTTGTGGTTGTTGTGTTTGTGATTGTTGTGGTGGGTGTAGTTGTTGTGGTTGTTGTGGTTGTTGTTGTTGTGGCGGTTGTGGTTCTTGTGGTGCTGGTTGTGGTGGTGGTGATTGATATGGTTGTTGTGGTTGTTGAGGTTCTGGTTGTGATGGTGGTTGTGGTGGTTGTGGTTGTTGTGGTTGTTGTGGTTATTGTGGTTGTTGTGGAGGGGTTTAGGGTGGTTGTGGTGGTTGCTGTGGTGCTTGATAGGGTGGTGGTTGTCGTGTCAGTTTTGTTGGCGGTTGTGGTGGTGGTTCTGGTTGTTGTGGTGGTTGTTGTGTTGGATGTGGTGGTGGTTTTGGTGGAGGTTGTTGTCTTGTTTGTGGTTGTGGTGGTGGTTGCTGTGATACTGATTGTGGAGGTGGTTGTGGTGGTTGTTGTGGTGATTGTGGTGGTTGTTGTGGTGTCAGTTATGGTGGTGATTGTTGTGGTGGTTGTTGTTGTTGTGGCGGTTGTGTTTGTGATTGTTGTGGTGTTTGTAGTTGTTGTGGTGGTTGTAGTGGTGCTGGTTGTGGTGGTGGTTGTTGTGGTTTTGGTTGTTGTTGTGGTGGTGGCTGTGGTGGCGGTTGTGGAGGTTGTAGTTGTTGTGATTGTTATGGTGCTGGTTGTAATTGTGGAGAGTGTTGTGGTGGTTGTTGTGTTTATTGTGATGGTTGTTGTGCTGTTTCATAGGGTGGTGGTTGTTGTGGTGGTTGTTGTGGTGGCGGTTGTGGTGGTTGTTGTGGTGGTTGTGGTGTTGGTTGTGGTTTTGGTGGTGGTTGCTGTGGTGGTTGTGGTGGCGGTTGTGGTGGTTGTTGTGGTTGTTGTGGTGGTTTTTGTGGTTCTGGTTGTGATGGTGGTTGTGATGGTGGTGATTGATGTGGTTGTTGTGGTTCCTGTTATGATGGTGGTTGTGGTGATTGTTGTGGTGGATGTGGTTGGTGTTGTGATTGTTGTGGTTGTTGTGGTTATTGTGTTGGTTGTTGTGGAGGGGTTTCGGATGGTTGCGGTGGTTGTTGTGGTGGTTGTTGTGGTGGTTGATAGGGTGGTGGTTGTCATGGTTGTTGTGTTTGCGGTTGTGGGGGGGTGCTGGTTGTTGTGGTGGTTGTTGTGGTCGTTGTGGTGGTGGTTTTGGTGGAGGTTGTGGTGTTGTTTGTGGTTGTGGTGGTGGTTGCTGTGGTGCTGATTGTAGAGGTGGTTGTGGTTGTTGTGGTGGTTGTTGTGGTCGCAGTTGTGGTGGTGATTGTTGTGGTGGTTGTTGTGGTGGTGGTGGTTGTGGTGGTTGTGATTGTTGTGGCGGTTGTGATTGTTGTGGTGCTTGTAGTTGTGGTGGTTATTGTGGCGGTTGTGGTTGTTGTTGCACTTGTTGTGGTTGTTATTGTGGTTGTTTTGGTGCTGGTTGTGGTGGTGGTGGTTGTGGTGGTTGTTGTGGTGGTTGATAGGGTGGTGGTTGTCATGGTTGTTGTGTTAGCGGTTGTGGTGGTGGTGCTGGTTGTTGTGGTGGTTGTTGTGGTCGTTGTGGTGGTGGTTGTGGTGGTGGTGGTTTTGGTGGAGGTTGTGGTGTTGTTTGTGGTGGTGTTTTTTGTGGTGCTGATTGTGGAGGTGGTTGTGGTTGTTGTGGTGGTTGTTGTGGTCGCAGTTGTGGTGGTGATTGTTGTGGTGGTTGTGGTGGTGGTTGTGGTGGTTGTGATTGTTGTGGCGGTTGTGTTTGTGATTGTTGTGGTGGTTGTAGTTGTGGTGGTTATTGTGGCGGTTGTGGTTGTTGTTGCACTTGTTGTGGTGGTTGTGGTTGTTATTGTGGTTGTTTTGGTGCTGGTTGTGGTGGTGGTTGTGGTGGTTGTTGTGGTGGTTGATAGTGCGGTGGTTGTCGTGGTTGTTGTGTTGGCGGTTGTGGTGGTGGTGCTGGTTGTTGTGGTGGTTGTTGTGGTCGCAGTTGTGGTGGTGATTGTTGTGGTGGTTGTGGTGGTGCTTGTGGTGGTTGTGATTGTTGTGGCGGTTGTGTTTGTGATTGTTGTGGTGGTTGTAGTTGTGGTGGTGATTGTGGCGGTTGTGGTTGTTGTTGCACTTGTTGTGGTGGTTGTGGTTGTTATTGTGGTTGTTTTGGTGCTGGTTGTGGTGGTGGTTGTGGTGGTTGTTGTGGTGGTTGATAGTGCGGTGGTTGTCGTGGTTGTTGTGTTGGCGGTTGTGGTGGTGGTGCTGGTTGTTGTGGTGGTTGTTGTGGTCGTTGTGGTGGTTATGGTCTTGGTTTTGGTGGAGGTTGTGGTGTTGTTTGTGGTTGTTGTGGTGGTTGCTGTGTTGCTGATTGTGGAAGTGGTTGTGGTTGTTGTGGTGGTTGTTTTGGTGATTGTGGTGGTTGTTGTGGTGGCAGTTGTGGTGGTGATTGTTGTGGTGGTGGTTGTGGTTGTTGTGGCGGTTGTGTTTGTGATTGTTGTGGTGGTTGTAGTTGTGGTGGTTGTTGTGGCGTTTGTGGTTGTTGCAATTGTTTTGGTGGTTGTGGTTGTTGTTGTGGTTTTTTTGGTGCTGGTTGTGGTGGTGGTTGTGGTGATGGTTGTGGTGGTTGTTGTGGTTGTTGTTGTGGTGGTGGCTGTGTTGGCGGTTGTGGAGGTTGTTATAGTTGTTGTGGTGGTTGTTGTGGTGCTGGTTGTGATGGTGGTGGTGATTGTTGTTGGTGGTTGTTGTTCTTGTTGTTATTGTGGTGGTTGTTGTGGTGGTTTATAGGGTAGAGGTTGTTGTGGTGGATGTTGTGGTGGCGGTTGAGGTGGTTGTTGTGGTGGTTGTGGTGGTGCTGGTTTTGATGGTGGTTCTGGTGGTGGTGATTGTTGTGGTGGTTGTTGTGGTGCTTGATAGGGTGGAGGTTGTTGTGGTGGTTGTTGTGGTGGCGGTTGTGGTGGTTGTTGTGGTGCTGGTTTTGATGGTGGTTCTTGTGGTGGCGATTGTTGTGGTGGTTGTGGTGTTGGTTGTGGTTTTGGTGGTGGTTGCTGTGGTGGTTGTTGTGGTGGTTGAGGTTCTGGTTGTGATGGTGGTTGTGGTGATTGTTGTGGTGGTTGTGGTGGTTGTGGTTGTTGTGGTTATTGTTGTGGTTGTTGTGGAGGGGTTTAGGGTGGTTCTGGTGGTTGTTGTGGTGCTTGATAGGGTGGTGGTTTTCGTGTTTGTTTTGTTGGCGGTTGTGGTGGTGGTTCTGGTTGTTGTGTTGGTTGTTGTGGTGGTTGTGGTGGTGGTTGTGGTGGTGGTTTTGGTGGAGGTTGTGGTCTTGTTTGTGGTTGTGGTGGTGGTTGCTGTGGTGCTGATTGTGGAGGTGGTTGTGGTGGTTGTTGTGGTGATTGTGGTGGTTGTTGTGGTGACAGTTGTGGTGGTGATTGTTGTGGTGGTTGTTGTTGTTGTGGCGGTTGTGTTTGTGATTGTTGTGGTGGTTGTAGTTGTTGTGGTGGTTGTAGGGGTGCTGGTTGTGGTGGTTGTTGTGGTTGTTGTTGTGGTGGTGGCTGTGGTGGCGGTTGTGGAGGTTGTTTTAGTTGTTGTGGTTCTTGTGGTGCTGGTTGTAATGGTGGAGATTGTTGTGGTGGTTTTTGTTGTGGTTATTGTGATGGTTGTTGTGCTGGTTGATAGGGTGGTGGTTGTTGTGGTGGTTGTTGTGGTGGCGGTTGTGGTGGTTGTTGTGGTGGTTGTGGTGTTGATTGTGGTTTTGGTGGTGGTTCCTGTGGTGGTTGTGGTGGCGGTTGTGGTGGTTGTTGTGGTTGTTGTGGTGGTTTTTCTGATGCTGGTTGTGATGGTGGTTGTGATGGTGGTGTCCGGCAAAACAACCCCCTACCGCCTCGCGGTACCGGACGGGCAACTCTGTCGTGGACAGTGCTGTGGGGGGAGATCCAATTTTGATTGGCTCCTCCCCTCATGGCATATGTGTCCACCACAGGGGCTTAACGGGGGCTCTGGACGGGTGCGAGGGGCTGGTAACCCCTCCACCTTCAATTAATTACCACGAAACCACGAGTTAAACTGAACTAATAAGCTTGTGCCGGAGGCCCCGGGGGGCCAGGCGTCTATGACGTCTCCTGGCCAAACCCCAATTGGCGGAGCCAGGAGATTGAATATCCACCCTCGGGGCTCCTCCAGAAACAACGAAAAGCCACTACGGGTGGCCACGTGGAATGATCGAATGCTCACTGCGGAGGAGAGGCTGCCACTCCTCTGTCGGGAACTGGACCGGTACCGCCTGGATCTATGCGGCATTCAATAGGTCCGGTGGACCGGCTCTGGCTCCTGCCACCATGAGGGGGGGACAGTCCTCTACTCGGGGCAGCAGACTGCCAAACAACAGGGTGTGGCTCTTCTTTTGAACAAAAGAATGAAGGGGGCGTGGGAGCGTGGCGGTGAGGTGTGGGAAGCTGTAAGCCCCAGGCTACTTTGGGCTCGCCTTCCCATCAACCGGAGGCGAGGAATGGTGGTCGTGGTTACTTATGCCCCCACCGAAGATGAACATCCATGGAGGGATGCAGGCAAAGCCGATGAGTCAGATGCCTTCTATGACCTCCTGTCACAGATGCTGGCTAAAGTGGCCCCTCGGGATAGAGTCATCATGTTGGCTGACTTCAATGCCCGAGTTGGTCATGATACTGGCACCTGGTCTGGAGTGATTGGAGGGCATGGGCCAGATCAGCTCAATAACAACGGTAGGAGGCTGCTAGATTTTTGTGCAGCCCATGGGCTTGTAATTACCAACACGCTGTTCCGGCATCGGCGCATCCACACAACATCATGGATGCATGCCGGGTCCATCATTAGGGGAAAAAACGGTGATCCAATCTTCGACCCCCAGGAACAGGTTTGCAGATTTGCTGAGCATTTCTGTGAGGTCCTGGGGGAGGGAAAATCCCTCAGCCAGGAAAACATCGTGGCACAAAGTGAGGATGACCCTGCTGAGGCTGCGGTGCCTCAAATATTGGAAGAAGTCACCCCCTGTGAGTGGCTGGCTGAGGTGCCATCTGTTGAGGAAGAACTGAAGGCGATCCGGAGTCTGAGACCAGGAAAGGCAGCGGGCAGAGATGATCTCCCAAGCGAAATGCCGAGGGAGGGTGGCGTTTGTGCACAGACTGCCCTGTATGACATCATAACAACGGTCTGGACCACTGGACGGGTTCCGCAGGATTGGAAGGATGCCCTTGTGGTCCCCCTCTTTAAGAAGGGGGACCGCACAGACTGTAACAACTACAGGGGCATCTCACTCTTCAGTGTGCCGGGAAAGGTCCTGGCAAGGATTATTCAGCATCGCCTTGCCAGGCACGCTGAGGAGAGGCTTGCGGAGCCCCAATGCGGTTTCAGGAAAGGGCGGTCCTGCACAGATGCCATATTTTCTGTCCGTCTGCTACAGCAGAGGTGTAGGGAATTCCAACAAGACCTACATCTCTGCTTTATTGACCTGGTCAAGGCCTATGATACCATCAGTAGGCCTGGGCTCTGGGTGGTTCTTCGTGCTTTTGGAGTATCTGACCCTCTGCTCACGATCATTAAGGACCTTCATGATGGTGAGCGGGCCCGGGTAAAACTACGTGGCCGGGAGTCAGAGCCATTCCCTGTACACCTTGGGGTGCGACAGGGATGTCCTCTGGCTCCCACATTATTTAACATCTATTTTGACCACGTAGTTCGTGAAGCCTTCAATAGCTGTACCGGGGGAATCTCCATATGGTACAGATATAATGGGAGGCTGATCGATGCCCGGGTGCGGTCAAGGGATGGCTCCCTATTGCTCAACGACGTTATGTATGCTGATGATTTGGTAATAGCTGCTCAGTCAGAGGAGGAGTTGGAGACACTGCTGCTGAGACTGGAGCGTGCCACTAAGAGGTGGGGCCTTACCATCAGCCCCACCAAAACTAAGCACCTGCCTGGGTATTTTGTACCATCGGACACTCCACCCCCACAACTCCCAATCGGTGATGGGGCAGTTGTGGAGAGAGTGGAGAGTTTCCCATACCTGGGCAGTGTGCTTATGACTGGCTCCAGTTTAACAGCAGAGGTCTCACTCCGAATCAGTCGAGCGGCAATATATTTTCATCGGTTGCGTAACGCTGTGTGGAAGCTACCTGGTCTGTCGCTCTGCACTAAGCTTCAGGTCTTCTCGGCCACGGTCATTTCCTCCCTTCTCTACGCTTGCGAAACGTGGACCCCCCTAATGGAACATCTTCGCCGGTTAGAAACATTTAGGCTGGCCTGCCTACGATCCATCCTGGGTTTAACCAGACTGGATTGTGTGAGGAGCTCACAAATCCTTGAAAGATCTGGGCAAGGTCGCATCGGTGAGCTCCTCCGGCGGGCAAGGCTGCGATGGCTGGGTCATGTAGCCCGCATGCCCAGCCAACGCATGCCGAAACAGCTTTTGTTCGGCCGGATTGAGGGGGCTAAGCGGGTGCGGCACGGGCTAGAGAAGAGATGGAGTGATGTGGTACAGGAGGACGTGGAGCTGAGTGGACTTGCCGATGACTGGTACCAGCAGTGTCAAGATCGGCCTCTGTGGAGGAGGCTCGTGAAGGATGCTACTGGGCAGTTGGAGGTAGTCGCCCTCCAACAACAACGGAGGGCGGAGGAGCGACGCTCACAACAACGAGCGGAGCGCCGGGTGGCTGAAGCACAGCAGGTTGGCACAGTAGGGGTCAAGGTGGTGCATCAGCCAGTCATCTCAGTCAGTCGACCCGTGGCACCTGGGTCTGCCCCGTGACCTCCTGCCAGCGGGCGTTCGACACTTCACGTGGCCTCAGGGTGCACATAGCCTGGCACAAGCGTCGTGGTGACGTCACCGCCATTTAGTGGCGAATGGCGGTTGTTGTTGTGATGGTGGTGATTGATGTGGTTGTTGTGGTTCCTGTTATGATGGTGTTTTTTGGTGATTGTTGTGGTGGATGTGGTTGGTGTTGTGATTGTTGTGGTTGTTGTGGTTATTGTGCTGGTTGTTGTGGAGGGGTTTAGGATGGTTGCGGTGGTTGTTGTGGTGGTTGATAGGGTGGTGGTTGTCATGGTTGTTGTGTTGGCGGTTGTGGTGGTGGTGCTGGTTGTTGTGGTGGTTGTTGTGGTCGTTGTGGTGGTTGTGGTGGTGGTGGTTTTGGTGGAGGTTGTGGTGTTGTTTGTGGTTGTGGTGGTGGTTGCTGTGGTGCTGATTGTGGAGGTGGTTGTGGTTGTTGTGGTGGTTGTTGTGGTGGCAGTTTTGGTGGTGATTGTTGTGGTGGTTGTTGTGGTGGTGGTTGTGGTGGTTGTGATTGTTGTGGCGGTTGTGTTTGTGATTGTTGTGGTGGTTGTAGTTGTGGTGGTTATTGTGGCGGTTGTAGTTGTTGTTGCACTTGTTGTGGTGGTTGTGGTTGTTATTGTGTTTGTTTTGGTGCTGGTTGTGGTGGTGGTTGTTGTGGTGGCAGTTGTGGTGGTGATTGCTGTGGTGGTTGTTGTTGTGGCGGTTGTGTTTGTGATTGTTGTGGTGGTTGTAGTTGTTGTGGTGGTTGTAGTGGTGCTGGTTGTGGTGGTGGTTGTTGTGGTTGTGGTTGTTGTTGTGGTGGTGGCTGTGGTGGTGGTGGTTGTGGAGGTTGTTGTAGTTGTTGTGGTTGTTGTGGTGCTGGTTGTAATGGTGGAGATTGTTGTGGTGGTTGTTGTTGTGGTTATTGTGATGGTTGTTGTGCTGGTTGATAGGGTGGTGGTTGTTGTTGTGGTGGTGGTTGTTGTGGTGGCGGTTGTGGTGGTTGTTGTGGTGGTTGTGGTGTTGGTTGTGGTTTTGGTGGTGGTTGCTGTGGTGGTTGTGGCGGTTGTGGTGGTTGTTGTGGTGGTTTTTGTGGTGCTGGTTGTGATGGTGGTTGTGATGGTGGTGATTGATGTGGTTTTTGTGGTTGTTGTGGTTCCTGTTATGATGGTGGTTGTGGTGATTGTTGTGGTGCATGTGGTTGGTGTTGTGATTGTTGTGGTTGTTGTGGTTATTGTGCTGGTTGTTGTGGAGGGGTTTAGGATGGTTGCGGTGGTGGTTGATAGGGTGGTGGTTGTCATGGTTGTTGTGTTGGCGGTTGTGGTGGTGGTGGTGCTGGTTGTTGTGGTGGTTGTTGTGGTTGTTGTGGTGGTGGTTGTGCTGGTGGTTTTGGTGGAGGTTGTGGTGTTGTTTGTGGTTGTGGTGGTGGTTGCTGTGGTGCTGATTGTGGAGGTGGTTGTAGTTGTTGTGGTGGTTGTTGTGGTGATTGTGGTGGTTGTTGTGGTGGCAGTTGTGGTGGTGATTGTTGTGGTGGATGTTGTGGTGGTTGTGGTTGTTGTGGCGGTTGTGATTGTTGTGGTGGTTGTAGTTGTGGTTATTGTGGCGGTTGTGGTTGTTGTTGCAATTGTTGTGGTGGTTGTGGTTATGGTTTTTTTGGTGCTGGTTGTGGTGGTGGTTGTGGTGGTTGTTGTTGTTGTGGTGGTGGTTGTGTTGGCGGTTGTGGAGGTTGTTATAGTTGTTGTGGTGGTTGTGGTGCTGGTTGTGATTTTGGTGGTGATTGTTGTTGGTTGTTGTTCTTGTTGTTATTGTGGTGGTTGTTGTGGTGGTTGATAGGGTGGAGGTTTTTGTGGTGGATGTTGTGGTGGCAGGTGACGTGGTTGTTGTGGTGGTTGTGGTGGTGCTGGTTTTGATGGTGGTTCTTGTGGTGGTTATTGTTGTGGTGGTTGTTGTGGTGCTTGATAGGGTGGAGGTTGTTGTGGTGGTTGTTGTGGTAGCGGTTGTGGTGGTTGTTGTTTTGGTTGTTGTGGTGCTGGTTTTGATGGTGGTTCTTGTGGTGGCGATTGTGGTGGTTGTGGTGTTGGTTGTGGTTTTGGTGGTGGTTGCTGTGGTGGTTGTTGTGGTGGTTGGTGTGGTGGTGGATGTGGTGGTTGTGGTGGCGGTTGTGGTGGTTGTTGTGGTTGCTGTGGTTGTTGTTGTGGTTGTTATGGTGCTGGTTGTGATGGTGTTTGTGGTGATTGTTGTGGTTCGTGTTGTTGTTGTGGTGGTTGTTGTGCTGGTTTTGATGGTGGTTCTGGTGCTGGTGATTGTTGTCGTGGTTGTGGTTGTTGTGGTTATTGTGTTGGTTATTGTGGCAGGTTTTAGGGTGGAAATGGCGGTTGTTTTGGTGGTTGATAGGGTGGTAGTTGTTGTGGTGCTTGTTGTGGTGGCGGTTGTGAAGGTGCTCGTTGTTGTGGTGGTTGTGTTGGTTGTGGTGGTGGTTTTGGTGTTGGTTGTGGAGGTGGTTGCGGTGGTTGTTGTGGTGATTGTGGTGGTTGTTGTGTTGGTAATTGTGGTGGTGATTGTTGTGGTTGTTGTGTTTGTCGTTGTTGTGGAGGTGGTTGCGGTGGTGGTTGTGGTGGTGTTGATTGTTGTGGTGGTTGTTGTTGTTGTGGTGGTTATTGTGGTGGTTGATAGGGTGGTAGCGGTTGTAGTGGTTGTTCTGGTGGTGGTGGCGGTTGTGGTGGTGGTTGTGGTGCTCGTTGTGGTGGTGGTTGTGGTGGTTATTGTTGTGGTGGTTGTTGTCGTGGTGGTTGTGGTTGTGGTGGTGGTTGTGGTGGTGGTTGTGATTGTTGTAGTGGTTGTAGTTGTTGTGGTGGTTGTTGCGGCGGTTGTTGCGATTGTTGTGGTGGTTGTTGTGGTTGTGGTGGTTGTTGTGGTCCTGGTTGTGATGGTGGTTGTGGTGATGATTGTTGTGGTGGTTGTGATTTTTGTTGTTATTGTGGTTGTTGTGTTGGATTTTAGGGTGGTTGTGGTGGTTGATAGGCTGGTGGTTGTTGTGGTGGTTGTAGTTGTTGTGGGGGTTGTTGTGGTGGTTGTGGTTGTTGTTGCGATTGTTGTGGTGGTTGTGGTGGTTGTGATGGTTGTTGTGGAGGTTGTTGTTGTGGTGCTCGTGGTGGTTGTTGATGTAGTGGTTGTGGTGGTAGTTGTGGTTGTGTTTGGTGTGGTGGTTGTTGTGGTGCTGGTTGTTGTGGTGGTAGATGTGGTGATAGTTTTGATGGTAGCTGTGGTGGTCTTTGCTGTGGTGGTTGTGGTGGTTGTTGTGGTGTTTGTTGTTGTGGTGCTTGTGGTTGTTGTGGTGTTTGTGGTGGTTGTTGAGGTGGTGGTTGTGGTGGTTGCTGTGGTGGTGTTTGTGGTGGTGGTTTTGGTTGTTATTGTTGTGGTGGTTGTCGTGGTGGTTGTGGTGGCAGTTGTGGTGGTTGATGTGGTGGTGGCGGTTGTGCTGGTGGTTGTGGTGGTGTTTCTTGTTGTGGTGGTTGTGGTCGTTGTTGTAGCAGTTATTTTGGTGGTTGTTGTGGTGGTGGTGGTTGTGGTGGTGGTTGTGGTGCTGGTTGTTGTGGTGGTTGTGGTGGTTATTGTTGTGGTTATTGTCGTGGTGGTTGTGGTGGTGGTTGTGGTTGTTGTGGTGGTTGTCGTGGTGGTTGTGGTGGTTGTTGTGGGGGTCGGTGCTTCTGGTGGCGGTTGTGGTGGTTGTTGTGTTTCTTGTGGAGGTGGTTGCTGTGGTTGTTGTGGTGGTTGTGGTGGTGATGATTGTTGTGGTGGTTGTGGTTATTGTTGTGGTTATTGTGGTGGTTGATAGGGTGGTGGCGGTTTTAGTGGTTGTTGTGGTGGTGGCGGTTGTGGTGGTGGTTGTGGTGGTGTTTCTTGTGGCGGTGGTTGTTGTAGCTATTTTGGTGGTTGTTGTGGTGGTTGTTTTGCTGGTGGCAGTTGTGGTGGCGGTTGTGGTGCTGGTTGTGGTGGTTATTGCGGTTATTGTTGGGGTAGTTGTTGTCGTGATTTTTATGGTGGTGGTGTTTCTTGTGGTGGTTGTTGTAGTTATTTTGGTGGTTGTCGTGGTGTTTATGATGGTGGTGCAGTTGTGGTGCTGGTTGTGGTGCTGGTTGTGGTGGTGGTGGTTATTGTTGCGGTGGTTGTTGTGATGGTTGTCATGGTGGTTGTTGTGTTGGTTGTGGTGGTGGTTGATGGTTTTGGTTGTCGTGGTGGTTGTGGTGGTGGTTGTTGGGGGAGTGAGGCTGGTGACGTCCCCACGTCCATGACGCAGCAACAGACGACTTGAACAGCTGGGACATTGTTGTCGCCTTTTGTGTTTGGCGCCGTCTCTTTGTTTATTAATTTGTAGATTTAATTTGCTTGGCAGTGGCTGTGTAGAGGATTTGGTCCTCGTGTTTAATTAATGAACAGTGCGCACGAATGACGCTGTACACAACTACATTGTTGTTGTTGTGTTCTGTATTTTTATTGTAGAATCGACGATACAAGTGCGGCAATGCCACTGTCGTACGCATACATTTATACTTTTTAAAATCAATAATATTGTTTTGACTTAAAACTTTTCTTCATTGATGACGACCGCTTGTCTTGAGATGAAAACGTCATGAGATTTGGTATTTGTATTTTTAATTTTTATTTAATGTTTATTGTTAAAATGTTATTTTTATCTTTGTGACTTTACCGACGAGGGTGGCGAGCGCCATGCGTCGTGGCGTCTGCCCTCTGCGCTGTTCACGTTCACCTCTCTCAGGACGCACCACACAGATCCACAATCCTCACTGAGTCACCAAACCCCACCCACACCCCCAGCGCAGGGTGTAGGGGCTGAGTGAATGTTTGGTGAAACGAGTGCAACGGCGCCATGGAGTCGGCGCTGTAAAACGACAGCAGCCCCGCGGCCCAGTCCAGATGGACCCCGACTCTCCGCGGAGGCTGCGGCACCGACAGTGACGTCACTACCCCGCCATGCAGCACTGAGAAGATGTCGCCATGTTTCAGTAGACACCAGGAGACGTCACTCATGCCCAGGGCGCACTTAGCACCACGCCCTCTCCGTGGCATCGTCCCGTACGCGACTCCAACCCGACACCACCTCGCGCTCCCCACGTCCACCTCCCAGTAGTGCTGACCCGACGAGAAGCTCTCAGAGCACAGCGCTTGTGGTCGGCACTCAAAGCGGTGTGGGTGACGGGGGCGACCCTGGGGGACATCGCTCCCCGTCACCGTCCTGAGATCCGATGAAATCTGGAGGTGGTCGTGAGCTGAGTTTGTGTCCAGAGTCGGTGAGCGTCCATCTGTGGTGAGTATTAGTGTACACATACTAATATTAGTTAGTATTAGTGTACACACACTAATATTAGTTAGTATAAGTGTACACATACTAATATTAGTTAGTATTAGTGTACACACACTAATATTAGTTAGTATTAGTGTACACATACTAATATTAGTTAGTATTAGTGTATACATACTAACTTTAGTTAGTATTAGTGTACACATACTAATATTAGTTAGTATTAGTGTACACATACTAATATTCATTAGTATTAGTGTACACATACTAATATTAGTTAGTATTAGTGTGCAAATACTAATATTAGTTAGTATTAGTGTACACATACTCATATTAGTTAGAATTAGTGTGCACACACTAATATTAGTTAGTATTAGTGTACACATACTAATATTCGTTAGTATTAGTGTACACATACTAATATTAGTCAGTATTAGTGTGCAACTACTATTATTAGTTAGTATTAGTGTACACACACTAATATTAGTTAGTATTAGTGTACACATACTAATATTCGTTAGTATTAGTGTACACATACTAATATTAGTTAGTATTAGTGTTAACATACTAATATTAGTATTCGTGTACACATACTACTATTAGTTAGTATTAGTGTACACGTACTAATATTAGTTAGTTTTAGTGTACACACACTAATAGTAGTTAGCATTAGTGTACACAAACTTGTGTTAGTTAGAAGTAGTGTACACACACTAATAATAGTTAGTATTAGTATACACAAACTAATATTAGTTAGTATTAGTGTACACGCACTAATATTAGTTAGTATTAGTGTACACATACTCATATTAGTTAGAATTAGTGTGCACACACTAATATTAGTTAGTATTAGTGTACACATACTAATATTCGTTAGTATTAGTGTACACATACTAATATTAGTCAGTATTAGTGTGCAACTACTATTATTAGTTAGTATTAGTGTACACACACTAATATTAGTTAGTATTAGTGTACACATACTAATATTCGTTAGTATTAGTGTACACATACTAATATTAGTTAGTATTAGTGTTAACATACTAATATTAGTATTCGTGTACACATACTACTATTAGTTAGTATTAGTGTACACGTACTAATATTAGTTAGTTTTAGTGTACACACACTAATAGTAGTTAGCATTAGTGTACACAAACTTGTGTTAGTTAGAAGTAGTGTACACACACTAATAATAGTTAGTATTAGTATACACAAACTAATATTAGTTAGTATTAGTGTACACGCACTAATATTAGTTAGTATTAGTGTACACATACTCATATTAGTTAGAATTAGTGTGCACACACTAATATTAGTTAGTATTAGTGTACACATACTAATATTCGTTAGTATTAGTGTACACATACTAATATTAGTCAGTATTAGTGTGCAACTACTATTATTAGTTAGTATTAGTGTACACACACTAATATTAGTTAGTATTAGTGTACACATACTAATATTCGTTAGTATTAGTGTACACATACTAATATTAGTTAGTATTAGTGTTAACATACTAATATTAGTATTCGTGTACACATACTACTATTAGTTAGTATTAGTGTACACGTACTAATATTAGTTAGTTTTAGTGTACACACACTAATAGTAGTTAGCATTAGTGTACACAAACTTGTGTTAGTTAGAAGTAGTGTACACACACTAATAATAGTTAGTATTAGTATACACAAACTAATATTAGTTAGTATTAGTGTACACGCACTAATATTAGTTAGTATTAGTGTACACATACTAATATTAGTTAGTATTGGTGTACACATAATAATATTAGTTAGTATTAGTGTAAACATACTAATATTAGTTATTATAAGTGTACATATACTAATATTAGTTAGTATTAGTGTACACATAGTAATATTAGTTAGTATTAGTGTACACATACTAATATTAGTTAGTATTAGTGTACACATACTAATATTAGGTAGTATTAGTGTAAACACACTATTATTAGTTAGTATTAGTTCATAAAATACTAATATTAGTTAGTATTAGTGTACACATACTAATATTAGTTAGTATTAGTGTACACATACTAATATTAGTTAGTTTTAGTGTACACATACTACTATTAGTTAGTATTAGTGTAAAACACTAATATTAGTTAGTATTAGTTTATAAAATACTAATTTTAGTTAGTATTAGTGTAAACACACTGATATTATTTAGTATTAGTGTAAACACACTAATATTAGTTAGTATTAGTCTATACAATACTAATATTAGTTAGTATTAGTGTAAACACACTAATATTAGTTAGTATTAGTTTATAAAATACTAATATTAGTTAGTATTAGTGTACACATACTAATATTCGTTAGTATTAGTGTACACATACTAATATTAGTTAGTATTAGTGTGCAACTACTATTATTAGTTAGTATTAGTGTACACACACTAATATTAGTTAGTATTAGTGTACACATACTAATATTCGTTAGTATTAGTGTACACATACTAATATTAGTTAGTATTAGTGTACACATACTAATATTAGTTAGTATTAGTGTACACATACAAATATTCGTTAGTATCCGTTTATAAAATGCTAATATTCGTTAGTATTAGTGTACACATACTAATATTAGTTAGTATTAGTGTTAACATACTAATATTAGTATTCGTGTACACATACTAATATTAGTTAGTATTAGTGTACACGTACTAATATTAGTTAGTTTTAGTGTACACACACTAATAGTAGTTAGCATTAGTGTACACAAACTTGTGTTAGTTAGAAGTAGTGTACACACACTAATAATAGTTAGTATTAGTATACACAAACTAATATTAGTTAGTATTAGTGTACACGCACTAATATTAGTTAGTATTAGTGTACACATACTAATATTAGTTAGTATTGGTGTACACATACTAATATTAGTTAGTATTAGTGTAAACATACTAATATTAGTTATTATAAGTGTACATATACTAATATTAGTTAGTATTAGTGTACACATAGTAATATTAGTTAGTATTAGTGTACACATACTAATATTAGTTAGTATTAGTGTACACATACTAATATTAGGTAGTATTAGTGTAAACACTATTATTAGTTAGTATTAGTTCATAAAATACTAATATTAGTTAGTATTAGTGTACACATACTAATATTAGTTAGTATTAGTGTACACATACTAATATTAGTTAGTTTTAGTGTACACATACTACTATTAGTTAGTATTAGTGTAAAACACTAATATTAGTTAGTATTAGTTTATAAAATACTAATTTTAGTTAGTATTAGTGTAAACACACTGATATTATTTAGTATTAGTGTAAACACACTAATATTAGTTAGTATTAGTCTATACAATACTAATATTAGTTAGTATTAGTGTAAACACACTAATATTAGTTAGTATTAGTTTATAAAATACTAATATTAGTTAGTATTAGTGTACACATACTAATATTAGTTAGTATTAGTGTACACACACTAATGTTAGTTAGTATTAGTTTATAAAATACTAATATTAGGAGAAAAATCCACTCAGAAACAGAGATAAAATTCAGACTTCACATCGACAGCAGGCGTGAGGGTGGGGATTGAGCCGACGACCTTCTGTGAACAAGGCGAGGTAGTTTACATCTACATCGCGACCGTGGTGTATACCACAGTGCTTGTACTGGAGCATGCACTTCACCATCTTGGTGTGTGAGTACACTGAGTCTTGTCACTCCTACAGTTCCTCACAGCTCTGCTGCAGTGTGCTTCTCTGAGCATCCTTTTGTAAATTAAGATGTTAAAGCACCAAACTGAAACCTTGTGCAAGGAATCACGTCACTGCATTAACTACAGATACTTGTGGTGACCTTGCAAACAAAAATATGCTCTGAAAGTATATGATGATAGTATATGATGAGAGTGTATGATGACAGTATATGATGATAGTATATGTTGATATGATATGATAGTATATGATGATAGTATGTGATGATAGTATATGATGATGTTATATGGTGATAGTGTATGGTGATAGTGTATGATGATAGTATATGATGATAGTGTATGATGATAGTGTATGATGATAGTATATGATGATAGTATATGATGATGGCACGTGATAGTGTATGATGATAGTATATGATGATAGCATATGATGATAGTATGTGATATATATGATGATAGATATGATGATAGTATATGATGAAAGTGTTTGATGATAGTATTTGATGATAGTCTATGATGATAGTATATGATGATAGTATATGACGATAGTATATGATGATAGTATATGATGATGCATTGTCTTTGAAACTGATTGTGCCACACCAGAGACAACTTTCTCTAGAGCCTCGTCTCAAACGGTGTGAGACCAGAGGACAACGCCCAAAAGGTGAACAGCACAAAGACAACGCCATTTTCAGGACATTGAGAGCTCGGCGTGAACAGCTACATCAGGGGACCTCCCTTGCCAGTATCAAAATATAAGAATTGTTTTTTTGTTTGCATGTTCACCACGAGTATGTGTGTGGTTAATGCAGACATGATTTCTTGTAAAAGATTTAAGTTTGGTGTTTTAACATCTGAACACAACTGTTTTATTGCTAGAATCTATTCTTATAACAGTACCTTGTTTAAAACACCTGCTGGGCGCAACTTGTTCGGCTCACATCAGCCCTGAGTCCAACTCGGCAGCCAGCACCGTCACCCTCCTCTGCTCCCCACTGCACCCCACGTGACAGAATGGGTGCCCGCCTGAGGGTGCCCTATGGCCAGCGGCGTCGACATTCTACGCAGAGACTCTGCACGGCGATTGATCTCCCTAGACCAGGGGTCTGTAACCTGCGGCTCTCCTTAAGGGACCGCTTCGTTATGTTAGTTCTCAAGGTCACCACCGTCTCGTGTTCACCTCGTTTATTGTGGTGGCTTTTGAAATATCGAGTTGTCTTTTTTTATATATACTGGATTCAATAAAAAAATTATCTTATTGTTATTTTGGCTACCGACCCCTGGCTTAGACGGCCACCGTGCTGCTCTCAAGGAACACTTTGCCCGCTGCGTGATGCACCTCTTGATACACTGAGGCTCTCCTTGTTATCACCTCGGTGACCGCGTTTATCGCTGAATCCACCTCACGTCTCCCCCTCCCAGGTTGGGAAGTGCCGTGCACTCTCGCCTGGCTTAAACACACGACACAGGCCCGCCTCGTGGTGCTGATCTTGTGTTTGTAGTGAATGGGGCTGCAGCTATGAGTGAAGCAGAGAGACTTACACACAACAGCCAGGAGATTCGTTCGGATGCCTCCCACTGAGATGACTTTTGCGAGGTTAAGACCGTGGGAGACAGGGGCTGGGTCATCCTGAGTCTCCTGAGAGACGGAGCTCCTTCTGTACTCGTTGCACAGGGCACATACAGAGTCTAATGAGGGTCCATGTCTCTCTACACTCACAGCACAAGACTCACAGTCTAATGAGGGTCCATGTATCTCTACAAATGGACAAAACAGGCAGCCCTCGACATACGAATGCCCGTACTTACAAACCAGCTTCCATGAAATGAAAAAATAACTTTGACTTAAAATGCAAACTCGCAGTTGCAAACTGAACATCAGAACTATTTTGTTCAGAGGAACGATCCACCGCAATATGTAATGAGTCGGCCTTGTGCTGGGAGTGTTTACGTGTGTACGGACATTGTGCGTGTGAAAGTGTGGGGGGTACAGCTGGTGCATCTACCAGTCATCTAAGTCAAAGCCAACCCATAGCACCTGGGTCAGTCCCGAGACCTGTCAGCGAGCCTTCGACATTCACGTGGCCTCAAAGTGCACTTTGGCCTGGCAAAGGCACCGTGGTGACGTCACCATCACTTAGTTACAAATGGCGGATATTGGTATTTGTGTGGGGAGCGGTAGTGTAGTGGTGAGTGCGCTACGCACGAAAGCGACGACCCGAGCTCGATTCTTGCTCACGGCCAACACCAATACCTGGTGTGATGGGTGAACATCGCCACCAGGGAGACAAAAGCAGCGGGCCGTGATGCTGGCCACCCACCCCCTCGTGTGCCACAGTGGCGGCCATCTTGGGCGCTGCTCGCTGAGAGAACTTGCTCCACACATCCTGTGAAGGCTACACGGGGGATTGTTGTCGTTGTGGTGTCTTTGTGTGTGCATGCGTGCCCCGTTTGTTGTGGTGACTCATTGCCCCCTTCCGACTACAAGCTAGCATCAATGTAAGTTTAAACAAAGTTAGTTTTCTATTCATGCAAATGTATTTTATATTTAATTTACTATACAGTACATTTTTCAGTATTAGATGCAAATCTACAACATTTATTCTTAATTGTGAGTTTAACAACGCTTCCCTCTTTGTTGAACCGTAAGACATTTTATAACCGAGTCGGCATTTAAATACGCTGCATTATTGTTTTCCGACTTATGAACCATTCGACTTACGAACGAGTCTCATGAATAAATTACGTGCGTAACCCGAGGACTGCCTGTATGGGATACAATTGACCATATGGGATACGACTGCATACAATTGGGTTTATTAGGAAACACATCACGACCGTTAGCTGATTTGTCCACCAGGTGGCAGACTGAGCTCGAGTTTGAGTCTTGGTTGGTACTGACCTGAGACTCTCATGCAGGGGATCCTGAAAAACACACCCGCATTTCACATCAACATTGACATCCTAAACAGATCCCCACCTCCACACAGTCGCCTGCTATTTACAGCGGAGTGCGACATCAAGGAATTAGCAAATATCTGCACACTGAGAATGGAGAAAAAAGACAAAACCACTTTTTTTCAGGTCTAGTCCAGCACCTAAATGAGTGGCTTAATAACAACTCACGTGTTGAACTCTGAAAAAACTTAACTTGTTTAAAATTGTTACAAGGTAAATCCCACTGAGCTATGTCGCTCTATTTCAGAAGCAACCTGGCTATCACAAATGACAGTTCAACGAAGTGGCTTATCACGTGGGAAATTTATAGTAGCTGCCTAATACTCTGAAAGTATTATGTTGATTATAAATGTGGAAGAAAAAAACAGAGGACCCGGAGAAAAATCTACGGGACAATGGGGAGAGAGAGAAAAACGCAAAGTGTAAATATTCAGCAGGCTTCGTCAGTGTCGGGGTCAAACCCACGAGCTCCTGCATAGCAGGCGAGGTAAATGCGATGTTGTACTGGACAAGTCCATGTTTGAATGTCACACGGAAGCAAACGCGCATCTATTTTTGGACACCACCGCTTGTTCCCATATCGTAAAACACTGAAATAAGATTGCCAACAATGTCAACGTCTCACAGGGTGCTGCGCCTCTGCTGGTTGTAGATAAACCCTCTGATAAACAAATGATATGAGTATAAACCATAAACATAGTTTTTATACCTTACCAGGTAAGGCCCATTGAGCTATGTAGCTTTGCTTCAGAAGTAACCTTGCCACAAATGATAACTCAAGAAAGTGGCTTATCGTGTGTAAATTTATAGCAGCAAAATACTCTAAACAGGTGATGTTGATTCTAAATTTGGAGGGGAAAAGTGGAGAAACTGAAAAAAATACACGCATGCACGAGGAAAGAGAGATATGCAAACTCCGAATATACAGCAGACGTCAGGGTTGTTATCGAACCCACGACCTCCTGCATACCAGGCGAGGTAGTTAACATCTCCTAGCCACCACGGCGAGTGAATGGAGGTGGTGCCACCTGCAGGAAGGTGAGCGGGTCCTGCACGGTGAGGGCAGCGAGCAGCTGGTTGATCTCCCGCTCCAGGCCGCGTGCTCTGCTCTCGTAGCGAGCGATGTCCGCCTGGATGCGGGACAGCACGGAGCGGCCCTCCTCGTCCACGCGCTCCAGCGCCTCCCTCTCCTCCTCTCTCAGCTGCTCCCTCCGGCGCTCAAACTCTCGGATGATCCGCGCCTTGTTCCCACGCAGAGACTCCTACACAGTGATACGATGACGCGCTCTTGAAATGCAACACGACACAGTGCGATGTGACGTCATGAAGGACTTCGACATGGCCACGTCTCATTACTCCGTACAAAGAGGCGGGTGACTTAATTTTTGAGAACGTCGAGTAATGAAATGCATGAAAGGAGGAGATTTAGTGAGAATAGCTGGGAACACAAGTCTCTGGCTCCAGGTCCATCAGCACCGGAACTCCTCAGGGCTGCGTCCTTTCCCCTCTGCTCTTCTCCCTGTATACCAACAGCTGCACCTCCAATCATCTGTCCGTCAAACTATTGAAGTTTGCGGATGACACCACCCTCATTGGGCTGATCTCTGGTGGGGATGAGTCTGACTATAGGTGGGAAGCTGACAATCTGGTGACCTGGTGTAGCCAGAACAACTTAGAGCTAAATGCTCTAAAGACAGTTGAGATGGTTGTGGACTTCAGGAAGAATACAGCACCACTCACCCCCATCACCCTGTTAGACTCCCCAGTAAAAATTGTAGAGTCCTTCCGCTTCCTGGGCACTATTCTCTCCCGGGACCTCAAGTGGGAATTGAACATCAGCTCCCTCACCAAGAAAGCTCAACAGAGGATGTACTTTCTACGGCAGCTGAAGAAATTCAACCTGCCAAAGACAATGATGGTGCAATTCTATACAGCGATCATTGAATCCATCCTCACCTCCTCCATAACCGTCTGGTACGCTGCTGCCACTGCCAAGGACAAGAGCAGACTGCAGCGTATCATCCACACTGCTGAGAAGGTAATTGCCTGCAATCTACCGACCCTCGAGGACCTGCACACGACAAGGTCTATGAGGCGAGCGAGGAAGATTATGGCCGATTTCTCCCACCCTGGACACTCTCTGTTTCAGCTACTCCCCTCCGGCAGAAGGCTTCGGTCCATCAGGACCAAAACCTCACGCCATAAAAACAGTTTCTTCCCATCTGCTGCTGGCCTGTTAAACAAGGCCAAGGGCTAACACTGTTTTTAACATTTGATCTACATAACGACACGTTGCTGATATTAACTATGTTTCCCTATTTGTATTTTTAAATTATATCTTAAAGCTATTTTATATTCGATATTTATTTAATTTTATATACTTCAGCCCCTTAGTGTTAGACTTTTAACCCTTATTATAGTAAGACTTGTTTAAAACTTATTTAAGATTTTAGATTCCTATATGTTGAATGTATGCACCATCCTGCCAAAGTAAATTCCGTGTCGGTGTGAACTTACATGGCGAATAAAACCCTTTCTGATTCTGATATTCATGGGCACTCATGCCAAATGCTAAGTACCCGTATTGTTTGTGTGTTTTTGTCTGTACCTGCACGTGTCTATGTGTGTCTGTACCTGCACGTGTCTGTGTGTCTCTCTGTACCTGCACGTGTCTGTGCATCTCTCTGTACCTGCACGTGTCTGTGTGTTTCACTCTGTACCTGCACGTGTCTGTGTATCTCTCTGTACCTACACGTATCTGTGTGTCTCTCTGTACCTGCACGTGTCTGTGTGTTTCACTCTGTACCTGCACGTGTCTGTGTATCTCTCTGTACCTACACGTATCTGTGTGTCTCTCTGTACCTGCACGTGTCTGTGCGTCTCTCTGTACCTGCATGTGTCTGTGTGTTTCTCTGTACCTGCCCGTGTCTGTGTGTCTCTCTGTATCTGCACGTGTCTGTGTGTATCTCTGTACTTGCACGTGTCTGTGTGTCTCTCTGTACCTGCACGTGTCTGTGTGTCTATCTCTACCTGCACGTGTCTGTGTATCTCTCTGTACCTGCACGTGTCTGTGTGTCTCTCTGTATCTGCACGTGTCTGTGTGTCTCTCTTTACCTGCACGTGTCTGTGTGTCTCTCTGTATCTGCACGTGTCTGTGTGTCTCTCTGTACCTGCACGTGTCTGTGTGTATCTCTCTACCTGCACGTGTCTGTGTGTCTCTGTACCTGCACGTGTCTGTGTGTCTCTCTGTACCTGCACGTGTCTGTGTGTATCTCTCTACCTGCACGTGTCTGTGTGTCTCTCTGTACCTGCACGTGTTTGTGTGTCTCTCTGTACCTGCACGTGTTTGTAGGCACCCTTGAGCTGCTGTGTCCGTGATTCTGTCATAGTCTTCTTCTCCTCTCTCTCCGTCTTCTCGAGTCTGAACGCCTCCTATACACGGGGTAGACAAATACGCGATGTTTGGTACTCCCATCATTGTCATCATCATCTGGCCCATGTCTTTAACCTGGATCCTTGCAGGCAGGTTTCATGGATCTCCCAGCGATAATCATTGCCCTTTTCAATCTTTCAACCTCCGAGGTTTTAGGTGGTCATTAGGAGGCAGCACAACAGCCGTGTCTGAGGTAGGTGGCTGGATCACAGCGAGGTGTATTGAGGAGTCCCCACTACCACGCTTGTGTTTTCTTCAGTTTTTCCCAACAATGGAATCTCGCGGAACTGACAACCATAACCCCCTGTGATATCTACAGCACACACTTTGCGTGACAGTGCGGTAAACACCAAAATTTAAATCCGAAATCTTACAGGAAACCAAGCTGAGTGCCAGAGCGGTATTAGGGTACAGACAGCTCTGGTGCTGATAGGGCTGCTGCTGGGGCGTATTGGGACAAGTTGGACAGGACTCAGGGGAAGGCGAGCCATGTGACCAGGTTCACAGCATGCTAACCACTACACCACTGCTCTCCAAAGCAGGAACAACCGCATACTCATACACAGTTTAGACATTCCGAGAAATGCAGTGTATGTGATACTAGTAATTTAAGGAATATTGCTACAAGTAAATAGATGCAGATTAAGTTTAACAAGTCGGCTTTGGCGACCAATACTATTCATAAAATATCTATTTTTGGGTTAGGTCGTGTAAATATAAATGTGTCGTTAAACCCGCCACCACCCGACTCAGTCAATTAGTAAGGTTCGTCATGTAAACACAACGTGCCAATTAGTGACTAGTTTAGCACCACCAGTGTGTAGGAAAGTAACCCACGACATTTACGATTAGTGACTAGTTCAGCACCACCGGTGTGTAGGAAAGTAAACCCACAACATTTACCATTCGAGTACCATGACGTTTTGCTTCACTACTAATTACAACCAGCATCATCAGGCGACAGCCAGAATTGAATACGCAGAGTAGCATTGTCAGTAGCAGCAAACACAATAATGTCAATTTTAACACTATATTAACACTCTAACGATAGAGGAATATTACTAGCAGCAACAACGACAACAGAAACAACAAACACATCCATAGTCATGATGATGATGATTATTGACTTGAATATCCTTCATTGTGATGTTTGACTTAAGCTGTCCCCCATTTGATTGCCTCTGCCAGGGCCTGACACTGGCGGGATTAAGCGCTGTGAAAGTGAAACTCTGCCCACGCCAAGTTCCACCCTGTCTGCTTGCCGTGTGCCCTTAGTCCCGCACTCTGTTGCCCCATTTCAGCTGCCAATAAAAGCGTGGCAGGCTAAACGCTCTGGTGGTTGGCTAAGCTTCACCGTGGCAGCGCTCAACCACAATCCACTGTTCTGTCACGGAATGCAAATACACGGCGTCTATGTTAGAGGCAGGGTGGCATTTTAGACACCAAACATTTTGCAACAAAATCAAATCTAAATCTGCCCTATGGACAATCAACCTGTGCCTGGTGGCCTGTCTCTACCACTGGAATGTCTTCTGATTTGCCTCCTTTAAGCTCATGGTCAGTGCACTTTAAAGCCGTCTCACGTTTGAAGTATCTTGCGTTAGTCCACATTTCTCTCCACATATTATTGCTACTCACAAGTACGAATCTTATTATGTGAAGTGTATTTTACAACTTTGCCAGCCATGTCACAAAGTACTTTGTCTTGTAACTAAACCATGGAACACCCTACTTTGCTAAACATTAAAAACAACATTGCCATCTTCCGTGTCTCTGCTGTCTACCGTGTGCCAGTTTTACATTCCGTGTTGTACAAAGTGATTTGATTGACCGTCACAATGCTGACACAATAGGAGTTACCTAATAATGCAAATCTAAATGATAAAATACAGACCCTATATCTGAACAACACACACAGAGAATGCTGTAGTCACACTGAGGGATATTGGATTACAGCAGCGATTTATATATCACCTGTTTTGTCCGTTGTGCATTTTCCACTGGAATGACCTCATGCCCTCTATGTCCTCCAGCGATGGTGCAGACAGTGCAGACCAGGCTCTCATCTTGTTCACAGTAGAACTTGATCTGCTCCTGTCTGTGCTGCTGGCACCGTCGCCCCTCCAAGTTCGCGATGGGATCCACCATGGCGTGGTCTCTCAACCTGGGATTCTCTACATGAGGCCTCAAGTGCGTTGCACAGAAGTACATCTCACATCTCAGGCAGGTCTTCACTGCAGGAGTTTGGCCGTCACCGCAGATGTCACACACGACAGCCGTGGCCATCCCGTCCCCAACTCTGAGCTGCTCCGCCAGGTTGGCGAGGGCCACGTTCCTCCTCAGCTGGGGTCGCACAGGGAAAGTCGCTCGGCACTGCGGGCAGCTGAAGCTGCTCGCCGTCTCCCAGGCGTCATCCAGGCACCGCAGGCAGAACGAGTGTCCACAGCTCAGCGTGGAGGGGCAGACGAACGTGTCCAGGCATATGGAGCAGCGCAGCTCACTATCCACACTCTCACTGGGAGTCGCGCTCGCCATGACCCAAGGCGTTGCTGGGATCGCTCGCTGTGTGGTTCAGAGAGACCCTGGACCAGGACCTCTCTCTTATAGCGACGGTGAAGAAGGAAGTAAAATATTTAAAATATTTGCATTGTCGTCACTGACATCACGAGTCACTGCCTAGAATGTGAACCCGCGCCCCGAAGTGTGCAAACAGCAGCCTCAAGGTGAACACGGCTACTGTACACACCTTGCCACTTAAATAAATGAGTGCTGTTGTTAATATAAAGCAGTGAGGCTCAGTTGCTGTGGCTCATTCGTCAGATGAGTGTCGAGAGATAAACTCATCCTTCGACAGCAAGTTGATGGCAAGATGTTATCTCCCTCGCCCGGTATACAGGAGGTCGTGGGTTTGATCCCGATCCTGATGCCTGCTTTATATTTATAGTTTGCGTCTCTCTCTCTCCGTGGTCGAATTTTTCTCCGGGCCCTCCGGTTTTTCTCTCCACATTTACAATCAACATTACGCGTTTAGAGTAGTTGGCTGCAATACATTTCCGCGTGATCAGCCGTAATTTGTGGCCAGGTCGTTTCTGAAAAATAGCTACACAGCTCAGTGAGCTTTAGCTGCTAAAATAAAATATATATTTAGCATAGTTGTAGATATCTCATGATATCCTGTAACTCCATCTCCGTGTAATTACCCCAACGTGACAAGTTGCTTGAATGTCATCGTGGCAGCAGAAAATAAATTTGCGTGTCGCCTCTCGTGACAGATCCTGGAATCTTGAGCCTTTTGCTAGCAGTGTGACTCTATCACCAACTCTACCTGCCTCCATCACCCACTGCTGGCGATATCGCCGTCTCTCACTCTCACCTTGTCCGAGACTGCAGATTCCCGTGCCGGCCATTCACAGCCGCACCCACCGCTAACTTCACCTGCGTTGTTTCACATTCACACGCACGGCTACTCAACACGCATGTACACACAGCAACACAAATGCCTATCGGCGTTCACCATTATTGTAAAACAAATAAACCAAATAAAACTAAACTATTTTCATGTTACCAGGTGTAATGCCCCACAAAGCTATTAGAATATTCTTTTTCCGAAGCGACCTGCCCATCACAAATGATAGCTCAACAAAGTGGCTCATCATGTTGAATGTGCATAGCAGCCGAATAATCTAAATACTGCACTCTAAACGCTGCTTGAACCCGGAGACGCTCTCTTGGGCTTTGCGGGTTGTTCCCGGCAAATAACGAATGCCTTGGACTCTACACCCCAGTCGGACTCGTGGGAAAACCAGAACTGGATTACGCTGGACACACGACCTGGACTCATCCACTTTACTTACTAACGGATAAAAACGCGGCACTGCGTTTTAAAGCTTCCTTCTAGAAGGTCACCAATGCGAGCGAAGGGGGTTCCCACGATGTCCATGGCTCATTCCTCGGTACAGCAGCAGCAGCAGCGAAGGCTCAGTCCTCAGTGAGGCGCAGTGGCTCCACGCCAGGCAGGCAGAATGATCCGCCTCGGGTTTTACAGCCGACAGTGTCCCGGGAGAGCCGCTGAGGTGACAGCTCAGCACCCCTCGGGTGCCAAGCAGCCCACACCCGGCTACACATTAAGTTACACTCACTAACTCACACACTCACTCACACACACTCTCTCACTCACACACACTCTCTCACACACTCACTCACATACTCACTCACACACTCACTCAATCACACTCTCTCACTCACACACTCGCTCAGTCAACAACCGACATTCGCCACTATGTGGCGGTGACGTCACCACGATGCTTGTGCCAGGCCATGTGCACCTTGAGGCCGCATGAAGTGTTGAACGGCCGCTGGCAGGAGGTCACGGGGCAGACCCAAGTGCCACGGGTCGACTGACTGAGATGACTGGATGATACACCACTTGTACCCTCTACTGTGCCAACCTGCTGTGCTTTAGCCACCCGGCACTCTGCTCGCTGTTGTGAGCGTCGCTCCTCCGCCCTCCGTTGTTGTTGGAGGGCGACTGCCTCCAACTGCCCAGTAGCGTCCTTCACGAGCCTCCTCCACTGAGGCCGATCTTGACAACACTGGTAACAGTCATCGGCAAGTCCACTCAGCTCCACGTCCTCCGTCACCACATCACTCCATCTCTTCTCTCGCCCGTGCCACGCCCGTTTAGCCCCCTCGATCCGGCCAAACAAAAGCTGTTTAGGCATGCGGTGGCTGGGCATGCAGGCTACATGACCCAGCCAACGCAGCCGTGACTGCCGGAGGAGCTCACCGATGGGACCTTGTCCAGATCTTTCAAGGATTTGTGAGCTCCTCACACAATCCAGCCTGGTTAAGCCCAGGATGGATCGTAGGCAGGCTAGCCTAAATGTTTCTAACCGGCGAAGATGTTCCATTAGGGGGGTCCAAGTTTTGCAAGCGTAAAGAAAGGAGGGATTGACTGTGGCCGAGAAGACTCAAAGCTTCGTGCGGAGCGACAGACCAGGTAGCTTCCACACAGCGTTACGCAACCGATGAAAATAGAATGCCGCTCGACTGATTCGGAGTGAGACTTCTGCTGTTAAACCGGAGCCGGTCATGAGCACACTGCCCAGGTATGGAAAACTCTCCACTCTCTCCACAACTGCCCCATCACCGATTGGGAGTTGTGGGGGTGGAGTGTCCAATGGTACAAAATACCCAGGCAGGTGCTTAGTTTTGGTGGGGCTGATGGTAAGGCCCCACCTCTTAGTGGCACGTTCCAGTCTCATCAGCAGCGTCTCCAACTCCTACGCTGAATGAGCAGCTATTACCAAATCATAGGCATACATAACGTGGTTGAGCAATAGTGAGCCATCCCTTAACTGCACCCGGGCATCGATCAGCCTCCCATTATATCTGTACCAAATTGAAATACCCCCGGTACAGCTATTGAAGGCTTCACGAACTACGTGGTCAAAATATATGTTAAATAATGTAGGAGCCAGAGGAGATCCCTGTCGCACCCCAAGGTGTACAGGGAATGGCTCTGACTTCCGGCCATGTAGTTTTACCCAGGCCTGCTCACCATCCTGAAGGTCCTTAATGATCGTGAGCAGAGGGTCAGGGACTCCGAAAGCACGAAGAACAACCCAGAACCCAGGCCTACTGATGGTATCATAGGCCTTGACCAGGTCAATAAAGCAGAGATGTCGGTCTTGTTGGAATTCCCTACACTTCTGCTGCAGCAGACGGACAGAAAATATGGTATCTGTGCAGGACCGCCCTTTCCTGAAACCGCATTGAGGCTCCGCAAGCCTCTCCTCAGCGTGCCTAGCAAGGCGATGTTAAATAATCCTTGCCAGGACCTTTCCCGACACACTGAGGAGTGAGATCCCCCTGTTTTTATTACAGTCTGTGTGGTCCCCCTTCTTAAGGAGGGGGACCACCAGGGCATCCTTCCAATCATGCGGAACCCGTCCAGTGGTCCTGACTGTTGTTATGATGTCATGTAGGGCAGTCTGTGCACAAACGCCACCCTCCCTCAGCATTTCGCTTGGGAGATCATCTCTGCCCGGTGCCTTTCCTGGTCTCAGACTCCGGATCGCCTTCACTACTTCCTCAATAGATGGCACCTCAGCCAGCCACTCACAGGGGGTGACTTCGTCTTCCAATATTTGAGGCACCGCAGACTCAGCAGGGTCACCCCACTTTGCGCCACGATGTTTTCCTGGCTGAAAGATTTTCCCACCCCAGGACCTCACAGAAATGCTCAGCAAATCTGCAAACCTGTTCCTAGGGGTCGGAGATTGGATCACCGTTTTTCCCCTAATGATGGTAATAGGTGTGGCGCTGCAGGTTACTTTTTTGATGGAGTTCAATAGGGATTTGTGATTGCGGGCCACTGAGGCAGACTCCATCTCCTCAGCAACCCGCGACCACCACCCATCCTTGCAGCGCCTCACAGCTCTCCCAACCTCAGAGCGAAGGCTGCGGTAAGCCTCCTCGTTCTCTGACGTGGGATGCTGTAGCCGATGAAAGTGGGCCTGTCGCTTTTTCTCAACCATCCTGAACACCTCCTCTGTCTGCCAGGGTCTATGGGGAGGTCTGGACCGCGTACCCAAAGCAGCCATTGCAACTGCATGAGTCACAGTCCTAAACCTCGCCAATTTACCCTCGACATCAGGAGAAGTAGGGACGATGCCAACCCCAGCTGCAAGTGATGATGAAATTCTCGCTAGCAACTTTCATCAGATAACAGACCAGGCCACCTTAGGTTGGAATGGGGTCCAGGATGTACACCCACCACCGGAGTGGTAGAATGGCAGGCGCATGTTACAGATGACTAGTCGATGGTCAGAGGGCAGATCAGCTCCACGGTAGGTCCTGGTGTCAAGGACATGGGCCCGCATCCGCTGTTCCGTCACTATGTAGTCCAGCAGATGTTCTTGCTTGGACCCGGCATGCATCCATCATGTTGTGTGGATGCGCCGATGCCGGAACAGCGTGTTGCTAATTACAAGCCCACGGGATGCACAAAAATCTAGCAGCCTCCTACCATTGTTATTGAGCTGATCTGGCCCATGCCTTTCAATCACTCCAGACCAGGTGCCAGCATCATGACCAACTCGGGCATTGAAGTCACCCAACAAGATGACTCTATCCCGAGGGGCCACTTTCGCCAGCACCTGTGACAGGAGGTTATAGAAGGCATTTGACTAATCGGCCTTGTCTGCATCCCTCCACGGATGTTCGTCTTCGGTGGGGGCATAAGTAACCACGACCACCACTCCTCGCCTCCGGTTGATTGGAAGGCGAGCCCAAAGTAGCCTGGGGCTTACAGCATCCCACACCTCACCACCACGCTCCCACTCGCCTTTCATTCTTTTGTTCAGAAGAAGAGCCACACCCTATTGTTTGGCAGACTCCTGCCTCGAGTAGAGGACTGTCCACCCCTCATGGTGGCAGGAGCCAGAGCCGGTCCACCGGACCTCCTGAATGTCACAGAGATCCAGGCGGTACTGGTCCAGCTCCCCACAGAGGAGTGGCAGCCTCTCCTCCGCAGTGAACGTTCGACCATTCCACATGGCCATTCGGTAGTGGTTTTCCGTTGTTTCTGGAGGAGCCCCGAGGGTAAAGATTCAATCACCTGGCTCCGCCAAATGGGGTTTGGCCAGGAGATGTCATAGACGCCTGTCCCCCCGAGGCCTCTGGCACAAGATTATTAGTTACATATTTAAGTCGTGGTTTAGTGGTAATTTATATAAGGTGGAGGGGTTACCAGCCCCTCGAACCTGTCCAGAGCCCCTATTTAGCCATTGTGGTGGTCACAGACGCCATGAAGGGAGAGGGCCAATCGGAATTGGCCCTCCCCCCCACAGCACTGTCCACGACAGCGTTGCCCATCCCGCACCGCAAGGAAGTAGGGGGTTGTTTTGCGGGACACACACACTCACTCACACACAAACTCATTCATAAACACACTCACTCACACACGGGCCTATGGTCTCTCTCTCTCTCTAACTCACCACTTGTATAAAGCGTGTTTCTAGTCTGTGTGTCTCTAGTATGTGTCCGCCTGTGTTGTATCTATGCCTTTTCCAAAAAATAATATTAAGAGTGATATTACCTATTTTTAACGTAACAGTTTTTTCTCTCCAATTTTCTGGATTTAGCGCGGTCAAAAAAAAGGCTTAATACGAATTACATCAATTATCCACGCCCATAATAACATGTATTCCAGGGCATAACCAGAGCCTGCTCAACCGCCTTTGTCTTCCCAGTGGCGCCCCTCAAAACCATGTATGGCCTTCGGCCAAGAAAGTTACAAAATTTGCACATGAACGACGAATGCACGCATTAAATTTCGATTTAAAGCTTTCGTGACTGCAAGGATTCATCTTCTTTGGTGCTTTTGGTAAAGTCACGTAGAAAGAGAATAAAATAACACGATAAAATTCTCACGACATTTCGGCCACAACGCAAGCGGCCGTCTTTACTGAAAGAACCAAAGAAGATGAATTCACGCATGTGTAGAGGTGTTACGGGAGGGGGACACGCGATTGTAGGGCGGTGGCCACAAACACATCTGCTACGGCCACCACCCTGGGGGGCCGTGGGGGACGCTGTGATCCCTCCCAGCCCCGCCCCTCAGTGAGGGACAGTATAAAAGGTGGGACCCGGAGAGCTGAGAGGCAGTTCGACTCAAGCAAGATGAAGAGCCAGTGAAGAAAGAAGACCGACTAGCTAGACCCTGGAACTCCTTTGACCCGCTGTCCTTTTGAGGGCCGGGCAAGGCAAGCCAGGGTGCGACACCAGAGCCGCGAGGCCCGATGTCCTTCTGAGGGCCGGACTCGTGTGGCTGGTGATCGGGACCTGCGCCGAATCTGGGGAGATCAGAGAGCCTCCGGAGATAGTGCCAGTTTAGAGGGAACCAGGGAGCTAGCATGGGCTAAAGCTCGGGGAACATTCCCTCTATAGAGTACGGGTGAAGAGGCCATTACCTCTTCAAGTATCAGATTCGTTACTTAATTGAAGTGTCTATAAAAAATACGTATTGCCTCTAAAGAACAGTCTCCGACGTCAATAAGGCCACTACAACTGGGGTCAGAAGTGGTTCTTACCTGCACGAGATGGATACGAGGAACACAGTTCGTGCACGCGAACCAGGCCAAGTTGACGACCCTGCAGAGGCGGGTCCGCATGAGTGGGAGACGGAACCTGGGGCGATGCCGGCGCTTCAACAGCCATCGCAGCCACAGGGCACGCCGCCACAATCGGGGGGTGGGCTTCGGGATGCTCACTCCCGCCTCGCTGAATTACTGCTCGCCGCCGCCTCCATACTTGAAGAAATTACCGAAACGGGAGGAGCGGGGGCGAGAGAGAGTGGGGGAAGAATCGGCGCCAAACGACCATTCCCGCCACAAACACGGTGCCGCAAATCGAAATTGCCGCAATTTCCGGGGTGGACCACGGGAGTGGTGGGAGCCGGGCACACCACGTGGGAAGCGGCACCCAACCACCCTTGCCACGTCATCCCCAAGCGACGGGCACGGCCGTAGCCAACCAGTTCTGTTGCCATCCGGGCTTGCTGTATGGATGCATAATCGGCTATGTAATGGGATCCATGTTGGGACAAATAATATTGAGGTTGATGAGCTGCTGATTGGGATTCTGTGGATTCATCGGGTAGATGCGAATGTCACGCTCGAATGGCGGCTCGCCATCCTCGTTGACGAAAACCATCGCGACTTCGTTTGATGTTGGTGCATTGTATCGTAATTGACCCGAATGACGATCATGTCTCAGGACCATGCTGACCAATGGAATTTCTTCTCCTGCTTGAAGTGCACGGTCAACGTCTCGTGATTCGACTTTGCGAATCTGTTGTGCCGGTAGAAAAAGCAATCGAATTTAGTCCAGGATAGGTTGATGACACTGATAATTCACGGTGTGCTGTTCATGGATCTCTGTTGCTTGCGTGCTGTCAAGTATGTACAGCTGCACGTACTGCGGTGCTTGATTGTCAAGCGGCTGCAGGTGAGATGTGCGGTGATATGTCTGGCTGTGAACCTTGAAGACATATGGGCCTCGTTCTGGCAAATCGACGATCTTCGCTCCCATCGACACGAAGGAGACCGCGCTGTTGTATGATCGTATATGATCACGGAAGTGAGCATGATTCGGATGAGTTGGGTCAGTCAGCAATGCGAGAAGAAACTCAGGATATTCCAGCTCAGCTCGGTTGATGTCCTTTGGCTTTGGCAACTTGAATTTGTCCTTACGGCAGCACGAAGTGAATTTCCCATCAACAGGGCGTTCTGAGATGAAGTTCCTCGAGCCGCAGAACTGGCAGATGATGTTCAGTGGACTGAAATTGTGCGCCTGTACTCGAGTCTCATCGAAATTGATGGCTTAATTACGGATTGCTTGTCTCTGATCCTCTGGAACTACGCGCTGGCTCTGAACGACCACTGCATGCCGAGACTACGACTGTTCAGGAGTTTCTGCCGCAATTCGAAGTCGATGGGCTGTGGCATCTGCTTCACGCCGCCACTCCAATTGCTCAGCAGTTTGTCGATTGATGTAACGTTGCTGAGATTCACAATGTGTTACATGAATTCTCTCGAGCGACTCCAGACTTTGCTTGGCCAACCAACTTTGCTTTGGTTCGTTTGCCTTTCGATGCAAAGATCTGACGGGATCTTTGTCCTCGTCCATAATTTGTTACTGGAAGTGAAAAAATCTTTAAGGAACATTATGAAGGCAAATAGAGACAAGAGCAGGCTGCCCTCCTCTTGGCCTCTCCTCGCTCTTATCTCTCTCTCTCTCAAGCATTCATCATATTCATCATAGAAAGATAAAGTAGTGTGCTTACCAACGTAATCGAACGTCTGTCCCTGCGACTTGTTGATTGTGATAGCGTATGCGGGGAGAATGGGAAATTGTCGTCATCGCAAAACAAATGGCAAAGTCGTGTAAAGGGGGCCAAGTCGATTCTGCGAATCGATTCTGGGAATCAACACGGAATCGCCTCGTTCTCTCTCTCTCAAGCTTTCATCATGTTCATCATAGATTGATAAATTTCGATTTAAAGCTTTCGTGACTGCAATGATTCATCTTCTTTGGTTCTTTCGGTAAAGTCACGTAGAATGAGAATAAAATAATAAATTGATAAAATAAAATAACACAATAATATTCTCACGACGTTTTGGCCACAACACAAGCGGCCTTCATCAGGTGAAGGGACGAGACTGTCTGGTAGGACAGCACTGGAGTGAAAGAGCCACGTTCAGATCACGGCCTTTAAGCTGTGTGAGAGGAACAAAGCGCCTTGACAAAGGAATTAGCATATAATTTAGCATTTAAATGGCTGAATGATTAGCTTGTGACTGGTCACAGAAATAGTTATGTTAAAAGTTAAAGCATACACATCCGCAGAGGCACCCCTTGACAATGGAATTAGCATAGAATTTAGCGTTGAAATAGCTAAGTTAAAGCATACACATCCGCAGAGGCACCCCTTGACAATGGAATTAGCATAGAATTTAGCATTGAAATAGCTGAGTGATTAGCTTGTAACTGCTCACAGAAATAGCTACGTTAAAGTCAGACCATACACATTCACCGAGGCACTTAGTACAAATCAAACAGGAGAATTTAGCATTGAAATAACTAGGCGAATTTAGCATTGAAATAACTGAGTGATTAGCTAGTGACTGGTCACAAAAATGACTATGTTGAAGTCAAGGCCTACACATCTGAGCTATTCACAGTACTATATAGTGAACCAATAAAAACTAAAATATGAATTACCTTAATGTTATCAATAAACTCTATATTCTCCAATCAGCTAAGCTACCAACAATAAGTCGTTATATATCACAATGCTATATGGCGAAAAAATGGGTGGATTCTTACCCTCAACTTTAGCACCACGGATAGCTACGGGCCCCGTTCAGACGGAAGAGTTCGTCCATGGTCGGAACAGAGGAGGGGGAGAGAGACAGCTGCGAGGCCCTAGTATACTCCATGTTGTAAAACCATACCATTAACCGTGGTGTGAGAGGTATTAAGAGGCAATGCTGGCGAAAGAGCTGCGGTCTGAAGGTCATCATAAAAATACCATTAATTAAGAACAGAAATGATTTAAAACATCTTTCCAGTGGTTACTAAGCCAGAATCCATCTTCTCGGTTGAAATTGTCTCTGTGCTTGTATATGTGAATGGCCTCATGAACGAATCTCTCATGGTAGCCGGTTGGTTTGCAAAGAACCTCCCTCTTGGAGAAGTCAATGTCATGTGAGCCCACTGAATTATAACAGTGATCTGCCACGGCAGAGGAGTTCGTCCTACCGTGTTTCAAGTCTGCTTTATGTTCGCGGATGCGGTCCGAGATATGTCTTTTGGTTTCTCCAATGTAGCTACTACCACAGAGGCACTTTAGTTTGTAAACGCCCAGGTACTGTATATCTGGAACAGCATCTTTTATAGATGGAACTAAATCACGGATTTTATGTACTGTGTTGAATCGGACCTGGATCTTGTGTTTATTCAGGATTTTGGAGATCTTTTTAGTGACCCCTGCAATGTAGGGTAAGGTGATGGTTTTGAGTGGCTCTACAAGAGGATCCTTCTTCATGACTGGAGTGATGGCTTTGCGGATTGTGTAGTCGGAGTAGCCATTAGCCCTGAGAGCCTGGTGTACGTGCTTGAGTTCACTGGTAATGTGTTCCTGGTCGGAAATGCATTGGGCTCTATGGTATAGAGTCTTGATGAGGGAGTTCTTCTGGGATGGATGGTGGTGGGAATCCGGTTTCAAGTAAGCATCTGTATGGGTAGCTTTCCTGTAGACAGAGTGGCTCATTGAACCATCATGTCTCCTTTTAATTAAGACATCCAAAAAGGGTAGTTTGCCATCTTTTTCGACCTCCATGCTCAGATGTGTAGGCCTTGACTTCAACATAGTCATTTCTGTGACCAGTCACTAGCTAATCACTCAGTTATTTCAATGCTAAATTCGCCTAGTTATTTCAATGCTAAATTCTCCTGTTTGATTTGTACTAAGTGCCTCGCTGAATGTGTATGGTCTGACTTTAACGTAGCTATTTCTGTGAGCAGTTACAAGCTAATCACTCAGCTATTTCAATGCTAAATTCTATGCTAATTCCATTGTCAAGGGGTGCCTCTGCGGATGTGTATGCTTTAACTTTTAACGTAACTATTTCTGTGACCAGTAACAAGCTAATCATTCAGCCATTTCAATGCTAAATTATATGCTAATTCCTTTATCAAGGCGCTTTGTTCCTCTCACACAGCTTAAAGGCCGTGATCTGAACGTGGCTCTTTCACTCCAGCGCTGTCCTACCAGACAGTCTCGTCCCTTCACCTGATGAAGGCCGCTTGTGTTGTGGCCAAAACGTCGTGAGAATATTATTGTGTTATTTTATTTTATCAATTTATTATTTTATTCTCATTCTACGTGACTTTACCGAAAGAACCAAAGAAGATAGATTGATAAAGTTGGGCGTTTATATTATTAATGAGTCGACCTAAAGAGGTGGGAAGGCCGTTTCACAATAAACAAGGCTACAGACACACACCACACCAGGGGCAATTAAGGACATCTGCGCTCACACAATCTTGGGATGGCCACTGAAGGGAGGGGAGTTTTAGAGGGGTTATGAAATCAGGTGTCAGGATGTCCAGGCAGTCAGAACAAAGGGGCAATGAGGCTGAACAGATCAATGCAAGGGGCGTGATAGGAGGAGGAGATTTGGGCTTCTGATGTGGCTGAGGGAAGAAAACCCTATACAATCTTGATTTGAAGCTTTCGTGACTGCTGGAATCCATACTCTTTGGTTCTTTTGGTAAAGTCACGTAGCTGTAAAATGAAATAAATCACGAAGTTTCGGGCACAACACAAGCATCCGTCATCAGGTGGGAAAGCATGGTCTGCTGCTGAGGCAGACTGTTTTAAAAGGTTTGAAATGGGTGTAGCCCTAGGGTCATAAAGAAGTGGCCGAGGCTAGTAATGTTAATGTGAGAAATTAGCATGTAACTGTAAGAACAGAGAGCGGCCTCCTTGACGAGGGCAAGGAAATGGCTATGTTAATGTGAGATATTAGCATGTTCATGTGAAATCGAAAAGTGGTGCAATCCAAAAGCGGCCTCGTAGACGAGGGCATGAAAGAGGCTTTGTTGATGTGAGAGATTAGCATGTTAATGTAAAATCTAAGAGTGGTGTAATCCAAAGGGCATGTGAGTGTGCAATCCAAAGGACATGTGAACATGAGAGTGCAATCCAAAGTCATGAGAGTGCAATACAAAGGACATGTGAGCATGAGAGATCTAAGAGAGTGGCATAGAGAGAGACACAGAGTCGGAATTAGCAGCTGACATAGGCAGGTAGGATGGAAACATCACAGTCAGTTAAGACTTTACCTGGTTAATAACGTCCTTCCAATTGTAATACGCAAGTGCTATCTCCTGCATAATTGAGGGGTTACACTTTACATACTGTCATATAGTTCACGCCTTATCAGTAGTAGGGTTCAATCTGGGGGGAAGGTGAATGGGCAGAGCTATCATGGAAGCCTCTGGAACGTTTTCGAAGGTTCCTGGAGGGGCGTGTCCAGAGGCGGGGCTTAGCCTCGCAAAAGCGAATATAAGCAGGGGGTAGCGGGAGGTCGGTGGTTGAAGATTGAAGAGAACCTCCCCGTCGCTGCTGCGGCTCGACCTCCAGCCACTAAGCCGCTCCCCAGCACGCCACCAGTAAGTGGTGCGGTTGAGAGCAGTGTGAGTGCCACATGGCACGTGGCAAGCGCAGTCACGCAAGAGAACAACAATGGCATTCGCGAGAACGAGAGGAGTTGTCACTGTGCAAGAACCTTTAATAAATATTCAATAAAGTTCTGCTGTGTCGGAGCCACTTATTACACAATGATTGCTCAGTTTGTACCCATCCTCTCGGTTGAAGTTGTGTCTGTGTTTATATATCTGGATGGCTTCATGAACAAATCTTTGACGGTAGCCGGTAGGTTTGCAGAGTTCCTCCGTCTTGGAAAAATCAATTTTGCGTGAGCCCACAGCGCTAAAACAATTATCGGCAACGGCAGAGGTATTGGTCCTACCTTGTTTCAGATCTGCCTTGTGTTCACGAACACGGCCGCAACAACAACTCAGTTTGTGGACACCAAGGTATTGCATGTCAGGAATCACATCCTTTGCAGATGGGATTAAATAATTGATTTTGTGTACTGTGTTGAAACAAACCTGGATTTTGTGTTTGTTTAAGATTTTGGAAATATTTTTGGTAACCCCTGCTATGTACGGTAAAGTGATGGTTTTGGTTGGATCCTCAGAAGGTGGTTTCCGCATGGCTGGGGAGACAGTTTTGCGGATTGTACGGTCCGAGTATCCATTCATTCTGAGGGCTTGGCGTACGTGCTCCAACTCACTGGCTAGGTGGTGCTGGTCGGAGATGCGTAGTGTTTTGAGGAAATTATTCTGGGCTGGATGGTGGTGGGAGTCAGGCTTTAGATAGGAATCCGTGTGGGTGGCTTTCCTGTAGACCGAATGTCCCAACGAGCCCTCAGGTCTCTTCTCGATCAAAAAATCCAGGAATGGTAGCTTGCCATCCTTTTCCACTTCCATAGTGAATTTGATAGATGGGTGTATGGAATTGATGTGGTTGAGAAATTGGTTCAGTGCTGGCAGGCCATGTGGCCAGATGACGAATGTGTCATCTACGTATCTCTTCCACTAGGAAGGACGTAGCGTGGATGTCTGGATGGCATCTGTCTCAAATTTATCCATGAAAACAATCACTACCATTGGCGATTATGGAGGATCCCTTGGGGTACCCTCATTTTGTTTGTAGAATGTACCATTCCACGTGAAGTATGTGTTGGTAAGGCAGTGCCTTACCAAAGTTGTAACATGTGAATTCAGTCCTTGTTGGACCAAGTCTTCAATGATTGCAATGGTGTCAGATACAGACACATTGGTGAACAGACAGACTACATCTAAATTGACAAGCAAATCATCTGGAGTTAGTGAGATGTCCTTTATTAGAGAAACCGAGTGAGCTGAGTTAAGTACAGCTGAGGTGGACTTGCCCAGGAAAGGAAGCAGGGTCTCATACAGAAATCGGGCCAGTTGAACAAGATCCGTTTAGCGTTAGGAGAAGTGACAGCAGCAGATGTCATTGTAAATTCGACCTATTATCTTGTTATCGCGGCATCTCATGAGAAAGGTTAGCGACTCGATCAGGTGAGCCTTCTTGTCTCGCAGTCTGTTTAAAGCTCTAACAGATGTGTGAAAACCATCCCCGTAGAGGTGGTTCAATCTTGATTTGAAGCTTTCGTGACTACAGAAATTCATCCTTTATAGAACTATAATTTCTTAACTTTGCTATCATTACTCTTTGATTCTTTCGGTAAAGTCACGTAGGTAGAAAATAATAGATCACGACATTTTGATCACAACACAATCGACCGTCATCAGGTGAGACAATTACAGCAGGGAAACTGCTTGTGTTGCGATCGAAACGTCGTGATTTTTTATTTTCTACCTACGTGACTTTACCGAAAGAATAAAAGAGTATGGATTCCTGCAGTCACGAAAGCTTCAAATCAATATTGACTATCATTAATAATGTTGAACATATTCTAGCTATCATTTATATTACCATACTTATCCTATCTATGATATTCATTACATAACCTATCCAGATTATAATTTACAATGTTATGCTTATCCTAGCAATTATTTCTAACACTACGTTTAATCTATCCATAGTAAAGACAGTCCCCAGGTTACGGACGGGGTTAGGTTTCAGAGAATGTAACCAGCATATCCCTATGTCAGAATCTGAACAATTTAGCCCCAAACTCAAGATAAAATCCCATAGCTGGAAATAGTTCAGTGGTTCTTAACCTGGGGTGCATCACGCACCCCCTGGGGTATAATCGAAAAGACAAATTAAGCACGTCACATTTAAGGGCAACCTTAAATGTGACAGGTTTCTCTCAGTCACATGAGCACGAACTTCAGCGAAAGAGGAAACGAAAACATTTACACATGAGTGCTCAGAACCAGGTATGACACTTGAGGAGAGGGAAAAGTTCAAATATAAATATTTAATGTGGTCATTGATAAGCTAGTGGCATGCCTTGAACATTGCCTGGACGCTTAAAAGCGTTTGACCAGTCTCTTTGGAGTTCTGTTTATGTCAAATCGGTGTCTAACAGTGATATCATAGTGAAAAAGGTAAATGCACTCTGCGCTGCATATCCATCAGACCTGGACATGAACTTTGACAACGAACTCATCCAATTCAAGACTTTCATGTTTGACTCTGAGGGTGAGAAGTGCCCAACTAAATTGCTTGAGACGTTGCAGGCATTTAATCTGCATTCAGTGTTCCCCAATGTTATCGTGGCATTTCGGATTTTTCCAACTTTGCCGGTGACAAACTGCCAGGATGAGCGGACATTTTCCCTTTTAGGCAGAATAAATGAGCTGCGGAGTAGCGTGTTGCCAAACACGTCACAGCTGATTGTCACTGACGTCACTAGAGTCAGACCTTGTCAGACGGCGAGATTTTGACGATCTAGTGGATGATTTTGCGAGGAGGAATGTATGTATGTATGTGTCTGTGTGTAGTACTGTACATGCTTCTGTGTGTGACACCAGTGTGTCTGTGTGTGTCTGTATTAATGTACATGCATGTGTATCTTCAGTCTCTCTCTGTGTGTAGTACATTGCATGCTATACTCTTTGGTTCTATTCGGTAAAGTCACGTAGGTAAAAAATAAAACGACAAAAATCACGACGTTTCGGCCACAACACAAGCGGCCTTCATCAGGTGAAGGGACCAGACTGTCTCGAAGACTGCGCTGGAGTGAAACAGAGCCATGCTCAGACCACGGCCTTTAAGCTGTGTGAGAGGGATTAGGGTGCCTTGACAAAGGAATTAGCATACCACTACTTGAATAATTGGTACCCCAAACTTTCGCAGTACATGCGGGTGCATGTGCACCCACATGTTCATCCTCTCTACATCTTTCATCATGCTAAATCCGCCAATTAAATGCTAATTTTTTTATGCTAATTCCTTTGTCAAGGCACCCTAATCCCTCTCACACAGCTTAAAGGCTGTGGTCTGAGCTTGGCTCTGTTTCACTCCAGCGCAGTCTTCGAGACAGTCTGGTCCCCTCACCTGATGAAGGCCGTATGTGTTGTGGCCGAAACTTCGTGATTTTTGTTGTTTTATTTTTTACCTACGTGACTTTACCGAATAGAACCAGAGAGTATGGATCCTTGCAGTCACGAAAGCTTCAAATCTTGAATTGACATTGCATGCTTCTCTGAACAAACAGGTAGTTGATATGTTTGCCGAGAAAGGAAGTGATAAGCTAAGGTACACGATGTTCGACACAATCGTGTATAAAGTGTGCAACAACAAAGTAAATTGACAAAAAGACAACTATTTGAGACGACAGGTTTTTTTGTCCACATTTGAGTTATTTATACGCAATCTGAAAATAACGTAATGAATTAAGTCGTTAATTTATTATTCGCAGATGTGCTATTGATATGTATAGGTAAGTTGTTAACGGTAGATAAAGGATGCCGTGGACGTTATCCTGAGTTGGACTCTGAACCTGACCTGCACTGCACTAAACACGTGGCCTGCATGTATTTGGTCAGCTTATTAACTGGCATAAGTGTGGCCACGGTGCGTGAAATTGAAATAAAACCTTCCTCGAAAAGTTAACCAATGCGAGCCAAGAGGATCTCATAACGCCCACGCCTCATCCAGCATTTACACTACCCGGCAAGATTTCCACGTTTGCAAAAAATATATTGATACGTGGCCAATGAAATTATCAAATATTTGACCAATCATGTTGTATTCATTCTACTTTTTAATATTGTATAAATGATGTTGTTTGTCTCTTAACTGTGATTCCTGAATATTTTAATAATAGTTTTAATATTCGGAGAGAAACATTTAGTATTTGCAGATGTGCAGTTGCCTGGGTGAAAATTGGTTTAGGTATTGCCCAATCCTGGCCAGCTGGCTAAAAAAAATTAAAAAGCTAGCGAGCATAGAAACTCATAGAGACTCATAGAGATAAGTAGATACTTATAGAGGTCTATATAGACTTGTTGTGGTGTAAACTCACACGGAGACGAGATTCTCTGTAAGGGCTATTGCCAGTTTATTAACTGCTACATTCACGTACAGTATCACCAGTTCACACCCGAGGTAGACACTTCTACACTTGGTCCTTCCCATGGACTGTCCCGGTACCCGTCTAACTCCTCGGCCTATCTTCACCTAAGCTCCCCACTAATCCTACTCTTCCCTCGGCCTAGGGTCTCGGTGCCGAGCGGCGTGTCTTCCGTTCGGCATGTCTTCCATTCCCTCGAGACCTCCATTCCCTCGGCCCCCCACAACAACCCCGCCCCTTGGCCCGGGGTCCCTTTTAAGTACCCCTCCCCTCTGGGTAACATGATGTCACCCTATGACGTAATCCAGTTCTTTCCTGCCAATGCTCTCACTTCCTCCCACTACTCCTCTACATCACCCCCCCCCCCCCCATAAAAAACACAGCCGTCCCAGCTGATAACACAACTTTAGGCCCGGCAGACATCCCGCAATGCCAGCACCATGCAATTGGTAATTATGCCCAACAAGAGAAGGAGGCCCGGGGTGCCAAGGCGGAGGTGATGTCTGAGACAGGGAACAACACTGAAGACAGGCAGGATGGTGGGGCGGGAAGGCCCCCTCCCCAGGGCGGCTGGCAAAACGATGTCTGCGATTATTGGCAGCCAGCCGGACAGCCTCTGGCGGTCAGCGAAAACTATTGGCCCTGGAGCGTGTGTGAGCTGCAGGTCCGCTACCACGGGCGGCGTTCAGTATCGGGTGTGGCGAGGCATCTGCTGGTGCAGGTTCCGTTGTCGTGGGTCCCATTCATGGGACGGCGGAACCTACTTGGAGAGGTTCTGTGGGTGTACAGGCAGGTGGATTATTCCACATAGCGTCTTGGGCCGGGCGACCGGGCTCGTCGGACGTATCACAACCCGGCCGCTCCGTGAGTGGGGATGGACTAACCAAGCGAGGTGCACATACCTCTTTAACCTAGAGGGGTGGACTATCCTTTGGTGGTGACCGAATCGAATGTGCACACACTGTGGCCTGCAAGCTTCAATGACGTGAACGGGGTCTTGCCAAGGGCGGTGAAACTTAGGGGATGTACCGACGGGCACTTGCGGGAAATGGAGCTACGCCTTGTCCCCTGTGACCCATGGAACCCCCGAAGCCTGATGCCTTGGTAGTCGTTCGTTAGCCACTTGGCGACTGGCCGAATTGTTCATGGCCGCCTGTCGAGCATCGTGCAGTTTGTTGAGCGTGCCCCTCATTAACGCTGGCACGGCAGATTTCTTAAGAGCCGGCTGCAGACCAAAGTGCTCCTGCATAGGGGGCTCCGGTTCTCTCCCGTACATCAGATAAAAGGGTAAGAACCCCGTTGAGGCATGAGGAGCCAGCATATACGCGACAATGATGCCCAGGATCAGCAAGTCCCAATCTGACTGAGACTCGTTGACATGGTGGCACAGCATGGACGTGAGAGTGCGGTTGAGACGCTCAACCATCCCGTCGGTCTGAGGGTGGTAGGGCGAGGTTTGAACCTTCTTTGTGCCTAGGAGATCATAGACCTCGTTGAGCAGCCTTGAAGAAAAAAATCGAACTTGGTCGGTCCACAGTCACTCTGGGACCCCTTTATCCAACACAAACCCTTGCAAGAAGGCGTCCGTGATAGATGTGGCTGAATGGTCTGGCAAGGGCCATGCCATGGGCCAATGTGTAAGGTATTCGACCTCCACCAGAAGATACTTGTGGCCCCTTCCGGAGGTTGGAAATGGTCCCAAAATATCGAGGGCCACCAGTTCTTTAACGCGGAAAACTTGGATGGACTGTAGTGGGGATCGGTCCCGCGCCACCGGGGCCTTCCACTGTGCACAGCCGTGACATCCTTTTACAAATAGGGAAACATCTCATTCCATGCCTGGCCAATAGTAGTCGCACTTGAGGGTCAACAATGTTTTGTGGTCCCCCAAGTGCATAAACTTTTCATGAACTGACCAAGTTACTCTCCCTCGTAGGACAACAGGAACCACCAGACAATATTTATCGAGCTCAGGGTTCCAGCGCATAAGTAGGCCGTCGTGTAGGGCAATTGGCAGAGTGGTCGGCAGAGAGGGGTGTGGGCCATCAGGCCTAACCCGGCGTCGCAGCTTGAGCAGAGAGGTATACTCCATCTGCAAGCGTGACCACTGCTCTCCTAGAATTCCTAAGCTAAAGTTGACGGGCAGGACCTCGGTCGTCACTACCAACTGTGCTCAGACGTTACTCGTATCCCTACAGCGACTCAATCCCATTGAGCAGGCACACCCATTCTCCGGAGGCCGCCTAGACAGCCCATCAGCATTTCCGTGCTGAGTACCCTTCCTGTGTATGACCTCGAATGAGTACTCCTGGAGCACTTTGAGCCTTGGGACAATTGGCCTGAAGGCTGATCGATGCGCAATGAATATTGTAGTGCCGCATTGTCAGTATGAACGGTAAGCGTCGACCGTACAAGTAGGGTCTATACAGTTGCACAAAAAACACAATGGCCAACAGCTCTCTTCGGGTGATGTAATACCGCTGCTTGGTGGGTGACAATACTCGACTGCCAAATGCCACGACTCGCTCAACGCCATCCACCACTTGGGCCAACACATCCCCTATGGCCGTGTCGCTGGCATTGGTGTCGAGCACAAAGGGCCGTGAGAAGTCCGGATATCCCAAGGCGGGCGCATCTGCCAGAGATGTCTGGAGTGCGACAAAGGCATCTTCCTCCTCCGTGCCCCAGCAAAACTTCTGTGCCTTTGCGGTGAGCGCGTGGAGAGGCTTTGCGACCGTCGCGAAGTTGCACACAAAGCGACGGTAGTAAGATGCGAAGCAAACGAAGCTTCGAACCTCGGCGACAGATGTAGGAGTCGGCCACATACGGATGAACGTCGTTTTCTCTGGGTCCGTGGCCACACCTGAGGCGCTAACAATGTGGCCTAGATACTTAACAGAGGGCTGCAGCAAATGGCATTTCTGGGGTTTGGATTTGAACCCAGCAGCGCGTACTTTGGTGAAGACTGACTCCAGCCGCAGCAAGTGTTCATCAAACGTATGGCTGAAAACAATGACGTCGTCTCAATAGATCAAGCAAGATTCCCACTGGAGACTTGCCAAAACCATCTCCATAAGGCGTTGGAATGTGGCAGAGGCTGAATGGAGGCCCATAGGAAGCCTTTTAAAATGGAAAAACCCTTGAGGTGTGCAGAACGCAGTTTTGGGCTTGGAAGCCTCGTCCAATGGCAATTTCCAAAATCCCGAAAGCAAATCCAGGGTCGAAAAGAACCGTGCGCCAGAGAGAGTGTCAAGCTAATCATCCATCCGAGGCAGGGGATAGGTATCTGCCACGGAAATCTTGTTTAACTTACGAAAATCAATGCATAAACGGAGACTCCCATCCCGTTTCTTGACCAGAACGATAGGGGCTCCCCACGGGCTATTGGAAGTGGGGATAATGTCCCCTGCCAACATGTCATCCATGGCTGAGTGGACATGCTCCTTCTCCGTTGGGCTAAAGCGATGGGAATTTAAGTGAATTTGCTGTGACTAAACACGTCGGAGAATTTGTTGATGAGTGTTCCAAGCTGGTGCCGCTCCTCTGGGGACAGGAGAACGTTTTAATGACAGAGTGCATCCACCCAGGACGTGCCAGACTTCTCCTCAGGCAGCACAGCCACCCCAACCACCCCCCCCCCCCCCTCTGGCGTGGCCCTGAGAGGTGGGAGGGCCGGGGACGCGTGTGCCACGATGGTGCACCACGGGACTGTTACCTGCGAGGGCCTCGCATTGAGAATTTGTAGGAATGGCTCTTGATTTTCTGCCACAACCGTAAGGGCAACCACAAGGGAGGGTGTCTGTGAGAAATAGTTGGAGGGCGTTAAGAGGATGCCTGCCTCCAGAGTATGAAATTGTAAGTTGCCACGCAGCCTCAAGGGTATTAGCATTTGTGATTCCGGCGGGATAGTCAAGGAATCTCTAGCCAAGGCACGAACACTGGTTACACAGGCCACAAGAGGGGTAAACACCATAAGAGAATTCAAAAAGTTCAAGCGCTGGCCAGATGGTAACTCGACGCAACCCTGGTCGATGAGTATCTTCATGGGCATTTTGGCCAGGAAGTCTGTGCCCAAGAGGCATGGCACTGGGAGCGTCTTAAAGACCAAGACAGGACCTTCCAGTTGAATGTCTCCAACCCGAATTGATGCCACAATATGGCCCACTATACCCAGACTGTCCCCATTTGCAGCAACACACACCCCCTGCACAGGTCTCAGTGGACCAATGCTTCGTGGTAGCAACTCGAAAATGCATTCCAATATAATGGTGGCCGACGCCCCCGTGTCTACCAAAATGCGAACCTCCACTTCTTGAATGTAACCTGCGACGGCAGAGGAACCCGCCGTGGCCGGCACTACGCGATGTGCGAGAGCAGCCCACTGACGGACATATGTGGCCCACCCGGATACCGACGGAGAGCGAGTACAGCATGAGACAGAACTGACCGCAATGGAAGCAGACAGTGGACGGCATCCACTGTAGAAGGGATTATCTCAGGCGCCACTGCTGGTCCGGTTGTCGGCCTCTGACACATCTTCCCTGTCGGTCACGAGCAGCGAAAGCAACGAGGTGGTCGTGGTCCTCGTCCCACGGTGCGACGGCCATCGCTGTACTCGGGGCCCCCGCACACAACTTAACCCCGGGTGGCTTGCGCAGGCTGAGGTGTGCCTGAATACCTTGCGCTACTTTGAGGGACGAGACCTGTGCCTCCTCTGCCACTGACAGAGCTACCCCAAGCTCATGTGCGAAGAAAAGCAGGCATTCCAGGGCCAACAAATCGAGTGCAGCCACATCCATGCCGGGGAAAGCGGCCCGGGCCAGTGACAGCACTAGAGGGAGGCTCGAAGATGGCCGCCATCTGGGCATACGCCATAGGAAGCGTCGCCCTCTCTGCAGGCATGATGGAGTTAAACGCTGCCAGAGAGTTGTCATTGAGGGCCGTCGGGAGGGCTTTGAGTGCTTCCTCCATGGGCCACCCGATGGAGATGTAGGCCACCTAAAAGCGGTTCCGAAAGGACACCCAGTCACCCGCGGCAGCGATGAGAGGACGCACGGGCGGCAAGCATCACAAAAATGATGAATTGGCAGCAAGGACCGGCGATTGTGCTCCAGAATTAACACATAGCGGCGTAGCTGGAGACGGGCAATAGCGGCCGGTTGCTGAGCCGCGTATGCAGTGTTGCTGAGTTCCCGCGTCACATGCAAAATGGCGTCCATTTGCAGCGGCGCACCCAAGGGCAAGATGGCACCCGATACCCGCGTCGCGTCGATGGGAGAATTGACGGGAAACTGTGCTGTGGCGTGAAAGGAAATGGCGATGGGATGCGCGCGATCCCGCTCCAGAAGAACGATGATTGCGCGTGACTGGGCACCCACCTCTGTTATCACAGCGGCGAGCTGAGCGGTCGTCTGCAGCAGCTGTCTGAACTGGGAGGTGAAAAGATCCCAGCTCTCCCGCAATGGCGATGAAGCGGCCGTGATACATGATACATAGAAACTCATAGCAATACATAGAGACTCAGATATGTTTTGTCCAATACTAGCCATATGTGCTTCTCTCAAACTGTGTAGAGCTTCTGCAGCTACAGATCGCCTGGAAATAGTGTGGACTGGCTCAGGCGACTGCAGTTTAATTACACCGCTGTGACATCATGAACTGCCAAAGAATGGGCATTTTGCTCTAAATTGGTAATTTCCATGGATTCGCAATTCTGGCCTTGGCTAATTTTGATACGTTGATTAGTTATTTCTTTGAAATGGATGCCTGCTGCAAATGGGTCAGGTTGTTGCTCTCTTAATGGTTTTGCTTCGCATAATTATCGAACTATATTGTTATTATATTGTTACTTATCAGGTTAAACATATATATAGATCTTAGTTGCATTGGTTCTGTTGAATTGTAAGTGAATGTGGTTCGTAGTATAGTTTGCATATTTACTTGTTATTGATAGCGTGTCGCCATGCAGCACTTCGTTTATAACTGCCTGCTCTCTCATTGACGTTGCTTTTACGTCTTTCTATGTTACCTTAACATAATTTATATCGTGGATTAACCAAGATGCTTATTTGAGAACTAAAAACGGTACATAATGAATGTAATGGTGAAGATGAGGTAAATGAAATATATGAGGGGATACAATGAGAAAATATTTGATGCATTCATTTGGTGAAAGCCAAATGTATGACAGTAAATGATTAATGGATTGGATGAATGGGGGAATGAGTGATGATAGCCATGTCATGAGAATTTGCAGAGATCCATCACAGCTCTCAGGCCACGCAGTGTTCCAAGCCCACAGCGAGGAGGCAGTAGAGGTTCAGCCGCCCACGATTTTTCTTTCTCTAGTGTACGGTACTGTATACATGTACAGTATTGTATACACTATATTCCTTTTCTTTTATTCTATATATTTACATTGCTCTTCGCAGAGGATGTCCGCTTTGGTTTATTGTGAGCACCGATTATTGCTCCGTGACACTGCGGCGCTGGCAACGTGCAATGTGGTGGTGGTCCATATGGACCACCACCATAGACACCACTACATGCACCACCACATGCACCACCACATGCACCACCATCACCACACTGCTCTGCAAGCACCCAGTCTCACTGGAGCTCGAAAGCCAATCAGGCTCGGGCCTGCTTCATTCTCGGATGGGAAACTGCCGCGGCACGTCAGTGGTGTGGGCTTCCCCTCCGCTGAGGTGTCCAGGAGGTGGAACCGGTGGAAGTTGACCCTTGACCCTGAGTGTAACCCGGCCGTGGGGTGGCACGCTGTCTCTCCACCCGGCTTTTCCGGCTTATCCCCACGAGAAGCTGATCACTTGAGAAGAGCGCCGAAGTGCCGCAGTGGCTAGGAGATGTTGAGTGCTTCGCCTGGTATGCAGGACGTCGTGGGTTCGATCCAGACCCTGATACTTGCTGTATATTGGAGTTTGCGTGTCTCTCTCCCCGTGATCGCATGGATTTTTCTCCGATTACTCCTATTTTTCCCTCCACATTTTGAATCAACACCACGCGTTTAGATTATTTGGCTGCTGCTATAAATTTCAACGTGACAATGATGATAAGCCACTTGGTTGGGCTATCATTTGCGATAACCAGGTCGCTTCTAAAAAAAAAGCTGCATTGCTCTGTGGGCCTTACCTGGTAAAATAGTTTTAAAGATAGTTTCGTTTTTAGTTTAGTTTAGAGGCTCTTGATGCTGGGTAAATCATTGTCATTACAACTCTTGGCGTAGAGCGGTGGTACAGTGGCTCGTGCAGTGCCATACCACACTAACGCGGGCTAACCTTGAGTTCGACTTCCCGGGCCAGGTCTGATTTAAAAGTACGTAGCTCCATTGGCTTCTTAATATCGGAAGGGAAGAGCTTTCCAGATAGCCGCGGAAGCGCAAAGCGGAGCCGCTGCCGCCGTCTTCCGCATGACGGCACCCATTGATTCCTTCCAGCTGCCGTTGTGCTCACCTCGCCATGTCCGTCAATGCGCGTGTGGGGGGTAGTGGGGGGGTGGTTGGGGGGGTGGCGGGGAGAGTGACGCAGCGACGCTGTACACGCAAGTGCAGAAACTGCCAGCGCAATCCCCTAAGCACCGCGGCTGCTCTTTATCTCGGGGGAGGGGGGCGGTCACCATCAAAACGGGCTTCGAGCAAACCGCTGGGGCCAGCTGGGGACAGTGGCGGTGGCGTGATGTAGCACTGGGCAAGAACCGCGGAGCGTTTTCGCCGTGATGCGAGCTCGTCGGCACGGCAAGTGGGCGAGCATCGTCTGTGGGGGAGATGCCCCCTCGCGACACTGTGGATGGTTGCTTCGCTTGGTGACCCCCCCCCACCCTTCTTCACTGCTGTGTTTACCACAACAACAACAAATCGACGCTTGACTCAACAAAATTCACCACCCTGAACGGTGGCGATTCGGAAAACCGTGGGGGGCACGAGAGACGGTAACGTTTACTTGAAGCGTCGTCGTCGCCCCTGCGATACAAGAAATCCATCCGGACGTCTCACAGAGTGGAACGGCTCTTCTGTGTTGCTCAGAAATGCTCCGAGGAAGTGGATTTCACAATACATACCTCCGAGATCCGAAGTGATGTTCCAGTCTGCGCAAAGAAGGGCCCACACAAGCGGACACCATGCCGGAGGGATAGACATACCTCCCTCTCATTAAATTAATTCATTCCTTCCTCTGTACCCCCTGTGCAAGACGGATAGAGACGTCTCTCACCCCCAATCATTAATTCGTTCCCATTGGCCAATCCACTGTTGGATGAATAGACAACCCTTCCCCGTGCCGTATTGATCGCGGAGGGAGTTGATTGACCATACTTCACCACCTTGGTTAGGATGTGCTGAGCGTAGGCGTACAGCACAGCAATGGAGTTTGCCACACCCCCTCTGCTGCCCAGCATGTAGTCCCTGTACAGTCTATAGCACCAAAAAGGCCTCCTACCTCCTACGTCCTCCTCCCCTCCCCTCTCGCTCCTCTAAACCCAACCCGAACCCAACCACAACCCGACCCCTTCGCCAATGCCTTGATGTCCCACTCGGATGTATTTTTCCGTGCTTATCCAGGCTGAAAATCCTGCTTCGCTACCCGGGATCTGAAGAGAGCCCAGGTGCTTTCTGGGCAATATTCGCCATGGAGCCCCCTCCCTCGGTTTACCCATCAATTCGTCCGTTGTAGAGTTCTTTGGCAGCCAGCATCGCGATTCGGAGACCGGTTTCCATCCTGGGCGACATCGGCATGGGCGGCCCCATTTTGGGTCGCACGCCTTCCACGACCCGATGTGGGAGCTGCACGACAACTGAGCCCACCACCATCACCGCATGACGCAAGGCCAAACATGGCAGCGTGGGTGATATCATCAACTAACACGGTGGCTGGGAGATGTTAACTACCTCGCCTTGTATACAGGAGGTCGTGAGTTCAATCCAGACCATGACACCTGCTGTATATTTGGAGTTTGCGTGTCTCTCACTCCCTCCCCATTTTCTTTGGTTCTTTCGGTAAAGTCACGTAGAATGAGAATAAAATAATAAATTGATAAAATAAAATAACAATAATATTCTCACGACGTTTCGGCCACAACACAAGCGGCCTTCATCAGGTGAAGGGACGAGACTGTCTGGTAGGACAGCGCTGGAGTGAAAGAGCCACGTTCAGATCACGACCTTTAAGCTGTGTGAGAGGAAACAAAGCGCCCTCAACTTTAGCACCACGGATAGCTACGGGCCCCGTTCAGACGGACGAGTTCATCCATGGTCGGAACAGAGGAGGGGGAGAGAGACAGCTGCGAGGCGCTATTATACTCCATGTTGTAAACCATACCATTAACCGTGGTGCTAAATTTGAGGGCGCTTTGTTTCCTCTCACACAGCTTAAAGGTCGTGATCTGAACGTGGCTCTTTCACTCCAGCGCTGTCCTACCAGACAGTCTCGTCCCTTCACCTGATGAAGGCCGCTTGTGTTGTGGCCGAAACGTCGTGAGAATATTATTGTGTTATTTTATTTTATCAATTTATTATTTTATTCTCATTCTACGTGACTTTACCGAAAGAACCAAAGAAGATTAATCATTGCAGTCACGAAAGCTTTAAATCGAAATTTCTCTCCCCATTATTACGTATATACTGTATACATACTTCTATGTGCGACTCCAGTGTGTCTGTGTGTGTCTGTATTAATGTACATGCATCTGTGTCTCTCCAGTCTGTCTCTGTGTGTAGTACATTGGATGCTTCTCTGTCTTTAATACTGCGCCTCCTATAAAATACATCTCGAGGTAGCAGAACAAACAGGTAATTCATATGTTTGGAAAGTAAGGAAGTGATAAGCTAAGGTATACGATGTTCAACACAATCGTGTATAAAGTGTGAAACAACAAAGTAAATTAACAAACAACTATTTGAGACGACTGGTTTTTTTGGCCACATCATTTGAGTCTTCAATTCAGTCTTCAATTTATTATTCGTTGGTGTTCTATTAATATGTATAGGTTAGTTGTTCCAGAAGTTTGTACCCCTACAAGTTGTTAACGGTAGATAAAGGATGCCGTTGACTTTACAACTGAATTTGACTCTGAACCTGACCTGACCTGCACTGCACTAAACATGTGGCCTAGATGTAGTTGATTAGCTTATTAACTGGCATACGTGTGGCTACGGTGTGTGAAATCTAAATAAAACTTTCCTCAAAAAGTTCACCAATGCCAGCCAAGAGGATCAAATAACGGCCACGCCTCATCCAGCATCTCCACTATGTGGCATGATTGCCACGTTTTGCAAAAATTATATTGATAAGTGGCCAATGAAATTATCAGAAATTTGACCAATCATGTTGTTTTCATTATACTTTTCAATAGTGTATATGTAATGTTGTTTGTATCTTAACTGTGCTTCTTAAATAGTGTATTGTTAGTTTTAATCTTCTGTGAGAAATATTGAGTATTTGCTGATCTGCAGTTGCCAAGGTGAAAAGTGAGCTAGGTATTGCCCAATCCTGGCCAGCTGGCTCAACAAACTTAAAAATCTAACGAACATAGAGACTCATTGACTCATAGAGGTGCATAGAGAAAGAAACATAGAGACTCATATAGATACATAGAGACTAATTTATGTATACAGAGACTCATAGGGATACATAAAGATAGAAACGCAGAGATTCATAGATACATAGAAACTCATAGCGATACATAGATACTCATAGAGAAGTTTTACTAATCCTGGCTAGATGGCCATAATATCTAATAAACTAACTCACCAGTGGCATGAGAATTTTCACGACCGAGTTTAACTCTAATATACAACGTGCTTCTCTCAGACTGCGTAGAGCTTCTGCAGCTACAGTTCGCTTGGAAATCGAGTGGGCTGCTTCAGGTGACTGCACTTTAATTACCCAGCTGCGACATCATGAACTGCCAAAGAAAGGGCATTTTGGTCTAAATGGGTCATTTCCATGAATTCGCAATTTTGGCCCCTCACTGAAATGGACGCACACTTCAAATGGGTCAGTTTGTAGATTTCTTAATGGTTTTGCTTCGTGTGATTATCGGACTATATTGTTATTGTATTGTTACTTCTCAGGTTAAATATATATAGATCTTAGTTGCATTGGTTCTGTTGAATTGTAAGCGAATGTGGTTCATAGTACAGTATGCATATTTACTTGTTATTGAGATCTTGGCGCCATGCATCACTTCGTTTATAACTGCCTGCTCTGTCATTGACGTTGCTTTTACATCTTTGTATCTTATCTTAACGAGATTTGTATAGCACCTTAACCAAGGTGCTTTGTTGAGAACTAACAACGGTACAAATGAATGTAATGGTGGAGATGAGGTAAAAGAAATATGACGGGAAGCAATGGGCAAATCTTTGATGCGAGAATTTGGTGATAGCCACATGTATCAGAGCTAATGATGATGAATTGATGGAATCAATGGGGGAATGAATGATAGCCATGTCATGATAATTGTTTCATGAGAATTTGCAGAGACCCATCGCGGCTCTCAGGCCAAGTAGTGTTCCCAGCCCACAGCGAGGAGGCGGTGGAGGTTCAACCGCCCACGATTTCTCTTTCTCTAGTGTACAGTACTGTTTACATGTACAGTACTGTTTACATGTACGGTACAGTTGACATGTGTCGTGGAGTAAACGCGTGTGGGGTTTGCAAGTGGGGTGCACGCATGTGCAAGTTACGGACAGTTAGGTCGCATCAGGGCAGACAAGTGCAGCGAGAGAGATCAACGTCAATGGGAACGGCTAATTACGATGCATAACGGTGATTGGCTGGCTGCAAATGCAGACACGGTGTAGGCGTCTCGGTGTCTGGAGATTGAGACGATAACGGCGGAAGCCACGGGCGTGAGGAGACGGGAGGTCACCAGATTAATTAATAAGGAGTTAATGAGAAGGAAGATAAATACGGGAGCGTGTGAGGCAGGAGTTGAGTTGGTGGAAGTGAAGAGAAGATTGAACACAAGATAAGTCCGGGCCCTGCTCTCCACACCTCGCCCTCTCCTGCGGTGATGTCTGAACCCCCACTGGTAACTAAGGCGATGCTGGAGAAGTGAGGGCAGACAGGCTAGCAGTAGAAAGGCTAGTGGAATCATAAGTTTGAGTGCGCACAGGCTAGCATTGGAGAAACTTATCAGAATATACGGCAGAGGGCTAGCAGAAAAACTAGCAAAGTATACGGCAGAAGGCTAGCAGTGGAGATGCTAGCAGAGCATATAGCGGAAGGCTAGCAGAAGGCTAGCAGTGGAGAAACTATCAGTATACGGCAGAAGGCTAGCAGTGGAGAGGCTAGCAGAGTATATAGTGATAGGCTAGCAGTGGAGAAGCTAGCAGAGTATATAGTGATAGGCTAGCAGTGGAGCAGAGCATAGAGTGATAGGCTAGCAGTGGAGAAGCTAGCAGAGCATATAGTGATAGGCTAACAGTGGAGAAGCCAGCAGAGTATATAGTGATAGACTGGCAGTGGACAAGCTAGCAGAGCATATAGTGATAGGCTAACAGTGGAGAAGCTAGCGGAATATATAGTGAGAGGCTAGCAGTGGACAAGCTACCGGGGTGTGTAGCGATAAGGTAGCAGTGGAGAGAGCGAAGCGAGGCAAAAAAATCATCAGTAGAGAGGCTGAGAGTGAGAAAGTGGAGCGAGCGGAGTGTGGTAGGCAAGCAACGCAAGCGGGAGGGTTGCGACGGAGTCACGTGGTGTTGAATGCGAAGAGTTCTGTTGAATCAAAGTGACACAAGAAAAAAGTTGTGCGCGTGAAATGAAAACCCTACACATGCACAGCATTGTATACACTATGTTCTTTCTTTAATTTAATTCTATACATTTACCATACAATATGTATTAAACACGGGAATGTATTAATCATATTTTACATTCACAATACTTCAAGTTTAATGTCTGGGTTTACCCAATGAAAGGAAATGAGAGGGGTGTATTACGAACCATGAACCAAACCCGAGTGTTCCCATTGTCGTTCAGTTTGCCTATCGCAGATTTACCAATGGCAGATATTTTTTTTAAAGAAAACAAACTCCGCGATAGGCAAGGATTTGCTGTAAGCGATGTCGCCTCCAAGCAATTACTCTGGGCACAAAGGTCAAAGATGTTCCCTGATCAAACAAAAATGGGGGGAGTTGGTTGAGTTCATTGGCGTTTAACATCAACAATAAATGACGAACCTTTACAGTCTTGTGTAATATTTAACTTTACGGTTTTCTCCTTCGACAGATAAGTTTACCGTTACCCTCACGTGCAACTCAGCCTAGCTCAGTCCGAATTGCTAAGCGTTCCACGTATGTTTTTCAGTACGGTACACGTAGTGGAAACCCACTGTGAACCAGTTAACTATAAACACCATTTCAACTGGTTGTTTGGCATCTATTTAATCATTTTTTTCTCGTACAGTCATCTTCGTGAAGAATATAAACACGCGTGTAATACGAGTCTAAGTTGTGGGATTGTTCACGTCAGTTCTATCACCACGTTTAAAAAAAGGGAACATTGAGGCATCATGCCACGATTGAGGAATGCCATGTCTGTAGACTCTTCGTAAATTAAAGATAAGCGTGTATGCTCTTAGTTTAAAGTAATCATCGGACATGCTTAATCTGCTGCTGGATGTAGACCTATTTAATCTGCTGACAACTCTCACAACACTTGCATTGTAATAATCCACCGAGCGGCTCTACACTAACTGATGTCATCGCTCCATCTCATTGGTTGTCTTTCTCCTGGATGCGATTCGTTCCCGCCACCACCCGACATAGCCAACTATTAAGATTTGTCACGTAAACAGAACATGCCAATTCGTCACTTGTACAGCACAACGGTGTGTTGGAGAGCCATGCCACAGCATTTACAATTTGTAAATCATTTTTAGTATTTACAGGCCGTGCTGATCCGTGTTTTGGAGAGCCAAGCCACAACATTTACAGATTGTGTTGGAGAGCCAAGCTGTACTAGTGACGAACTGGCCACGTTCTGTTTACGTGACAACCCTTATTAGTTGGCTGTGTCAAGTGGTAGCGGGTTTTAACAACACATTTATACATGTACGCGATCTAACCCAAAAAACCCTCTATTTTGGATATTGGACGCAAAAGCCTACAAATTAGACTGGAAAATAACTCACAGAGGCAAGGCACATATAGGGCCACACGAGAGGTTTAACGAACCCGTTTCATGTGCAACATCTGGCTATTTTTCAGCCTCAGCTATTTTAGAGTTTCCTCTTCAGTCTGTGCGCGTGTTCTACTGATGATGCGCTACGCTTCACGAATCTTCATCGTTTTTCAAAATGACTCAACACGTTCATCATTAAAGGAAATGCAGCTATATACACAATACGCGACGTTTATAGCAATTAGCATTCTTCTTAAACCCATTATGAATGTCCCCAAGAAGAGCCCTTGCCTGAAACGTCACCAATTACACATTTTCTATTACTTGGCTGTTATTAATCAATGTGTTGAGATTTTGTTACCTTTTCTTGTGCACAACTGCCAACGCAGTGTCATCGAATAATAATTCAAAATCTACAAGTTAAGTAAAAGGTTTGATTTACGTTGAGAACTGTCAGGCAGCTTAATTGTTAAAATTCCTGCGAACTTTGGAGAGCAACTCGAAGTTCATGATTTAGCAAACACTGCCACAAGGTATAGTAATAGGTTTTACCCTTTTAACTGGCACAAAAACTGACACCTTTATTCAAGGCATCATGTTTGCAATAACCACAACACAAGCAGTCAAAATGCAAACAAAAAAGACAACTCTGATAATAATATGCACTGTCCTTGAATTTGATTGGTCCACACCCGAGACAGCTTTTCTTAGAGCCTAGTCTCCACTGGTGTTGGACCAACATGATGCCTTGAATTAAGGTGTCAGTTTTTGTGCCAGTTAAAAGGGTAAAACCTATTACTATATCTTGTTACTGGCAAAGGAGGTCTCATAATGTAACTGCCACAAGGCTCAGCAGCATTCCAAAGTTGAGCGTCTTATCTCTTGAAAAGCTACAATGATAAACAGTTTAAGCACGAGTTATCATTTAAGTGTGCACTCTAAACAAAAGTCAACAGATCACTTCTGGTTAGCCCTCGTATCTCTGCAACAGTGGCCAAGAGTCACTGCATTGGTTGCAAGATGTTAACTACCTCGCCTGGTACACAGGAGGTCGTGGGTTCGATCCCGACCCTAACGCCTGCTGTATATTTTGAGTCATCACATCTCTCTCCGTTGTCGCGTAGCTTTGTCTCTGGGTCCTCCGTTTTTCCCCTCCACATTTAGAATCAATTTGCATTCAGAGGATTTGGCTGCCGCTATAAATATCCACGTGACGAGCCACTCCGTTGAGCTGTAATTTGTGATAACCAGGTCACATGTGAACAAGAGAGACTTATCTCAGTGAGCCTTGCCTATTAAAATAAACATAGTTTTCAGTTCGCATCATCCCAAATGCCACAATCCAACACTCTTGAAATATATATGTTAGTCGACATTTCCTATTCAAGACCACTATAATATGGAAATGAAACAATATTTAGGTGTAATAATAAACACATCATCATATCTCATCATATTCTTGAGGCAACTAATACCGTACTAATCGTGAACTAATAAAACAAAAACGCCTCTCCAATCTGAATCAGCCACTGCGGTCATCTCGACCAAGACTCAGAACCAACCTGAAGGCAGCCATTTTGTACGTTTTAAACATTAACACTTTTAACATAATTAACATTTTATTCAACAAGCTATACAAATAACGACCTCTATCTTTTTGTTGTTTTACCATTCATAACGTTGTAACCGCCTTCCGCTTACTAAATGCGCATTAATTTACCTCAGAGTTTCCATAACGAAGTTGTCAACGCTCGTTTATTTGTTAATAACTAAATAAATAAATGGAACAAAATGGAGTCCTCGACGCCATTTTGTATTTACACTTTTGGCGCCAAAAAAAAAGCGGTGAATGAGGCAAAGTTGAAGACTTAAAATCATCGGCGGAGTTTGACTTCTACATTTGCACCTCACAATACAAATCGTGGGTGTGTTTTATTTATTTTTATTTGTAAATCATGAAAATAAATTAATAAAGGTGTCCAGTTTTTGTTAGGTGGGGGGGCGTTGTCCCCCCGTGCCAGGTATAAAGCCCTCTGTGTCCTGTCTGTATACCACTGCACGATTCTGTGAGTCTTGAGTGTGTGTCTCTGTGTGTGTAGTACTGTCTGTGCTTCTGCGTGTCTCTAGTCTGTGGATCTCTGTGTAGGATGTGTATCTGTGTCTCCAGTCTATGTGTATCTCAGTATAGTGTGTATGTCTCTCTAGTCTGTGTATAGTGATGTCTATGTTTCTATGCGTTTCTGGTGTATGTTTGTCTCTGTGTGCAGGGAGTAGATCCTGTGTATCGTGTGTATACAGTGTAGAGAGTAGGCTGTGTGTATATACAGAGTGTATGGAGTAGACTCTGTGTATCGTGTGTATGCAGTGTAGAGAGTAGGCTGTGTGTCTGTATATACCGAGTGTTCAAGTGTAATATGCGGTGGATTGTGCACTGCACTACAACCCCAGTGAAATTAATTAAAATCCCTTCGATGGCTGACATTCAAAGCAAGTAATATCTTAGTTTTTAATATTTTACAAATATCTGAACTGGTCCTGAACATCGCCGAGGTCGACTTCACCTTTTAAACGACATCTGCTGTAGTGTGTAAGCGTGAGTACTGTGAAGACTCAACGCCTTGCAGTGTCCCACACCGCCCTTCATAGCTCCCATGCTCGCTCACAGCACTCGCCCCAGCGCCTCGGTGGCTAGGAGATGTTCACTTCCTCGCCTGCTGTACAGGAGGTCGTGGGTTTCATCCCGGCCCTGACTTCTATTGTATATGGTACAGTATATTTTTCAAGTAGTGGTACCCCAAACTTTCGCAGCTCTTAAAAATTCCCTTTTCACACCATCAATATGTAAACTCCCCCTCCTCCCCTCGCCAACCGGCAAGTTCACCCGCACGTACACCACCTCTATGCTAAGTCGGCCAATGAAATGCAAATTTTTTTATGCTAATTCCTTTGTCAAGGCACCTTGTTTCCTCGCACACAGCTTAAAGGTCGCGGTCTGAGCGTGGCTGTGTTTCACTCCAGCGCTGTCCTCGAGACAGCCTGGTCCCTTCACCTGATGAAGGCCGCTTGTGTTGTGGCCGAAACGTCGTGATTTTTGTTTTATTTTTTACCTACGTGACTTTACCGAATAGAACCAAAGAGTATGTGGAGCCTGTTTGTTGCTTTCCCGATGGTGGCGTTGATTTTTCTCCAGGTCCTTCGGTTTGTATCCACATTTACAAACAACATCACGCGTTTAGAGTCTTTGGCTGCTATGAATTTCCTCGTGGTAAGCCACTTAGTTGTAATAGCCAGGCCACTTCAGAACAATTCGCTAATAGCTCAGTGGGCTTTACCTGGTAAGATACAAAATATAGTTTAGTTTTATTTGTATCTTTTTTCAAATTGATTTGTTTACTTTTCCTGACGTGTTTGTGTTTTGTGTTTGTTGCATAACGTTCTGACCCCCGTGCCGCTACTGGACCATCTGTGACAAACGAGCTTATATCTCATTGGATTCCTCCCACAGTATATATACAGATTTTGATTGTGATGTACGGTTCAACTTCTTTCGCACCGTACAGGGCCAACAGTGCTAATCAGAGGTGTGGGGGAAGGAACGTCCCCGTGACCCCTACAGACCAGGAGGTGAAGGACTTTTCTTCGTATTTGTTGAGTGTGATACATGCTGGACTACGGCAACGATGTGAAGGAGCAACGTCAGCGGCGCGAGTTCACGTTGAGACATCTCCACGTGGGGTCTCCTCGTGATGGGAGCCCCACGGTGTCCGCGTCTCTGCCGCTCAGGGCTGCGCTGCCACCCGGCGTGGGGAGCGGTGGCGCAGCGGTTAGCAGCGCGCTGCGCTACGAACCCGGGCCAACCGAGTTGGATTCCCGGTCATGGCCGCCAACGCTGGTGACGAATGTTCTGAACAACCGGTCCTGGGCCTCCCCTAGGTCGACTCGGCCTCATGTGTGCCTGGTGCGTGTGTGTAGTAAACATCGGCGCTGTGGAGACAAAGGCGGCCGGGAATGGTGTTAGCCTTCCACCCCCTCGTGTGCCACTGTCAGCCTTCACAGGTGTTAATTACTAATAGCACTTGCCCCAACAGTTTGTTAAGGCTACACGGGGGACCTTTGTCTTTGTCTCTGCTAGTCAGGGCTGTGCTGACATCGAGTGATACAAATAGATCGATGTAAGTTGTTTTTACCGCCTTAAATGCAAACAGCTGATTAATGCAGAAGCTGGTTGCTAGGGAGATGGGCGCCACAGCCACGCAACGACGGTTAGAGAGAGACAAATAAACTCCAAATATACGGCAGGGTCGAGATCGAACCCACTGTTGTATATATTCGGTCTTGAAAAATTATAAAAATTGAATGAAAATGAAAAAAGTTGTATATTTCAGAAGCACGCTAATTTATACTCTTTGGTTTTTTCGGTAAAGTCACGTAGGTAAAAAAATAATATAAATTAAATCACGACGTTTTGGGCGCAATTTTTTACCTACTTGACTTTACCAAAAAAAAACAAAGAGTACGAATCCTTGCAGTCACGAAAACTTCAAATCTAAAATTCATGCTAATTTATGTAATTATGCTTCGCTTCGTGGTTTAGGGTTGTATTATAAATCGGGATAATACAATGATTCTTGCTTAACTTTTACTGATTGTATTTTAGCATGTTTGTGTCAGGTCTAAAAATGCAGATCTCACCGCAGGAAACAGTTCTTATAATTAAGATTATTATGCATGAACTTAGGAAGTCACCACTCAGACTCTTCTGTGTTAAGCAGCTTTAATATCTAAAAAAACCCATAACATTCTAATATGCGAACTCTTATGCTAGGAATGTCAACACAGTACTCCTGGAGATGTCCTCCTCATTGATCCGTACATTTAGCCTTCAATGGTTACGTTTGTTAATCTGGGTAACAGAACAATTGGCTCATTCCTGAGAGTAAGGTGAGCATATACGGCAATAGGAAAAAGTCCTTAAAAATTTAGACAATATTCATACGAACAGTAATAAAGAAACATGTCCCAAAAGCAAAAGTGGACCTCAGTGAATTCATTGGTAAGATTATGCAATTAACGAATTGTCTTGGAACAATGGTGTGCGGAAGTGTGCTTGCTTGTCTAGCAAATGCTTACCAATTGGCTAAGGCTTCAATAAATTTGTAGGCAAGATTCTGCGATCAAAATAAATATTTTACACAATTGTCTCCCTGTGAGTGTGTATATTTGTAACACAGATGTTTATTAATGTTTAGTTACATCAATAAATTCATTGGTACAGTTAGGCTATTAACAAAAAGAATGATTAAAGTACTTCTAAACGACCATATCAACGTAACTCAATGGGCAGCAATGCTTTTCACGATCAGCTAATAGATAACACACCAGCTTAGGATGGCCACCCTTTTTGAAACAAAGACAACTTTGGAGTAATCTTATTAGTCCCGATATGTGCGTTATGTGTGTGGGTGGATTGTCTCCTTGCTCAACTCTTTGTGTTAAGCAGACGCCGAGGTAGGGCGTGTCTTGTACCAACAATTCCTTGGTTCCCTGTTGAACAATGAGTCATGTGTGTGTGTGAGCGTGTCATACACACGGCACTCTCTCCTTCTGTCTTGGCGGCAGCTGCAGGCCTCTCTGCTGCTGGTAGAGCTGAGTCGGCACAACTCTTGTCTTTGAAGGTGCCTGATTGCGCTCTCAACTCGTCCGCAGGTCGCCGGTGCCGAAACTCTTTCTAGGTTGTGCCGGTCACACACTCTCCCTTGCACCAGGTTCTTGCTGACTTGACCTTTGTAGGAGTGTGCTCGGCTTCCGAGTCCACATGCTCGTAGTTAGTCGTTAGCCGCTGCTGCTGGTCCTGTGCGATGCTCGCTTGGTCGATGTTTGGCGCTTTTCCACCCTTTCTCCAGGTTGATTGCTTGTCGTTGCTCGTCACTCTTTCTCTCTCTTTCTCTCTTGCTGCAGCTGCTGGTGGGAGCTGGCACCCAATGTGGAATAAAACTTTTAGCGATGCTTCGTCTGTCAGCGCCAAACTCATACTCGGTGACACATCGTAACTCTGCAAGCCTCGCCATCCTCGGTCGATTGCGGGGCCTACCCCCGGAGCTTGCCGCAGCAAGACTCAGTTGTATGATCTGTGTCCTTACGTGTGAAATTCTCCCCTCTCTGCGCGTCTCTTGCGAGAAAAAAAACACATGCCCGCTGTCTCGTTCTCCTCCCGTGGCCGCAGCTGCCTGGTTGCCCCCCCCCCCCCCCCCTTTGACATTTGACTGGCTGCTCTCCATCACCATGTTTATATTTTGGTTTGGTTCCCTCCCTCTCTGCCTTCGTGGTGTTTGCTATCTCAAGGGGAGGCACCCTCTGTTCATACATATTTTATTGCTACCATGTGTTGTCAAATTTGTGGGAAGACAAAGGCGGTTTGGAAGCTCTGGTCTTCTGGACTACATACTATATGGGCATGTGTGTTTGACCTATTGTGTCTTGTATCTATTATGAATTATTCTAGGTCTAATACCTCATGATTATTATTTGGTTTATGTTTAACCAATATTTGTAATGTACCATGGTTGTTACCTCAGGTCTTCCGAGGGTTTTTATTAAGCTTTGTTCTCCATCCATGTCGCCAGGGATCCATGCTTCTTATTCTCGAGTTATATTTTGATATCCTGAGGTTGGAGATATAGCAACGTTTTGACTTAAGCTTTCGTGACTGCTGGAGTTCATATTCTTTGGTTCTTTCGGTAAAGTCACATATATAGAAATATATCAACAAAAATTATATATAAGGTGAACAAGAGTAATATTATTGTGTTATTTTATTTTATCAATTTATTATTTTATTCTCATTCTACGTGACTTTACCGAAAGAACCAAAGAAGAAGAGTAATATAAGTAATAATAAAAGCCACTAATGTAGACTGCAGTCTGGTTCTTAATCTGAGAGTGTACTGGGTCTATAATGTCGATTTATTCTTGTTGCTAAGTTTCGAACATTTACCATTGGAGGAGAAAAAGGATAAAGAAACGCCAGTTGTAATGTCCGTGGAAAGCCGAAAAGGCTATGTCAGCAAGTTTTGATTTGAAACCAGGCTGTCCTGCTGGAGATTTGTTTGTGAACTTTCCAAAACGTCCGAAAAGGTTGTGACGCATGGTCCCCTGCCCCATGGAGATTTCATTAACCTCCCTTTGCCCCGGGGCTTTATTATTTAATGGCCTCCAGATGCTTGGTGTGGCTTGTGGGAGGTAGTGGGGTGAGAGTGTTTGTTTAACTTTTTAAAATTGTCTTCTTTGGTTCTTTCGGTAAAGTCACGTAGAATGAGAATAAAATAATAAATTGATAAAATAAAATAACACAATAATATTCTCACGACGTTTCGGCCACAACACAAGCGGCCTTCATCAGGTGAAGGGAGCGAGACTGTCTGGTAGGACAGCGCTGGAGTGAGAGAGCCACGTTCAGATCACGGCTTTTAAGCTGTGTGAGAGGAACAAAGAGCCTTAGAGCCGCGACTCTAAGGCTCTTTGTTCCTCTCACACAGCTTAAAAGCTGTGATCTGAACGTGGCTCTCTCACTCCAGCGCTGTCCTACCAGACAGTCTCGCTCCCTTCACCTGATGAAGGCCGCTTGTGTTGTGGCCGAAACGTCGTGAGAATATTATTGTGTTATTTTATTTTATCAATTTATTCTTTTATTCTCATTCTACGTGACTTTACCGAAAGAACCAAAGAAGATGAATCATTGCAGTCACGAAAGCTTTAAATCGAAATTTTTAAAATTGATTTTTAAAAATATATCTTGGCGGAATTATTCTTAATAATTTTTTTTGGAAAAAGGCCTATATATACAACAGAAGTAGGAGTTGCTTGTGGTCAGTGAGTTCCCGCCAAATTCTTCGGATAGCGAACTTCATGGCTCTCTTTTCCCCTCTGTACAATCCTTCAAAAATACATTTATTTCACCCATGACTAATGTGTAAGAAATTCTCGCAACATTTTTCCTATATGATATATTTTTTCAATAACATTTGAAAACTAAACCTTTTACAATTTTAAAAATGTTAACATATTTTATAACATCAAATTCCGACCAACAATTGTCCGTCTTACCGTCCAGAGTTTTTTTGCATTGCTCGCAGGTGAAATGAGGTGCCCAGGGTTTGTCTTGAACCCCGACAGGCATGCCAAAATATGGCTTGCAGGCCTCATACATCTTAGCAGATGCTTCCACAGAGTACTTTTAACTCTTGTCTTGATAAATTGGCGGCAGACATAGCAAAATGTATCTGGCGGATGCTTGCAGCCTCTTGATGCCATCTCAGAAAAACGCAGAATGTATCCACTTAGGCAGCTGGAACTAAACTGAACTGATGGGCCTAAGGCCCCTGTATTTAAATTACTATTTATATTACTTGAAAGTTCTAGAAAGTTATAGAAGTTACTCCAAGTTTACGCAGCACTGAATCTGGAATGTTCTGGAAAGTATCAATATCCTGGTCACAAAAGCAAAGTTTGTGGGGAATAATAGCCATTTTCTATATTTTTAGGCATAAGCAATTAGGAATTAATACGTACTACCAAGGAACAATAAATAAATAAATGTTACACAGTGATATCGGAATCTGTGTTTGTAGTGCAGGAGGAATCCGATGAGCTGTGAAGCTCTTTGTGTTCACAGATGGTGCAGTGGTGAGGGGCGGGCGTGGGGGGAGCGCGTGGGGGGTGGCGGGGAGAGGGGTGACGTGGTTACGTCACCGCGTTAGGGGAGCGTGCATGGTGACGTCACCACGTCCATGACGCAGAAGCAGATATTTTGAACAGCTCGGACATTGTTGGTGCCTTTTGTGTTTGTCGCCATATCTTTATTTGTTCATTAATTTGTAGATTTAATTTGCTTGGCAGTGGCTGTGAGGATTTGGTCCTCGTGTTTAATTAATGAACAGTGTTGCGGGATGCAGCAAGCATGAATGACGCTGTACACAACTACATTGTTGTTTGTGTTCAGTATTTTTTTTATTGTAGAATCAATTATACAAGCGTTATAACGCCACTGCCGTAGGCGTACATTTAAACCTTTAAAATCAATTATATTATTGTTGTTGTGTTTCTCCCACATTCCATGAAACCACCAGTGTATAAACACATCCCAGTTCACCATTGCTAATTACTGCACCCTACACCACAGTCACACTCCTCTGGCAGGGTGAATACATCTACGCTGGCTTCACACACACAGAGCAGTACTTATTTTATCACCCGCCCCCCCATGAAGGTTGTGAGGATTATTTACGCCAACCCCCCCATTGTGATAGAGAGCCACGCAGCCCTTAGCCACCGACAGCCACCAGCCAATCACGGGCGTGGCGCTCCGCGTGACGGTGACGAGGGTGGTGAGCGCCGTGCGTCGTGGCGTCTGCCATCTGTGCTGTTCACGTTCACCTCTCTCAGGACGGACCACTCAGATCCACAATCCTCACTGAGTCACCATCATCACCCCACACCCACAGCCCAGGATGTAGGGGCTGAGTAAAGGTTTGTTGAAATGAGTGCAACAGCGCCATTGAGTCGGTGCTGTAAAACGACAGCAGCCCCGCGTCCCAGTCCAGATGGACCCCAACTCTCCGTGGAGGTTCCGGGACCGACAGTGACGTCACTACCCCACCATGCACCACTGAGAAGCTGTCGTCAAGTTTCTGTAGACACCAGGAGACTTCACTCCCTCCCAAGCGGCACTCAGCACCACCCCCTCTACGTGGGATCGTCCTGTATGCGACTCCAACCCGACACCACCCCGCTACCTCCACGTGCACCTCCCAGTAGTGCTGACCTGACGAGAAGCTCTCAGAGCACAGGGCTTGATCCCACTCATCAAAGTGGTGTGGGTGATGGGGGCGACCCTGGGGGACATCGCTCCGCGTCACCGTCCTGAGATCCGAGGAAATCTGGAGATGGTCGCTGGCTGAGTTTGTGTCCAGAGTCGGTGAGCGTCCATCTGTGGTGAGGACAGCAACGACACCCGCACAGTGGTCATGGAGACGTGTGCGCAGTGCACGTAGCGTGTACACACACACACACGCTGGTGTTGTGTTGTCTGTTGTGTTGTTGTGGTCATGCCGCACTACGTTATACCTTGATAATAACACTGTGATTATCACGCGTATGACAAATGCATACAGTATTAGTGTACACATACTAATATCCGTTAGTATTAGTGTACACATACTAATATTCGTTAGTATTAGTGAAGACATACTAATATTAGTTAGTATCTGTGTACACAATTATATAATCACTTGTGAATAACAATAATTAGTGAATGATTAGTGAATAATAAATAATAACAATAGTACTACACTAACTTGACCATGTGTGTGTGTGCAGTGGTAGTGAACAGGGGTGATGATGCCAGCACCACGATGTTAATGCCACTCTCACAGCGTCTCTACAAACACGACGCCTGTACCACAGACATCAGAGCCTCGCACACTCTCACATCCACGCACAGACATTGCGTGTCACTCTGTTGCGGGATGAGCGCCTCCCCGTGCCATGCACGTCCTTGAGGGGGGGGTTATTTGACCATACTTCACCACTCTCGTCGGTGCGCGTTGGCGATGATGGGGATCGTGAACGTAGAAGCGTAGAGGTGCAGTACAACAATGTGATGTGTAAACATTCGAAACAAGGGAGACAAAGGCGGCCGGGCGTGGTGCTGCTGCTCGCTAACAGCACTTGCCCCAGTACCCAGTAGTAGAGTTTACTAGAATATTTAAACTGTTAAACTAATTTTATTTCAGCAGGTAGAGCCCACTGATCCATGTCGCTCTCTTTCAGAGTCTGCGTCTCTCTCCCCATGGTGGCGTGGATTTTCCCCTGGTTCCTCGCGTTTTTCCCTCCACATTTGGAATCAATTTGCATTCAGAGGATTTGGCTGCTGTTGTAAATATCCACGTGATGAGCCACGTCGTAGAGCTGTCATTTGTGATAGTCAGGTCGCTTCCGAAAAAGAGGGAAATGGTTCAGTGGGTTCCTTACCAGATAAAATAAAATGAAAAGTTGATTAAGGTGGAGAGCACAGAAGTGCAGTGCAAAACGGCGGGACACGCGGGTGCAAGACTGTGCAACTCACAGACGAGAGGCAGGAGTCTGCGCATGGCCCTTTCAAGGGAGCGGATCGTGGTGGCGTCCAGTGAAGTGGCAGGTGGGGGTGCAGATTCCTTTGGGAACTTTCTCCTGGGACAACCACCAACAGCATTACACACAGCCTCGTTTAACCACAGCATCGGAACACTCAGCATCCATAGCACACACAGCAAGTGTCTCTCACACAGCCCGTGTCTCACACACAGTGTCTCACACAGTTCGTGTCTTACACACATCCAGTGTCTCACACACATCTTGTGTCTTACACAGTTCGTGTCTTACACACAGCCAGTGTCTCACACACACATCTTGTGTCTCACACACAGCCCTTGTCTCACACATATCCTATGTCTCACACAGCCAGTGTCTCACACACATCCTGTGTCTCACATACAGCCCCTGTCACACACAGGCAGTTTCTTACACACAGTCCGTGTCTCACACACAGCCGATGTCTCATGCACAGCCCGTGTCTCACACACAGTGTCTCAAAAACAGCGTGTATGTCTAAGACACACAAAAACACCTGTGCCTAACACACACAGCCCGTGTGTCTAACACAGACAGCCCGTGTGTCTAACACCTAATGTGTTGTGAGTGTTTAACCATGAGACATTAAGCATCTGTACCTGCGCGTCACCTCCAGATGCCCCTGTGGAAGAGAGAGACAGGGATCATGAGTGAAGTCTCTACCCTTGGACCACGAGTCCCTCTGCCACTGCCCGCTCTGTTGTTCTGGACACCCAAACGGCATCTCCACAGAGGCGCTCCCCACCTGCAGGAAGGTGAGCGAGTCCCTCTCCTGCTGCAGAGCGTGCAGGCGAGCGGCCGCTGCCTTGAGCTCGCCGATCTCCCGCTTGTGACGAGCGATGTCCTCCTTGATCCGGGACAGCAGCTTGCGCTCCTTCATGGTCACGCGACGGAGAGCCTCCCTCTCGTCCTCGTCCAGAGCCTTCCTGAGGCAGGCGAACTTGCCCGTGATGTGACCCCTGATCCCGGCCATTGATTCCTGAGGAGATCCGGGGACCACGGTTGGCTCCCTGAGCCATGAGCCACTCCGTGTGTGCGTGTGGGCGCCATGGTGGCTAGGAGATGTTGACTCCTTCGCCTGGTATACATCAGGTCGTGGTTTCGATCCCGATCCTGACGACTGTATATTTAGTGTTTGTTCTCTCTGTAGTCGTGTTTGTTCTCTCTGTAGTCGTATGGATTTTTCTCTGGGTCCTGCACATTTTGGATCAACGTTGCGCGTTTAGAGTATTTGGCTATCATTTTCCACATTGCAATCAGCCACTTTGTTGAGTTATAATTTGTAATAATCAGGTCGCTTCTGAAAAAGAACGACAGGTAAGTGGAGCCGTCCTTGGTAAAATAAAAATTAGTTTAGTCTATGGGTCTCTATGGGTATTGAGGCCTCTCTCGGGGCCTCTATCTCTATGTATATGTGTGTGTCTCTATGGTGTCTAGGTATCTCTATGGTTTTGATATGTATATTAGTGTCTATGTATAGATATGGGTCGTTATGTATATTTTGCTGCTATACATTTCCACGTGATAATGATATCAGCCACTTGGTTGAGCAATCATTTGTGGTTGCCAGGTCGCTTCCAAAAAAGAGCTATACAGCAAAGTGGGCCTTACCTGGTAATATAATGACATAATATTTCCGAGTTGTGAATCATGCCCCAGTGACGAGGAGCCCATGGGACTGAGACTATCCATGCCAAGGGGACAAGAGGGGTTCCGCTCTCTTCTTGTTTCTCCTCTAGAGGGCGCTGGGGTCGTTGATATTGAGACTCGGGCATTTGGAGTCCAGTGGGGGCCCCCTCGTGGATCCAACGAGATGTGGCGAGATGATAACTACCTCGACTGGTGTACAGGTAGTCGTGGGTTCGACCACGACCCTGATGCCTGCGTGGATTTTTCTCCGAGTCCTCCGGCTGTTCCCTCAACATTCAGAATCGGCGTAATCCCAGTTGGGTTTTCCCATAAGTCTGACTCGGGTTTATAATCCAAGGCATTCGTTATTTACTGTGAACAACCCGCAGAGCCCAATAGAGTCTCCGGTTTCAAGCAAGCGTTTTGAGTGCAGTATTTAGAGTATTTTGCTGCTATCAATTTCCTTCTGCAAAAGAGCTACATTTCTAAGCGGGGCCTTACCTAGTAAAATTAAAAAAAATGGTTCAGTCTATGGGTCTCTATGTATCTATATGTATTCCTATTCATCACTATTTGTCCGGATGCATCTCTATGGGTCTATAGGTATTTATTTGGGTCCCTATGTATCACTATTTGTCCCTATGTATATCTATGGGTCTCTATGTATCTCTATGTATCCCTATGTATCTCTATGGGTCTCTAGGTATTTATTTGGGTCTCTTTGTACCTCTCTTCATCACTACGTATCTCTATGGGTCTCTACAGTGATGGAAAAAAAGTATTTGGTCCCCTGCTGATTTTGTACGTTTGCCCACTGACAAAGAAATGATAAGTCTATAATTTTAATGGTAGGTTTATTCTCTATGGGTCTGCTGCTATATATTTCTACGTGATGATGTCAGCCACTTTGTTGTGCTGCTATGTTTGTGACAGCCAGGGTCGCTTCGGAAAAATCTACATAGCTCAGTGGGGCATTGCCTGATCAAATAATAGTTTAAATAAACTCTGGTGACGCGATTAGGGACGGTGTGAGGTGCAGCTGTGTGGTGTTCGTGCCTCTGCGTCCATGCCGGTGCACGACCTCCCATGCAGCGCAATAGCTGCACCACAGCTCCACCCCGACAATCCGTGGCACTCTCTAAAAATGTTTTGCCACAGGAGTGGAAGACGCCAAGCCTAGTAACCCGACCTCGCGGCAGACTCACCAATGCGGTTATCAAATGCGGTTATCGAATGCGGTAAACATGCAACCCCCTTGTAGTTAATATTGAGTTCAAAAGTGAATGATTCAATTAAACTAAGAGGCATCAAAGTTATGAAGCTGCACAAAGTTGGCATGAATGCATTTTGACCTTCACCACTTCCGCGGTGGGTGGAGGTCACGGGGGTCAAAGAGCCAGACCCAGACACGGCACCTGAACCTCCTTGCGAGCGGCCTCCATCCGCTTCACGGACTCCTCCGCCTTCTTCCTCTTCTCCTCCACTGCTCGCGTCTCCTCCCCTACGCGAGTGTAGTGAGAGACGAGACGTCACCTGGGGGAGACTCCAGCTTCCTGAGCCACCCCTCACATCGCCCTTCCTTCCACACCGACCCCTCCACAGTGAAAGCCCTCATCTCCACGCTGCCTCTCTACAGCGACTGAGACGGGGGGCACGGGGAGTGTAGCAGCAGCCGGTGAGAGCCGTGCTGGCTTGGTGTCTGTAGCACCTCGGATCCAAGGGCCCACGTGCCCACAGCTGTCTAGTTTAGAAGACAAATCTAGAATAGTTGTCTATCAAGTGGGTGTGATATCATTGTAAAATATATATCCACTTAATTCCTTTATACAGCATTTAGGGTTAGTGAGAGCCTGGCATGCAATATATCATAAGGCAGTTTTCTAAACGCGAACCAGGCAGAGAGACAGAGATTCAAAAGGGAGAGCATGAACACACAATTGTTTTTTTTTCATCAGATGTGAAGCCGAGTGACAGAATTAGTCAGATCGTGGTGTGGTGTCTCGGGGGCCTCACCTTCCGTGTCTCGTGCTCCTTCTTCAGCGTGGTGACATCATGTCTTTTGTGTTCACCTGCGATGGTGCAAGTTGAGCAGACCAGGTTGCTGTCTACTGTGCAGTAGAATTCCAGCTCCCTGCTGTGCTCTCCGCATCGTCGCTCCTCCAGGTTGGCGATGGGAGCCACCAGGAGGTGTTCTCTCAACCTGGGATTCTCCAAGTGAGGCTTCAAGTGCGTCGCACAGTAGGACGTCTCGCATCTCACGCAGGTCTTCACTGCAGGAGTTTGGCCATCCCTGCAGTTGTCACACACGATGGCGGCGGCCATCCCAACTCCAACTCTGAGCTGCTCCGCTAGATTGGCGAGGGTCACGTTCCTCCTCAGCTGGGGTCGCACAGGGAAGGTCGCTCGGCACTGCGGGCAGCTGAAGCTGCTCGCCGTCTCCCAGGCGGCCTCCAGGCACTGCAGGCAGAACGAGTGTCCGCAGCTCAGCGTGGAGGGGCAGACGAACGTGTCCAGGCAGATGGAGCAGCGTAGCTCACTATCCACACTCTCACTGGGAGTCGTGCTCGCCATGACCCATGGCTTCGCTGGGATCGCTCGCTGTGTGGCTCAGAGAGACGCTGGACCAGGACCTCTCTCTTATAGCGACGGTGAAGGAAGTAAAACATGTAAAATATTTCCATTGTCGTCACTGACATCACGAGTCACTGGCTGGAATGTGAACCCGCGCCCGAGGTGTGAAAACAGCAGCCTCAAGGTGAACACGGCTACTGTACACACCTCGACATTTAAATAAATTAGTGCTGTTAATATCAATCGGTGAGGCTCAACTGCGGTGGCTCATTCATGCGATGAGTGTCGAGAGATAAACTCATCCTTCTACAGCACGTTGGTGGCAAGATGTTATCTCTCTTGCCCGGTATACAGGAGGTCGTGGGTTTGATCATGACCCTAACGCATGCTTTATATTTAAAATTTGCGTCTCTCTCCGTGGTCACGTTCATTTTTCCCCGGGTTCTCCGGTTTTTCCCTCAACATTTACAATCAACATCACGCATTTAGCGTAGTTGGCCGCAATACATTTCGTTGAACTATTATTTGTGGCCAGGTTTTTTTTAAGAAGAGCTACACAGCTCAGTGAGCCTTACCAAGGAAAATTTTAATAAATTGTTGGCATAGTTGTAGATATGTCATGATGTCCTGTAACTTCATCTCCAGGTAATTACCCCAACGTGACGAGTTGCGTGAATGTCATTGTAGCATCCGAGATGGAATTTGTCTGTAGCCTCCGTTGACCTATCCTGGAATCTTGAGCCTTTTGCTAGCAGTGTGAATCGATCACAAACTCTACCTGCCTCTATCACCCATTGCTGGCGATGTCACCGTCTCTCACTCTCGCCTTGTCCGAGAATGGCGATTCCCGTGCCGACCATTCACAGCCGCACCCACCGCTTACTTCACCTGCGTTGTTGTTTCACATTCACACGCAAGGCTACTCAACACGCATACACACGCAGCAACGCAAATGACCATCAGTGTTCACCATTATTGTTACAAAATACGAATAAAACTAAAATATGTTTTATTTTACCAAGTGTAATGCTCCACTGAGCTGTTATGTTATTTTTTCAAAGCGACCTGCCCATCACAAATGATAGCTCAACAAAGTGGCTCATCATGTTGGAAATGTATATCAGCCAAATAATCTAAATACTGTCCTCTAAACGCTGCTTGAACCCGGAGACGCTCCCTTGGGCTCTGCGGGTTGTTCACAGCAAAATAACGAATGCCTTGGACTCTACACCCCAGTCGGACTCGTGGGAAAACCCGACCTAGAGTCCACTGAATACGGCCTGGAGTCATCCACTTTGCTTACTAATGGGAAAATACGAGGCACTGCGTTTGAAAGCTTCCTTCTACAAGGTCACCAATGCGAGCAAAGGGGGTTCCCACAATGTCCACGGTTCATTCCTCGGTGCAGCAGCAGCAGCAGCAGCGACAGCAGCAGCGACAGCTATGTGCTTAGTGAGGCGCAGTTGTTCCAGGTCAGGCAGGCAGCGTGTTCCGCCGCGGGTTTTGCAGCCAAATCCTCGCAGCGTCCCGGGAATAGACGGTGAGGTGACAGCTCAGCACCCCTCGGGTGTCAAGCAGCCCACACTCGGTTACCCATTCAGTTACACTCACACACTCACTAACACACTCATACACTCACACACACTCACACACTCAATTATGAACATCTGTGCTCACACAATCTTGGGATGACCTCTGGAAGGAGGGGGGTTTTATAGGGGTTATAACATCAGGTTTCAGGATGTCCAGGCATACAGAAAAAAGGGGCAACTAGGCTGACCAGATCAATGCAAGGGACGTGATAGGAGGACCTTTGGACTTTTGATGTCTTGAAAAGAAGTCCCTATATAACATAAGAAAATCATGCAAGTCAGTCTTGCAGAGGCAAACCCCGGGGTATGGTCCTCGAAATCAACCATAAGTGCCGAATCTTGCAGAGGCAAAGGCTCTGTGTTGCTAAGTGTTGAGTTCTGCGTTGACAGACTCTGAGTATCGCTGAAAGTTTTATTCTACTTTTTCCTTCATGTTTCGCGTGATTTGCAGAGTCAAAGACTTTGCGAAGTTGTACTGTACTAAGCTAAGAGTTGTAAGAAGCTAAGAGGTGTGCGAATGCATTTTCATATAATTCTGTTATCAGCTGAGACGTGTGAGAAGTGGAGATTTCAGATATACACCAATATCGAGTGTGCATGAAATGTTATCCAAGCTATATGCTGAACAAGTTATGTTGACCAAGTGACTGATACTCTGATGATAAGAGTCTTGATGAGTTCTGGAGAGTGCAAGGAGCAGTGAGACAACGGCGCACAGCAGGAGACCTCCCGACGGAGGGGAGGTGGTCACCAAGGGTGTTCGCGCGAAGCAGGTAGCTGCTGACAAGGAACAAGGAGCAGCGTGGCCACAGAGCACTGCAACTGGCGATGGAGCCTGGAGTGCAGATCACCTGCAAGCCGCGCAGCGCAGCTGCTAGTGGCTGACTACGAGCGTGCCGACTCGGGAGCCCCAAGCACCATGCAGCGTGGAGCGAGCGCGATGCACTGACAACGGTGGCAAGGAGTGGCGAGCAGCAGGGCTCTGGTGACGCGATTAGGGATGGCATGAGGTGCAGCTGTGTGGTGTTCATGCCTCTGCGTCCATGCCGGTGCACGACCTCCCGTGCAGCGCAACAGCTGCACCACAGCTCCACTCCGACAATCCGTGGCACTCTCTAAAAATGTTTTGCCACAACAAGTTTGGACCAAGCCTGCCGTTCTACTGCTTCTTTGTGGGACATGACGTGTTGTTCAGAAAGAAACATGAACTTGATACTCACCATGTGTCACAGTACCTTGTACAGGTTGTGGGCCAAGAAGAATCTCAGCTTGCATGCCTCACATACAACAAGGGAATTGTGTCAGGTCGCGTTACCATGAGACAGCCTATTGTTTTATTTTAATCACGTGATTGTGAGATTCGATCGTTGATGTTCTTCTAACCATTTGATAATCATTTATTTTATGAATCATGCCTGCATGAATACGATAACTTTGATATTAGCGGAGTTTTTTTGGAATTGTATAATCTTGCTCCTCGCTCTCTCCAGAACTCATCTGATCATTGATGCCTTCTAAACATTCCATAAGGATACCATTTTTTAAAACACAAATGTTGACATTGATACCGTTGTTGTGGGTTAGCCTGTAGGTTTCCTTTGATCACGTAGTCGGAGATCTGATTGTTGATGCTTTTAACCATTTGATTCGCATATTTTCAGACACGCATTCCATACGGATATTGCTATTTTATGGTCGGCCTATTGTTTTTATCAATTGATCGTGAATATTATCCAATAATTGTTTTTTTGTCATTAAAAACGGATTTATGGGTAGGTATATTTGCATGGCTACTTTCGTTGCTATAAATTCCTGCTGATAAGAGTTGTGGATAATGGAGTAAGTTGATATTAAAGTTTCTTAGATTAAAAATAGGTTTCCGAGTGCTTCTTTCCTAAACTCATGCATCATTGTCGTAATGATGAACTGTCTCTTGCGGTAGATCCGAATCCCGAGACCTGACATAATTACACACATAATTGTTAACGCGAGAATCATAATTGTTAAAGCGAGAATTACAAATGTTAAAGCGAAAATCATAAAATCAGAGCGAGGATCATTGATATTATCACGATTGCTGAAACAAACCCCTAGACCACGAGAGCCAATAATAATTCCACCGCATAATAAAAGCACAAACAAACCCATAATCACTAACACATAACACACATAATCATACATGCATACCCCTACACAATGAGATCACACACACATATGTACATACCGCTAGACTATACATAATCGCTGTGTAAGAAAAAAAAATGTTCCTGGGTAGTTTCCTGGTCAAAAAAGCAAAGTTTGTGGGGAATAATAGCCATTTTCTATACTTTTGAGGCATAAGCAATTAGAAATTAACAATTAAAACCCTAGAATAGAAATTGTGTTACATGTACACACATTAATTCTATATATTTTACACACATTCTTAATTCCACTTAGCACACATTTTTAGTTGAGCATACTAGGCTACTGTCTACTGTGCAGTAGAATTCCAGCTCCCTTCTGTGCTCCTGGCACCATCACTCCTCCAGGTTCGTGATGGGAACCATCAGGAGGTGGTCACTCAACCTGGGATTCTCCAAGTGAGGCATCAAATGACTTGCACAGTAGGACATCTCACGTCTCAGGCAGCTCTTCACTTCAGGAGTCTGGCCACCACTGCAGTTGTCACACAACGGCCGTGGCCATCCCGTCTCGAACTCTGATCTGCTCCGTCAGGTTGGCGAGGACCATGTCCCTACTCATCTGGGGTCGCACAGGGAAGGCCGCGCGGCACTGCCGGCAGCTCAAACTGCTCGCCGTCTCCCAGGCGGCCTCCAGGCACCAGAGGCAGAACGAGTGTCCGCAGTACAGCATGGATGGGCAGACAGATGTGTCCTGGCAGATGGAGCAGCACAGCTCACTCTCCAAAATCTCATTGGGAGTTGTGCTCGCCATGACCGATGGGCTTTGCTGGGATCGCTCGCTATGTGGCTCAGATAAATGCTGGACCAGGGCCTCTCTCTTATAGAGACACTCAAGAAGGAAATTGAACACTAATGTGAACCCGTGCCCCTAGGTGCTCAAACAGCAGCCTCAAGGTAACCACGTCTACTGTACACACCTCCCTAGATCTAAATCATAGAGCTTTGTTGTCAATATAAATTGGAGAGATTCAGCTGGGATGGCTCTTTTGTGAGATGAGTAAAGAGAGATAAACTCATTCTTCGACAGCTTAGGGCGTGGTGTCTGTACCGTTAACGCTGCACTACGAACCCATCAGACCCAAATTCGATTCCCACTCACGTCAACCACAATTTGTAACGATTATCTCAATCAGTCCTGGGCCTCATCCCCTAGGTCAACTTAGCCTCAAATGTGTACTTGGTGCAGTGTGTCGTAAACATCGCCACTTGGGAGACAGAGGGGACCGGGCGTGGTGCTGACCACCCACCCCCTCGTGTGCCGTTCCGGATTTCATAGGTGCTCACTAACATCACTTGCCCCTGTTAAGACTATATGGGTATCTTTGTTTTTATAGCGGTGTATAGGTATCCGTGTGTCTCTAACCTGTGTGTGTGTGGCTGTGCGTAGTATTGTATATGCTTCTGAGTGTATCTAGCCTGTGTGTGTGTCTGTGCGTGGTCCTGTACACTATATGATTATGTATGTTTCTCTCTGTAGGAGGAATCGGGAGCGCAATGGTTAGCATGCTGTGCTACAAACCCGGCAGCCCGAGTTCGATTCTTGCTCACGGCCACCACCAGTGACGATTAACTAATTCAGTCCTAGTCCACCTCTAGGTTGACTCAGCCTCAAATTAGTACCTGGTATGATGTGTAAACATCGCCACTCGGGTGAAAAAGGTGACCGGGCGTGGTGTTGGACACCCACCTCCTCGTGTGCCGTTCAAGCCTTCATAGGTGCCAGTTAAAAACACTCGCCCTAAGTCTTTCAAGGCTATATGGAGGATCGTTGTCGTTGTATTGTATGAGTGTCTGCGTGTCCCCAGTCAGTGTGTTTCTGTGTATAGAACTGTACATGCTTTTGTACGTCTCCAGTCTGTGTGAGTCTCTGTGGGTAGGATTGTACATGCTTATGTGTCTCCTGTGTGTGTGTGTCTGAGAGGGCCTGTACATGTTTCTGTGTGTCTCCTGTGTGTGTCTGTGTGTAGTACTGTACATGCTTGTGTGTATCCAGTGTGTGTGTCAGTGTGTAGAACTGTACATGCTTCTGTGTCTCCAGTGTCTGTGTAGTACTGTGCATGCTTCTGTGTGTATCCAGTGTGTGTGTCGAACTGTACATGCTTCTGTGTCTCCAGTGTCTGTGTGTAGTACTGTACATGCTTCTGTGTGTATCCAGTGTGTGTGTCAGTGTGTAGAACTGTACATGCTTCTGTGTCTCCAGTGTCTGTGTGTAGTACTGTACATGCTTCTGTGTGTCTCCTGTATGTGTCTCTGTGTGTCGTTCTTTGCATGCTTCTCTATGTCTCTAGTACTGCAGAACAAACAGGTAGTTGAAATGTTTGCTGGGTAAGGAAGTGATAAGCTAAGGTTTACAATGTTCAACACAATCGTGTATAAAGTGTGCAAAAACAAAGTAAATTAACAAACAACTATTTGAGACGACATTTTTTTGTGGCCACATCATTTGAGTTATTCATACGCAATCTGAAAATACCGTCTTCAATTCAGTCTTCAATTTATTATTCGTAGGTGTACTATGGATACGTGTTGTGTGGTTAATCTTGACACCACTGGAGACTTGTAGAACCACACGGAGACGGATCTTCAGGTAAGGGCTTACGCCAGTTGTTCATTTAACATCTTCACACACGACTCTGTGTACTGCACACTCACTTACTAGTTACCCTCTACACTGGATGCCCACACCCATTATGGTGCGGGTCAGAACTCTGGCCTGCACGTGGAACTGTCTCCCATTATTCTGCGCCCTGGCACGGCTTCCCCTCATCTGCCCTGGGCGGGGGCACGCCATCACCGCCCGGCGACGAGGTGAGGCTTCTAACCCTCCAGCCTTCCCTCGGCGGCAACTGGGCTGTTCCCACTGCAGGCACTCGTTCCCATCTCTACTCACACTCCACACCCCAGGGGAAGGGTACTGGGAATTCCCTAGCACTCACACAGGCTACTCTATCCTGGTGCTAATTTCCCCCTACCCTGGTCCCAACTTTCATCTTCACACCTTCCCGACTCCACGCGACGACCTCGCGTACGTCAATACCCCAGGGAGACATGACGTCACCTGCCCACCCGACGTACATGACATCACTGTCTGACGTCACTGCACCGGAGGGTGAGCGTGACGTCACGTCATTAATAACTACTCTACATACGTGTAGTGTTGTAAGGACGAGCAGACTTCTTATGGAGGCACACTCTGTTTATTGTATTATTTCCTTATACAATGCTTAACACACACAGAGGGATATTCGGTCCCCTCACCCGATACCCTAGGGAGGTACAGCCTCCGGACTTGGCGGGACTCACACGTCTACCGCTATCCTAGTCCTCCGGCTAGGACCTAGGGGAGGCTATCTGACCCACCGCTGGCCCGGTGGGTCCTGACCACTGGGTATGCCGAGCCTTAGCCCTTAGAAGGGCTGAAAGGCTGGTCCAGGGTCCTAGCTAGGCTTCAGCCCAGTCTTCTGTCTTCGTGCAGGGAGAGAACTCCTCGAGGTCCGTTGGGTCACCCGTCTTATACCCCTTCGTGGCCAGGTAGAACCAATCATACATTCCCACGTGGAACCGTCTGATTGGTTCGCACCAAACCCTGGCCACGATCCGTTTCACCTCAACTGACCCCAACCGTTGTACCCAGGGGTAATGCTGCACCGCCCTGGTGGCAACGCAGGTTACGCAACAGCGCGTAGTTAACACCTCTACATCACCCCCTCCTTCGGAAGCTCCAGCCGTCCCGGCTGCAACAATGGGAAACTTTGAAATTACCAACGGTAGAAGAATTGTGAGTGTGCCTCACGAACAACAAGAACAATTAAGCCCCTATAAATACCCCCCCTTAACAACATAACGTATGTACAAGGCACAAGACATGCCAAAAAAACATTATAACAACCGGCGAGATTTCGCGCGCGTGCGTTTCGCGGGGCCATCGTAGGGGATGGCAGGCTTTGTCGGCGGCACAAGGGAAGGAGGAGGATGAGCCAGAGCATCCGGTGGGCCTTTAGGCATCTCCACGGGGACACGTGCTGCTCCACGGTCCATTGAGGCCGAACGTGGCCTGCATGGAGCCGTCACTCCCACGTCATCTGCAGGAGGAATAACACGCCTGCGCTGTGGGTTAGGCACCAACGGGGCAACATCCGGCTCGTCGGACGCGTCGCACACTCGGCCCCCATGTCATGTGTGTTGTGGAGGGACGCGTGGCGTGACGAAGGGTTTTAACCGAGAAGGGTGAACGCACCAGCGACGCCGTCCCCAGCTAATTTTAACACATTGGGGACGCAGGACTTCCACTACCTCAACCGGGCCTCGCCATGGTCTGAGAAGTTTGGCCGATGTGGACACCGGCACCTGGGGGCAGTGGAGCCATGCCCTGTCTCCCGGTGCCCACCGATGCGTGCACGACCGAGGGTCCCGCAGTCGCAAATTCGCCCGTTGGCGGGAAGCCGAATTTTCAATGGCGGCCTCCCGTGCCTCGGCCAACTTACGGAGGTTGAATCGCAAGTGGTCAACGAGCTTTGACTTTTGCGGTGGCTGTTCGATTTCCAGCCGAACGTCGGCGGGAGGAAAGGCATCCCTGCCGTACATTAGAAAGAACGGGGAAAATCCCGTCGCCGCGTGAGGTGCCATACGGTATGCGGCGAGGACCCCCGGAACCTGCAAGTCCCAATCGAGGTGGGATTCATCGACCTGATGGCATAACATAGCGGTGAGAGTTCTATGAAGGCGCTCCACCATGCCGTCGGTCTGGGGATGGTAGGGCGAAGTGCGCACTTTCTTAGTGCCCAACAGGCGGCACACATCAGTCAGCAAGGCTCCTGAAAAATTTCTTCCCTGATCGGTCAGCAACCGTTCTGGTGCACCCTTGTCCAGGTCGTAGCCTTGAACAAAGGCGTCCACAACGGCCGCCGCCGACTGGTTGGGGAGGGCCCAGGCCATAGGCCACCGTGTAAAATACTCTACCCCAACCAGAAGGTACTTATTACCCCGTGGCGTAGTAGGAAAAGGGCCCAAAATATCGAGAGCCACCAACTCATTTATACGAGAGACCGAAATGGGTTGCAGGGGTGGGCATGCCGGTTTAGCCGGCGGTTTACGTTGCGCACAATGGGTGCATCCCAGCAAAATGTCAGTGACGTCGCGCAGCATGCCCGGCCAGAAAAATTGCAACCGCAACAACCCAATGGTCTTATGAACACCCAGGTGCAATAAACGCTCATGCGCCGCCCATACGGCCTTGCATCGCAAGGCGGATGGCACGACGATTTTATGTTGACACGAGTCAGCATCCCAATGCATCAACAAGCCGCGCTTCATGACAAATGAATTAAATTTGCCCTGTCTTGGAACCGCATTATTCGCGTGGCGACGCAACCTCAATAATGACATGTCCTCGCCCTGGTGCCGACCCCATTCGGCCAAAGTTAGCCCCAGCAAATCGTCACTGGCCATTGGATCTGCATGATCCAACATCGGCGCTGAGGCGGCGGGAAGTGCGGCTGACACCGTTGTGAGAGGCGCGACCTGCGCAGGCAGTGGCGGCTTACAACGGCCCGAGCCCAAAAAACACGCACATTTTTGAGCCGGCGGAAGGCGAGACAACGCATCGGCATTCGTGTGTTGTGCACCCCTACGGTAAGTGACATTGAAATCGTAGTCCTGAAGGACTTCGAGCCACCGAGAAAGCTGCCCGGACGGTTGGTCAACCCGAAGAGCGTACTGTAAAGCCGAATGATCAGATCGCACGGTAAAATGCTGACCATACAGGTACGGCCTGTATTGCTGAATAAAAAAAACAATGGCCAGCAGCTCACGTCTGGTCACACAGTATCTTTGTTCAGCAAGAGACAAGACTCTGCTACCATAGGCAACAACCCTTTCAATGCCATCAACTTTTTGTGACAGAACACCCCCAATCCCCGTATTGCTAGCGTCGGTGTCCAACACGAATGGCACGGAAAAATCGGGGTACGCAAGGGACGGTGCCGTCACGAGCGCGTTCCGCAAGGAGTCGAACGCAGCCTGTTCTGCGTCCCCCCAATGAAACGCCACCCCTTTTGACGTAAGGGCGTGGAGCGGCTTGGCAATCGTCGCGAAGCCAGCAACAAACCGGCGGTAGTACGACGCAAAACCAATAAAACTACGAACATCGCCCGCAGATGTAGGGGTCGGCCAATGTTGAACACATTTGGTTTTTTCAGGGTCGGTAGAAATGCCCGAGCGGCTAACTATGTGGCCCAGATAGCGCACAGACTCACGCAGAAGGTGACACTTCTGCGGCTTGAATTTCAAGTTAGCGGCCCGCATTTTCAAGAAGACAGCACGCAACCGTTCGATGTGTTCGCCGAACGTGCGGCTAAAGACGATGACGTCGTCAAGATAAATGAGACATGAGTCCCACTGGAGCCCAGCGAGGACCAGCTCCATGAGCCTCTGGAACGTCGCTGGGGCCGAGTGGAGACCCATGGGCAATCTATTAAACTCGAAAAGGCCCTGTGGTGTCCGAAAAGCAGTCTTAGGTTTTGACGATTCGTCGAGGGGGAGTTGCCAAAACCCCGACAGAAGGTCCAAGGTGGAGAAATAGTGCGCCCCTGCCAGGGCATCCAATGACTCGTCCATACGAGGGAGAGGGTAGGCGTCCGCTACCGAGATTTTATTTAGGCGCCGAAAATCAACGCAAAAACGGAGACTGCCATCGTGCTTTTTGACCAGCACTATTGGAGCACCCCAGGGACTAGTGGAGGGAGAAATTATATCGGCCTTCAGCATGTCATCCACAGCCGATTTAACATGCTGTTTCTCCGCCGGGCTAAGCCGAAACGGGTTTTGTCGAATCGGGGCAGCGTCACCAGTATCAATGTGGTGACGCAGCAGCTTGGTGCAGCCAATATCAAATTTAGATTTACTAAAGACATCGGAAAATTCTCGCAGAAGAGCGCGCAATTTAATTCGCTGCGAATGAGACAGATCACCCGTGTCTGTGCAGAGCGCGTCCAACCATCTCTCATCCGATTCGGAAGGAGGTGGGACCTGCGGCATGTCACGCACGTGTCCCGCGACTCCGGTCCCCAACGGCACCGGGGTCGCGTGAGCGAGCACAGTTCCTTGCGGAATGACGGTTGTGGACAATCCGACATTCAAAACCTGCAAGAACGGCTCCCTGTCGGCTGCTACGAGGGTCTGTGCAGCCACCAAATCTAACCCCTTAGCAGCTGCGTTTGAAGGCCCCAGCAAAATGCCATGTGCCGAGGCCTCCGGGGCTAGCGGTTTTTTAAGTTGCAAGGGCACGAGCATTTGTGTCCCTGGTGGAATGCGAACTGTGCTCGCAACAAACGCCTGCACCGAGGCACTAGCCATGCGCGGATGTGAGGGTGTGGGCAAGAACGCCATCCGTCGACCCGACGGGAGTTCGATGCAGCCTTGATCTACAAGGATCTTAATAGGCATTTTCGCGAGAAAATCAGTGCCTAACAAACACGGCACGGCGAGGGAAGAAGAGACCAAAATAGGCCCTGCCAATTTAATGTCTCCAATCAAAATTTGCGCCCGTATTTGCCCAATAATGCCAAGTGAACTGCCATTAGCGGCGAAACACGGGATAGAAACCCGTTCCAAGGGGCGGCATCGTACGGGCAGTATATTGTAAATCAGATCCGAAATGATCGTAGCCGACGCACCAGTATCGACCAACACGCGAAATTCCACACCCTCGATTGATCCGACAACCACGGACGAACCTGCCGTCGCCGCGACTACCCTATGGGCCAACTCAGACCACTGCCCAGGTCCGAGTGGCCGCGAACAACCGCCAGAATACCCCCCATCACACGCCGAATCGCGAGCCCTTCTTATGGTGCGTTGCAGTGTGTATGGTGTGAATGAGGGCCGAGCGTGAGAGGCGTCGCGACTTGCCTGGTTTTGCCCCGATGCCGTGGACGTCCTGTAGTCCTGGCCCCGGGATGCGGAGGGGCGTCGTCGAGGCGCACGGCAGTCAGAGGAGATGTGGCCTCGTCGGCCACAGTTGAAGCACGTCACGTCGCCGCGTGGAGAAGGCCGTCCCCGCTGCTGGTCGTTGCGGCGACCAGCGTGGTCGGACGATCGCCGGCCCGTTGACCTGGTCGCCATGAAGGCCCGGTCGGGGGAGAACTCGGCATCCCTGCTGGCAGGCTCCGACGTCGAAGCCGAGGCGGCGATGGTCGATTCCGTGTGGAGCAGCAGATGTGCGTGGATGCACCGAGCGGCTCGTAGCGAGCACATACTGTCGTCGTCCACCGCTTGGATGACGATGCGCAGCTCGCGCGCCAGCTCCAGCATTTTCTGGAGAACGATGGCATCGATGGCCTCGTCGTCCATGCGAGGGTAACCCGCTCTTGCCATCGCCAGTAGAGCGGTCCGGAATGCCAACGGAGACTCTTTAGGGCGGCGTCGCCTGTCGTAAAATCGGCTGCGGACGTCAGATGGAGGCCCGTACACGTCGGACATCCGTCGAAGGGCCGATTGAAGAGTCGCCCTTTGTTGCCTGGGGATGGTGAGGAGCGAGGCGAGAGCGTCGTCATCCAAAGTGGCCGGTAGTGCTCGGAGCGCCTGTGCGTCCGACCAGCCCACCATCTCTTGGTGGCTCAGGAAGCGACGCTGGAACGCTGCCCAGTCGCCCCCTTCAGATGTGAATTCTCGGAAGATGGGCAGGCGTTGTTGGAGGGCGGACGTCGTCTCCCCCTCAGCTTGTACCGTCTCGAGCCGGAGATCGGCGATTTCCCGGCCGATCGAGTCTACTGTACCGTGTCGGTACAGTGATGACGCGGCGTCCGCTGGGAAACTTGAATTCGCAGCGTCGCGTGCTGATGACGTTGCGGGTTGTGATGGGCCCCCCGCGTTCCCAGGATGCCCCTGGCTTCCGCTTCCGGCGGAATCACGTGGTTCCCCGGCGGGAAAATCAAAATGTCTGCCCTGGCCGATGGCGGGAACGTCTGCCGGCGGTTGACTCGGCCTGCCCGCAACCTCCAAGTTGATCTCTTCGAGAATGGAGGCCGCGGCGTGTAGGAGTTGAGCGAGACGGCCGTGTGCTGCCCTGAGTCCGTCCCCCATGGCAGGGGAAGCAACCGGCTGCTCAACCGGTGGCTGGGCGGCCGTCAACGCGGCAGCGTTTTCAGCGGAGCAGCCGGTGCATGCAGGTGAGACAGCATTATCTTCGTTCTGGCTCCGCGCGTGGGCTGAACTTCTGGTTTCCATTTCCAACCACTTCTGACTCCAGTTGTAGTGTTGTAAGGACGAGCAGACTTCTTATGGAGGCACACTCTGTTTATTGTATTATTTCCTTATACAATGCTTAACACACACAGAGGGATATTCGGTCCCCTCACCCGATACCCTAGGGAGGTACAGCCTCCGGACTTGGCGGGACTCACACGTCTACCGCTATCCTAGTCCTCCGGCTAGGACCTAGGGGAGGCTATCTGACCCACCGCTGGCCCGGTGGGTCCTGACCACTGGGTATGCCGAGCCTTAGCCCTTAGAAGGGCTGAAAGGCTGGTCCAGGGTCCTAGCTAGGCTTCAGCCCAGTCTTCTGTCTTCGTGCAGGGAGAGAACTCCTCGAGGTCCGTTGGGTCACCCGTCTTATACCCCTTCGTGGCCAGGTAGAACCAATCATACATTCCCACGTGGAACCGTCTGATTGGTTCGCACCAAACCCTGGCCACGATCCGTTTCACCTCAACTGACCCCAACCGTTGTACCCAGGGGTAATGCTGCACCGCCCTGGTGGCAACGCAGGTTACGCAACAGCGCGTAGTTAACACCTCTACATACGTATAGGTTAGTTGTTCCAGAAGTTGGTACCCCTGCAAGTTGTGAACGGTACATAAAGGATCCCGTGGATGTTATACCGGAGTTGGAATCTGAGCCTGACTTGCACTGCACTAAACACGTGGCCTGGATGTATTTGGTCAGCTTATTAACTGGCATAAGTGTGACCACGGTGCGTGAAATCGAAATAAAACCTCTTTGAAACGTTCACGAATGCATCTCCACTGCCTTGCAAGATTTCCACGTTTGCAAAAGTTGCATTGACACGTGGCTAATTAAATTATCAAATATTTGACCAATCATGTTTTCCTTCTAATTTTTGTTATAGTGTATATGTAATGTTCCTTGTAGCTTAACTGTGATTATTAAATATTGCATTGTAAGTTTGATGTTCATGAGAAACATTTAGCATTTGCTGATTTTCAGTTGCCTGGGTGAAAAGTGGGCTTGGTATTGTCCAATCCGAGCCAGCTGGCTCAACAAACACGACATATAGAGGTACATAGAGAGAGAGAAAAATTAAGATTTATATATGCATAGAGACTCTTAGATGTATATAGAGACTCATAGAGATACATAGAGATAGAAAGAGATTCCTAGCAATACATATAAACTCAAAGCAATGCATAGAGACCCACTGAGAAATTTTCTAATCCTGGCTAGCTGGCTAAACAATCTAATCAACTAACTCACCAATGGTGTAATAATTTTGACAGAGTTTAACACCAATATACAACGTGCATCTCTCAGACTGCATAGAGTTTATGCAGATACAGTTCGCTTGGAAATCGTGTGGGCTGCTTCAGGCGACTGCACTTTAATTACCCCACTGTGACATCATAAACTGCCAATGAATGGGCATTTTGGTCTAAGTGGGTCATTTCCATGAATTCGCTATTCTGGCCTTCACTACTTTTGATATGTTGATTATTTAAATAATTAAAATGGACGCCCGCTGCAAATAGGTCAGTTTTTTGCTTTCGTAATGGTTTTGCTTCGTGTGATTATCGGACTATATTATTATTGTATTGTTATTCTTCAGGTTTGAAGTTTTCGTGACTGCAAGGATCCATACTCTTTGGTTATTTCGGTAAAGTCAAGTAGGTAAAAAAATAAGTAAATAATTTATAAAATACAACAAAAATTTTAACTAAATTAAATCACGACGTTTCGGAGGCAACACAAGCTTCCTTTATCAGGTGTAAATAGCACATCAAAATTACCATAGAGAGAGCTATTTGTGATGAGAGATTGTTATAAAGGGTAAGAGGAGGGGGTAGGAGCCAGGGAGGACGGACGCAGGGTGGGGGGGGGGGGACTTTACCGAATGAACCAAAGAGTATGTTACTCATCAGGTTAAATATATACACATATCTTAGTTGGGTTGGTTTTGTTGATTTGTCAGTGAATGTGGTTTGCAGTATAATTTGCATATTTACTTGTTATTGATAGCGTGGCACCATGCAGCACTTTGTTTATAACTGCCTGCTCTGTCATTGACGTTGCTCTTACATCTTTCTATCTTATCTTAAAGCAATTTATATAGCGCCTAAACCGAGGTGCTGTATTGGTAACTAACGACGGTACAAATGAATGTAATGGTGGAGATTAGGTAAATGAAATATATGACGGGAAGCAATGGACAAATCTTTTATGCGAGAATTTAGTGATAGCCAAATTTATGACAGTAAATGATGATGAATTAATTGGATAAATGGGGAATGAGTGATAGCCATGTCATAAGAATTTTATCATGAGAACTTGCAGAGACTCATCGCGGCTTTCAGGCCACGTGGTGTTCCCAGCCCACAGTGAGGAGGCGATGGAGGTTCAGCCCCCCACGATTTATCTTTCTCTAGTGTACAGTACTGTTTACATGTACAGTATTGTATACACTATATTCTTTATTTTTTTCATTCTATACATTTACCATACAATATGTATTAAAAACGAGAATATATAAATCATATTTTACATTCACAATACTTAATGTTTAATGTCTGGGTTTATCTCATGAAAGGAAATGAGAGGGGTGTCGTATTGCGAACCACGAACCAAACCCGAGTCTTCCCATTGTCGTTCAGTTTGCCTATCGCAGATTTGCCGTTGGCAGATATATATTTTTTAAACGTAACCTCCACGATAGGCAAGGCTTTGCTGTACGTGATGTCGCCACCAAACAATAAGTCTGGGTACAAAGGTCAAAGTTCATCCATGATCAAACAGAAATGGGGGAAGTTCATTAAGTTTATCGGTGTTTTACATAATAAATGACGAACCTTTACAGTCTTGTGTAATATTTTACTTTGCGGTTTTTCCCTTCATCGCCAAATGTATTTTACTAATTACCCTCACGTACAACTCAGCCTAGTTGAGTCCAAATTGCGAAGCCTTCCATGTATTTCAGTACAGTGCACGTAGTAGACACCCACTGTGAACCAGTTAACTATATACAACATTTCGATTTAAAGCTTTCGTGACTTCAAGGATTCATCTTCTTTGGTTCTTTCGGTCATGTAGAATGAGAATTTTTATTGTGTTATTTTATTTTATCAATTTATTATTTTATTCTCATTCTACGTGACTTTACCGAAAGAACCAAAGAAGATATATACAACATTTCAACTGGTTGGTTGGCATTTATTTATTAAAATTTTCTCATCCAAGAATATATAAACGTGCATGCAATACGAGTCTAACGTGTGACATTTTTCACATCAGTTCTGTCACCACGTTTAAATAGAGAGAAGATTGAGGCATCATGCCATGATTGAGGCATTTCAGGTCTGTAGACTCTTCATAAATTAAATATGAGCATGTATGCTCTTTGTTTAAAGTCATCATTGGAAATGCTTAATCTGCTGCTAGATGTAGACCTATTTTAATCTGCTGACAACTCTCACAACACTTGCATTGTAATAATCCACCGAGCATCTCTACACGAACCGATTTCATCGCTCCATCTCCTTGGTTGTCTTTCTCTTGGATGCGATTCATTCTGAGGCTGCCCCTTTCTGATTCTTCTTTACAATCAGCCGTCAACACGTGGCATCATAAATCCATAAACTTTACTATATTTTTATTGTACCAGTAAAATTCCACCGAGCTATGCAGCTCTTTAATGAACCGGCCCTGGACCTCCTCTTGGTCAACTTAGCCTCAAATGACGACCTGTTGTGGTGTGTAAACATTAACATTGGGGAGACAAAGGCCGCCGGGCGTGGTGCTAGCCACCCAACCCCTGGTCTGTTGTGCCGGTCATCATAGGTACTCGCCAATACCACTGCGCCAACAGTCTGTTAAGGCTGTAATGGGGACCTTTGTCTTAGTCTTGTCTGACTGTAGTATGAGTTGGAGGATGGGGTGGGTGGCATTGTGCTCAAACATCAGTGGCGATTATCTCTGAAACGAGTGCCTAATGCTAGGGAGATAAACCTGGCTTGGCATTGCGTGAGCCTCATCCCCCATAGCCTTAAAATGCGCTCGCTTGCAACACTGCAATCACCTGTCTATGGAAATTGCATTGGGGATCATTGTCTTTGTTAATCTATGCACTGGTACATGTCTTTGTATGTATGTGTATGCAAAAGCATAAACGCACAAACGCATTCCATGTTGAGTTCGAAATGTGTAGCTTGGACACATCTAAATAGCGATGTTTGTCCAACTCCATTAATGAGTGATTGTACACGCGGGAGGGAACCCGTCTGCGCAGACACATCTAACACGATGGAGCAGGAGTTAATCTAAATGCTGCACTGCCATCTTCTGGCAAGCCAGGGTAAGGTGACCTCAATGCCCAGGAGGAAGGGATTGCTCCACCTGTATTACAAAGGATCCATCCCCAATGGAATCCAGTACTGGATTTCAGGCACGCATTGCCACAGCCAGTGCTATACAGGTACAGTAGAGTAGGTTGTTGGAGGGCAAAAAAGAGCGTGGTTAGAAAGTCTGTGAAGTTTATGAATGATTTAAAAATTAAAGGCTTTAGCTGGTGGAGTAAAAAGGGGTAAGATATCGAAAGAGATCGGTAAAGTTGAGTATTTCTGCTATGGACGGAGCTATTCATCTACGAGCCACCCATTTAAACGCACGCATTTATTCTGAATAAATAATTTATAGTATCCACAGGCCGTGTGGATCGTGGGGGTTGTTTGGTCATACTTCACTACGCCAGCCAGTACTGGTTGGTGGTAGACGTGGCATCTATAGACAGAGGTACATGTTCCAGTACAACATTGGGTTGTTCAGCTCTACCCTGTTCTACCCACATCAATGTCCAGCCAAGCAACTGGAAAATAACTGACTGACAGAGGCAAGACACATATAGGGCCACACAGAAGGTTTAACGAACCTGCTTCATGTACAACATCTGGCTTCTTTGCAGCCTCAGCTATTTTTTAGTTTCACAAATATTCATGATCCACCAACCCCCAACCCCCACCCCACTCAGGTGGGCCCCACCAAGTGAAGCTGATCAAGGTGGTGGTCAAGCCTCTTCAGTCTGTGCGCGTGTTCTACTGACGATGCGCTGCGCTTTACGAATTGTAATCTTCTTAATCGTTTTTAAAAACAACTCAACACGTTAGTCAATAACACCGCCATAAAATGAATTAATATTATAGCAATTGCCATTCTTCTTAAACCCATTCTGAATATGCTCTCAAGAAGAGCCATTGCCTGAAACGTCACCAGTTACACGCTTTATATTACTTGGCTGTTATTAACCAATGTGTGGAGAGTTTGTTATCTTTGCTTGTGCACAACTGCCAACGAAGTGTCATCAAATAATAATTCTAAATCTACAAGTTACATAAGAGGTTTGATTTACGTTGAGAACTGTCAGGCAGCTTAAACGTTTAAACACTTGCGTACTTTGGAGACCAACTAGAAGTGGAATGATTCATAAAACACTGGCACAAGGCTCAGCAGCATTCCGAGTTATCATTTCATTGTGCGCTCTAAACAAAAGTCAACAAATCACTTCTGGTTAGCCCTCGTATCTCTGCAACAGTGGTCAAGAGTCACTGCGTTGGTGGCGAGATGTTAACTACCTCGCCTGGTACACAGGAGGTCGTGGGTTCAATCCCGACCCTAATGCCTGCTGTATATTTTGAGTCATCATGTCTCTCTCCGTTGTTGCGTAGATTTATCCCCGGGTCCTCCGTTTTTCCCCTCCACATTTATAATCAATTCTAGATTTAAAGCTTTCGTGACTGCAAGGATCCATACTCTTTGGTTCTATTCGGTAAAGTCACGTAGGTAAAAAATAAAACAACAAAAATCACGACGTTTCGGCCACAACACAAGTGGCCTTCATCAGGTGAAGGGACCAGGCTGTCTTGAGGACAGCGCTGGAGTGAAACACAGCCACGCTCAGACCGCGACCTTTAAGCTGTGTGCAAGGAAACAAGGTGCCTTGACAAAGGAATTAGCATAACAATTAGCATTTGATTGGCCCACTTAGCATAGAGGTGGTGTACATGCGGGTGCACATGCCGGTTGGCGCGGGGGGGGGGAGTTTACATATTGATGGTGTTGAAAGGGAATTTAAGAGCTGCGAAAGTTTGGGGTACCACTACTTGAAAATTATACTGTACCATTGAAAATTAGTTTAATGGTTGGTTCGATTTAGAACATCTTTCCAATGGTTGCTTAATTTGAAACCATCTTCTCGGTTGAAATTGTGTCTGTGTTTGTAGATCTGAATTGTCTCGTGAACAAATCTCTGATAAAAACCCGTGGGTTTGCAAAGAACTTTGGTATCGGAGAAAATTATATCGTGATCACCCACCGCGTTGTAACAATGATTAGCTACGGCAGAAGAATTCGTTTTGCCGTGTTTCAAATCTGATTTGTGCTTGCGAATTCGGTATGAGACATGTCGCTTTGTCTCCCCAAGATCCAGGTCCGGTTCAATACAGTACACAAAATTCGTGATCTGATCCCATCCGTGAAGGATGTCATTCCTGACTTACGGGGTTTACAAATTGAGTTGTACCTGTGGTGATTGCTATATCGGGGAGACAAAGTGACATGTCTCTGACCGAATTCGCGAGCACAAATCAGATTTGAAACACGGCAAAACGAATTATTCTGCCGTAGCTGATCATTGTTACAACGCTGTGGGTGATCACGATATAATTTTCTCTGATACCAAGGTTCTTTGCAAACCCACGGGTTTCTATCAGAGATTTGTTCACGAGGCAATTCAGATCTACAAGCACAGACACAATTTCAACCGAGAAGATGGTTTCAAATTAAGCAACCATTGGAAAGGTGTTCTAAATCAAACCAAACATTAAACTAATTTTCAATGGTGCAGTATATTTTTCAAGTAGTGGTACCCCAAACTTTCGCAGCTCTTAAATTCCCTTTCAACACCATCAATATGTAAACTCCCCCCCCCCCCGCGCCAACCGGCATGTGCACCCACATGTAAACCACCTCTATGCTAAGTCGGCCAATCAAATGCTATTTTTTTATGCTAATTCCTTTGTCAAGGAACCTTGTTTCCTCGCACACAGCTTAAAGGTCGCGGACTGAGCGTGGCTGTGTTTCACTACAGCGCTGTCCTCGAGACAGCCTGATCCCTTCACATGATGAAGGCCGCTTGTGTTGTGGCCGAAACGTCGTGATTTTTGTTGTTTTATTTTTTACCTACGTGACTTTACCGAATAGAACCAAAGAGTATTCAGAATCAATTTGCATTCAGAGGATTTGGCTGCCGCTGTAAATATCCACGTGACAAGCCACTCCATTGAGCTGTAATTTGTGATAACCAGGTCACACGTGAACAAGAAAGACTTATCTCAGTGAGCCTTGCCTAGTAAAATAGAAAATAGTTTTTAGTTTGCATCATTCCACATTTCAGTTTCATTTATTTGGTATAGCCCTGTGAGCCATTCGGCTCTTGAAACGAGTACAACCACAACAAACAAAAAACACGAACAAAAAATCATCTTAAAGTGACTATGTGACTGTGCAAACAGAAAATACAGGAAAAAACAGCACATGCCACAATCCACCACTGTGCTCCCCCCCCCCCCCCCCCCCCATGGCTTATTGAACCAGCACTGAACACAAGACGTACTTTAACAAAAGATACTCAAATATATAGTTAGCCGACGTTTCCTATTCAAAATCGCTATTATACAGAAATTAAACAATATTTAGGTATAATAATAAATACATCTTCATATCTCATCATATTCATGAGGCAAATAACACCGTACTAATCACGAATAAATAAAACAAAAACGCCTCTCCAATCTGAATCAGCCACTGCGGTCATCTCGATCAAGACTCAGAACCAACCTGAAGACAGCCATTTTGTACGTTTTAACCATTAACACTTAAAAACAAACATCAAATTGAACAAGCTCCATACATAACGGCATCTATATTTCCTTACCATTCAGAACGTTGTAGCCACCTTCCGATTCCTTTATGCATATTCATTTACCTCAGAATTTCCATAACAAAGTTGTCAACGATCGTTAATTGTTAATAAATAAATAAAAATAAAACGGAATGGAGTTCCCGACGCCATTTTGTATTTGCACTTTTGGCGCCAAAAAAAAATAAAGCAGCGAATGAGGCAACGTTGAAGACTTAAAATCATTGGCGGAGTTTGACTTCTATATTTGTCCCTCACATTAGGAATCGCGGGTGCATTTAGTTTATTTTATATTGTAAACACTAAAATTAAATTAATAAAGGTGCCCAAACTGGGCCCAAGCTTAAAGTTAACTTCTCGCACCGTCACCGCTGGCCAAGAGACACCGCATCGACACACATGGTCACAGTCCACCACCACTACCACTAACAACACCACAACCACCACTACCAGCACTACCAACAACAAAAGACAAAGACAAAGATCCCCCATATAGCCTTAACAGACTGTAGGGGCAAGTGCTGTTAGCGGGCACCTATGAAGGCCGGTAACGGTACACGAGGGGGTGGGTGGCCAGCACCACGCCCGACCGCCTTTGTCTCCCTAGTGGCAATGTTTACACACTGCACCAGGTACTCATTTGAGGCTGAGTCGACCTAGGGGAGGCCCGGGACCGGTTAAGATAATGGCCACTGGTGTTGGCCGTGAGCGGGAATCGAACCCGTGTCGCCGGGTTCATAGCGCAGCGCGCTAACCGCTACACTATCGCTCCCCACAACAACACCACCATCACCAACACGACCACTACCACCAACACCACCACTACCACCAAAACCACCAACACCGCTACTACCACTACCACCACCACTACCACCACCACTAACACCACTACCACAACTACCAACAACACCACTACCACCACTAACAACAACACCACCAACACCACAACCACCAACACCACTACCTCCAACACCACCACTTCCACCAGCACTACCACCACTACCAGTAACAACACCACAACCACCAACACTACTACCCCCAACACTACCAACACCACACTACCACCAACACCACTACCACCAACAACAATAACAACCGCCATTCGCCACTAAGTGGCGGTGACGTCACCACGACACTTGTGCCAGGCCATGTGCACCTTGAGGCCACGTGAAACGCCGAACGCCCGCGAGTAGATCACGGGGCAGACCCAGGTGCGACGGGTCGATTGACTGAGATGACTGGCTGATGCACCACCTGTGTCCCCTACTGTGCCAACCTGCTGTGCTTTAGCCACCCGGCGCTCTGCTCGTTGTTGTGAGCGTCGCTCCTCCGCCCTCCATTGTTGTTGGAGGGCGACTACATCCAACTGCCCAGTAGCGTCCTTTACGAGCCTCCTGCACAGAGGCCGATCTTGACACCGCTGGTACCAGTCATCGGCAAGTCCACTCAGCTCCACGTCCTCCTGTACCACATCACTCCATCTCTTCTCTAGCCCATGCCGCGCCCGTTTAGCCCCCTCGATCCGGCCGAACAAAAGCTGTTTTCGCATGCGGTGGCTGGGCATGCAGGCTACATGACCCAGCCAACGCAGCCTTGCCTGCCGGAGGAACTCACCGATGGGACCTTGCCCAGATCTTTCAAGGATTTGTGAGCTCCTCACACAATCCAGCCTGGTTAAACCCAGGATGTATCGTAGGCAGGCTAGCCTAAATGTTTCTAACCGGCGAAGATGTTCCATTAGGGGGTCCACATTTCGCAAGCGTAGAGAAGGGAGGGAATGACCGTGGCCGAGAAGACCTGAAGCTTAGTGCGGAGCGAAAGACCAGGTAGCTTCCAAACAGCGTTATGCAACCAATGAAAAGATATTGCCGCTCGACTGATTCGGAGTGAGACCTCTGCTGTTAAACTGGAGCCGGTTATAAGCACACTGCCCAGGTATGGGAAACTCTCCACTCTCTCCACAACTGCCCCATCCCCGATTGGGAGTTGTGGGGGTGGAGTGTCCGATGGTACAAAATACCCAGGCAGGTGCTTAGTTTTGGTGGTGCTGATGGTAAGTTCAAGTTTTCAAGTTTCATTTATTAGGTATAGCCCTGTGAGCCATGCGGCTCTTGAGTCGGGTGCAACCGCAACAAACAAAATATGAACAGAGAAACATCTTAAAGCGACAACGCGCAACAGAAACATCCTGGGATAAACCAGCAAATCTTCCAGAACCCCCCCCCCCACACCGTATTACAACGCTGTGTGCAAAAATTCCAGTGTGATGCAAGTCAAACAATATCAACCATAAGACACCATTGGAACCTCCTTTGCCAGTAGCAAAATATAATTGTTTTTTTTTACCCATTTATCTGTGCGCCTTTTGGCGTCATCTGGCCCCATCTATTAGTGGCACGCTCCGGTCTCAGCAGCAGCGTCTCCAACTCCTCCTCTGAATGAGCAGCTATTACCAAATCATCAGCATACATAACGTGGTTGAGCAATAGGGAGCCATCCCTTGACCGCACCCGGGCATCGATCAGCCTCCCATTATATCTGTACCATATGGAGATTCCCCCGGTACAGCTATTGAAGGCTTCACAAACTACGTGGTCAAAATAGATGTTAAATAATGTGGGAGCCAGAGGACATCCCTGTCGTACCCCAAGGTGTACAGGGAATGGCTCTGACTCCCGGCCACGTAGTTTTACCCGGGCCCGCTCACCATCATGAAGGTCCTTAATGATCGTGAGCAGAGGGTCAGGTACTCAAAAAGCATTAAGAACAACCCAGAGCCCAGGCCTACTGATGGTATCATAGGCCTTGACCAGGTCAAGGCCTATGATACCACCAACACCACCCTACCACCAGCACTACCACTACCAACACCACAACCACCAACACCACTACCCCCAACACTACCAACACCACTACCACCAACACCACTACGACCACCAACACCACTACCCCCAACACAACCACCATCATTAACACCACCAACACCACTACCACCACCAACACCACCACTACCCCCAACACAACCACCATCACTAACACCACTATTACCACCACCCCACTCCATGCCCACCAATGTAGTGGAGCTGACGAGTTCTCTGCTCCACTTAGCCCCCTGCCCCACACTGCCACAGCTGCGCACTGTCAGAGTCGTGGTTTAGGCTGCAGGAGGGGGAATACGATGAGCTGTGAAGCTCTTTAAGTTCTAACAGATGTCCAGTAAGGGCACGGGGTCACGGCAAGTTACAGCAGCAAACAATGCTAAATAAAAACCGATAAGGGTATAAAAGAGAGTCAAAAGTCAATTATAAAACTACGCAAGTAGAATTATACAAAATATACAAATACAACTAATCGATGTTTTATCTTACCAGGTAAAGCCGACTGAAGAATTCGCTTTTTTTCAAAAGTTACGCAAGTCACTAAATATAAGTAAATCAAGATAAATAAAGTTCTATTACATTATCCACTTGAACATACAACTGAATAATAAATGTATTTATTTTATTGTTATCCTTGTACAATTACAAATAATTTGAAGCTTTCGTGACTGCAGGAATCCATACTCATTGGTTCTTTCGGTAAGTCACGTAGAAGGTAGAGCTGTGAAGCTCTTTGTGTTCACAGATGGTGCAGTGCTGAGGGGCGGGCGTCGGGGGAGCGCGTGTGGGGGTAGGGGGAGAGGGGGGAGCATGGTGACGTCACCGCGTTGGGGGAGTGAGCGTGGCGACGTCACCACGTTCATGACGCAGCAGCAGACAACTTCTTTGGTTCTTTTGGTAAAGTCACGTGACTTACCGAAATAACCAAAGAAAATGAATCCTTGCAGTCACGAAAGCTTTAAATCGAAATTTAGCAGCAGACAACTAGAACAGCTGGGACATTGGTGGCGCCTTTTGTGTTTGGCGCCGTCTCTTTATTTGTTTATTAATTTGCAGATTTAATTTGCTTGGCAGTGGCTGTGTAGAGGATTTTGTCCTCGTGTTCAATTAATCAACGGTGTTGCGAGATGCAGTGAGCACGAATGACGCTGTACACAACTACATTGTTGTTGTTGTGTTCTGTATTTTTATTGTAGAATCAACGATACAAGCGTTACAATGTCACTGTCGTACGCGTACATTTATACTTTTAATTATTAATATTATTATTGTTGTATCTCTCCCACAACCCATGACACCACCAGTGTATAAACAAATCCCAGTTCACCATTGCTAATCACTGCACCCTACACCACAGTCACACTCCTCTGGCAGGGTGAATACATCCACGCTGGCTTCACACACACAGAGCGGTACTTATTTTATCACCCCACCCAATAAAGATTGTGAGGATTGTTTACGCTCAACCACCCCGTTGTTATGGAGAGCCACGCAGCCCCCAGGCACCGATCGCCACCAGCCAGTCACGGGCGTGGCGCTGCGCGTGGCAGTGACGAGGGTGGCGAGCGCCGTGCGTCGTGGCGTCTGCCATCTGCGCTGTTCCCGTTCACCTCTCTCAGGACGCACCACTCAGATCCACGATCCTCACTGAGTCACCAACATTACCCCCGAACAACCCCCACCACACCCCCAGCCCCGGGTGTAGGGGCTGAGTGAATGTTTGGTGAAACGAGTGCAACGGCGCAATCGAGTCGGCGCTGTAAAACGACAGCAGCCCCGCGTCACAGTCCAGGTGAACCCCGACTCTCCGCGGAGGCTGCGGCACCGACAGTGACGTCGCTACCCCGCCATGCAGCACTGAGAAGCTGTCGCCACGTTTCTCTAGACACCAGGAGACGTCACTCTCTCCCAGGTGGCACTCAGCACCACCCCCTCTCCGTGGGATCGTCCCGCACGCGACTCCAACCCGATACCACCTCGCGCTCCCCACGTCCACGTCCCAGTAGTGCTGACCCGACGAGAAGCTCTCAGAGCACAGCGCTTGTGGATAGACATCAAAGCGGTGTGGGTGATGGGGGCGACCCTGGGGGACATCGCTCAGCGTCGCCGTCCTGAGATCCGAGGAAATCTGGAGGTCGTCGTGGGCTGAGTTTGTGTCCAGAGTCGGTGAGCGTCCATCTGTGGTGAGTATTAGTGTACACACAATAAGATTAGTTAGTATTAGTGTACACATACTAATATTAGTTAGTATTAGTGTACACACAATAATATGAGTTAGTATTAGTGTATACATACTAATATTAGTTAGTATTAGTGTACACACACTAATATTAGTTAGTATTAGTGTACACACACTAAATATTAGTATTACTGGACACATACCAATAATAATTTCGATTTAAAGCTTTCGTGACTGCAAGGATTCATCTTCTTTGGTTCTTTCGGTAAAGTCACGTAGAATGAGAATAAAATAATAAATTGATAAAATAAAATAACACTAATTTTATCACGACGTTTCGGCCACAACACAAGCGGCCTTCATCAGGTGAAGGGACGAGACTGTCTGGAGGACAGCGCTGGAGTGAAAAAGCCACGCTCAGATCGCGACCTTTGAGCTGTGTGCGAGCAAACAAGGTGCCTTGACAGAGGAATTAGGATAGAATTTAGCATTGAAATGGCTGAGTGATTAGCTTGTGACTGGTCACAGAAATGGCTATGTTAAAGTTAAAGCATACACATCCGCAGAGGCACCCCTTGACAAAGGAATTAGCATAGAATTTAGCATTGAAATAGCTAAGTTAAAGCATACACATCCGCAGAGGCACCCCTTGACAAAGGAATTAGCATACAATTTAGCATTGATATAGCTGAGGGATTAGCTTGTTTTTTGTCACAGAAATATCTATGTTAGAGTCAGAGCATACACATTCACAGAGGCACCTAGTACAAATCAAACAGGATAATTCAGCATTGAAATAACTAGGCGAATTTAACATTGCAAAAAACTAAGTGATTAGCTTGTGACTGGTCACAGAAATGGCTATGTTGAAGTCAAGGCCTACATATCTGAGCTATTCACAGTAACTGGGGATACACTACAATATATAATGAATAATATATAGTAAACCAATTAAATATATATAAATTACCTCAATGTTATCAATAAACTCTATATATTCTCCAATCAGCAAGCTACCAACAATAAGTCGTTATATATCACAATGCTATATGGCGAAAAAAATGGGTGGATTCTTACCCTCAAGTTTAGCAACACAGATAGCTACAGGCCCCGTTCAGACGGACGAGTTCATCCATGGTCGGAACAGAGGAGGGGAAGAGAGACAGCTGCGAGGCGCTGTTATACTCCATGTTGTAAACCATACCATTAACCGTGGTGTGAGAGGTATTAAGAGTCAATGCCAGCGAAAGAGCTGCGGTCTGTAGGTCATCGTATAATACAATTAATTAAGAACCGAAATGGTTTAAAACATCTTTCCAATGGTTACTATATTCTATGCTAATTCCTTTGTCAAGGGGTGTACACATACTAAATATTAGTGAGTATTAGTGTACACACACTAATATTAGTTAGTATTAGTGTACACATACTAATATTAGTTGTGGATTAGTGTACACATACTAATATTAGTTTGCATTAGTGTACACATACTAATATTACTTAGTATTATGGAACACAAACAAATATTCGTTAGTATTAGTGTACACATACTAATATTAGTATTAGTGTACACATACTAATATCAGTTAGTTTTAGTTCATAAAATACTAATATTAGTATTAGTTTATAAAATACTAATATTAGTTAGTATTAGTGTACGCACACTAATAATAGTTAGTATTAGTGTACACAGACTAATATTAGATAGTATTCGTGTACACACCCTAATATTATGTAGTATTAGTGTACACATACTAATATTAGTTAGTATTAGTGTACACATACTAATTTTAGATAGTATTAGTTCATAAAATACTAATATTAGTCAGTATTAGATTCTAAAATACTTATATTAGTTAGTATTAGTGTACACATACTGATATTAGTTAGAATTCGTGTACACATACTAATATTCGTTAGTGTTAGTTTATAAAATACTAATATTCCTTAGTTTTAGTGTACACATACTAATATTAGTTAGTATTAGTTTACACACACTAATATTAGTTAGTATTAGTGTACACACACTAATATTAGTTAATATTAGTGTACACATACTAATATTAGTTAGCATTAGTGTACACATACTATTATTAGTTAGTATTAGTGTACACATACTAATATTAGTTAGTATTAGTGTACACATACTAATATTAGCATTAGTTTTTAAAATACTAATATTAGTTAGTATTAGTGTACACATAATAATTAGTTAGTAATATTGTACACAAACTAATATTAGTTAGTATTAGTGTGCCCATACTACTGTTAATTAGTATCAGTGTACACATACTAATAATAGTTAGAATTAGTGCAGACATTCTAATATTAGTTAGTATTAGTGTACACATACTAATATTAGTTAATATTAGTGTACACATACTAATATTAGTTAGCATTAGTGTACACATACTATTATTAGTTAGTATTATTGTATAAATACTAATATTCATTAGTTTTAGTGTACACATACTAATATTAGTTAGTATTAGTTTACACACACTAATATTAGTTAGTATTAGTGTACACACTAATATTAGTTAGTGTTAGTTTACACACACTAATATTAGTTAGTATTAGTGTACACATACTAATATTAGTTCGTATTAGTGTACACATACTAATATTAGTTAGCATTAGTTTTTAAAATACTAATATTAGCTAGTATTAGTGTACACATAATAATTAGTTAGTAATATTGTACACAAACTAATATTAGTTAGTATTAGTGTACCTATACTACTGTTAGTTAGTATCAGTGTACACATACTAATAATAGTTAGAATTAGTGCAGACATTCTAATATTAGTTAGTATTAGTGTACACATACTAATATTAGTTAGCATTAGTGTACACATACTATTATTAGTTAGTATTAGTGTATAAATACTAATTCCTTAGTATTAGTGTACACATACTAATATTAGTTAGTATTAGTTTACACTCACTAATATTAGTTAGTATTAGTGTACACACACTAATATTAGTTAGTGTTAGTATACACACACTAATATTAGTTAGTATTAGTGTACACACACTAATATTAGTTATTATTAGTGGACACATACTAATATTAATTAGTATTTGTGTACACATACTAATATTTGTTAGTATTAGTTTGTAAAATAATAATATTCGTTAGTATTAGTGTACACATACTAATATTAGTTAGCATTAGTGTACACATACTAATATTACTTAGTATTATGGAACACAAACAAATATTCGTTACTATTAGTGTACACATACTAATAATAGTTAGAATTAGTGCAGACATTCTAATATTAGTTAGTATTAGTGTACACATACTAATATTAGTTAATATTAGTGTACACATACTAATATTAGTTAGCATTAGTGTACACATACTATTATTAGTTAGTATTATTGTATAAATACTAATATTCCTTAGTTTTAGTGTACACATACTAATATTAGTTAGTATTAGTTTCCACACACTAATATTAGTTAGTATTAGTGTACACACACTAATATTAGTTAGTGTTAGTTTACACACACTAATATTAGTTAGTATTAGTGTACACATACTAATATTAGTTAGTATTAGTGTACACATACTAATATTAGTTAGCATTAGTTTTTAAAATACTAATATTAGCTAGTATTAGTGTACACATAATAATTAGTTAGTAATATTGTACACAAACTAATATTAGTTAGTATTAGTGTACCTATACTACTGTTAGTTAGTATCAGTGTACACATACTAATAATAGGTAGAATTAGTGCAGACATTCTAATATTAGTTAGTATTAGTGTACACATACTAATATTAGTTAATATTAGTGTACACATACTAATATTAGTTAGTATTATTGTATAAATACTAATTCCTTAGTATTAGTGTACACATACTAATATTAGTTAGTATTAGTTTACACACACTAATATTAGTTACTATTAGTGTACACACACTAATATTAGTTAGTGTTAGTATACACACACTAATATTAGTTAGTATTAGTGTACACACATTAATATTAGTTATTATTAGTGGACACATACTGATATTAATTAGTATTTGTGTACACATACTAATATTTGTTAGTATTAGTTTGTAAAATAATAATATTCGTTAGTATTAGTGTACACATACTAATATTAGTTAGCATTAGTGTACACATAATAATATTACTTAGTATTATGGAACACAAACAAATATTCGTTACTATTAGTGTACACATACTAATATTAGTTAGTATTAGTGTACACATTAATATTAGTTAGTATTAGTTCATAAAATACTAATATTAGTTAGTATTAGTTTATAAAATACTAATATTAGTTAGTATTAGTGTACGCACACTAATAATAGTTAGTATTAGTGTACACAGACTAATATTAGTTAGTGTTCGTGTACACACACTAATATTATGTAGTATTAGTGTACACATACTAATATTAGTTAGTATTAGTGTACACATGCTAATTTTAGATAGTATTAGTTCATAAAATACTAATATTAGTTAGTATTAGTTTCTAAAATACTAATATTAGTTAGTATTAGTGTACACATACTGATATTGGTTAGAATTCGTGTACACATACTAATATTCGTTAGTGTTAGTTCATAAAATACTAATATTCGTTAGTGTTAGTTTTTAAAATACTAATATTAGTTAGTATTAGTGTACACATACTAATATTAGTTAGTATTAGTGTACACGTACTAATATTAGTTAGTATTAGTGTACACACACTAATATTAGTTAGTATTAGTGTACACATAATAATATTAGTTAGTATTAGTGTACACATAATAATATTAGTTAGTATTATTGTACACATACTAATATGAGTTAGTATTAGTGTACACATACTAATATTAGTTAGTATTAGTGTACACATACTAATATTAGTTCGTATTAGCGTACACATACTAATATTAGTTAGTATTAGTGTACACATACTAATATTAGTTAGTATTAGTGTAAACAAACTAAAATTAGTTAGTATTAGTGTACACATACTAATATTAGTTAGTATTAGTGTAAACAAACTAATATTAGTTAGCATTAGTGTACACATACTATTACTAGTTAGTATTATTGTATAAATACTAATATTCCTTAGTATTAGTGTACACATACTAATATTAGCTAGCATTAGTTTACACACACTAATATTAGTTAGTATTAGTGTACACACACTAATATTAGTAAGGTTTAGTATACACACACTAATATTAGTTAGTATTAGTGTACACACACTAATATTAGTTATTATTAGTGGACACATACTAATATTACTTAGTATTAGTGTACACATACTAATATTAGTTCGTATTAGTGTACACATACTAATATTAGTTAGCATTAGTTTTTAAAATACTAATATTAGCTAGTATTAGTGTACACATAATAATTAGTTAGTAATATTGTACACAAACTAATATTAGTTAGTATTAGTGTACCTATACTACTGTTAGTTAGTATCAGTGTACACATACTAATAATAGTTAGAATTAGTGCAGACATTCTAATATTAGTTAGTATTAGTGTACACATACTAACATTAGTTAGCATTAGTGTACACATACTATTATTAGTTAGTATTATTGTATGAATACTAATTCCTTAGTATTAGTGTACACATACTAATATTAGTTAGTATTAGTTTACACTCACTAATATTAGTTAGTATTAGTGTACACACACTAATATTAGTTAGTGTTAGTATACACACACTAATATTAGTTAGTATTAGTGTACACACACTAATATTAGTTATTATTAGTGGACACATACTAATATTAATTAGTATTTGTGTACACATACTAATATTTGTTAGTATTAGTTTGTAAAATAATAATATTCGTTAGTATTAGTGTACACATACTAATATTAGTTAGTATTAGTGTACACATACTAATATTACTTAGTATTATGGAACACAAACAAATATTCGTTACTATTAGTGTACACATACTAATAATAGTTAGAATTAGTGCAGACATTCTAATATTAGTTAGTATTAGTGTACACATACTAATATTAGTTAATATTAGTGTACACATACTAATATTAGTTAGCATTAGTGTACACATACTATTATTAGTTAGTATTATTGTATAAATACTAATATTCCTTAGTTTTAGTGTACACATACTAATATTAGTTAGTATTAGTTTCCACACACTAATATTAGTTAGTATTAGTGTACACACACTAATATTAGTTAGTGTTAGTTTACACACACTAATATTAGTTAGTATTAGTGTACACATACTAATATTAGTTAGTATTAGTGTACACATACTAATATTAGTTAGCATTAGTTTTTAAAATACTAATATTAGCTAGTATTAGTGTACACATAATAATTAGTTAGTAATATTGTACACAAACTAATATTAGTTAGTATTAGTGTACCTATACCACTGTTAGTTAGTATCAGTGTACACATACTAATAATAGTTAGAATTAGTGCAGACATTCTAATATTATTTAGTATTAGTGTACACATACTAATATTAGTTAATATTAGTGTACACATACTAATATTAGTTAGTATTATTGTATAAATACTAATTCCTTAGTATTAGTGTACACATACTAATATTAGTTAGTATTAGTTTACACACACTAATATTAGTTACTATTAGTGTACACACACTAATATTAGTTAGTGTTAGTATACACACACTAATATTAGTTAGTATTAGTGTACACACATTAATATTAGTTATTATTAGTGGACACATACTGATATTAATTAGTATTTGTGTACACATACTAATATTTGTTAGTATTAGTTTGTAAAATAATAATATTCGTTAGTATTAGTGTACACATACTAATATTAGTTAGCATTAGTGTACACATACTAATATTACTTAGTATTATGGAACACAAACAAATATTCGTTACTATTAGTGTACACATACTAATATTAGTTAGTATTAGTGTACACATTAATATTAGTTAGTATTAGTTCATAAAATACTAATATTAGTTAGTATTAGTTTATAAAATACTAATATTAGTTAGTATTAGTGTACGCACACTAATAATAGTTAGTATTAGTGTACACAGACTAATATTAGTTAGTGTTCGTGTACACACACTAATATTATGTAGTATTAGTGTACACATACTAATATTAGTTAGTATTAGTGTACACATGCTAATTTTAGATAGTATTAGTTCATAAAATACTAATATTAGTTAGTATTAGTTTCTAAAATACTAATATTAGTTAGTATTAGTGTACACATACTGATATTGGTTAGAATTCGTGTACACATACTAATATTCGTTAGTGTTAGTTCATAAAATACTAATATTCGTTAGTGTTAGTTTTTAAAATACTAATATTAGTTAGTATTAGTGTACACATACTAATATTAGTTAGTATTAGTGTACACATACTAATATTAGTTAGTATTAGTGTACACACACTAATATTAGTTAGTATTAGTGTACACATAATAATATTAGTTAGTATTAGTGTACACATAATAATATTAGTTAGTATTATTGTACACATACTAATATGAGTTAGTATTAGTGTACACATACTACTATTAGTTAGTATTAGTGTACACATACTAATATTAGTTCGTATTAGTGTACACATACTAATATTAGTTAGTATTAGTGTACACATACTAATATTAGTTAGTATTAGTGTAAACAAACTAAAATTAGTTAGTATTAGTGTACACATACTAATATTAGTTAGTATTAGTGTAAACAAACTAATATTAGTTAGCATTAGTGTACACATACTATTACTAGTTAGTATTATTGTATAAATACTAATATTCCTTAGTATTAGTGTACACATACTAATATTAGCTAGCATTAGTTTACACACACTAATATTAGTTAGTATTAGTGTACACACACTAATATTAGTAAGGTTTAGTATACACACACTAATATTAGTTAGTATTAGTGTACACACACTAATATTAGTTATTATTAGTGGACACATACTAATATTACTTAGTATTAGTGTACACATACTAATATTAGTTCGTATTAGTGTACACATACTAATATTAGTTAGCATTAGTTTTTAAAATACTAATATTAGCTAGTATTAGTGTACACATACTAATATTAGTTAATATTAGTGTTCACATACTAATATTAGTTAGCATTAGTGTACACATACTATTATTAGTTAGTATTATTGTATAAATACTAATATTCCTTAGTTTTAGTGTACACATACTAATATTAGTTAGTATTAGTTTCCACACACTAATATTAGTTAGTATTAGTGTACACACACTAATATTAGTTAGTGTTAGTTTACACACACTAATATTAGTTAGTATTAGTGTACACATACTAATATTAGTTAGTATTAGTGTACACATACTAATATTAGTTAGCATTAGTTTTTAAAATACTAATATTAGCTAGTATTAGTGTACACATAATAATTAGTTAGTAATATTGTACACAAACTAATATTAGTTAGTATTAGTGTACCTATACTACTGTTAGTTAGTATCAGTGTACACATACTAATAATAGTTAGAATTAGTGCAGACATTCTAATATTAGTTAGTATTAGTGTACACATACTAATATTACTTAATATTAGTGTACACATACTAATATTAGTTAGTATTATTGTATAAATACTAATTCCTTAGTATTAGTGTACACATACTAATATTAGTTAGTATTAGTTTACACACACTAATATTAGTTACTATTAGTGTACACACACTAATATTAGTTAGTGTTAGTATACACACACTAATATTAGTTAGTATTAGTGTACACACATTAATATTAGTTATTATTAGTGGACACATACTGATATTAATTAGTATTTGTGTACACATACTAATATTTGTTAGTATTAGTTTGTAAAATAATAATATTCGTTAGTATTAGTGTACACATACTAATATTAGTTAGCATTAGTGTACACATACTAATATTACTTAGTATTATGGAACACAAACAAATATTCGTTACTATTAGTGTACACATACTAATATTAGTTAGTATTAGTGTACACATATTAATATTAGTTAGTATTAGTTCATAAAATACTAATATTAGTTAGTATTAGTTTATAAAATACTAATATTAGTTAGTATTAGTGTACGCACACTAATAATAGTTAGTATTAGTGTACACAGACTAATATTAGTTAGTGTTCGTGTACACACACTAATATTATGTAGTATTAGTGTACACATACTAATATTAGTTAGTATTAGTGTACACATGCTAATTTTAGATAGTATTAGTTCATAAAATACTAATATTAGTTAGTATTAGTTTCTAAAATACTAATATTAGTTAGTATTAGTGTACACATACTGATATTGGTTAGAATTCGTGTACACATACTAATATTCGTTAGTGTTAGTTCATAAAATACTAATATTCGTTAGTGTTTGTTTTTAAAATACTAATATTAGTTAGTATTAGTGTACACATACTAATATTAGTTAGTATTAGTGTACACATACTAATATTAGTTAGTATTAGTGTACACACACTAATATTAGTTAGTATTAGTGTACACATAATAATATTAGTTAGTATTAGTGTACACATAATAATATTAGTTAGTATTATTGTACACATACTAATATGAGTTAGTATTAGTGTACACATACTAATATTAGTTAGTATTAGTGTACACATACTAATATTAGTTCGTATTAGTGTACACATACTAATATTAGTTAGTATTAGTGTACACATACTAATATTAGTTAGTATTAGTGTAAACAAACTAAAATTAGTTAGTATTAGTGTACACATACTAATATTAGTTAGTATTAGTGTAAACAAACTAATATTAGTTAGCATTAGTGTACACATACTATTACTAGTTAGTATTATTGTATAAATACTAATATTCCTTAGTATTAGTGTACACATACTAATATTAGCTAGCATTAGTTTACACACACTAATATTAGTTAGTATTAGTGTACACACACTAATATTAGTAAGGTTTAGTATACACACACTAATATTAGTTAGTATTAGTGTACACACACTAATATTAGTTATTATTAGTGGACACATACTAATATTACTTAGTATTAGTGTACACATACTAATATTAGTTCGTATTAGTGTACACATACTAATATTAGTTAGCATTAGTTTTTAAAATACTAATATTAGCTAGTATTAGTGTACACATACTAATATTAGTTAATATTAGTGTACACATACTAATATTAGTTAGCATTAGTGTACACATACTATTATTAGTTAGTATTATTGTATAAATACTAATATTCCTTAGTTTTAGTGTACACATACTAATATTAGTTAGTATTAGTTTCCACACACTAATATTAGTTAGTATTAGTGTACACACACTAATATTAGTTAGTGTTAGTTTACACACACTAATATTAGTTAGTATTAGTGTACACATACTAATATTAGTTAGTATTAGTGTACACATACTAATATTAGTTAGCATTAGTTTTTAAAATACTAATATTAGCTAGTATTAGTGTACACATAATAATTAGTTAGTAATATTGTACACAAACTAATATTAGTTAGTATTAGTGTACCTATACTACTGTTAGTTAGTATCAGTGTACACATACTAATAATAGTTAGAATTAGTGCAGACATTCTAATATTAGTTAGTATTAGTGTACACATACTAATATTACTTAATATTAGTGTACACATACTAATATTAGTTAGTATTATTGTATAAATACTAATTCCTTAGTATTAGTGTACACATACTAATATTAGTTAGTATTAGTTTACACACACTAATATTAGTTACTATTAGTGTACACACACTAATATTAGTTAGTGTTAGTATACACACACTAATATTAGTTAGTATTAGTGTACACACATTAATATTAGTTATTATTAGTGGACACATACTGATATTAATTAGTATTTGTGTACACATACTAATATTTGTTAGTATTAGTTTGTAAAATAATAATATTCGTTAGTATTAGTGTACACATACTAATATTAGTTAGCATTAGTGTACACATACTAATATTACTTAGTATTATGGAACACAAACAAATATTCGTTACTATTAGTGTACACATACTAATATTAGTTAGTATTAGTGTACACATATTAATATTAGTTAGTATTAGTTCATAAAATACTAATATTAGTTAGTATTAGTTTATAAAATACTAATATTAGTTAGTATTAGTGTACGCACACTAATAATAGTTAGTATTAGTGTACACAGACTAATATTAGTTAGTGTTCGTGTACACACACTAATATTATGTAGTATTAGTGTACACATACTAATATTAGTTAGTTTTAGTGTACACATGCTAATTTTAGATAGTATTAGTTCATAAAATACTAATATTAGTTAGTATTAGTTTCTAAAATACTAATATTAGTTAGTATTAGTGTACACATACTGATATTGGTTAGAATTCGTGTACACATACTAATATTCGTTAGTGTTAGTTCATAAAATACTAATATTCGTTAGTGTTAGTTTTTAAAATACTAATATTAGTTAGTATTAGTGTACACATACTAATATTAGTTAGTATTAGTGTACACATACTAATATTAGTTAGCATTAGTTTTTAAAATACTAATATTAGTTAGTATTAGTGTACACATAATAATTGGTTAGTAATATTGTACACAAACTAATATTAGTTAGTATTAGTGTACCCATACTACTGTTAGTTAGTATCAGTGTACACATACTAATAATAGTTAGAATTAGTGCAGACATTCTAATATTAGTTAGTATTAGTGTACACATACTAATATTAGTTAATATTAGTGTACACATACTAATATTAGTTAGCATTAGTGTACACATACTATTATTAGTTAGTATTATTGTATAAATACTAATATTCCTTAGTATTAGTGTACACATACTAATATTAGTATTAGTTTACACACACTAATATTAGTTAGTATTAGTGTACACACACTAATATTAGTTAGTGTTAGTATACACACACTAATATTAGTTAGTATTAGTGTACACATACTAATATTAGTTAGTATTAGTGTACACATACTAATATTAGTTAGCATTAGTTTTTAAAATACTAATATTAGTTAGTATCAGTGTACACATACTAATATTAGTTAATATTAGTGTACACATACTAATATTAGTTAGCATTAGTGTACACATACTATTACTAGTTAGTATTATTGTATAAATACTAATATTCCTTAGTATTAGTGTACACATACTAATATTAGCTAGCATTAGTTTACACACACTAATATTAGTTAGTATTAGTGTACACACACTAATATTAGTAAGGTTTAGTATACACACACTAATATTAGTTAGTATTAGTGTACACACACTAATATTAGTTATTATTAGTGGACACATACTAATATTACTTAGTATTAGTGTACATAAACTAATATTAATTAGTTTTCGTGTACACATACTAATAGTCGTTACTATTAGTGTACACACACTAATATTAATTAGTATTTGTGTACACATACTAATATTTGTTAGTATTAGTTTGTAAAATAATAATATTCGTTAGTATTAGTGTACACATACTAATATTAGTTAGTATTAGTGTACACACACTAATATTAGTTAGTATTAGTGTATACATGTTAATATTTCTTCAGTATCTGTGTAGACATACTAATATTCGTTAGTATTATTTTATTAAATAATAATTTTAGTTAGTATCTGTGTACACATACAAATATTCGTTATTAGTGGTGCACACATACTAATATTAGTTAGTATTAGTGTACACATAATATTAGTTAGTATTAGTGTACACACACTAATATTAGTTAGTATTATTGTACACACACTAATATTAGTTAGTATTAGTGTACACATAATAATATTAGTTAGTATTAGTGTACACATAATAATATTAGTTAGTATTATTGTACACATACTAATATGAGTTAGTATTAGTGTACACATACTAATATTAGTTAGTATTAGTGTACACATACTAATATTAGTTCGTATTAGTGTACACATACTAATATTAGTTAGTATTAGTGTACACATACTAATATTAGTTAGTATTAGTGTAAACAAACTAAAATTAGTTAGTATTAGTGTACACATACTAATATTAGTTAGTATTAGTGTAAACAAACTAATATTAGTTAGCATTAGTGTACACATACTATTACTAGTTAGTGTTATTGTATAAATACTAATATTCCTTAGTATTAGTGTACACATACTAATATTAGCTAGCATTAGTTTACACACACTAATATTAGTTAGTATTAGTGTACACACACTAATATTAGTAAGGTTTAGTATACACACACTAATATTAGTTAGTATTAGTGTACACACACTAATATTAGTTATTATTAGTGGACACATACTAATATTACTTAGTATTAGTGTACATAAACTAATATTAATTAGTATTCGTGTACACATACTAATAGTCGTTACTATTAGTGTACACACACTAATATTAATTAGTATTTGTGTACACATACTAATATTTGTTAGTATTAGTTTGTAAAATAATAATATTCGTTAGTATTAGTGTACACATACTAATATTAGTTAGTATTAGTGTACACACACTAATATTAGTTAGTATTAGTGTATACATGTTAATATTTCTTCAGTATCTGTGTAGACATACTAATATTCGTTAGTATTATTTTATTAAATAATAATTTTAGTTAGTATCTGTGTACACATACAAATATTCGTTATTAGTGGTGCACACATACTAATATTAGTTAGTATTAGTGTACACATAATATTAGTTAGTATTAGTGTACACACACTAATATTAGTTAGTATTAGTGTACACACACTAATATTAGTTAGTATTAGTGTACACATAATAATATTAGTTAGTATTAGTGTACACATAATAATATTAGTTAGTATTATTGTACACATACTAATATGAGTTAGTATTAGTGTACACATACTAATATTAGTTAGTATTAGTGTACACGTACTAATATTAGTTCGTATTAGTGTACACATACTAATATTAGTTAGTATTAGTGTACACATACTAATATTAGTTAGTATTAGTGTAAACAAACTAAAATTAGTTAGTATTAGTGTACACATACTAATATTAGTTAGTATTAGTGTAAACAAACTAATATTAGTTATATTAGTGTACACATACTAATATTAGTTAGTATTAGTGTACACACACTATATTACTTAGTATTAGTGTACACAAACTAATACTAGTTAGTATAAGGCAATATGTAGTATCGTTATTGTATAGTGAATATACAGCAGTGTGGTATACAGTATGGTTGGTAGAATAATACAAAGTTTAATATTACAAGTCTAATATTTGATAGTCTAAAGTATAGGGTAGTGTATAGTAACGCATTGTATAATCAAGGATGGGGTTTGTCTATGGCAGTGTATATTACGGTGTATAGTTACGTAATTTAGAAAAAAGTTTAGTTGGAGACATATCAATATAATGCATAATGTTAGAGCTTACACTGTGCTGTGTATACGATATTGTACAATGTATTTTAGATTGGAAGGTATAATATTGTAATGTATAGTAGTCTAGTTTATAGCATAGTTGTAACGCAACACAGGACAGAACAGCGCATTGTGGCTGTTTCTCTCTTTCCCCCCTCCTCCGTTCCGAGCATAGATGGACTCGTCCGTCTGAACAAAGCTCGTCGCTTTCCGTTGTGCTAATGTTGAAAAGAAAAAAGAAACCGCCACTTTTTCGACGCAGAATTGTAATGTATAACGACTTATTGTTAGTAGCTCAGCTAATTGGAGAGTATATTGAGTTTATTTATAACATTGATGTAGTTTATATTTTAGTTTTTTATCAGTTTACTATATGTATTCATGATATAGTGTAGTGTATACCCAGTTACTTTATGTTAATAGCTCAACTTATTGAAGAATATATTGAGTACATTTATTATATTGATGTAGTTTATACTTAGTTCTTTCACATCGGCTTATTTTATGATAGTTGGGTAGTTGCAGTTCTTTAGCGTCAATATACTAAATGCCTTTGTTGATATGTAAACCCTGACTTTAACATAGCTAATTCCGTGATCAGTTACATGCTAATCCCTCACACTAACATCATGCTAATCTCCCAGTTACATGCTAATTTCTTACTTTAACATCCAGCTAATCCAACACATTAACACAGCTACTTCAATGCTAAATTTTTCTGTTGATATGTAAACTCCTTTGTCAAAGCGCTTTGCTCCTCCTACCCAGCTTAAAAGACGCTGCCAAGCTTAGCAGTGTTCATTGAAGCGTTGTCGTCCCGACAGTACTGTTTCTTCACCTGAGGAAGGCTACTTGTGTTGTGGCCGAAACGTCGTGAGAATTTTACTTTTATTATGTTTTATTATTATTTTATTTCCATTCTACGTGACTTTACCGAAAGAACCAAGAAAATGAATACCTGCAGTCACGATAGCTTTAAATCGACAACGCCACTATCAGGACATTGAGAGCTCGGCATGAGCAGCTACATCATGGGACCTCCCTTGCCACTATCAAAATTCAATATATTTTTTTGCATGTTCACCACAAGTGTATGCAGTTAATGCAGACATGATTACTTGCAAAAGGTTTCAGTTTGGTGTTTTAACATCTTAACACAGCTGTTTAATTGCCAGAAAGGGTACAATCCTTATAACAGTACCTTGTTTAGAACACCTGCAGGGCACAACGTGTTCGTCTCACATCAGCGCTGAGTCCAACTCGGCAGCCAGCACCGTCACCCTCCTCTGCTCCCCACTCCACCCCGCGTGACAGAATGGGTGCCCACCTGAGGGTGCCCTATGGCCAGCGGCGTCGACATTCTACGCAGAGACTCTGCACGGCGATTGATCTCCCTAGACCAGCGGTCTGCAACCTGCAGCTCTCCTTAAGGGACTGCTTCATGATGTTATTTCTCAAGGTCACCACCGTCTCGTGTTCACCTCGTGCATTGTTTTGGCTTTTAAAATGTCGAGCTGTCTTTTTTATATACTGGATTCAAACAAAATTCTCTTATTGGTATTTTGGCTACCGACCCCTGGCTTAGACGGCCACCGTACTGCTCTCAAGGAACACTTTGTCCGCTGCGTGATGCACCTCTTGATACACTGAGGCTCTCCTTGTTATCACCTCGGTGACCGCATTTATCGCTGAATCCACCTCACGTCTCCCCTACCCAAGTTGGCAAGTGCCGTGCACTCTCGCCAGGCTTTAATACACGACACAGGCCCGCCTCGTGGTGGTAATCGTGTGTTTGTAGCGAATGGGGCTGCAGCTATGAGTGAAGCAAAGAGACTTACACACAGCAGCCAGGAAATTCGTTTGGACGCCTCCCACTGAGATGAATTTTGCGAGGTTCAGGCGGCTGGAGACAGGGGCTGGGTCATCCTGAGTCTCCTGAGAGACGGAGCTCATTCTGCACTCATAGCACAGGGGACATACAGAGTCTAATGAGGGTCCATGTCTCTCTACACTCACAGCACGAGATTCACAGTCTAATGAAGGCCCATGTTTCTCTACAAACGGACAAAACAGGCAGCCCTCGACTTGTGAATGGCCGTACTTACAAACCAGCATCCATGAAATAAAAAAATAACTTTGACTTAAAATGCAAACTCGCAGTTGCAAACTGAACATCAGAACGATTTTGTTCAGAGGAACGATCTTCCGCGAGATGTAATGAGTCGGCCTCGTGCTGGGAGTGTTTGCGTGTGTACAGACATTGTGCATGTGTGTGAACATTGTGTGTGTGTTAACATTGTGTGTGTGTGAAAGTGTGGGGGGTACAGCTGGTGCATCTCCCAGTCATCTCAGTCAAAGCCAACCTATGGCACCTGGGTCCATCCCGAGACCTGCTGCCAGCGAGCCTTCGACACTTCACGTGGCCTCAAAGTGCACCTGGCCTGGCACAGGCGCCATGGTAATGTCACCGTCACTTAGTGGTGAATGGCGGGTATTGATATTGGTGTGGGGAGCGGCAGTTTAGCGGTGACTGCGCTGCGCTAGGAAAGCGACGACCCGAGTTCGATTCTTGCTCACGGCCAACACCAGTACCTGGTGTGGTGCGTAAACATCGCCAACGGGGAGACAAAAGCAGCGGGCCGTGACGCTGGGCACCCACCCCCTCGTGTGCCACAGTGGCGGCCATCTTAGGCGCTGCTCGCTGAGAGAACTTGCCCCAAACAGTCTGGTCTCTTCACCTGATGAAGGCCACTTGTGTTGTGGTCGAAACGTCGTGATTTTTGTTGTTTGATTTTTTACCTACATGACTTTACCGAATAGAACCAAAGCGTATGGATCCTTGCAGTCACGAAAGCTTTAAAACTAGAATTGCCCCAAACATCTTGTGAAGGCTACACGGGGGATTGTTGTCGTTGCGGTGTCTTTGTCTTTGTGTGTGCATGCGTGCCCCGTTTGTTGTGGTGACTCATTGCGCCCCTACCGACTACATGTAAGTGAAAACAAAGTTTGCTTTCTATTCGTGTTATATTATTTTATGATTAATTTACTATACAGTATATTGTTTTACATTGTTAGATGCTTTGTTGAATCGCAACACATTTTATAACCGTGTCGGCATTTAAATACGGTGCATTATTGTTTTCCGACTTACGAACCGTTCGACTTACAAACGGAGTCTCAGGAACAAATTGCGTGCATAACCCGAGGACTGCCCGTACGGGATACAATAGATCACAATGGGATACGACTGCATACAATTGGGTTTATTAGGAATCACATCACGACCGTTTGATGATTTGTCCACCAGGTGGCAGGCAGAGCTCGAGTTTGAGTCTGGGTTGGTACTGACCTGGGACTCTCATTAACGGGATCCTGAAAAACACAAACACGCATTTCACATTAACATTGACATCCTAAACAGATGCCCAACCTCCACACAGTCGCCTGCTATTTACAGTGGAGTGCGACATCAGGGAATTAACAAATACCTGCACACAGAGAATGGTGAAAAACAGAGTTATCTGTGTGCCTTTGTACTGTTATGCCTATTCTTATTAAAATTTGAAACTTCGTGAGTTTTTTATATTTTAATATTTTTTTTATTTTCAATTTTTTAAATATATTTTTTCAATTTAAATAAAATATTTTTTTCAATTTTAAATATATTTTTTTCAATCTACGTGACTTTACCGAAAGAACCATCGGGTATTAATTCCTGCAGTCACGAAAGGTTTAATTCAAAACATAGAATACCTCTTCTTTGGTTCTTTCGGTAAAGTCACGTAGAATTATAATAAAATAATAAAATATCACAATAAAATTCTCACGACGTTTCGGCCACAATGCAAGCGGCCGTCTTCAGGTGAAAGGTACAGACCTGTCGGGACGACAGAGCTTCAATGAACGATGTTAAGATTCGTAGCGACTTTTAAAGTGAGGCACCTTGACAAAGGGGTTTACATATCAAATAGCTCAGGGATAAGCTTGTGACTGGTCACGGAAATGGCTATGTTAAAGTCAAAACCTACACCTCCACAGGTTTTGACTTTAACATAGCCATTTCCGTGACCAGTCACAAGCTAATCCCTCAGCTATTTGATATGTAAACCCCTTTATCAAGGTGCCTCACTTTAAAAGTCGCTACGAATCTTAACATCGTTCATTGAAGCTCTGTCGTCCCGACAGGTCTGTACCTTTCACCTGAAGACGGCCACTTGCGTTGTGGCCGAAACGTCGTGAGAATTTTATTGTGTTATTTTATTATTTTATTCTCATTCTACGTGATTTTACCGAAAGAATCAAAGAAGATGAATCCTTGCAGTCACGAAAGCTTTAAATCGAAACATAGAATACCTATTATTATGTTTTCATCAATAACAGCATTCCTTTCACTGGACACGGACCCCAACAATTGACAAAGCCACTCCTTGCAGGTCGAGTCTAGCAGCTAAACAAATAGTTAAGCAATGTTCATTAACTCATGTTTTTGAATTCTGAATAAACAAAACGTTTTATTTTACCAGGTACGGCCCACTTGGCTATGTCGCTCTTGTTCAGTAGTGAGCTGCCTATCACAATGATAGCTCAACGAACTGGCTTATGTGGACATTTATAAAAGGAGTCAAATACTCTGAATGCGTGATGTTGTTTCTAAATGGAGGGAAAAACAAGAGGACCTGAAAAAATCCACGCGATCACAGAGAGAGACGTAGACTCAAAATTTACAGCAGGCATCATTGGGGTCTGGGTCAAACCCACGACCTCCTGCATAGCAGGCGAGGTAAATGGCGATGTTGTACGGGACAAGTCCAGGTCTCAATGTCACACGGAAGCGAATTCGCATCTATTCATGGACACCGCCGCTTTCTCCCATATTGTAAAACACTGAAATAAAATTGCCAACAATGTGAACGTCTCACAGGGCGGTGCGCCTCTGCTGTTTGTAGATAAACCCTCTTCTGATAAACCAAGGCTGTGAGTATAAACTATAAACATAGTTTTGATACCTTACCAGGTAAGGCCCATTGAGCTATATAGCTTTGCTTCAGAAGTAACCTTGCCACAAATTATAACTCAAGACAATGGCTCATCGTGTGTAAATTTATAGCAGCTAAATACTCTAAACACGTGATGTTGATTATAAATGTGGAGGGGAAAACCGAAGAACCTGGAAAAAATCCACGCAAGCACGAGAAGAGAGAGAGATGCAAACTCCAAATATACAGCAGCAGACGTCAGGGTTGGTATTGAACCCACGACCTCCTGCATACCAGGCGAGGTAGTTAACATCTCCTAACCACCGCGGCGAGTGAATGGAGGTGGTGCCACCTGCAAGAAGGAGAGCGGGTCCTGCACGGCGAGGGCGACGAGCAGCTGGTTGATCTCCTGCTCCAGGTCGCGTGCTCTGCTCTCGTAGCGAGCGATGTCCGCCTGGATGCGGGACAGCACGGAGCGGCCCTCCTCGTCCACGTGCTCCAGCGCCTCCCTCTCCTCCTCCTTCAGCTGCTCCCTCCGACGCTCAAACTCTCGGCTGATCCGCGCCTTGATCCCACGCACAGACTCCTGCACAGACAGTGCCGAGTTGTTGATTGACTTGTTAGTAAAGAAGCAATGTGGTGTCGTACAGGCAATGATTGTTACCATACCTCGATCATGTACACGGAGGTGAGCGACGTGTGTATTGGGAGCTCGTGAACATACAAAGCACAGGGAGAATGAGAATGGGATATAAAATATCCGAGGCAAGGAGATTACAGAAAATGCGTCTGTCTGTAGCTGCACGTTGCTGAGTGTCTATCTGGTGAAAATGAAAAACATCATGGATATCATTCGCATCTGTCTGTCTGTCCGTCCCACTCTGGATCTACCAAACGGTGCATGGGAAGGAAATGCGAATTAAACTGAAACAATTTTTTTTGCCGAGGACATTCCCAGAAAGTGTGTAAAAGGTCTGCGAATATACAGAACAAATACACGTCACATTGTCGATGGTTTTAAATAAACATGCGCTTAAATAGACAAACAATGCTGATTTCGAAGGCAATACTCAAGTCCACTCTCCCTTGCTCTCAGGCTAAGTTGGTGATGTCCATTTTTGGGGGGTCAGAAGGGATGAATCGCAACCTTCCATAGCATGAGCATCGTGGTTGTGAGCAATAAAGGAATCGACAGGGAAAGTTGACAACGTATCATCCAGCGCGAATCGATTCCATCGCCCCTAAACCAAAACTGATGTCAAGTTGGAAGTTGCGTCGTAAATGAAGTTTCTGTGTCATCACCGTGGTGGCCTTCAATTCATGTAGTAAACGTGTTGCAAATGGGGCCATCCTAAACCGGTTGTAATGTTTCCCACATTCTTTTTCCTGATGTGTAAACATACACAAAAGCAATATATTTAATTTAAGATTAAGGTTTCACGAGGTTCTGCGCTCAAAAAGTGGGTTTTAAAACAAAATTCGGACAAATACAGCTACGAACTCACACTTTGCTCCATTATAGTTTGATGTCGTTGATTTTAAATTTCGATTTAAAGCTTTCGTGACTGCAAGGATTCAACTTCTTTGGTTCTTTCGGTAAAGTCACGTAGGATGAGAATGAAATAAAAAAAATAATAAAAAAAAATAACACAATAAAATTCTCACGACGTTTCGGCCACAACACAAGTGGCCTTCATCAGGTGAAGGGACGAGACTGTCTGGAGGACAGCGCTGGAGCAAACACAGCCAAGCTCAGACTGCGACCTTTAAGCTGTGTGAGAAGAAACTGAGCGCCTTAACAAAGGAATTAGCATAAAAAATAGCAATTAATTGGCGGACTTAGCATGATGAACGGTGTAGAGGGGGTGAACATGTGCAGACCGGCGAGGGGGGGGAGTTTACATATTGATGGTGTGAAAAGGGAATTTGAGCTGCTGCGAAAGTTTGGGATACCACTACTTGAAAAAATATACTGTACCATTGAAAATTAGTTTAATGTTTAGTTCGGATAATTTAGCATTGAAATCGCTGCGTGATTAGCTTGTTACTGGTCACAGAAATGGCTATGTTAAAGTCAAAGCCTACACGTCCACAGAGGCACCTAGTACCAATCAAACAGGATAATTTAGCATTGAAATAACTGAGTGATTTGCTTGCGACTGGTCATAGAAATACCTATGTTAAAGTCAAAGGCTAAACATCCACAGAGGCACCGAGTACAAATCAAACAGGAGAATTTAGCATTGAAATAACTGAGGGATTAGCTTGTGACTGGTCACAGAAATAGCTATGTTAAAGTTAAAGCCTACACATCCACAGAGGCACCTAGTACAAATCAAACAGGAGAATTTAGCATTGAAATAGCTGAGTGATTAGCTTGTGACTGGTCACAGAAATGGCTATGTTAAAGTCAAAGTCTACACATCCACAGAGGCACCTAGTATAAATCAAACAGGAGAATTTAGCACTGAAATAACTGAGGGATTAGCTTGTGACTGGTCATAGAAATAGCTATGTTAAAGTGAAAGCCTACACATCTACAGAGGAACCTAGTACATGGACGCCAAAGGGGCTGCAACACCTCGACTATCATATAGTAAACCGATGTGAAAAAAACTAAGTCTAAATTACATCAATATAGCAAATGTACTCTATATATTCTTCAATAAGCTGAGCTATTAACAGTAACTGGGTATACACTACACTATATAATGAAAATCATATAGTAAACCAATAAAAAAACTAAAATATAAACTACCTCAATGTTATATTCTTAGTTTTTTCGGTAAAGTCACGTTGAAGAGACTTTACCGAAAAAACTAAGAATATGAATTACTGCAGTCACGAAAGCTTTAAATCAAAATTTACCTCAATGTTATCAATAAACTCTATATATTCTCCATCAGCTAAGCTACTAACAATAAGTCGTTATATATCACAATGCTATATGGAGAATAATGGGTTTATTCTTCCCCTCAACTTTAGTACCACGGACAGCTACGAGCCCCGTTCAGACGGACGAGTTCATCTATGGTCGGAACGGAGGAGGGAGAAAGAGACAGCTGCGAGGCGCTGTTATACTCCAAGGTTGTAAACCATACCATAAACCGTGATGTGAGAGGTATTAAGAGTCAATGCCAACGAAAGAGCTGCGGTCTGAAGGTCATCGTAAAATGCAATTAATTAAGAACCGAAATGGTTTAAAACATCTTTCCAATGGTTACTAAGCCAGAATCCATCTTTTCGGTTGAAATTGTCTCTTTGCTTGTATATGTGAATGGCCTCATGAACGAATCTCTCATGGTAGCCGGTTGGTTTGCAAAGAACCTCCGTCTTGGAGAAGTCAATGTCATGTGAGCCCACTGAATTATAACAGCGATCTGCCATGGCAGAGGAGTTCGTTCTACCATGTTTCAAGTCTGCTTCATGTTCGCGGATGCGGTCCGAGATATGTCGTTTGGTTTCTCCAATGTAGCTACTACCACAGATGCACTTTAGTTTGTAAACGCCCGGGTACTGTATGTCTGGAACAGCATCTTTTACAGATGGAACCAGATCACGGATTTTATGTACTGTGTTGAATCGGACCTGGATCTTGTGTTTATTCAGGATTTTGGAGATCTTTTTAGTGACCCCTGCAATGTAGGGTAAGGTGATGGTTTTGAGTGGCTCCACAAGAGGATTCTTCTTCATGACGGGAGTGATGGCTTTGCGGATTGTGTAGTCGGAGTAACCATTAGCCCTGAGAGCCTGGTGTACGTGCTTGAGTTCACTGCTAATGTGTTCCTGGTCGGAAATGCATTGGGCTCTATGGTATAGAGTCTTGATGAGGGAGTTCTTCTGGGATGGATGGTGGTAGGAATTCGGTTTCAAGTAAGCATCTGTATGTGTAGCTTTTCTGTAGACAGAGTGGCTCATTGAACCATCATGTCTCCTTTTAATTAAGACATCCAAATAGGGTAGTTTGCCATCTTTTTTGACCTCCATAGTAAATCGGATGGCTGGGTGTATGGAATTGATGTGGTGGCGGAATTGTTCTAGAGCAGGCTGGCCATGTGGCCAGATGACAAAAGTGTCATCCACGTACCTCTTCCATAAGGTCGGGCGTAGAGTGGCAGTCTGGATGGCGTCAGTTTCAAATTTTTCCATAAAAACGTTGGCTACAACCGGAGATAGGGGGAGCCCATTGGGGTGCCATCAGTTTGTTTGTATAAAGTTCCATTCCAGGTGAAGTATGTGTTGGTTAAGCAATGTCTCACCAGGGGGGTACATCAGTATGCAGTCCTTGATTAACCAGATCTTCAATGATAGCGATGGTGTCAGGTACCGGCACTTTGGTGAACAAGGACACCACATCGAACTCGTCCGTATAAACGTGCCTTGTAGCTATCCGTGGTACTAAAGTTGAGGGTAAGAATCCACCCATTTTTTGCCATATAGCATTGTGATATATAACGACTTATTGTTGGTAGCTGAGCTGATTGGAGAATATATAGAGTTTATTGATAACATTGAGGTAGTTTATATTTTAGCTTTTTTTTTGTTTACTATATGGTATTCATTATATAGTGTAGTGTATACCCAGTTACTGTTAATAGCTCAGCTTATTAAAAAATATATTGACTACATTTATTATATTGATGTAATTTAGACTTAGGTTTTTTCACATCGGTTTGCTATATGATAGTCGAGGTGTTGCAGCCCCTTTGGCGTCCATGTACCAGGTGCCTCTGTAGATGTGTAGGCTTTGAATTTAACATAGCTATTTCTATGACCAGTCACAAGCTAATCACTCAGCTATTTCAATGCTAAACTCTCCTGTTTGATTTGTACTAGGTGCCTCTGTGGATGTGTAGGCTTTGACTTTAACATAGCCATTTTTGTGACCAGTCACAAGCTAATCACGCAGCTATTTCAATGCTAAATTATCCGAACTAAACATTAAACTAATTTTCAATGGTACAGTAGATTTTTTCAAGTAGTGGTATCCCAAACAGCAGCTTAAATTCCCTTTTCACACTATCAATATGTAAACTCCCCCTTCCCCCCCCTCGCCCATACAGATACTTGAAACCGGGTTCCCACCACCATCCATCTCAGAAGAACTCCCTCATCAAGACTCTATACCATAGAGCCCAATGCATTTCCGACCAGGAACACATTACCAGTGAACTCAAGCACGTACACCCGCCTCTCAGGGCTAATGGTTACTCCGACTACATAATCCGCAAAGCCATCACTCCAGTCATGAAGAAGGATCCTCTTGTGGAGCCACTCCAAACCATCACCTTACCCTACATTGCAGGGGTCACTAAAATTATCTCCAAAATCCTGAATGAACACAAGATCCAGGTCCGATTTAACACAGTACATAAAATCCGTGATCTGGTTCCATCTGTAAAAGATGCTGTTCCAGACATACAGTACCCGGGCGTTTACAAACTAAAGTGCCTCTGTGGTAGTAGCTACATTGGAGAAAAAAAACGACATATCTCGGACCGCATCCGCGAGCATAAAGCAGACTTGAAACACGTTAGAACGAACTCCTCTGCCGTGGCAGATCACTGTTATAATTCAGTGGGCTCACATGACATTGACTTCTCCAAGACGGAGGTTCTTTACAAACTAACCGGCTACCATGAGAGATTCGTTCATGAGGCCATTAACATATGCAAGCACAGAGACAATTTCAACCGAGAAGATGGATTCTGGCTGAGTAACCATTGGAAAGATGTTTTAAACCATTTTGGTTCTTAATTAATTGTATTTTACGATGATCTTCAGACCGCAGCTCTTTCGCTGGCATTGACTCTTAATACCTCTCACAGCACGGTTAATGGTATGGTTTACAACATGGAGTATAACAGCGCCTCACAGCTGTCTCTCTCTCCCTCGTCCGTTGCGACCATGGATGAACTCGTCCGACTGTACGGGGCTCGTAGCTATCCGTGGTACTAAAGTTGAGGGGAAGAATCCACCCATTTTTCGCCATATAGCATTGTGATCTATAACGACTTATTGTTGGTAGCTTAGCTGATTGTAGAATATAGGTAGTTTATATTTTTAGTTTTTTTATTGGTTTACTATATGATATTCATTATATAGTGTAGTGTATACTCAGTTACTGTTAATACCTCAGCTTACTGAAGAATATATTGAGTAAATTTATTATTTTGATGTAATTTAGACTTAGGTTTTTCCACATCGGTTTACTATATGATTGTCGAGGTGTTGCAGCCCCTTTGGCGTCCATGTACCAGGTGCCTCTGTAGATGTGTAGGCTTTGATTTTAACATAGCTATTTCTATGACCAGTCACAAAGCTAATCCCTCAGTTATTTCAATGCTAAATTCTCCTGTTTGATTTATACTGGGTGCCTCTGTAGATGTGTAGGCTTTGACTTTAACATAGCCATTTCTGTGACCAGTCACAAGCTAATCACTCAGCTATTTCAATGCTAAATTATCCTGTTTGATTTGTACTAGGTGCCTCTGTGGATGTGTAGGCTTTGACTTTAACATAGCCATTTCTGTGACCAGTCACAAGCTAATCACGCAGCTATTTCAATGCTAAATTATCCGAACTAAACATTAAACTAATTTTCAATGGTACAGTATATTTTTTCAAGTAGTGGTATCCCAAACTTTCGCAGCAGCTTAAATTCCCTTTTCACACCATCAATATGTAAACTCCCCGTCCCCCCCACGCCGGTCTGCACATGTTCACCCCCTCTACACCGTTCATCATGCTAAGTCCTCCAATTAAATGCAAATGTTTATGCTAATTCCTTTGTCAAGGCGCTCTGTTTCTTCTCACACAGCTTAAAAGTCGCAGTCTGAGCTTGGCTGTGTTCGCTCCAGCGCTGTCTTCCATACAGTGTCGTCCCTTCACCTGATGAAGGCCACTTGTGTTGTGGCCGAAACGTCGTTAGAATTTTATTGTATTATTTTTTTATTTTAATTTTATTCCCATCCTACGTGTCTTTACCGAAAGAACCAAAGAAGATGAGTCGTTGATTTCGTTGATTTAACGTAGGCAGCAAGCGAGTTGTCATTGGGAAACGATTCGCTTGAAATTCACTCCGCTTGCAATTCACTGAAATTATATCCCGTGCCAACGTGTGGGGCAGTGCTCGTCAATGATGAGAGCGAATCCATACTCTTTCGTTCTTCCGGTAAAGTCACTAAGCTATAAAATAAAATAAATCACGACATTTCGATCGCAACACAAGCGGTCGTCCTCAGGCGGAAAATAATATAATCCAGCAGTGGAACTTCTGAACTAGCGGCAAATCAAGATTTATAAGAGCGAAGTTTAATGAAATACGATTTGTTGGCAAACCTCCACTCGCCGGTAGTCGTCCTTGAGCGTCCGTGTCCATGACGTCGCCACGTTCCTCTTCTCCTCTCTCCCCTCCTTCTTGACTCTGAGCTCCTCCTGCGGTGTGGTAAATATATAAATACGCGGCTCTCGCCATTGACATTGGTGGGTCACTGGCAGATCATCAGCCCGCATCTCTGATTAGCACGGTTGGCTACGAAAGAAGTTCAACACACATACACACATTTGTTGCCATTATATTTCTGCATTCGTCTCCACTTATATTTTTTATTTTTCCCATGATTGTATCCCGACTGCACTGCCCGTGTCATGCATTGAGACGAATAATCAAATGGAAACTACCGCAGAACAATGCAATATCCTGTTAGAAAAATCATGAACAAATATTACATACATAAAAAATATGTTTTAAACCTATTCCAGTTATGTTGGTAGCGGCTTCTTACACGTCCTACTATACATCGTAACGTTTCTGACTTAATCAATTACATATTTTTAATTATAATACAAAAACATATTTAACATGCAGTCAAATCTTGACTGTGCTTTGACCAACAACTCACTAAACTTGAGGATCCGGTTTAATCCATGGGCGGCCGACAAGATTCCAACTAAGAATTACAGCATTACCATCTCAGCGTTCTGACGTCTGAGCCATCCTGCCACCTCTACCTGGGTCTCCCTGTAGAGGGAGGTTTGGTCTCAACAGGAGCTCACCTGGTCGAGGTGAGGGGTCACGACCTACTGATGTGAATCTCTCAACCTCCTGTAACAATGCGGATTACAACGGAACATGACAATTCACCTGTCTTGTCTGTTTCGCTTTTTCCACTGTGATGACTCTGTGCCCGGAGTGGTCTCCTGCGACGGGGCAGACTGTGCAGACCGGGATCTTGTCCTGTTCACAGTAAAGAATGAGCTCCTGTCTGTGCTCCCGGCAGCGTTGCTCCTCCAGGTTCGTGGTGGGAGCCACCAGGACGTGGTCTCTCAGCCTGGGATTCTCCAAGTGAGGCCTCGCGTGCGTCGCACAGAAGGACATCTCACATCTCATGCAGGTGTTCACTGCAGGAGTTTGGCCATCACAGCAGTTATCACAAACGACGACCGCGGCCATCCCGTCTCCAACTCTGAGCTGCTCCGCCAGGTTGGCGAGGGCCACGTTCCTCCTCAGCTGGGGTCGCACAGCGAAGGTCGCTCGGCACTGCGGGCAGCTGAAGCTGCTCGCTGTTTCCCAGGTGGCCTCCAGGTACCGCAGGCAGAACGAGTGTCCGCAGCTCAGCGTGGAGGGGCAGACGAACGTGCCCAGGCAGATGGAGCAGCGCAGCTCACTATCCACACTCTCAATTGGAGTCGAGCTCCCTATGACTAATGGGCTTCACTGAGATCACTCGCTGTGTGGCTCAGAGAGACGCTGGATCAGGACCTCTCTCTTATAGCGACGGTGAAGAAGGAAGTAAAATACTTTAAATATTTTCATTGTCGTCACTCAAGAGACACTGCTTGGAATGTGAACCTATGTCCTTGGTGCGCAAACAGCAGCTTCAAGGTTAACATTGTTACAGTACACACCTTGACATGAACAAAATGTATCAAAGGAATGTAATATTTTAACAAATATATTAATTAAACAAATGAGTGTTGTTAATATAAATCGGTGAGCCTCAGCTGCGGTGGCTCATTTATGAGATGAGTATCGAGAGATAACTCATCCTTCCAGAGCTCAGCGCACAAGTTAGTCTCGATGGTAAGACAGAGCAATGGATTGGGTGCCACCGTGGCTATATGTGATTTCGCTCGCCTTACGGCTGCTTTGTATTTAAAGTTTGCGTCTTTCTCTCTCCGCTTGGTCTCGGCAATTTGTATCTGGATCCTCTGGTTAACCCTCCACATTTAGAATCAACATCACGCATTCATAGTATTTGGCTGCAATCCATTTTCACATAAGCCACATCATTGCGCTCTCATTTGTAAAAGCCACTTCGCTTCTGACAAAGAGCCACATAGCACAGTGAGCCTTACCTGGTAAAATTAAAAGTTTGTGTAGTTGTTGATATCTCATGATGTCCTCTAGTTCCATCTCAGTGTAATTACCCCAACGTGACGAGTTTTTGAATGTTATTGTGGCATCCGACATGGGATTTGTCTGTAGACTCCCGTGACCCATCCTGGAATCTTGAGACTTTTGCTAGCAGTGTGAATCTATCACCAACTCTATCTGCCTCCATCACCCACTGCTGGCGATGTCACCGTCTCTCACTCTCACCTTGTCCGAGATTGGAGATTCCCATTCCGACTATTCACAGCCGCACCCACCACCTATTTCCACTTGCGTTGTTTCATATTAGCATGTACGGCTATTGCACACGCGTCCTCCATCCGTCTTTCTACATCCCCCTCACCAAGTGGTCCGGGCTTTGCGCATCACACCACGATGCTCCTCTAGCGTGGTGAGGCACAGCGTGGTGCGACGCACAGACATCTTGGCAGCTAGACAAAGCCTGATGGCTGCTCTTCAAGGTTTATCAGAAGAACAAGAAGTTAAATTCCCTAAGTCGAGCCCATTGAGCTAAAACGTAATTTTTCAAGGGGGTTTTAACTGGCAGACATCATCAAACAGTAATAAAGGAACTTGTTCTGAAAGCAAGAGCACCGTATTGTCCCGCAAATAACCCGCAGACGCATCTACCCCACATACGCATCTAGCCCGCAGACGCATATAGCACTCTTGCTCGGTTGCGCTGGTTGAGCGCTCCTGCTCTATGGTCTGTGGCGATACACGGTTGTGCTCGCAGCTTGTCGGCAGGTCGACGGGGCCGATACTCTTGCCCGGTTGCGCTGGTTGCGCGCTCCTGCTCCGTGCTCTCTGGCGGTGCACGATTGTGCTCGCAGCTCGTCCGCTGCTGATGGTCCTCTGCGATGGTCACTTGGTCGATGCTTGGCGTTTTCCGCCCTTTCTCCAGGTTGATTGCTTGTCGTTGCTCGTCACTCTTTCTCTCACTTTCTCTATTGCTCTCTCCTTGATCGTGCAGCTGCCAGCTTCACACTGGCATTCAGTGGTGCCTCTCCCACCCTTCTTTCAGGGCTTCGCATTGTCGTTGCTAAACTTCCGTGCTCTCCGTCCTTCTTCTAAGAGTGCTCCTACTGTGAGCTGCTCGTCGCTGGCTGGATCACTCACTCTCAACACTTGTAAATTGTATTAGCACACCTCTTACACAACTCTGATAGGTTAGTACAATACAACTTATCTCAATCCTTGACTCTGCAAGCGACTCAACACATCAGGATAAAGGTAGAATTAAACTTTCAGCGTTACTCTGTCGGTCCATGCCGAACTCAGCTCTTCACAATACACCGTCCCTTCTCTTTGCAAGACACGACACCCATGGTTGATCTCGAGGCCATGCCCCGGAGCCTGCCCCTTGCAAACTGAGTTGCGTGATCTGTGTCCTTGCTTATGTGTGAAATTCTCTCCCCTCTGCGTGTCTCTTGCGGAAAAAAACAGATGCCCTCTGTCTCGTTCTCCTCCCGTGGCCACAACTGCCTGGTTGCCCCCCCCCCTTTTGACCTTTGGCTGGCTGCTTTTGATCACCATGTTTTTGTTTGCACCCCCCCCCCCTCTGCCTTCGTGGTGTTTGCTATCTCAAAGGGGAGGCACCCTCCCTTCATACGTATTTTATTGCTACCATGTGTTGTGTCAAATTGTTGGAACACAAAGGCGGCCAGGAGGCTCTGATTCTATGGAAAACGTATTATCTGGTCTTGTGTGTTTGACCTATTTTCCTTGTATCTATTTTGAGTTACCCTAGGTCTAATACCTCATGATTATTATTTGGTTTATGTTTAACCAAGATTTGTAATGTACCATAAGTTCTTACGTCCGGTATTTCAAGAGTTGTATTAACCTTTGCTCCCTGTCTGTATCCAGGGATCCGTGCTTTTTATTCTTGAGTTATATTTTGATATCCTTTGGTTGGAGATATAACAAAGTTTTCACTTAAGCTTTCTTGACTGCCAGAATTCATATTCCTTGGTTCTTTTGGTAAAGTCATGTAGATAGAAAGATACAATAAGAAACAATATATGAGGTGAATAAGTGTGAAATAAAATAAGAAATAATAAAAGCCACTAATGTAGACTGCAGTCTAGAATGTCGAACTTTTACCATTAAAGAAAACGCCAGTTGTAATGTCCGTTTGCCCCTGCTCTGTGTCTGTGTCTGGATATGTTTGTGAAACTGTCCAAAACGTCCGTGGAGGTGTGACTCATGATCCCCCGTACCGTGGAGATTTCCCAGATCGTCGTTAACCTCCCTTTGCCCCGGAGTTTATTATTTAATGGCTCTTTATGGCCTCCTCCCCCGAGTTGCTTTTAATGTGGCAAGGCAGCTGGGTGTGAGGGGTGGGGTGTGCATCACCCTTTCATGCCCCATGCTCACTCCGATTGATAAGTATTTTAAAAATGTATATATATTGGCAGAATTTTTCGTAATATCAATTTTGGGAAAAGGCCTACATAAACAACACCTGCTAATGGGATTCCACCTCGAGGGACATTTCCTAGGTGTAATATTTGAATATTGTTACTACACCCACTGCTTTGAGAATGGTGGTCGTACAAAGCGCAGTAAACTCGCATCGGGGCCAAAAACAAGTCGGCTCAGCTTGTACCAAATGCAATTACATCCGTTAAGGAGCACAGAAATACGCGATGGGAGCAAATGTACTTCCAACAAGGAGAACTCGCCCACCACTTCCATCCCAATTTGATTGTTTTTCAACGGTTTGAACTACGTATTATTTATTTGATTTTCGACGTATATATTTCTCACGCTCTATATTAATTGCGTATGGTTGCACTTTATTTTGCCCATTCAGCGTTAGCCGCTGCGGTCGTGACGGGATTTTCTTCGTATTTTTCTTGTTCTATTCCCTTCTTGTTATATTTTTCCAAATTCCCAAAATTACATTGCAAATTATTTCCCTTTTTTTTACCAGGTAATAGCCACTGTACTATTAAGCTAATTCTATGAAGCAACCTGCCTAGCACATATGATAGCACAAAGAAGGCTTAAAATGTGGAAATTTAAGCAGCCAATTACTCTGAGCATTTTATTATTCTAAATATGGAGTTAAAAACCTGCGGAATCCAGAGAGAAATCCACATGACCAGAGGGAGTGAGAGAACATGCAAACACCAAATATACATTTCTATTTAAAGCTTTCGTGACTGCAATGATTCATCTTCTTTGGTTCTTTCGGTAAAGTCACGTAGAATGAGAATAAAATAATAAATTGATAAAATAAAATAACACAATAATATTCTCACGACGTTTCGGCCACAACACAAGCGGCCTTCATCAGGTGAAGGGGCGAGACTGTCTGGTAGGACAGCGCTGGAGTGAAAGAGCCACGTTCAGATCACGGCCTTTAAGCTGTGTGAGAGGAACAAAGCGCCCTCAAATTTCAGCACCACGGATAGCTACGGGCCCCGTTCAGACGGACGAGTTCGTCCATGGTCGGAACAGAGGAGGGGGAGAGAGACAGCTGCGAGGCCCTAGTATACTCCCTGTTGTAAAACTATACCATAAACCGTGGTGTGAGAGGTATTAAGAGGCAATGCTGGCGAAAGAGCTGCGGTCTGAAGGTCATCGTAAAAATACAATTAATTAAGAACAGAAATGATTTAAAACATCTTTCCAGTGGTTACTAAGCCTGAATCCATCTTCTCGGTTGAAATTGTCTCTGTGCTTGTATATGTGAATGGCCTCATGAACGAATCTCTCATGGTAGCCAGTTGGTTTGCAAAGAACCTCCGTCTTGGAGAAGTCAATGTCATGTGAGCCCACTGAATTATAACAGTGATCTGCCACGGCAGAGGAGTTCGTCCTACCGTGTTTCAAGTCTGCTTTATGTTCGCGGATGCGGTCCGAGATATGTCTTTTGGTTTCTCCAATGTAGCTACTACCACAGAGGCACTTTAGTTTGTAAACGCCCTGGTACTGTATGTCTGGAACAGCATCTTTTACAGATGGAACCAGATCACGGATTTTATGTACTGTGTTGAATCGGACCTGGATCTTGTGTTTATTCAGGATTTTGGAGATATTTTTAGTGACCCCTGCAATGTAGGGTAAGGTGATGGTTTTGAGTGGCTCCACAAGAGGATCCTTCTTCATGACTGGAGTGATGGCTTTGCGGATTGTGTAGTCGGAGTAGCCATTAGCCCTGAGCCTGGTGTAGGTGCTTGAGTTCACTGGTAATGTGTTCCTGGTCGGAAATGCATTGGGCTTTATGGTATAGAGTCTTGATGAGGGAGTTCTTCTGGGATGGATGGTGGTGGGAATCCGGTTTCCAGTAAGCATCTGTATGGGTAGCTTTCCTGTAGACAGAGTGGCTCATTGAACCGTCATGTCTCCTTTTAATTAAGACATCCAAAAAGGGTAGTTTGCCATCTTTTTCGACCTCCATGGTAAATCTGATGGCTGGGTGTATGGAATTGATGTGGTCGCGGAATTGGTCTAGAGCAGGCTGGCCATGTGGCCAGATGACAAAGGTTTCATCAACGTACCTCTTCCATAAGGTCGGGCGTAGAGTGGCAGTCTGGATGGCGTCAGTTTCAAATTGTTCCATGAATACGGTGGCTACAACCGGAGATAGGGGGGAGCCCATTGGGGTGCCCTCAGTTTGTTTGTAGAAAGTTCCATTCCAGGTGAAGTATGTGTTGGTTAAGCAATGTCTCACCAGGGGGGGTACATCAGTATGCAGTCCTTGATGAACCAGGTCTTTAATGATAGTGATAGTGTCAGGTACCGGGACTTTGGTGAACAAGGACACCACATCAAAACTGACAAGCAGGTCGTTTGAAGACAGGGAAATGCCTTTGATTGTCGATACCAGGTGAGTAGAATTTAGTACAGCAGAGGTGGTTTTTCCAGTGAAAGGTCGCAGTATATCAGCAAGAAAACGTGCCAGTTTGTAGGTGGGGGAGCTGATAGTAGAGACGATGGGACGAAGGGGTGTATCTTCTTTGTGTATCTTTGGAAGGCCATATAATCTTGGTGGTCTGGCAGCAGAGGGTTTCAACGAGAACTGTTTGATCTCATCAATTAATGCTGTTGAATCAGATATGATTTTGTTCGTTTTGGTGATCAGGCTGTTGGTGGGATCTCTTTTTATTTTTGTATCGCTGCCATCGTTGAGTAGTTCTTGAATTTTGTTGTTATGTTCTGTTTTGTCCATGATGACAGTGGCATTGCCTTTGTCGGCTGAGAGGACGACAATATCATCCCTCTTTTTTAATTGAGATAATTCAAAACGTTCGTCTTTGCTGATGTTGCTGGGTGGCAACTTAGCGTTTTTGAGGGCTGCAGCGATTTCAGATCTTGCTACGTCTGCAGAGATGTGACTCAAGCCCTTGAGTGCAACGTCGACATGGGCAATGATATCATTAACCGGTAAGTGTCTCGGTGTGACAGCAAAGTTTAGACCTTTAGCTAAAACGGATTTCAGACCATCAGAAATGGAACTGTTACTGCGATTAATTACGACTTTGTTGATGTCTATCTTTTCGGTGTGTGGATCCGATTTTTTGCTGGAGAGGTGATTGAATTTGGAAATCAAATTTTCCCTACATTTATTCGACATAGTGGCAGCCGAAGAGGTAGTCATATTGTCTACATGTTCCCAATCCGATGTAGACATTGTTGCTGTCAATTTTAAGTGTGATTTGTAGAGTGTCTTGTCTAACTGATCGAGTTCGGTGCGTGTAAGTCTGATTTTTTCCGAGATAAGAGCGAAGCTAGTTCTAGCTAGAATTCGGTTTGCATTGAGAGAAGTTGCAACAGCAGAGGTTAGTGTAAATGCGGTTGGTATTACCTTAGAGTCGCGGCATCTCTTCAGAAAGGTGAGAAACTCGATTAGTTGAGCCTTCTTATCCCGAAGTCTGTTGAATGATCTTAAGGTTGTGTGGAATCCCTCCCCGTAGAGGCGGTTAAATTTCGATTTAAAGCTTTCGTGACTGCAATGACTCATCTTCTTTGGTTCTTTTGGTAAAGTCACGTAGAATGAGAATAAAATAATAAATTGATAAAATAAAATAACACAATAATATTCTCACGACGTTTCGGCCACAACACAAGCGGCCTTCATCAGGTGAAGGGGCGAGACTGTCTGGTAGGACAGCGCTGGAGTGAAAGAGCCACGTTCAGATCACGGCCTTTAAGCTGTGTGAGAGGAACAAAGCGCCCTCAAATTTCAGCACCACGGATAGTTACGGGCTCCGTTCAGACGGACGAGTTCGTCCATGGTCGGAACAGAGGAGGGGGAGAGAGACAGCTGCGAGGCCCTAGTATACTCCCTGTTGTAAAACTATACCATAAACCGTGGTGTGAGAGGTATTAAGAGGCAATGCTGGCGAAAGAGCTGCGGTCTGAAGGTCATCGTAAAAATACAATTAATTAAGAACAGAAATGATTTAAAACATCTTTCCAGTGGTTACTAAGCCTGAATCCATCTTCTCGGTTGAAATTGTCTCTGTGCGTGTATATGTGAATGGCCTCATGAACGAATCTCTCATGGTAGCCGGTTGATTTGCAAAGAACCTCCGTCTTGGAGAAGTCAATGTCATGTGAGCCCACTGAATTATAACAGTGATCTGCCACGGCAGAGGAGTTCGTCCTACCGTGTTTCAAGTCTGCTTTATGTTCGCGGATGCGGTCCGAGATATGTCTTTTGGTTTCTCCAATTTCAAGGACTGCATACTGATGTACCCCCCCTGGTGAGACATTGCTTAACCAACACATACTTCACCTGGAATGGAACTTTCTACAAACAAACTGAAGGCACCCCAATGGGCTCCCCCCTATCTCCGGTTGTAGCCAACGTATTCATGGAAAAATTTGAAACTGTCGCCATCCAGACTGCCACTCTACGCCCGACCTTATGGAAGAGGTACGTTGATGACACCTTTGTCATCTGGCCACATGGCCAGCCTGCTCTAGACCAATTCTGCGACCACATCAATTCCATACACCCAGCCATCAGATTTACCATGGAGGTCGAAAAAGATAGCAAACTACCCTTTTTGGATGTCTTAATTAAAAGGAGACATGACGGTTCAATGAGCCACTCTGTCTACAGGAAAGCTACCCATACAGATGCGTACTTGAAACCGGATTCCCACCACCATCCATCCCAGAAGAACTCCCTCATCAAGACTCTATACCATAGAGCCCAATGCATTTCCGACCAGGAACACATTACCAGTGAACTCAAGCACGTACACCAGGCTCTCAGGGCTAATGGCTACTCCGACTACACAATCCGCAAAGCCAGCACTCCAGTCATGAAGAAGGATCCTCTTGTGGAGCCACTCAAAACCATCACCTTACCCTACATTGCAGGGGTCACTAAAAATATCTCCAAAATCCTGAATAAACACATGATCCAGGTCCGATTCAATACAGTACATAAAATCTGTGATTTAGTTCCATCTGTAAAAGATGCTGTTCCAGACATACAGTACCCGGGTGTTTACAAACTAAAGTGCCTCTGTGGTAGTAGCTACATTGGAGAAACCAAAAGACATATCTCGGACCGCATCCGCGAACATAAAACAGACTTGAAACACGGTAGGACGAACTCCTCTGCCGTGGCAGATCACTGTTATAATTCAGTGGGCTCACATGACATTGACTTCTCCAAGACGGAGGTTCTTTGCAAACCAACCGGCTACCATGACAGATTCGTTCATGAGGCCATTCACATATACAAGCACAGAGACAATTTCAACCGAGAAGATGGATTCAGGCTTAGTAACCACTGGAAAGATGTTTTAAATCATTTCTGTTCTTAATTAATTGTATTTTTACGATGACCTTCAGACCGCAGCTCTTTCACCAGCATTGCCTCTTAATACCTCTCACACCACGGTTTATGGTATAGTTTTACAACAGGGAGTATACTAGGGCCTCGCAGCTGTCGCTCTCCCCCTCCTCTGTTCCGACCATGGACGAACTCGTCCGTCTGAACGGGGCCCGTAGCTATCCGTGGTGCTGAAATTTGAGGGCGCTTTGTTCCTCTCACACAGCTTAAAGGCCGTGATCTGAACGTAGCTCTTTCACTCCAGCGCTGTCCTACCAGACAGTCTCGCCCCTTCACCTGATGAAGGCCGCTTGTGTTGTGGCCGAAACGTCGTGAGAATATTATTGTGTTATTTTATTTTATCAATTTATTATTTTATTCTCATTCTACGTGACTTTACCGAAAGAACCAAAGAAGATGAATCATTGCAGTCACGAAAGCTTTAAATCGAAATTTAACCGCCTCTACGGGGAGGGATTCCACACATCCTTAAGATCATTCAACAGACTTCGGGATAAGAAGGCTCAACTAATCGAGTCTCTCACCTTTCTGAAGAGATGCCGCGACTCTAAGGTAATACCAACCGCATTTACACTAACCTCTGCTGTTGCAACTTCTCTCAATGCAAAACGAATTCTAGCTAGAACTAGCTTCGCTCTTATCTCGGAAAAAATCAGACTTACACGCACCGAACTCTATCAGTTAGACAAGACACTCTACAAATCACACTTAAAATTGACAGCAACAATGTCTACATCGGATTGGGAACATGTAGACAATATGACTACCTCTTCGGCTGCCACTATGTCGAACAAATGTAGGGACAATTTGATTTCCAAATTCAATTACCTCTCCAGCAAAAAATCGGATCCACACACCGAAAAGATAGACATCAACAAAGTCGTAATTAATCGCAGTAACAGTTCCATTTCTGATGGTCTGAAATCCGTTTTAGCTAAAGGTCTAAACTTTGCTGTCACACCGAGACACTTACCGGTTAATGATATCATTGCCCATGTCGACGTTGCACTCAAGGGCTTGAGTCACATCTCTGCAGACGTAGCAAGATCTGAAATCGCTGCAACCCTCAAAACGCTAAGTTGCCACCCAGCAACATCAGCAAAGACGAACTTTTTGAATTATCTCAATTAAAAAAGAGGGATGATATTGTCGTCCTCTCAGCCGACAAAGGCAATGCCACTGTCATCATGGACAAAACATAATATAACAACAAAATTCAAGAACTACTCAACGATGGCAGCTATACAAAAATAAAAAGAGATCCCACCAACAGCCTGGTCACCAAAACGAACAAAATCATCTCTGATTCAACAGCATTAATTGATGAGATCAAACAGTTCTCGTTAAAACCCTCTGCTGCCAGACCACCAAGATTATATGGCCTTCCAAAGATACACAAAGAAGATACACCCCTTCGTCCTATCGTCTCTACTATCAGCTCCCCCACCTACAAACTGGCACGTTTTCTTGCTGATATACTGCGACCTTTCACTGGAAAAACCACCTCTGCGGTACTAAATTCTACTCACCTGGTATCGACAATCAAAGGCATTTCCCTGTCCCCAAACGACCTGCTTGTCAGTTTTGATGTGGTGTCCTTGTTCACCAAAGTCCGGGTACCTGACACCATCGCTATCATTGAAGACCTGGTTCATCAAGGACTGCATACTGATGTACCCCCCCTGGTGAGACATTGCTTAACCAACACATACTTCACCTGGAATGGAACTTTCTACAAACAAACTGAGGGCACCCCAATGGGCTCCCCCCTATCTCCGGTTGTAGCCAACGTATTCATGGAAAAATTTGAAACTGTCGCCATCCAGACAGCCACTCTACGCCCGACCTTATGGAAGAGGTACCTTGATGACACCTTTGTCATCTGGCCACATGGCCAGCCTGCTCTAGACCAATTCCGCGACCACATCAATTCCATACACCCAGCCATCAGATTTACCATGGAGGTCGAAAAAGATGGCAAACTACCCTTTTTGGATGTCTTAATTAAAAGGAGACATGACGGTTCAATGAGCCACTCTGTCTACAGGAAAGCTACCCATACAGATGCTTACTTGAAACCGGATTCCCACCACCATCCATACCAGAAGAATTCGCTCATCAAGACTCTATACCATAGAGCCCAATGCATTTACGACCAGGAACACATTACCAGTGAACTCAAGCACGTACACCAGGCTATCAGGGCTAATGGCTACTCCGACTACACAATCCGTAAAGCCATCACTCCAGTCATGAAGAAGGATCCTCTTGTGGAGCCACTCAAAACCATCACCTTACCCTACATTGCAGGGGTCACTAAAAATATCTCCAAAATCCTGAATAAACACAAGATCCAGGTCCGATTCAACACAGTACATAAAATCCGTGATTTAGTTCCATCTGTAAAAGATTCTGTTCCAGACATACAGTACCCGGGCGTTTACAAACTAAAGTGCCTCTGTGGTAGTAGCTACATTGGAGAAACCAAAAGACATATCTCGGACCGCATCCGCGAACATAAAGCAGACTTGAAACACGGTAGGACGAACTCCTCTGCCGTGGCAGATCACTGTTATAATTCAGTGGGCTCACATGACATTGACTTCTCCAAGACGGAGGTTCTTTGCAAATCAACCGGCTACCATGAGAGATTCGTTCATGAGGCCATTCACATATACACGCACAGAGACAATTTCAACCGAGAAGATGGATTCAGGCTTAGTAACCACTGGAAAGATGTTTTAAATCATTTCTGTTCTTAATTAATTGTATTTTTACGATGACCTTCAGACCGCAGCTCTTTCGCCAGCATTGCCTCTTAATACCTCTCACACCACGGTTTATGGTATAGTTTTACAACAGGGAGTATACTAGGGCCTCGCAGCTGTCTCTCTCCCCCTCCTCTGTTCCGACCATGGACGAACTCGTCCGTCTGAACGGAGCCCGTAGCTATCCGTGGTGCTGAAATTTGAGGGCGCTTTGTTCCTCTCACACAGCTTAAAGGCCGTGATCTGAACGTGGCTCTTTCACTCCAGCGCTGTCCTACCAGACAGTTTCGCCCCTTCACCTGATGAAGGCCGCTTGTGTTGTGACCGAAACGTCGTGAGAATATTATTGTGTCATTTTATTTTATCAATTTATTATTTTATTCTCATTCTACGTGACTTTACCGAAAGAACCAAAGAAGACCAAATATACAGGCGTCCGGGTCGGGATGGAACCACGACCTCGTGCATACCAGGCAAGGGAGTTAACATCTCACCACCACAGTGAGATTTTATCTCAATTGTGATTGCACAAAGCAGCTGCAATCATCGCCTGCTACTGGCAGACTCCTGCACCAGTTTACGTTTGCAGATGAGACTCATTCTGGTCTCTCCAGTTCTGGGCAGGTTAAACCTTGAATACCTATTCACGTACCCACCTGGTGACAATCAGAAATACATCAAGGGGGTTACCGAGGCACAGTTGATGAGGAGCGTTCCAACAATATTTTAGGCAGAGGACAGGTGAAGTTACCTGAATAGTTCCAGATATTGTGGGTAAAGAGGCTTCGAGAGTAGCCACAAACCTAGATTTACGTAGACACCCACACGTGCAGAGACCCATAGAACAGAACGAGTCTCCACGATCCAATCAGAGGAACGCGTAGACTTTTATTTTACCAGGTAATAGCCACTGAGCTATTAAGCTAATTCTATGAAGCAACCTGCCTAGCACATATGATAGCACAACGAAGGCTTAAAATGTGAAAATTTAAGCAGCCAATTACTCTGAGCATTTTTTTATTCTAAATATGGAGTTAAAAACCTGCGGAATCCAGAGAGAAATCCACATGACCAGAGGAAGTGAGAGAACATGCAAACACCAAATATACAGGCGTCCGGTTGGGATCGAACCACGACCTCGTGCATACCAGGCAAGGGAGTTAACATCTCACCACCACGGTGAGATTTTATCTCAATTGTGATTGCACAAAGCAGCTGCAATCATTGTCTGCTACTGGCAGACTCCTGCACCAGTTTACGCTTGCAGATGAGACTCATTCTGGTCTCTCCAGTTCTCGGCAGGTTAAACCTTGAATACCTATTCACGTACCCACCTGGTGACAATCAGAAATACATCCAGGGGGTTACCGAGGCACAGTTGATGCGGAGCGTTCCAACAATATTTTAGGCAGAGGACAGGTGAAGTTACCTGAATAGTTCCAGATATTGTGGGTAAAGAGGCTACGAGAGTAGCCACAAACCTAGATATACGTAGACACCCACACGTGCACAGACCCATAGAACAGAACGAGTCTCCAAGATCCACTCAGAGGAACCCGTAGACTTGTGGAGATCCGTTGACGAACACTGCAGTGGAGCAGCAGCGCATGCTGGGAGCAAGGAGATATTGGAGTGGAAAGAGCAGGCTGTTGGCAAGGGTGGTTGGCTTCACTCGAATCGCTCGCTGTGTGGCTCAGAGAGACGCTGGACCAGGACCTCTCTCTTATAGCGATGGTAAAGAAGGAAGTAAAATACTTAGAATATTTTCATTGTCGTTATTGACATGATGAGACACTGCCTGGAATGTGAACCTGCATCCTATTTGCACAAACACAATGCACACGGCTACTGTATTCAATTCTAGATTTAAAGCTTTTGTGACTGCAAGGATCCATACTCTTTGGTTCTATTCGGTAAAGTCACGTAGGTAAAAAAATAAAACAACAAAAATCACGACGTTTCGGCCACAACACAAGCGGCCTTCATCAGGTGAAGGGACCAGACTGTCTCGAGGACAGCGCTGGAGTGAAACACAGCCACGCTCAGACCGCGACCTTAAAGCTGTGTGCGAGGAAACAAGGTGCCTTGACAAAGGAATAAGAAAAAAACGCATTTGATTGGCCGACTTAGCATGATGAACGGTGTAGAGGTGGTGTACATGCGGGTGAACATGCCGGTTGGCGAGGGGGGGAGGGGGAGTTTACCTATTGATGGTGTAAAAAGGGAATTTTTAAGAGCTGCGAAAGTTTGGGGTACCACTAGTTGAAAAATATACTGTACCATTGAAAATTAGTTTAATGTTTGGTTCGATTTAGAACATCTTTCCAATGGTTGCTTAATTTGAAACCATCTTCTCGGTCGAAATTGTGTCTGTGTTTGTAAATCTGAATTGCCTCGTGAACAAATCTCTGATAAAAACCCGTTGGTTTGCAAAGAACCTTGGTATTTGAGAAAATTATATCGTGATCACCCACAGCGTTGTTACAGTGATCAGCTACGGCAGAATAATTATTTCTGCCGTGTTTCAAATCTGATATGTGCTCGCGAATTCGGTCAGAGACATGTCGCTTTGTCTCCCCGATATAGCAATCACCGCAGGTACAACTCAATTTGTAAACCCTGGGGTACTGTAAGTCAGGAATGACATCTTTCACGGATGGGATCAGATCACGAATTGTGTGTACTGTATTGAACCGGACCTGGATCTTGTGTTTGTTTAGAATTTTGGAAATCTTTTTAGTAACGCCTGCTATATATGGTAGTGTGATGGTTTTGACCGGAGTATCAAGTGGTTGTTTCTGTATGGAGGGAGAAACAGCTTGGCGTATGGTACGGTCAGAGTATCCATTCCTTTTGAGGGCCAGGTGTACATGTTTAAATTCACTGGTCAGGTGGTGTTGGTACGAAATGGAATGAGCCCTATGGTATAAAGTTTTGATGAGAGAATTATTTTGGGCTTGGTGGTGGTGGGAATCAGGTTTCAAGTAGGAATCTGTGTGGCTGGGTTTCCTGTAGACATAATGCCCCAATGAGCCATCAGGTCTCCTCTCAAACAGAACATCTAAGAATGGTAGCTTGCTATCTTTCTCCACTTCCATGGTGAATTTGATGGCGGGATGTCTGGAATTGATGTGGCGTAGGAAAAGGTTCAGAGCTGGGAGGCCATGTGGCCAAATGACGAAAGTGTCATCCACAAATCTCTTCCACAGGGAAGGTCTGAGGGTGGAAGTCTGGATGGCGTCCAATTCAAATTTCTCCATGAAAATATTGGATATCACTGGTGACAAAGGGGATCCCATGGGGGTACCCTAATTTTGTTTGTAGAAGGAGCCATTCCAAGTAAAGTAGGTATTGTTGAGGCAGTGCCTAACCAGTGCAGGTGTATCGAGGTCTAGTCCATGTTGGACCAAATTTTCATTGGTATCAGGTACTGGGACCTTGGTGAAAAAAGAGACCACATCGAAGCTGACAAGGAAATTGTCAGGGGACAGTACAACGTCTTTGACCATAGAGACCAATTGGGCTGAGTTAAGTACTGCTGAGGTGGTCTTGCCAGTGAAAGGCGGCAAGGTTTCTGACAGAAAACGGACTAGTCTAAAGGTAGGGGAGTTGATCGTGGATACGATGGGTCGTAGTGGGGTGCCTTCTTTATGAATCTTGGGAAGACCATATAATCTAGGGGGTCTTGTAGCAGAAGGTTTTAAGGGAGGGACGTTTAGTTGGGTCGATTAGGGAGGTCGAACTTGTGATGATCTTGTTGGTTTTTATCGCTAGGCTATTGGTAGGGTCATTTATATTTTCTGAGTAACTTCCTTCGTTCGCAGCTCTTAAAAATTCCCTTTTCACACCATCATTCGGTAAACTCCGCCTCCCCCCCTTGCCAACCGGCATGTTCACCCGCATGTACACCACCTCTACACCGTTCATCATGCTAAGTCGGCCAATAAAATGCTAATTTTTTGCTAATTCCTTTGTCAAGGCACCTTGTTTCCTCGCACACAGCTTAAAGGTCGCGGTCTGAGCGTAGCTGTGTTTCACTCCAGCGCTGTCCTCGAGACAGTCTGCTCCCTTCACTTGATGAAGGCCGCTTGTGTTGTGGCCGAAACGTCGTGAATTTTGTTGTTTTATTTTTTTTAACTACGTGACTTTACCGAATAGAACCAAAGAGTACAGCTACTATACTCACCTGTTGGGATTTAACTTGAACAGAATATATCAAATGAATCTACTCTTTAAAAAACCGCATGAAAAGAAAAATAACACGAAGAAATAAGTTGTTATTGTTGATATTAACATCAATAAAAGAGGCTCAGCTGCGAAAGCTCATTCGTGAGATGAGTATCAAGAGATAGACTCATCCTTCCACAGCTCAGTGCACAAGTCGGTGTGTATGGTAAGACAGAGCAATGGATTGTGTGCCACAGGAGGGAGATGTTATCTCCCTCACCTGGTGTACAGGAGGATCTGGGTTTTATCTGATGCTAGCTGTATATTTGGAGTTTGCGTCTCTCTCTCTCCGCGTGGTTGCGTGTATTTTTCTCCGGGTCCTCCGGTTTTTCCCTTCACATTTAGAATCAACATCACAAGTTTAGAGTACTTGGCTGCAATACATTTACACCTTGATTTGGTGCTTTCGTGACTGCAGGAATTACTCTTTGTTTTTTTTCGGTAAAGTCGCATAGAAATAAGAAATAATAATAAAATAATATTACATAATAGCATACGACATTTCGATTGCAACGCAAGCAATCATCATCAGGTATAGAAGAGCTAAATTTAAGAGAGAGAGAGGAAACACAGAGAGATGGAGAAGCACATCAAATTGAACAAGATTTTGTAAAATTGGAAACAATATAATGCAGCACAGAGGGTCAGTCAAAACACAATTAACGCATGGTCTGGCTGATTCCGTTATTTCAAAGATTGCTAAATTATAGGTTAAGAGTGATAGAGTACAGATCACAGACACATATATAGACATCCAAGCAGAGAGAGCCAGCACAGAGACACACAAAGAGAGACACACACATGGGACACAGTGAAACAATGCTTCTGTGTCGATGCCTTAAATAGAGGGAGAGGGGGGGGCGGAGACAGAGCAAAGGAATACAAATTACCATGGACTGGGCTGAGCAAGTAAAAGAGCCACCGCACATGCCGCTGCAGCGTGGTGAGGGGGGGGAAGGGGGCACAGAAATTAGATTAGCATGCCCACAGGGACTGTGGAGAGAGACAAGACACATACACGTAGACACAAAGGCAGAAACACAGGTAGAGACTGAACAACAAATCTCTGATAAAAAAAAAACCCTCTTTGCAAACCCACGGGTTTTTATCAGAGATTTGTTCATGAAGCAATTCAGATCTACAAACACAGACACAATTTCAACCGAGAAGATGGTTTCAAATTAAGCAACCATTGGAAAGATGTTCTAAATCGAACTAAACATTAAACTAATATCAATGGTACAGTATATTTTTTCAAATAGTGGTACCCCAAACTTTCGCAGCTCTTAAAAATTCCCTTTTCACACCATCAATAGGTAAACTCCCCCCCCCCCCCCCCGCGCCAAACGGCAAGTCCACCGCCACGTACACCACCTCTTTTCTAAAATCGGCCAATCAAATGCTATTTTTTATGCTAATTTATTTGTCAGAACAACTTGTTTGCTCGCACACAGTTTAAAAGTCCCCTGGCTGAGCGTGGTTGTGTTTCGCTAAATTCTCCTGTTTGATTTGTACTAGGTGCCTCGGTGAATGTATATGCTCTGACTTTAACATAGCTATTTCTGTGACCAGTTACAAGCTAATCACTCAGCTATTTCAATGCTAAATTCTATGCTAATTCCTTTGTCAAGGGGTGCCTCTGCAGATGTGTATACTTTAACTTAGCTATTTCGATTAGCCATTTCAATGCTAAATTATATGCTAATTCCTTTGTCAAGGCGCTTTGTTTTCTTCTCACACAGCTTAAAGGTCGTGATCTGAACGTGGCTTTTCTCACTCCAGCTCTGTCCTCCAGACAGTCTCGTCCCTTCACCTGATGAAGGCCGCTTGTGTTGTGGCCGAAACGTCGTGATTTTTTGTTATTTTATTTTCACCTACGTGACTTTACCCAATAGAACCAAAGATTACGTTACCACGAATCATGATAATCGAATCGTGTGGGAGTGGGGGTGGTATCTTATTGATTCAGAGCATACGACGCTCTCATTGGCCGAGCGAATGATGGGGGCGGGTACATTTACTCATCCAGCTCTGCTGTATATTCTCACTGTTAGAGACTTTGTGGTTTTGTTGATTTCATTTGTTTGTATTATTACACACTTTTAATTAACTCACTCTGTCTGTTGTTGTTGTCGTATCCTCAAATCTTGTAACTAAATTTTTACCCATTTCCCAATGTGGTATCGACTGCAAACTTGGTATACTTATGTCATACTGATGACAATACTCTATCATTAAAAAAAATAAAAATAGATATTTTAAAACAATCTTTTACACGCTTTTTTATTTGCTCACTCTGTCTGTTGTTGTATCCTCAAATCTTGTAACTCAATTTTAACCCACTTCCTAATGTCAATTGGTGCTAGACCAGATGACGCCAAAAGGCGCACGGCATCATCTGGTCTAGCACCAATTGAGACTAGGCTCTAAAGAAAGCTGTCTCAGGTGTGGACCAATCAGTTTCAAGGACAAGGTTTCAGTTTTGTTGCCAGAAAAAGGGGAAAAACGCTATTATAATATTTTGATATTGGCAAAGGAGGTCCAATTATGTAGAATATTTTCTACATGTTATGTTTCGGCTTGGGTCTAATGTCCACGCTCAACTCATGTTGGCTGTAAATCACCACGGGTCCCTTACGTTGTGGCACGCTTCAGGGCCACTTCCTGGAGTCGTGGAGTTCTGCCATTACTCGTACGGTAAATTTCATTAAAGCGTGTTTAAAAAAAAGTGTATTCAAATATTACTTATTGTTGTTGTTGTTAAAATGTTCTCCGGTGCAAAGAGCGCTACAACGAATCGGCGTTCTACGGGGGTCGCGCTCAGCAGGTTCTGTCGGTATCTCTGCTGTCTCTAAACTAGCTGAAGCCTCCAACGCATCACACGACTTGTGTGTGGCCACCCCGACTCTGAACCCCTCCGCTCTCATCTGTCGATCTCTAGCTCTCTACCTCAGTGGTTCTTAACATTCACTGCAGCCTTGCACCCCTTTGGTTCTCAATAGTTAACACAATTACAATGTTAATTAATAAATACATAGGGTTTGATGAAACAAAGCAGTTGTGCTTACGTACCTGTACTTAATTTGTTTTTTTTATTTACCTTAATTAAACCTGGCCATGTCTCTCAGCCCCAGGAGATGCGTGATGTTTTTTTGTTTGCATTTTGACCACAAGTATTGTGGTTAATGCAGACTTGATTCTTCGTAATATATTTCAGTTTTGTTGCTATAAAAAAGGGAAAACACGATTTTATATGTTGGTACTGGCAAAGGAGGTATAATGATGTGGGCACACTGAATGTCATAGCCAATGCAGAATCTGCTCGTATAATTATCAATGCTACTGACATGTGACTCTCCCAGAAGGTAATAGGGTTTGGTGAGTTCTGTAATAAATACTGTCGTCGTTTTTGTTTGGAGGGACAGATATATGAAGGCAGTGGTTCTTAACCTTTACTGCAGCTTTGCACCGATTTGGTTATGAATCGTAAAAAAATGTACAATATGAATAAATACATAGGGGTTGATGAAACAAAGTAGTTACGTTACTTACGTGTCCGTTCTTTATTTGTGTTTCAATTATTTACCTTCCAAAAAACCTGGCACGCCTCGCACCCCCAGAAAGGGCATCTCGCATCTCTAGTGGATGCATAGAACCCAGATTAAAAACTATAATTGTATTAAGGCGTCGTAGTGACTGCTTATATATATTGTTACTTTTAATCTTCCGTGTAATTAAATAAGACGAGGAATCTGGTGCCGTCTGCAAGCGATGGTTTTTCACGCTAAAGCTCTTAGTGAGGCGGCCAATAGGAGATTCGTAGGTCGTGAACAGCACGAGGCCGAGGTCAGAATCGTGAGAGACTCTGCAAGGGAGCTCGGTTTCCGCAGACAAAGACTCCCCGCTTTGACTGAGAAACTCCGGCAGCCTTTACAGTCGGACGTAATCTACCGTAGGGCTGGACCGCTGATCATGAAGTGACATCCCAGGAGGCCAATGAAGGGAGGAGAGTGGCTAACAGTGACCATAGTGAAGAGGTGTCAAGTGTTGTATATGCCCTCCTTTCCATCTTAATATTAACAAGTAATTTTTCAATACATAGAGATACATATTTCTATTGTTTCTTTTAATTTTAATAATGAATAAAAACACCAAACCAGGCCTCAGCATGGCATGTGGAGGTCATATTTACCTTGACCCACTAACACGATTTTGACATTAAGAGCCCTCCCAGGGTCAGAGGGAGCAGATAGAGAGCAGAGCACAGCGGATTGCCAGGGGCTGACGTAAACACACCAAGCCAGGGTCACTGGGAGTTTGCGTTAGCCTAGATATAGTTCAGTCAAAAAGCGTATTGGTTCTACATTACTATTAAAGTAACTTAAAATCGGAATTCAATGACAGGGTAGGCTAAAGTTATTGATCTTCACGCCAACTTCAATTGAACCCTGCCAATAGCTACATCAATGTAACCATCAACCGTCTATTGGTTTAACATTAAATGTATTTCCATATTTTAATAATTTCTATACGACTTGACCCGAAGCCTATAACAATCAGGTTTTCCTAACTCAACATAAATGCTCTAGCCTCCACCCATACGCAAATAATAAGCAGGGTTAAAGTAAGAGTAGAGAGGAAAATAAATGCAAGAGCACAGCAAAACTGCAACGTAAGCAAAGGGCGATGTTAAACCCAGGGTCGGAGAGAAAGGGAAATCCCGGCCGTCTTTGTATCCCTGCAGCGCGGGGTAGGAGTGTGTATACGCTTGGGGAAACACGAGTCAAACACCACAACGAGAAGCTGACTCAGACCTTGGATTAATACAGAATCATAACTATGGAACTCTGATGAAATGAAATGTTAACTTAAAACTTTTTAACCATTTCTTTGTGTGTCGGTGAAAGTCGGAGGGAATATCGCCCCTCCCTCCAGGTTGTGCACCCAGACAGAGAGGCGCCTTCGAGACAATTTATAACATTTGATTGTTTTACTTGTGGGTTTTATGGTAGGAGTATGACAACGGAATATACCGTGGGTGATGCACAAGGACACACACTGACACACGTACGGACACACACACGGAAACAGATACATACGGACAAATCCTGACACAGCAAAAATCGAAAGAAACCCCGCCTTGTGGGCAGGATCCGAGTGAAGGGATTTTTGGGCATAAAAAGAGGATCCTGAGCATTGAAACCTCAGTTCGACAGGAGTGGGTCGGCTCACCAGAGTTCGACCCGGGGGGGGGGTCGGCTCACCAGAGTTCGACCGGGGGGTCGACTCTCGGGAGACAGTTCGACTCGGAGGAGCAACTCGGAAGAGTTCGACCGGTGGGGGGTCGGCTCACCAGAGTTCGACCGGGGGGGGTCGACTCTCGGGAGACAGTTCGACTCGGAGGGGTCGGAACTCGGGGAGTTCGACCAGGGGGGTCGGAACTCGGGGAGTTCGACTCGGAGGAGGTCGGAACGCGGGGAGTTCGACCAGTGGGTCGGCTCAGGAGCCGTTTCAATCGGGAACGAGAGCAACAGGTCGCCAGCCGGCGAGCTGCAGAGCAGGGGGCGGCGAGCAGAAGCCAAAGTGGCCCCGTCGCTACCCACTGACGTTGGCAAGACTCGCAGGGTAGTGAGGCGTCACCTAGTGTGATTTCCAAGAGCTGAAAGACAGAGTATTGCTGAAAGATTATTCTACATTGAGTCCAGCTGCAGAGCGACCGACGCACCAAGCAAGAGCTTCTGCAAACCAGAGCAAGAGCACGTGCGACTTGAGTCATCCAGCAGTGGAGAAAAACCTGCTTTCAGCAAACCAGCAACGAGCACGTTCGAGTTCTCCACCCAGAGAGAGGGAGCGTGCCGATGCAGCTCATCCAACAGCGGAGAGAAACTGCTGTCAGCGAACCAGCACGAGCGTGATTGCGCAGCTCATCCAGCAGTGGAGAGAGGTGTCCACTGAGCAGAACTGAGAGCGATCAAGCAACTCTCCCCCGTGGACAGAGGCTGGCTGCTGCGTGGAGGAGGGCGGCGATTGGTATGATGCACTCCCACACACCTCACCGCTCTAAAGGGAGCGAGGCAACTTCTCCTACAAGCGATGCCAACTTCAGCGTATGGCAACGCAAATAATTAATTCCAAACACTGACTATTCAAAACAATTCATATCACTCAAACATACACGGGTCCTTAACCAGAAGCGAACACTCAAGTCCGTGAACCATCTGGCTGTGGAAGCATCGATCGTGTGATAACAGTCCGTCATTTATAAGTATATTCATAATTTCCCTCTTTAATATTTTGTTTTGGACTGTACTACTAATCGCATAAGTTACCAACCGATCCATCAATACGAATTAACCCTTGGCACCTTCGCCACGGAGCTACGCTCCCGGGGAGGAATCGTGCTAAACCGATTTTCTGATCATACAATCTTATTCACGAATTAATTAATCTCCTGTGAGATAACACGTTCCGCCGCACACCCTCACACATAAGCCATTTCGGTAATCTTATATTCTGTCCGGTGGATCTGTTGTTACATTTATGCCTCTGGAAATAATAACTGTTTGATTGTCTTTTTATATGAATACCGTTGCATGTTAATCAATCGCCTGTGATAATGTGCTGACCATTTCAAGCATAATGATCGTTCATATTATAATGTATAAGCTTTTGTGTAGCATAGCATTTGCATGTTCTGACTCTCTCTCTCACGAACAGCAATCGCTTTATGCGGGGTCTATGTGTTATCAAAGTGAAATCGTACAGTCGTTGATGATACTGTCTTGATACCGTGTGGATACCGTGTTGAAGTTCCGAGATTAAGACACATACATATTATAGTTAAGGTTTAATTAGAAAATAAATTGATTAATACAGAAGTGGTCGTGTGATTCTTTCTTGAAGTTTTTGCATAAGATCTGTATCCTGCGACGAGATATGAACTCGGGAACCTAAACTATAAACACACCAATCCACACTCATTAAACTTTAAAGCGAATGATATGAACTTGGGACCTAAAATATGAACACTCGGGGAGTGTTAAAGCGGGAATCATTGTATTATGCTGATCAATAATACGAAGTTAGCCAACGAGGCCGAATTGACACTAGCGTAACTGCACACGATTGATTGCGTTATCCTGATTGATAACCCCACCTCGTCAACGAGGCGGGGCTTGATTATCATAAAAGCTATCATTAACACAACCACACCCACTCGTATAATTAATACGATTACCTCTCTAATTAGCATAGTTACATGCATAATTACACGAATTAGCATAATTTCGGATTAATTATGCAAATTTCGAATTTCATTTTATTTTAATTATTTTTCATCAATTTTCACACACCCACATATACAACACAAGACTAATCTGGTGACGCAAGTTAAATATCTGGCCACGTCTAACAACATTGAAGAGTTGATCACTAAATGGGTCTCGACCCCACTTCACCAACCCGGATTGTATTTCATGCTCTAATTGTATTTATCGCGAGAAAGCAATTTTCTTTCATTTTAACGTTCAAATGCCCACACCCCCTCATATTCCAAGTGCATTGTCTTCGGTTAGGCTGCATCTAGATAATTCTTGAGAGACGTGACGGTCAACACGTAGCCCAACCCAGACAACCACACGTGGAGTATTTGCATATGATGGGGCTTAGTGCACCTCATTCATCGAGTAGACAATGACAAAAACATCTGTAAATTCAGGGACATCTGAAAAATTTCATGCAGACTTCAAGAAATATCAGGCAAGAAGCATGGATACTATGTATGTTTCATTTTAATATATCTGTGTTTTTAGGCAGTTTAGATTGCTTTTGAGACGATAGACTATACCCTCATTTTGTCCCCAAATCGCCTGAAACATGTCACGTGATTTGTTTGCTTTCGTTTAAAGCACACAATGGAATGACAACTCATGGTTAAACTATTCGCTTTGCAGCTGTTCAATAGATAAGGCGCTCACGTTTGGAATGCTGCTGAGCCTTGTGCCAGTGTTCACTGAATCATTCCACTTCTAGTTGGTCTCCAAAGGTCACAGGTATTTTAACCTTTAAGCGGCCTGTCAGTCCTCAACGTAAAACAAACTTCTTATTTAACTTGTAGATTTAGAATTCTTATTATTTGATGACACTGCGTTGGCAGTTGTGCACAAGCAAAGATAACAAACTCTAAACACATTCGTCGACAATAGCCAGATAATAGAAAACATGTAACTGGTGACGTTTCAGGAATATCCCAAATGTGTTTAAGAATAATGCCAATTGCTATAAACTTTGCTTATCGTGTGTATACATGTATTTACTTGAATGGCGGTATTATTGATGAATATGTTGAGCTGATTATAAAATCGATGAAGATGATTACAATTCGTAGACCACGCGCACAGACTGAAGAGGCTTCACCACCACCTTGATCAGCATCACTTGGTGGGGCCCACCTGAGTGGAAGCCTTTTGAGGGGGTGGTTGGTGGAATATTTGTGAAACTGAAAAGTAGCTGAGGCTGCAAAGTAGCCAGATGTTGTACATGAAGTGAGTTTGTTAAACCTTCTGTGTGGCCCTATAAGTGCCTTGCTTCCGTCTCAGTTATTTTACGGTTACTAGGCTGGACATTGATGTGGGTAGCACAGGGTAGAGCTGAACAATCTAATGTTGTACTGCAACATGTACCTCTGTCTATAGATCCACGTCTACCACCAACCTGTACTGTCTGGCGTGGTGAAGTTTGCTCCAAACAACCCCCACGGCCTGTGGACACTATAAATTATTTATTCTGAGTAACTGCGTGCGTTGCAATGGGTGGCTCGTAGATGAATAGCTCCGTCCATAACAGAAATACCCAACTTTACTGATCTCTCTCGACATTTTATCCCTTTAAACTCCACCAGCTAAAGCCTTCAGTTGTTTTGTTGTCATTCATAAACTTCTCTACAGACTTTCCAACCACCCTCTTCTTGCCCTCCAACAACGAACTGTGCTGTACCTGCATAGCACGGGCTGTGGTGATGCGTGCCTGAAATTCAGAACTGGATCCATTGAGGAGGGAGGGATCCCCTGTAATCCAGGTGGATCACTCCCTTCCCCTAGGGCACTGAGGTCAGTGCCCAGGGTGCAGACATCTGCTGGCGCGCCATATCCTGGCGTGCCAGCAGATGGCAGTACAGCAAGTGGCCTTATCTCCACGTGGGTCTTCGGGTTCATCATCAACGTCTTGCTTGTTGTTTATTTTATTCTCCTCCACTCGAGCAGCTGCGCTGTGAGCAACTCAGCAGCATTGCCGCTTATGACCCCTCACGTCCATTCTCATTGACGTGCGCACACTCCTTCACTTTGATGTTGTAGCTCGTGTGCCTACACGCGGAGGGTTCTGTCACGCGTGGTTTGTTTGAATTCTAAATAAAATACTTTCTCGACAGCAGTGATTTCCCCCGTACTTTACGTGTTGTACAATGGATGAGTGGCGATCGCGCGAGTGAATACGTTCATCCAAACCGCACCGGGATTGTTCACACCAGACGCTGGCGGGACAAGCCGTCTCGAGCACGCCCTGCCCACAGGACGTCCACAAAGCGCCCAGTGTCTCTCAACTCCGTGCTCTGTACAAGACGCAGCTACTCACACTCGCCTGCCCCTAACATCCACCATTTAACAAGGGGGGAGACCGGTGCATTTATTATTCTTTAAATGTGCTTGTTAATTTTATTATTCAGGTGTTATTCATTTTTTTTTAATAGTAAAATTTTTAAAATATTATTGTCTAATATAATTTTAGTTACAATTTTACGCAAAAAAATATTTTAATATTAAATTATTATTAATAAATATTTAACTTAATTGAAATTATTTTAAAATATTGTATTAGTGATTTCATGTAAATGCGTAAATTCACGTAGAATTGTATTTACAATTAATTTTAATGTTCATGTTAACAATTGTATTATTAAATGTATTTACTTATTCATTTTTTTTTACTTATTATTAACTTTATTTGCTACTTAATGTTCTTCTGATATTCGTTGTGCGCAGTTGCAAATTGACCCGCTGAGGTCGTGACGGGATTCTTTTGCTCCATTCCTGTTGCTCTGTGGCCCCGGTACCGTTCCCGTGCTGCTGTGATGTGCACCGACGCAGACTGAAGATCGATTGAAGAGGACAATGCAAGTCCCTTCATGTTCAGTCAATGTATCGTTACTTCAAGAAAAATGTAAAACCTTACCCATGGCTCGAGGAGTATCCTGAAGCTCATTAAATAACTGAACGATTATGATTGGAATCTCAGCTCCAGCGTAACGAATAATTGAAAGCTGTCAATGCTCCTCGCATTTCCGCTTTCAAATGAAGAAGATTAAAATATTGACGATGCTCCCAGCTCGTGGAGGGAACGTCACAGACATCGCGCTGATCAACAAGCGGCAGAACCTGAAAGCGCATCGTAGAGAGAGGCACAACGCGTAATCTGCACACCGCACTCTGACGTGCACGCCGCTCACCAATCCAAGCGCTACAGTCCAGGCTCAACCTTGTGCAGCTTCCGATATCTGTTAAAAAAAAGATCGGCGACAATCCGGGTTGATTTGGCCACAGCCCCTTTTGAAATCTCCTGTGTACTTTCATTAGGGGCCATCCATTTAGTATGTACGCATAGAGGGGGGAGGGGGAGTTAACCCAAATGCGTTCGCTTGCCTATGGGGAGTCTACTGTCAATGTATGTATGCATAAGAAACGGAGGGGGGGGGGGGGTATTAATTATTGATAATATTAATGCAGCCGGCGGTGGACAATGTGTTTGCTTAAACACATTAATATTATTCATCCTTGATCGTTTCTGCTTGGATATAATATCGGCTGTTCTATGGGATTCGGGGGGGGGGGGGCGTTAGTCCAGGGTACATACGTAGGTGGGGGGGGGGTGTTAAAACTACGCGTGCGTACAGGGAGGGGTCAAGTTTTGACGGATTTTTGTGTACGTACTAAATGGATGGCTCCTTATTCAGCGCGCCCCGTGAATCCCTGCGGTGGAGCGGCATCGCCCTCGCGTGGCGCGCACCAACACCGCTCCAGGCCCGGCCTGTACCCAAACGGCATCAGGGAATCGGTCGCGATTCGTGACTCGGTCCGCAACTCTGGAGCAGTGCCGGCAGTAAAACAATGAACCCCACGTGACTCCCAACATCCCCATCTCCCCCACACCCTAGGGGTCCCTCCTCTCGCGTGACAACCCCAAAGCCCCCCCACGCAGACAACCCCCCCCTCATGCACCCTTCCCAAGCACCCCACACCCCCTCCCACTCCCACTCCCTCAAATCCTCCCACTGCCCCTCCCACTACCCCTCCCACTGCCCCTCCCCCTACCCCTCCCACTGCCTCTCTCCCTCCCCCTACCCCTACCCAGCCCCAAACCCAGGTTCCCCCCCTCTCCATGCAACCCACTTCATGTGCTGGTCTCTAATTGGTGAGGGCTAGGCCTCGTGCTCGTCACGTGGTAGATGACAGTCAGCTGCTCGCTCAGCGGTTCCCTCCGCGCGTTCCATCACTGCCGCTCAGCCAGGCCGCTCGCCCGCTCAAAGCAACGCGTCGTGTTAGAGGCATCCTGGACCACGGCAATGGTGTGAAGGAGCGACGTCAGTGGCGCGAGTTCACGTTGAGACGTCTCCACGTGGGGTCTCCTCGTGATGGGAGCCCCACGGTGTCCGCGTCTCTGCCGCTCCGGGCTGCGCTGCCACCTGTCGTGGGGAGCGGTGGCGCAGCGGTTAGCGGCACGCTGCGCTACGAACTCGGGCCGGCCGAGTTGGATTCCTGCTTACGGCCGCCAACACCGTTGATGAATGATCTGAACAACCGGTCCTGGGCATCCCCTAGATCGACTCGGCCTCAAATGTGTACCTGGCGTGGTGTGTAGTAAACATTACCACTAGAGAGACAAAGGCGGCCGGGAATGGTGCTAGCCTCCTGCCCCCTCGTGTACCACAGTGTCGGCCTTCACAGGTGCTGCTACTCGCTAGCAGCACTTGACCCAACAGTCTGTTAAGGCTACACGGGGGATCTTTGTCGTTGTCTCCGCTATTCTGGGCTCTGCTGCTATCGAGTAATACAAAAAGATCGATGTAACTTGTTTTTACTGCCTTAAATGTAAACAGCTGATTGATACAGAGGCCGGTTGCTATGGAGACGCGCGACTCAGTCACTATGTATGGGACGTGCGTGGTGACGTCACAATGCACAACACGTGACAATCAGTGACTACTTCAGCACAAACCGGTTGTGTGCTGGAGAGTGAACCCACTACAACGTTGACGATTTGAGTTCCGTGACATCTCGCTGTTGACTACAACAACAAGCAGCTGCATCGGTCGATTTACCAGGCAAGGCCCACTGAGCGATGCGGCTCTTTTATAGTTCTACTCACAGAAGCGACCTCGCCACACGTGACGACAGCTCAATGAAGTGGCTTACCGCGTAGAAATGTATAGCAGTCAAATTCTCACAATTCTAAATGTGGAGGAAAAACCGGAAAAAAATCCACGCGACCACGGGGAAAGAGAGAGACACGGAAACTCCAAATATACAGCAGGCGTCAGGGTTGGGATCGAACCCACGACCTATTGTACACCAGGCGAGGTAGTTAACATCTCCTAGCCACCGTGGAGCTTTGATGTGGAATGATGCTCTGAGCCTCGTGTCAGTGTCTTGCGCACCAACATACTTTGCATCCTAGTGTCACTCTTTAGTTGGCTGTTGGTATCCTGAAGATCATAAAATATGAAGGAGGAGGAGGGAGCAGGTGGAGGGGGAGGACGGGGAGGGGGTAAGAGGGGTGGAGGAGGAGGGGCGGAGGAGGGGGAGGGGAGGAGGAGGGGTAGGAGGAGGGGGGGCGTAGGAGGAGGGGGAGGAGGAGGGGGAGTGGATGAGGAGGGGGGAGGAGGAGGGAGGAGGTGGAGGAGGGACGAAAAGAGGGTGAGACACTCTGTAAGCGTAGCGATGGCAGTGGAATGCAATCGCTAAGCACGCTTCACAAGCATCTTGATGAACACCGAGCGATGGAAACCGGCTTATGACGAAGCCTTTTGAAGGCGAGGGTCACGCTAGGGGCTGCGAGGTGGCCAGATGGCGCCACATGGAGCAGGTTCGTGACACCCTCCTTGACACTCCTCGCTTTCGTCTCCGTGACGCTCCCTGCGGTCACGACGCTGAGACGACGTCGTGGGCAGCAGGGGGCAGTGCAGCGACATCCGTGGCTGTCCCTGCGCTGTGATAGTCTGTCAACGTCTGTCCATGTGTCCCGTCTTCACAACCCGTGCTTGGCAGAGTGGCAAAGTACGGTCAAAAAACTCCCATAACCGGCACGGCACGGAGCGGCCTCTGTCCGTGTGCATATCCACGTATGTGTGTTGAACTTCTTTCGCACCGTACATCGCCAACCATGCTAATGGGAAGAGTGTGAGTCCAGGAGTAGGTTGACAAGAATAACAACAACAAGAACGATGATTTCAACTTGTAGCACGCTGCACGGTAAGTCGCTCGCTCCCGTGCAGAGAGGACGACCTCAGAGGCGCCAGGAGGGAGGATCCACAGACGAGGAGCGGGATAGGTAGCAGCCAGGCGGCGAGGAGCCGGGGCCACCAACGATTGCCCCGAAATCTGCGCTCCTCCTCTACAAATTCAAGTGGCGTCGGGCAAGTTTTTTTTAGGGGCTTAAACATTTCTGGGAGAACGTAGAACCCAGATGGAGGGAGGGGAGGGTGAGGAAGGGAGGAGGGAGGGGGGATTGAGGGAGGGAGTGGAGGGAGGGAGTGGAGGGAGTGGAGGGAGGGAGTGGAGGTAAGGACGGAGAGAAGGAGGTAGTGAAAGGCGTTGAGGGAGGGAGAGAGGGGAGATGTCGGGGAGGCTGACCCCCGGCTCCTCACTCACGTGGGATCCACTGCTCCCCTCTTCCGTGTCCAAGGGAGGGTTACTGCTCACCGACTCCCCCCGCCCCTTCCCTGCGGCCCCTCGGGGCATGTTTCATGGCTGGCGCTTAGCCACCTGGGATCAATTCAGACAATCTCTGTGCACACTCACTTACACCCACTCACTCGAAATCCGACATCGCTCCTCTCCCGTGCCACACACCCATCACGCGCACGGGACTCGGGGTCGGGGGTCAGAGGGCAGGGACGTCACTCGCACACACGCAGCCGATTGGGGGGTTGTCTCGGAGATTTATTTAAATGGCTGTATGAACAAACTCACGGGTACGCCGCCCGTTCACCCCACGCACACACTAAACAAAAAGCCGCACGAATAATCTCGCGTGTACGCCGCCCGTTAGCCTCACGCACATGTTAAACGAAAGGGCATATGTGTAATCTGACGTGCCCCTGTACGAGTCCGCCGCCGTTCACCACACGCAGATGCTAACCATGAGCTACACACATGGGCGAGCGCAAACACGTGGGTAAATACACACTCACGCACAAACACAGGGTTACAACGAAACCACACGACAAGGTTTATTGATCCCCAACAGTTTATTCTCAGCGAGACTGAGGCTAAATTACCCGAGTCAGTTTGAGTCAGCAGGGCAGATCTAACCTCTCTCCCGATGGTCTAAGACCCGATCTGTATCGCCTCTTTCAAATCACTCACCTAAGACAATCTCACAATGGCCTCAATATCTCACTCTCGGGTACTCACAGTTCGATTCGTACGGAGCTGCTGGGTCGGATCCTCGCTGCACTTCGACTCATCACATGGATATTCGAGTGGCTGGAAAGTCGACGGCCCCAAGCCTGGCTTGAGTACAATACGAACCAACTCTCCCTACCTTCTCTACCCTTTTTATTGTCCTCTACATCAAAGATAAATCGGCGCTGAACCGCTGGTTTCCCGTCCAATCAGGTGGCGCGGATTTCCCGCCACTCTCCCCGGACCGGTGCTCTCTCAGACATCCGCTTTTCATCCTCTAAACAAGCGCATCTGTCCTACCAATCAGAGGACCGGTCCTGTTTTTCCCGCCGTTCATGACACCATCCCCCCCTACCTGCCTGCTGACCCGTTTGTGTTGTGGGTGTTTTCTATCCGCGGTGGCTCAGCAGCCCCGTCGTGACCATGTAATTACGACCCAAGTTTTGGTTGTGGTTGTTGTTGTGATTGTTGTGGTGGTTGTTGTTGTGGTGGTTCTTGTGGTGGTGGTTATGGTGGTGGTGGTTGTTGTGGCTGTTGTGCTGGTTGTCGTGGTGGTCGTGGTGGTGGTTGTGGTGGTCATTGTCGTGACGGTTGTGGTGGTGGTTGTGGTAGTTGTTGTGGTGGTTGTTGTGGCGGTTGTGGTTGTTGATTCGATTGTTGTGGTGGTTGTTGTGGTTGTTGTGGTTGTTGTGGTGCTGGTTGCGGTGGTTGTGGTGGTTGTTGTGGTGGTTGTCATGATGGTTGTGGTGGTGGTTGTTGTGGTGGTTGTGGTTGTTGTTGTTGTGGTGGTTGTTGTGGTGCTGGTTGTGATGGTGGTTGTGGTGTTGGTGATCGCTGTGGTGGTTTTGGTTGTTGTTGTTGTGGTTATTGTGGTGGTTGTTGTGGTGGGTTTTAAGGTGGTTGTGGTGGTGTTTGTTGTAGTGGCGGTTGTGGTGGTGGTTGTGGTGGTGGTTGTGGCTATGTTGGTGGTTGCTCTGGTTGTGGTTGTGGAGGTGGTTGCGGTGGTTGTTGTGGTGGTGGATGTGGTGGTAGTTGTGGTGGTAGTTGTGGTGGTTGTTGTGGTGGTTGTTGATGTTGCGGTGGTGGTGGTGCTTGTGGTGGTTTATTGTGGTGTTTGTGGTGGTTGTTGAGGTTGTGGTTGTGTTGGTTGTGGTGGTGGTTCTGGTGGTGGTTGCTGTGGTGGTGGTGGTGGTGGTTGTGGTTGTGGTGGTGGTTGTTGTGGTGTTGGTTGTGGTGGCGGTGCTGGTGGTTGTTGTGTTTGTGGTGGTTGTTGTGGAGGTGGTTGCGGTGGTTGTTGTGGTGATGGTTGTGGTGGTGGTTGTGTTGGTGACGATTGTGTTGGTTGTGGTTGTTGTTATGGTTGTTGTTATTGTTTTGGTTGTTGTAGTGGGTATTAGGGTGGTTGTGGTGGTTGTTGTGGTGGTTGATAGAGTGTTGGTGGTTGTAGTGGTTGTTGTGATGGTGGTGGCGGTTGTGGTGGAGGTTGTGGTGGTGTTTCTTGTGGTGGTTGTGGTTTTTGTTGTGGTGGTGGTTTTGGTGGCGGTTGTGGTGGTTGTTGTGTTTGTGGTGGTTGTTGTGGAGGTGGTTGCGGTGGTTGTTGTGTTGATGGTTGTGGTGGTGGTGATTATTGTCTTGGTTGTGGTTGTTGTTGTTGTGGTTGCTGTGGTTATTGTGGTGGTTGTTGTTGTGGGCATTACGGTGGTTGTGGTGGTGGTTGTGGTTGTTGTTGTGGTGGTGGCTGTGGTGGCGGTTCTGGTGGTTGTGTTTGTGGTGATTGTTGTGGTGATGGTTGTGGTGGTTGTGATGATTGTGTTGGTTGTTGTTGTTATTGTGGTGGTTGTTGTTGTGGGTATTATGGTGGTTGTGGTGGTTGTTGTGGTGGTTGATATGGTGTTGGCGGTTGTAGTGGTTGTTGTGGTGGTGGTGGCGGTTGTGGTGGCGGTTTTGGTGGTGTTTCTTGTGGTGGTTGTTGTAGTTATTTTGGTAGTTGTTGTGGTGGTTGTTGTTGTGGGGGTGGCGGTTGTGGTGGTGGTTGTGGTGCTGGTTGTGGTAGTGGTTGTGGTGGTTATTGTCGTAGTGGTTGTGGTGGTGGTTGTGGGAGTGAGCGTGGTGACGTCACCACGTCCATGACGCAGCAGCAGCAGACGACTTGAACAGCTGGGACATTGTCGGTGCCTTTGGTGTTTGGCGCCGTCTCTTTAATTATTAATTTGTAGATTTAATTTGCTTGGCAGTCGCTGTGTAGACGATTTGGTCCCCGTGTTTAATTAATGAACAGTGAGCACGAATGTCACTGTACACAACTACATTGTTGTTGTATGTGTTGTGTATTTTTATTGTAGAATCGACGATACAAGAGTTACAATGCCACTGTCGTACGCATACATTTATACATTTTAAAATCAATATTATTGTTTTGACATAAAACTTTTCTTGACTGATGACGACCGCTTGTGTTGCGATATAAAACGTCATGAGCTTTGGGTTTTATATTTTAAATTTGTATTTAATGTTTATTATTAATTTGTTTCTTTTTTTTACCTTTTTTGTTATCTTCGTGACTTTACCAACGAGGGTGGCGAGCGCCGTGCGTCGTGGCGTCGTGGCGTCTATCCTCTGCGCTGTTCATGTTCACCTCTCTCAGGACGTACCACTCAGATCCACAATCCTCACTGACTCACCAACTATACCATACCACAACCCCCCAAACAACCCCCAAAACAACCCCCTCCCCACCGCCAGCCCAGGGTGTAGGGGCTGAGTGAATGTGTGGTGAAACGAGTGCAAAGGCCCCATGGAGTCAGCGTTGTAAAACGACAGCAGCCCCGCGTCCCAGTCCAGGTGGACCCCGACTCTCGGCGGAGGCTGCGGCACCGACAGTGACGTCTCTACCCCGCCATGCAGCACTGAGAAGCTGTCACCAAGTTTCTGTAGACACCAGGAGACGTCACTCTCTCCCAGGAGGCACTCTGCATCACTCCCTCTCCGTGGGATCGTCCCGTACGCAACTCCAACTCGACAACACCGCCTCGCGCTCTCCACGTCCACCTTCCAGTAGTGCTTACCGGACGAGAAGCTCTCAGAGCACAGCGCTTGTGACCAGCGTTCAAAGCGGTGTGGGTGATGGGGGCGACCCTGGGGGACACCACTCAGCGTCGCCGTCCTGAGATCCGAGGAAATCTGGAGGTCGTCGTGAGCTGAGTTTGTGTCCAGAGTCGGTGAGCGTCCATCTGTGGTGAGTATTCGTGCACACACACTAATATTAGTTAGTAGTAGTGTACACACACTAATATTAGTTAGTATTAGTGTACACACACTAATATCAGTTAGTATTAGTGTACACACACTAATATCAGTTAGTATTAGTGTACACACACTAATATCAGTTAGTATTAGTGTACACACACTAATATCAGTTAGTATTAGTGTACACACACTAATTTCAGTTAGTATTAGTGTACACATACTAATATTATTTAGTATTAGTGAACACATACTAATATTAGTTAGTATTAGTGTACACACACTAATATTAGTTAGTATTAGTGTACACACACTAATATTAGTTAGTATTACTGTACACACACTAATTTTAGTTAGTATTAGTGTACACATACTAATATTAGTTAGTATGAGTGTACACATACTAATATTATTTAGAATTAGTGTACACATACTAATATTAGTTAGTATTAGTGTACACATACTAATATTAGCTAGTATTAGTGTACACACACTAATATTAGTTAGCGTTAGTGTACACACACTAATATTAGTTAGTATTTGTGTACACACTAATGTTAGTTGGTATTAGTGTACACACTAATATTAGTTAGAGTTAGTGTACACACACTAATATTAGTTAGTATTAGTGTACACACACTAATATTAGTTAGTATTAGTGTACATGTAGTGTTGTAAAGACGAATAAACTTCTTAGGAGGCACACTCTGTTTATTTTAATCCTTCTCTTACACCGTCCTTAACACACAGAGGGGTTTACGGTGCCCTCATCCGATACCCTAAGGAGGTACAGCCTCCGGACTTAGCTTGGCGGGACTTGGACGTCTACCGCTAACCTCCTTGATACCTAAGGAGGTACAGCCTCCGGACTTGGCGGGACTTACACGTCTACCGCTATCCTAGCCTAGAGTACTCCGGCTTGGACCTAGGGGAGGCTATCTGACCCACCGCTGGTCCGGTGGGTCCTGACCACTGGCGATGCCGAACCTTAGCCCTCAAATGGGGTGGAAGGCTGGTCCAGGGTCCTGGCTAGTCTTCAGCCCAGTCTTCGGTCTTCGTGTAGGGAGAGAACTCCCCGAGCTCTGTTGGGTCACCCTTCTTATACTCGTTCGTGGCCTGATATAACCAATCACACATTCACAAGTGGAACTGGCCGATTGGTTCTCAGAAAACTGTGGCTATGATCCACTTCACCTCGTCTGACCCCAACCGTTGTGTACCCCGAGGTAACGCTGCACTGCACCCTTGACACCTGGTTGAAATGCAGTTTACTGAATAGTGCGTGGTTAATGCCTCTACATACACACACTAATATTAGTTAGCATTAGTGTACACATACTAATATTAGCTAGTATTAGTGTACACACACTAATATTAGTTAGTGTTAGTGTACACACACTAATATTAGTTACTATTAGTGTACACAGTAATGTTAGTTGGTATTAGTGTACACACTAATATTAGTTAGTGTTAGTGTACACACACTAATATTAGTTAGTATTAGTGTACACACACTAACATTAGTTAGTATTAGTGTACATGTGGTGTTGTAAAGACGAGTAAACTTCTTAGGAGGCACATTCTGTTTATTTTAATCCTTCTCTTACACCGACCTTAACGCACAGAGGGGTTTACGGTGCCCTCACCCGATACCCTAAGGAGGTACAGCCTCCGGACTTAGCTTGGCGGAACTTGCACGTCTACCGCTAACCTCCTTGATACCTAAGGAGGTACAGCCTCCGGACTTGGCGGGACTTACACGTCTACCGCTATCCTAGCCTAAAGTCCTCCGGCTTGGACCTAAGGGAGAATATCTGACCCGTCGCTGGCCCGGTGGGTGCTGACCACTGGCGATGCCGAACCTTAGCCCTCAAATGGGCTGGAAGGCTGGTCCAGGGTCCTGGCTAGTCTTCAGCCCAGTCTTCGGTCTTCGTGTAGGGAGAGAACTCCCCGAGCTCTGCTGGGTAACCCTTCTTATACTCGTTCGTGGCCTGATATAACCAATCACACATTCACAAGTGGAACTGGCCGATTGGTTCTCAGAAAACTGTAGCTACGATCCACTTCACCTCGTCTGACCCCAACCGTTGTGTACCCCGAGGTAACGCTGCACTGCACCCTTGACACCTGGTGGAAATGCAGTTTACCGAATAGTGCGTGGTTAATGCCTCTACATACACACACTAATATTAGTTAGCATTAGTGTACACATACTAATATTAGTTAGTATTATTGTACACAAACTATTATTGGTTAGTATTAGTGTACACACGCTAATATAAGTTAATATTAGTGTACACAAACTATTATTGGTTAGTATTAGTGTACACACGCTAATATAAGTTAGAATTAGTGTACACAAACTAATAGTAGTTAGTATTAGTGTACACACACTGATATTAGTTAGTATTAGTGTGAACACACTAATATTAGTTAGAATTAGTGTACACATACTAATATTAGTTAGTATTAGTATACACATACTAATATTAGTTAGTATTAGTCTACACTTACTAATATTTGTTAGTATTAGTGTACACTTACTAATATTTGTTAGTATTAGTGTACACATACTAATATTAGTTAGTATTAGTGTACATATACTAATATTAGTTAGTATTAGTGTACACATACTAATATTAGTTAGTAATAGTGTACACTTATTAATATTATTTAGTATTAAGTGTACACTTACTAATATTTGTTAGTATTAGTGTACACAAACTAATATTTGTTAGTTTCAGTATACACAAACTAATATTAGTTAGAATTAGTGTACATATACTAATATTAGTTAGTATTAGTGTACACACACTCATATTAGTTAGTATTAGTGTACACACACTAATATTAGTTAGTATTAGTGTACACATACGAATATTTGTTAGTATTAGTGTACACAAACGAATATTTGTTAGTATTAGTGTACACATACAAATATTAGTTAGTATTAGTGTACACATACTAATATTAATTAGTGTTAGTGTACACATACTAATATTAATTAGTGTTAGTGTACACATACTCAAATTAGTTAGTATTAGTGTACACAAACGAATATTTGTTAGTATTAGTGTACACACACTAATATCAGTTAGTATTAGTGTACACATACTAATATTAGTTAGTATTAGTGTACAAACACTAATATTAGTTAGTATTAGTGTACACACACTAATATTAGTTAGTATTACTGTACACACACTAATATTAGTTAGTATTAGTGTACACACACTAATATTAGTTAGTATTAGTGTACACACACTTATATTAGTTAGTATTAGTGTACACACACTAATATTAGTTAGTATTACTGTACACACACTAATATTAGTTAGTATTAGTGTACACATACTAATATTAGTTAGCATTAGTGTACACATACTAATATTATTCAGTATTAGTGTACACATCCTAATATTAGTTAGTATTAGTGTACACATACTAATATTAGCTAGTATTAGTGTACACACACTAATATTAGTTAGTGTTAGTGTACACACACTAATATTAGTTACTATTAGTGTACACAGTAATGTTAGTTGGTATTAGTGTACACACTAATATTAGTTAGTGTTCGTGTACACACACTAATATTAGTTAGTATTAGTGTACACACACTAATATTAGTTAGTATTAGTGTACATGTGGTGTTGTAAAGACGAGTAAACTTCTTAGGAGGCACATTCTGTTTATTTTAATCCTTCTCTTACACCGACCTTAACACACAGAGGGGTTTACGGTGCCCTCACCCGATACCCTAAGGAGGTACAGCCTCCGGACTTAGCTTGGCGGAACTTGCACGTCTACCGCTAACCTCCTTGATACCTAAGCAGGTACAGCCTCCGGACTTGGCGGGACTTACACGTCTACCGCTATCCTAGCCTAAAGTCCTCCGGCTTGGACCTAAGGGAGAATATCTGACCCATCGCTGGCCCGGTGGGTGCTGACCACTGGCGATGCCGAACCTTAGCCCTCAAATGGGCTGGAAGGCTGGTCCAGGGTCCTGGCTAGTCTTCAGCCCAGTCTTCGGTCTTCGTGTAGGGAGAGAACTCCCCGAGCTCTGTTGGGTCACCCTTCTTATACTCGTTCGTGGCCTGATATAACCAATCACACATTCACAAGTGGAACTGGCCGATTGGTTCTCAGAAAACTGTGGCTATGATCCACTTCACCTCGTCTGACCCCAACCGTTGTGTACCCCGAGGTAACGCTGCACTGCACCCTTGACACCTGGTTGAAATGCAGTTTACCGAATAGTGCGTGGTTAATGCCTCTACATACACACACTAATATTAGTTAGCATTAGTGTACACATACTAATATTAGTTAGTATTATTGTACGCAAACTATTATTAGTTAGTATTAGTGTACACACGCTAATATAAGTTTGTAATAGTGTACACTTACTAATATAAGTTAGTATTAGTGTACACTTACTAATATTTGTTAGTATTAGTGTACACAAACTAATATTTGTTAGTTTCAGTATACACAAACTAATATAAGTTAGAATTCGTGTACACGTACTAATATTAGTTAGTATTAGTGTACACACGCTTATATTAGTTAGTATTAGTGTACACACACTAATATTAGTTAGTATTAGTGTACACATACGAATATTTGTATTAGTGTACACAAACGAATATTTGTTAGTATTAGTGTACACATACAAATATTAGTTAGTATTAGTGTACACATACTAATATTAATTAGTGTTAGTGTACACATACTCAAATTAGTTAGTATTAGTGTACACAAACGAATATTTGTTAGTATTAGTGTACACACACTAATATTAGTTAGTATTAGTGTACACACACTAATATTAGTTAGTATTCGTGTACACACTAATGTTAGTTAGTATTAGTATACACATACTAATATCAGTTATAATTAGTGTACACTTACTAATATTAGTTAGTATTAATGTACACTTACTAATAATTGTTAGTATTAGTTTACACAAACTAATATTTGTTATTGTCAGTATACACAAACTAATATTAGTTAGTGTTATTCTACACATACTAATATAAGTTAATATTACTGTAAACACACTTATATTAGTTAGTATTAGTGTACACACACTAATTTTAGTTAGTATTAGTGTACACATAATAATATTCGTTAGTTTTAGTGTACACATACTAATATTCTTCAGCATTAGTGTACACAAACTAATATTCGTTAGTTTTAGTGTACATACTAATATTAGTTAGAATTAGAGTACACAAACTAAAATTAGTTAGTATTAGTGTTCACACACTAATACTAGTTAGTATTCGTGTACATACACTAATATTAATTAGTGTTAGTGTACACAAACTAATATTAGTTAGTATTAGTGTACACACACTAATATTAGTTAGTATTAGTGTACACACACTAATATTAGTTAGTATTAGTGTACACACACTAATATTAGTTAGTATTAGTGTACACACACTAATATAAGTGAGTATTAGTGTACATACACTAATATTAGTTAGTATTAGTGTACACACACTAATATTAGTTAGTTTTAGTGTACATACTAATATTAGTTAGAATTAGAGTACACAAACTAAATTAGTTAGCATTAGTGTACACACACTAATATTAGTTAGTACTAGTGTGCATATACTAAAATTAGTTATTATTAGTGTACACACACTAATATTAGTTAGTATTAGTGTACACACACTAATATTAGTTAGTATTAGTGTACACAAACTAATATTAGTTAGTATTAGTGTACATGTAGTGTTGTAAAGACGAGTAAACTTCTTAGGAGGCACACTCTGTTTATTGTAATCCTTCTCTTACACCGTTCTTAACACACAGAGGGGTATACGGTCCCCTCACCTGATACCCTAAGGAGGTACAGCCTCCGGACTTAGCTTAGCGGGACTTACATGTCTACCACTATCTTAGCCTAGAGTCCTCGGGCTTGGACCTAGGGGAGGCTATCTGACCCACCGCTGGCCCGGTAGGTCCTGACCACTGGGTATGCCGAGCCTTAGCCCTCAAATGGGCTGGAAGGCTTTCCAGGGTCCTGGCTAGTCTTCAGCCCAGTCTTCGTGTAGGGACAGAACTCCCCGAGCACTGTTGGGTCACCCTTCTTATACTCGTTTGTGGCCAGATATAACCAATCACACATTCACAAGTGTAACTGGCTGATTGGTTCTCCCTAAACTGTGGCTACGATCCACTTCACCTCGTCTGACCCCAACCGTTATGTACCCCGAGGTAACGCTGCACTGCACCCTTGACACCTGGTGGAAATGCAGGTTACCGAATAGTGCGTCGTTAATGCCTCTACATACACACACTAATATTCGTTAGCATCAGTGTAAACATACTAATAATAGTTAGTATTATTAATATTAGTTAGTATTAGTGTACACACACTAATATTAGTTAGTATTATTGTACACAAACTATTATTATTATTTTAGTAATAGTGTACACACACTTATATTAGTTAGTATTAGTGTACACAAACTAAAATTAGTTAGTATTAGTGTACACACACTAATATTAGTTGGTATTAGTGTGCACATACTAAAATTAGTTAGTATTAGTGTACACACACTGAAATTAGTTAGTATTAGTGTACACACACTAATATTAGTTAGTGTTAGTGTACACAATCTAATATTAGTTAGTGTTAGTGTACACAATCTAATATTAGTTAGTATTAGTGTACACACTAATATTAGTTAGTATTAGTGTACACACTAATATTAATGAGTATTAGTGTACACACACTAATATTAGTTATTATTTGTGAACACACACTAATATTAGTTAGTATTAGTGTGCACATACTAAAATTAGATAGTATTAGTGTACACACACTAATATTAGTTAGTATTAGTGTACACACACTAATATTAGTTAGTGTTAGTGTAGACCAACTAATATTAGTTAGTATTAGTGTACACACACTAATATTAGTTAGTATTAGTGTACACACACTAATATTAGTTAGTATTAGTGTAGACAAACTAATATTCGTTAGGATTAGTGTACACACACTAATATTAGTTAGTATTAGTGTACACATTAACATTACTTAAGATTAGTGTACACACACTAATATAAGTTAGTATTAGTGTACACAAACTAATAATCGTTAGTTTTAGTGTACAATTACTAATATTAGTTAGCGTTAGTGTACACATATATATATATGGCCCCTTTTCCATCTTGATATTAACAAGTAATTTTTCGATACATATAGACACATATTTCTATTGTTTTTTTTAATAATGATAAAAAAACAACCCAACCCAGGCCGTCAGCATGGCATGTGGAGGTCATGGACGGGCCATGGAATTAAAAAAATAATTATTCCCAGGGTCAGAGGTCACAGACCAAGTGCTGAAGCAGGCAGACGAAAACCAGCACTGACTCCAAGAACACTCCCCCACCACAGCGAGACTAAATTAACGAGGAACCTTGAGATGCACGGCGTGTGTAGACCGGATAAAGGCGCAGCCCTGAAGAAGGACGGGAGAGACCCCGCCGCGTGTCTTTGCTAAAGTTGGCAGTTGCACGATAATGGGGCAGAGAGTGGGGGCCAGAGAGTGTGGGGAAAAGACTGAGAGAAACCGCGAGCAGGAATAAGGGCGAGCAGAGAAGAGATGCTTGGAATGAAAGAATCGGCACTAGCTGCACCAGCAAAACCCCCAGATGTTGATACACATAACACATACGGGAGTGGCAGTTTACCACACTCCGAGCCATATGGACGTAAACCAGGGACGGGTTCCACAAAAAGAATGGCTACCATGCAAAGCAATTTTAATAAAGAAACCCCCTCGCAATTCTAGGGGAGGGAAGGAGAAATACGGATAAAAACATGAAAACATGAGGCTGAAAACTTCGAGGTAAGAGAGAGACAGAATATTAACCCTAAGTCACCAGGATATTACGTATTGATAGAGCAAAAAAGGGCGGAGCTGGGGCGAGGCGAGTGACATGACAAGTCAGATCACTTGGTAGACACATTCCACGCAAGCACAACCGACGTGGAATCTATGGCAGAGATTACTTTCCAGAAAGACGCACATCACACAACCATGAGCCATGGGATAAGCAGGAGTCACCGAGCAAAGTTGACTCACATTACAGGTGCAAAAGGCACTACAAAAGTTATGTTAAGCAGCGCCACCGTGATGGTGACAGCTCATATGAATCTGACGCCTCTGACGATGATCAACTGTCCGAATACTCATTCAGTAGTAAGACTCTGCAATTGATGGACAAAGCTCTCGTCAGAATTCCCTACTTCGATCCACACGACAAGAACAGGGATATACACACTCACATCGCAACGGTGGAAGCAGAAGCACTGATCAGGGGTTTGAGGAAAACGGATGAGAAAGCCAGTTTACTGAAACGAAGCTTGCACGAGCAATCAATACACTGGGTAAAGTCGCTATCATATAAAATTCGGAACGATTTCAAAAAGCTGAGCCTGGCAGTGATTCGGAAGTTTGGAGAATATTTAACATGGTCTGAGGGATTTAACGCTGCAAAATCTATCACCCAGTGTGCAGACGAGGATCCGCGAGATTACCTCCTACGGTTTAAAAGAGCGTACTGTGCGGGCGATGTGGATCAGTATCACGAAGGTGACAAAAGGTTCAAAGTTATGTTTTTCGGGTCCTTGAGTCCAGAGATTACAGAGATTGTGGGAATGGTCTTGAATTCAGAGACAGCCTCCTGAGACCACATAGAGGATAAGGCTCACAGAGCTTGGCTGTACAGAGCTAAAGACAATAACTCTCCAACACCCAGGGAAAGAGATAATGTAACCAACGTTTCAGAGGGAAATAAAAATCACGTGAGCAGAAACACAACACCACCAGCGAGGCAATGGCCCACAGGCTGGGAGCGATCACAGCGTGCAGGGACGCATATTTGCGAGAATCGCGGTGTGTGTAGACCGAGAGCAGAATCATGCCAGTTCCCAATGCCACAACACACGAAAAGTCAAACACAATCTGCCCACTTCCGATCGATCCCACCATCAGCTTTACCAGGAGAGAGCAGAGGCATGAGAAATAGGGAGACAGGTGTGAGCTTGGCTGAGACAAAAACAATGACACGGGCACATGATGAATCAATCACATTGGTTGAGAGGGAGCTTTCAGTGAGAGCAGTGTCCGCTGAGCTGCAGGGAAATCACAGACTCGTTAAAGAAATTAAGCAGGCTGCTGGTGACAAGGCAAACCAGGAGGGTCACAATGATTGTGAAAAACTAAATGCGTCGTGTGCCAATTATGATAATGTGGTGGAAAACGCAACAGTCGCTCCCGTGGTTGACACACCTATTGAACAAGAAAAAGTTACTATTGAAGAGTGATCAGACGGGAAATGATAACCATCAGGATCAGGGAGAGAAACCGGATTGTCTGGTAAATGGAAAAGCCACCCATTGTGTCGCGGAATTGCGTGAGTGTACTGTGGAGGCAAATGAATGCAGACATCAGCCTTTGGATGAGAAATTGTGCTCTGGCACAGTAAGGAGGGATGGAGATCAGAGTGTTGAAGTGGAGGAGATAAAGATCCATGGTGAATCGAGGAATATGTTGAAATCCAGCACGTGCACAAACATAGAATCGAATCGTGGTAAGGAATCGAATCGTGGCCCAGAGTCGAATCGACTTCCGCAGTCAACAGAGGTGCACCAAGCTGCGAAGAATGCAAATGACCCCAACAGTCGAGCACGGAAACTCATGGTGTATGTTAATCCTGGTTACGCACAGCATAACTTCACGCCACACAATCTCACATGGAAAGAGAGGGCTAAAAAACAAATTTAGTACAGATACGAACCAGAAACCGTGCTCATTTGGCCAAGGCCATAACAGGAGCAACCAAGACGACGATGTGATGATGTTGCATGGAAGCGTCATAGGTAACTCTAAGATACCTGGCCATGAGAGATATGATACACTCTTGACTAAAAGTGTCAGTCAGGTTATCAATGACTTGGTACAGAGGTGGCAGAGAGGTAACATGAGAAAGACAGAGAGACACCGTGGTTCTCGTTAGCCTGCACTCCGCCATGATTAACTTAACAATCCAAGAATTGGGTTTTGCAATCCGAGGTCTATACGAAGAAGAGAATACTCGACAGCCAATTCAACGGTTGATCCAAGACTTGTTGCATAACACCAGCGGCAGCATCAGTGATCTTATCCAAGGACAAATTCCTTCATATCTGGTAACTCCAACAATGAAAAATAATGTGCTACAAGCAGCATCCCTGGAAACAATCAGTACAACACAGGTACAAATTGCCTTTTACATGGGTACAGCCACACCAATACATGTGGACTCCCAGACCAGACAGCTGGCATTTTTTTTTACCACTGGTCAAACCCGAAAATGTATTTTGATTGCGGACAGTATTGAACATGGGTACCTGGAATAATGACATTTACTCTAAGATGGAAACCCCCTTAGTGGTGGTCTATCAGGAAGAGGGCCCCCTTAAGTACCTAGTTCCTGACCTAAACATGTGCCAAATAATGAAAGAGGTTCATTGGCTCTGCCCAGGGGAACCATTCCTAATCAATACCGCAGAAATAATGTGCAGTCTGTCAACCCTAACCTCCAGGGAGACTTGCAAGTTCAAGCTAAGTAAGCCCAACGAAAGAACCGAAACAGTGGCCATGATAGCCGATGCTCAGTGGTTAATAAGCACACCTCTAGATACGGCAACCGTTTCCACCGATCAACACTCCGTAACCATGAAAGTTCCGATTCCAAGCCACATTGCCCAGGTCACAGTACCAAGAGGTACATTCGTACACATAGGGGACAAGGTATTATATAATTTAGACAAAAGCCTACATCAAGCAGAGGTAGAAATAGTAAACACATTCCGAAGCCACAAGTTTGAAATAAGCAGAAACTCTGTCTAACCTGTTGAAGAGTAAAGCATTTCATATGGTGAAATTAATCAGCGAGTCAGAGGTTAACGTAACAGATCTCACTTCGGCGACCGAAGAAGCCGGATATCAGCGGAATCAACAGGTGGGACTGGGAATCACAGGGGCAACAGGAATGATCATACTAGTCATAGCTATCCTAACCATAACATACCATATGGCCAAAATTAATGCCGAACTTAAAAAAACGAATCGCATGGACAAGCCACATACCATTCGAGCCCAGGAACAGAGGTAGAGTCAAGGCCTGACGATTCCACCCAAGGGTAACCATAAAAAAAACATATTTTTTACGACATCTCCTATAACATGGAGTCAGGAAAAGAATTTCCCTTGTTTAACCTTCCTTTTTGTATTTATTTTCTTATTTCAAATGAAATCATGCTAAGTTGTGACACGTATGCGCACGTTGTAAGGATAAATCAGCCAAAGCTGGAGGACAATTGATGATTAATGATGGAAAAGGGCATATATTTTTTATTTTGAAAATGACCTGTGGCCAATTGAACATCGATCATTTTTAAAAGGGCGGATGTTGTATATATGTCCCCTTTTCCATCTTAATATTAACAAGTAATTTTTCGATACATATAGATACATATTTTATTGTTTTTTTTAACAATGATTAAAAACAACCAAACCCAGGCCGTCAGAATGGCATGTGGAGGTCATGGACGGGGCCATGTAATTAAATAAATAATTACTCCCAGGGTCAGAGGTCACAGACCAAGTGCTGAAGCAGGCAGATGAAAACCAGCACTGACTCCAAGGACACTCCCCCACCACAGCGAGACAAAATTAATGAGGAACTTGAGATGCACGGCGTGTGTAGACCGGATAAAGGTGCAGCCCTGAAGAAGGGCGGGAGAGACCCCGGCGGGTGTCTTTGCTAAAGCTGGCAGTTGCATGATAATGGGGCAGAGAGTGGGGGCCAGAGAGTGTGGGGCAGAGACTGAGAGAAACAGCGAGCAGGAATAAGGGCAAGCGGAGAAGAGATGCTTGGAATATCAGCGTGTCAGCGAAAACCCTAGCAAGTGTTTAAGTAAGATATAACAATACATTATTCCATCCATAACGTTCATGTTGGCCGTATTCACCGTGAACTATACTACGCTTACACAAAGATAAACTGCATGACTTGGGCGATGTTAAACCCAGGGTCGGAGAGGAAGGGAGATCCCGGCCGTCTTTGTCTCCCCGCAGCGCGGGGTAGGAGTGTGTATACGCTCGGGGAAAATGAGTCAAACACCACAACGGGAAACTAACACAGACCTTGGGTTAAATACAGAATCATAACTGTGGAGGTATGATTAAATGAAATGATAACTTAACACTTTTTAACCATTCCCTTGTGTGTCGGGGACATGATGCAGGGAGGGAAGCTTGCCCTCCCTCTCGTGCAGGCAAACAGAGCGGCAGACAGAGAGACGCCTTCGAGACAATTTGTAATGTCCGGTTGTTTTACTTTTTGATGGTTATTGGAAGGAGGAGGACAGCGTTATAGGCCGTGGATGACGCACACAAGGACACACACTGACACACGTATGGACACACACATACGGACAGATCCTGACACAGCAAAATCGGAAGGAGCTCCGCCTTGTGGGCAGGATCCAAGTGAAGGGATTTTTGGCATAAAGAGAGGACCCTGCAGCATTGATACCTCCGTTCGATCAGTTCAATCAGTTCGCTCGGAACTCGGTGGAGTTCGACCGGGGGTCGGCTCACGAGAGAGTTCGACCAGTTCGTCCGGAACTCAGCCGAGTTCGGTCGGCTAACTGGAGCCGGACCCTCGGGGCTCAGTTCGACCGGTGGGTCGGCTCAGGAGCAGTTCAAACCGGGAACGAGAGCAACAGGTCGCCAGCCGGCGAGCTGCAGAGCAGGGGGCGGCCAGCGGAGGCCAAAGGGGCCCCGTCGCTACCCACCGATGATGGCGAGACTCGCAGGGTTGTGAGGCGCCACTGAGTGTGAGTTCAAAGAGCTGAAAGACAGAGTATCGCTGAAAGTTATTCTACATTGAGTCCAGCTGCAGCGCGATTGACGCACCAAGCAAGAGCTTCAGCAGTGGAGAGAAACCTGCTGTCAGAGAACCAGCACGAGCGTGATCGCTCAGCTCATCCAGCATCGGAAAGAGCCCCGTGAACAAGCAACACCAGGAGGGAGCAGCGTGCCGGCGCAGCTCATTCCCCAGCGGCGTGAGAAACGCCGAGCGAGAAGGAACCTGCCTTCGTTCGTATACCCCTCCTCCACCTTCACAAACCCGCTGCGCTTACGTTGTCTGCTCACACAAGAAGTTACCAAAAGAACAATCCTACGAACCTAACACTAAGACTAATAAATCATCAGCTGGCCACGAAGGCATCACCGCCCCTCAAATGATAACGATGCGTCGGTTATAAGTACATTAATTAAGTTTTTCTAATATTGAAAGTTTCTGGTGTTAGTTTTCTGATGGTACTTCTAATCGCATAAATTACCCATAGTTTCATCTATCCGAATTAATCATTGAGACCTTCGCCACGGGCTGCGCTCACAGGGAGAAATGATGTTAAACCGGCTTCCTTATCATCCAATCTTGTACGCGAATTAATTAATCTCCCGTGAGGAGCACGTCCCATCGCATACCTTATTCCAAGCCATCTCATAATTATACAATATCGCTGATGAATCTATGAACGCATATTTGTGCCTTTAGGAATAATAATCGTATGAATACCGTCGCTTAATATTAAGGACTTTATTCATATTTTCTATACGTTCGTGTTACGCTGCATAATAATTAATTGCCCTGTTAAAAACGTGATAAGGATTGCCTATGGATCAATGAATGAGCATCCGGGAGTACTATGTGGCCGATTTGAAATATAATAATTCATAATAGAATGTTAAAGTTTTTGTTTAGAATAGCTTGCACGCATGTTTTAATCACTCTCTCTCTTCCTAACAACAATTGCGTTATTTGGGATCCATGTGCCGTTGTCAAAGTTAAATTGTACAGTCGTTGATGATACTGTATCGATACCGTGTTGAAGTTCCGAGATTGAGAGTTCACATACTATATTATAGTTAAGGTTTAATTAGAAATAAATTGATTAATACAGAAGTGGTCGTGTGATTATTTCCTGAATTTTTTGCATAAGATCTGTATCCTGCGATGAGATATGAACCTGGGAACAACACATAAACACACTAATCCATACCTAGTAAACGTTAAAGCGAGAATCATTGTATTATACTGATCGATATTACGAGGGGAGAAAACGAGACCGTTTTTGACACTAGCATAACTGCATACAATTGATTGCATTATCCCAATTGATAACACCACCTCGTCAACGAGGCGGGGACTGATTATCATAAAGGCTGTCGTTAACATAACCGCACCCACTCGTATAAATCAATACGATTACCTCTCGAATTAGCATAATTTATACGCATAATTACACAAATTATCATAATTTCGGATTAATTTTGCAAAATTCAAAATTCATTTAAGTTTCATTATTTTCATCAAATTTTCACACACCCACTTATACAACAAGTGGGGGTGTGCGTAGGTGAGTGAGTGGGTGAATGAGTGTGAGGACTGGTAATGTAGCGGTATGCACACTGCACCGCGTAGAAGCGACCTGGCGACACGTGCTGATTGCTCATCAAAGTGCCTTTTCACGTGGAAATGTATAGCAGCCAAATACCCTAAAGGCAGATTTCTAAACGTGGAGGGAAAAAAACCGGAGGACCTGGAAAAAATTAGGATCTTGCACTGAAACTCTGAGACGCAGTCAATTATTTACATTCCGTTGCACTTTTTAAAGTCCTGGTTGTGAAGGCTGCCTTCGCGATTATGAAACAGCTGCAGCCTCCATCCTGCACTTCGTTTTACGTGAACAGTTTAATCCCAATTTGCCCACAGTGAGCGCCCTAAGTAGAATAAGTTACTTTTCATTTGGCTCTCGTTCATCTTAATTCTCATGTAGCAGCCACTTTCCTGTAGCAGCACTGTCACGTTGATGTTGTTGTGTGCAACTTCTGATGAGTGAGACCCTTCGTGCTGTTAGCGATCTTTCACCAAGCACCTCGGTGCCTGTTTCATGACCAGAATGCACGCAGGTCTCCCTTGCCAAAGGGGTCACTCTGCATTAATGCACTCAAGCCTGGGTGAAATAAAGGAGGCCTTCCAAATGGGTAGGATTTGCAGGCAATCTGGAGTCTGTAACGGAGCCTAACGAAGATTGTCATGGCAGAGGGACGTACCGAGAAAAGGCAGAAGCTTAGTTTGGACGCCGCCCACTGAGATGACTTTTGCGAGGTTCAGACCATGGGAGACGGGGGCTGGGTAATACTGAGTCTCCTGGGAGACGGAGCTCCTCCTGCACTCACAGCACAGGATACACACAGAGTCTAATGAGGGGCCATGTCTCTCTACACTCACAGCATGATACGCACAGTTTTATGAGGATCCATGTCTCTCTACACACACAGCATGATACACACAGAGTCTAATGAGGGTCCATGTCTCTCTACACAACAACCGCCATTCGCCTCTAAGTGGCAGTGACGTGCACCCTGAAGCCACGTGAAGTGTCGAACGCCCGCTGGCAGGAGGTCACGGGGCAGACCCTGGTGCCACAGGTCGACTGAGATGACTGGCTGATGCATCACCTGTGCCCCTTACTGTGCCACCTTGCTGTGCTTTAGCCAACCGGCGCTCCACTCGTTGTTGTGAGCGCCGCTCCTCCGCCCTCTGTTGTTGTTGGAGGGCGACTGCCTCCAACTGTCCAATAGCGTCCTTCACGAGCCTCCTCCACAGAGGCTGATCTTGACACCGCTGGTACCAGTCATCGGCAAGTCCACTCAGCTCCACTGTTTCCTGTACCACATCACTCCATCTCTTCTCTAGCCCGTGCCGCGCCCGATTATACCCCTCTATCCGGCCGAACAAAAGCTGTTTAGGCATGCGGTGGCTGGGCATGCGGGCTACAGGATCCAGCCAACGCAGCCTTGCCTGCCGGAGGAGCTCAACGATTAGACTTTGCCCAGATCTTTCAAGGATTTGTGAGCTCCTCACACAATCCAGCCTGGTTAAACCAGGATGGATCGTAGGCAGGCCAGCCTAAATGTTTCTAATCGGCAAAGATGCTTCATTAGGAGGGTCCACGCTTCGCAAGCGTAAAGAAGGGAGGGAATGACCATGGCCGAGAAGATATGAAGCTTCGTGCAGAGCGACAGACCAGGAAGCTTCCACATATCGTTACGCAACCGATGAAAATATATTGCTCCTCGACTGATTCGGAGTGAGACCTCTGCTGTTAAACCGGAGCTGGTCATGAGCACACTGCCCAGGTATGGGAGACTCTCCACTCTCTCCACAACTGCCCCATCACTGATTGGGAGGTGTGGGAGTGGAGTGTCCGATGGTACAAAATACCCAGGCAGGTGCTTAGTTTTGGTGGGGCTGATGGTAAGGCCTCACCTCTGAGTGGCACACTCCAGTTTCAGCAGCAGCGTCTCCAACTCCTCCTCTGAATGAGCAACAATTACCAAATCATCGGCATACATAACGTGGTTGACCACTCACAGCACAGGACACACAGAGTCTAATGAGGGCCCATGTCTCTCTACAAATGGACCAAACAGGCAACCCTCGACTTGTGAGCACCAGCTCCCATGAAATTAAAATAACTTTGACTTAAAATCCAAACTCGCAGTTGCAAACTGAACCGCTGAACTATTTTGTTCAGAAGAGCAATCCTCTGCCATATGTGATGAGCCGGCCTCGTGCTGGGAGTGTTTGCATGTGTACGAACATTGTGCGTGTGTTAACATTATGTGTGTGTGTGTGGAAGTGTGGGGGGTATAGCTGCTGCATCTACCAGTCATCTCTGTCAGCCAACCCATGGCACCTGGGTCTGTCCCGAGACCTCCTGTCAGCGAGCCTTCGACATTTCACGTGACCTCAAAGTGCACCTGGCCGGGCACAGGCGCCGTGGTAACGTCACCATAACTTAGTGGCGAATGGCCGTTATTGGTATTGGTGTGGGGAGCGGTAGGGTAGCGGTGAGTGCGCTGTGCTACGAAAGCAACGACCCGAGTTCGATTCTTGCTCACGGCCAACACCAGTACCTGGTGTGGGGTGTAAACATCGCCACTGGGGAGACAAAAGCAGCGGGCCGTGACGCTGGCCACCCACCCCCTCGTGTGCCACAGTGGCGGTCATCTTAGGCGCTGCTCGCTGAGAGAACTTGCCCCAAACATCCTGTGAAGGCTACACGGGGGATTGTTGTCGTTGTGGTGTCTTTGTCGATGTGTGTGCATGCGTGCCCCGTTTGTTGTGGTGACTCATTGCCCCCCTTCCGACTACAGGCGAGCATCAATGTAAGTGAAAACAAAGTTTGTTTTCTATTCATGTAAATGTATTTTATGTTTAATTTACTATACAGTATTTTTTTTACATTGTTGGATGCAAATGTACAACATTTCTTCTTTATTATTAGTCTAACAATGCTTCCCTCTTTGTTGAACCCTAACAAATTTTATAACCATGTCAGCATTTAAGTACGGTGCATTATTGTTTTCCGACTTACGAACTGTTCGACTTACGAACGAGTCTCAGGAACAAATTGCGTGTGTAACGCGAGGACTGCCCGTACGGGATATAATTGACCACATGGGATACAACTGCTTACAATTGGGTCTATTAGGAATCACATCACGACCGTTTGCTGATTTGTCCACCAGGTGGCAGACAGAGCTCGAGTTTGAGTCTGGGTTGGTACTGACCTGAGTCTCTCATTTACGGGAGCCTGAAAAACACAAACCCGCATTTCACATTAACATTGACATCATAAACAGATGCCCAAACCTCCACACAGTCGCCTGCTATTTAGAGTGGAGTGCGACATCAAGGAATTAACAAATACCTGCACACGGGAGAATGGTGAAAAACAGAGTTATCTGTGTGCCTTTGTACTGTTAAGCCTATTCTTATAAAATGTTGACTTAAATATTTCGTGACTGCAGGTATTCATATGCTTGTGTTTCAAACGAAATTTCGCGAGTTTTTTTATATTTTTAATATTTTTGATATATATTTTTTTTATTTTAGTGTTTTATTATTTATGTATGTTTTTATTTTAAGTCTACGTGACTTCACCGAAAGAACCATAGGATATTAATTCCTGCAGTCACGAAAGCTTTAATTCAAAACATAGAATACCTATTATTATTATTTTTTTTTTCAACAATAACAGGATTCCTTTCACTGAATACGGACCCCAACAAATGACACAGCCACTCCTTGCAGGTCTAGTCTAGCAACTAAACAAATGGTTAAGTAATGTTCAACAACTCGTGTTTTTGCTCAGTAGCGAGCTGCCTACCACAATGATAGCTCAACGAACTGGCTTATGTGGACATTTATAATTTCAGCCAAATACTCTGAATGCGTGATGTTGTTTCTAAATGGAGTGAAAAACCAGAGGACCTGGAAAAAGTCTACGCGATCACAGAGAGAGAGAGACGTAGACTAAAAATTTAGAGCAGGCATCGTCAGGGTCGGGGTCAAACCCACGACCTACTCCATACCAGGCGAGGTAAATAGCGATGTTGTGCTGGACAAGTCAAGGTCTGAATGTCACACGGAAGCAAACGCGTTTCTATTTATGGACACCGCCGATTCCTCCCAGATCGTAAAACACTAAAATAAGATTGCCAACAATGTGAACGTCTCACAGGGTGGTGCACCTCTGCTGGTTGGAGATAAACCCTCTGATAAACCAAGGCTGTGAGTATAAACTACTTTTTATACCTTACTAGGTAAGGCCCACTGAGCTATATAGCTCTGCTTCAGAAGTAACCTTGCCACAAATCATAACTAAAAAAGTGGCTTATCGTGTGGAAATTTATAGCAGCAAAATATTCTAAACGCGTGATGTTGATTCTAAATGTGGAGGGAAAAACCTGAGGACTGGGAAAAATCCACGCAAGCACGAGGAGAGAGAGATATGCAAACTCCGAATATACAGCAGCAGACGTCAGGGTTGGTATCGAACCCACGACCTCCTGCATATCAGAAGAGGTAGCTAACATCTCCTAGCCACCCTGGCGAGTGAATGGAGGTGGTGCCACCTGCAGGAAGGAGAGCGGGTCCTGTACAGCGAGGGCGGCGAGCAGCTGGTTGATCTCCTGCTCCAGGCCACATGCTCTGCTCTCGTAGCGAGCGATGTCCGCCTGGATGCGGGACAGCACGGAGCGGCCCTCCTCATCCACGCGCTCCAGCGCCTCCCTCTCCTCCTCCGTCAGCTGCTCCCTCCGGCGCTCAAACTCTCGACTGATCCGCCCCTTGGTCCCACGCAGAGACTCCTACACAGTGATACGATGACGCGCTATTGAAACGCAACACGACACAGTGCGATGTGACGTCATGAAGGACTTCGACACGGCCACGTCTAATAAATCCGTACAAAGAGGCGGGCGACTTAATTTTTGAAAACGTCGAGTAATGAAATGCATAAAAGGAGATTTAGTGAGGATATTAATGGGCACTCATGCCAAATGCTAAGTACCCATATAGTTTGTGTGTTTGTCTGTACCTGCACGTGTCTGTGTGTGCTCTCTGTACCTGCACGTGTCTGTGTGTGTTTCGCTGTACCTGCACGTGTCTCTCTGTACCTGCACGTGTCTGTGTGTCTCTCTGTACCTGCACGTGTCTGTGTGTCTCTGTACCTGCACGTGTCTGTGTGTCTCTCTGTACCTGCACGTGTCTGTGTGTCTCTCTGTACCTGCACGTGTCTGTGTGTCTCTCTGTAACTGCACGTGTCTGTGTGTGTCTCTGTACCTGCACGTGTCTGTGTCTCTCTCTCTCTGTACCTGCACGTGTCTGTGTGTCTCTCTCTGTACCTGCACGTGTCTGTGTGTCTCTCTGTACCTGCACGTGTCTGTGTGTCTCTGTAACTGCACGTGTCTATGTGTCTCTCTGTACCTGCACGCGCTTGTAGGCACGCTTGAGTTGCTTTGTCCGTGATTCTGCCATAGTCTTCTTCTCCTCTCTCTCCGTCTTCTCGAGTCTGAACGCCTCCTATACACGGGGTAGACAAATACGCGATGTTTGGTTCTCCCATCATTGTCATCATCTGGCCCATGTCTTTAACCTGGATCCTTGCAGGCCAGTTTCGTGGATCGCCCAGCGATAATCATCGACCTTTTAAATCTTTCAACCTCCCAGGTTTGAGGTGGTCATCCGTGTCTGAGGTAGGTGGCTGGATCACAGCGCGGTGTAATGAGGAGTCCCCACTCCCACGCTCGTGTTTTCTTCAGTTTTCCTAACAATGGAATCTTGCGAAACCGAGAACCATAACCCCCCGATATATCTACAGCACACACTTTGCGTGACAGTGCGGTAAACACCCAAACTTAAATACGAAATATTACAAGAAACCAAGCTGAGTGCCAGAGCTGTATTAGGGTACAGACAGCTCTGGTGCTGATAGGGCTGCTGCTGGGGCGTGTTGGGACAAGTTGGACAGGACTAAGTGGAGGGGAAAGCCATGTGACCAGGTTTGTATCACAGCACGCTAACCACTACACCACTGCTCCCCAAAGCAGAACAACTGCACACTCATGTCACAGGTTAAACATTCCTAGAAATATTCTTAGTTTTTTCGGTAAAGTCACGTTGAAGGGAAACAACAAAATAATAAAATATATATAAAACAATAAAAAATTCTCACGACGTTTCGACCATAACTCAAACGGTCGTCTTCATGTGTGTTGGTTTGCATGAATGTATTTTTAAACGGCGCATTTATTTATTTATTAAAAAAACGTTAGCGCCACGCGCAACGATTTGGCAGTTTATTTAGGACTAGTCCATCTATATTCTGAAAAGAGGAGGGGGGGGGAGACGAAATTTTTTTTATAATGTATGCTGTCTGAAAGCCACTGTAAGCGTGAACAATCAATTAAGACCTGAAATGGTTTATCAAATCTTTCCTATGATTGCTAAGATAGAATCCATCTTCTCGGTTGAAATTGTCTCTGTGCTTGTATATGTGGATAGCCTCATGAACGAGTCTCTCATGGAAGCCAGATGGCTTACAAAGAACCTCTGTCTTGGAAAAGTCAATGGCATGTGAGCCTACTGAATTAGAACAATGATCTGCCACGGCCGAGGTGTTGGTCCTACCGTGTTTAAGGTCTGCTTTGTGTTCACGAATGCGGTCCGAGACATGGCGTTTGGTTTCTCCAATGTAACTACTACCACAGAGGCAACTTAGTTTGTAGACACCAGGGTATTGTATGTCCGGAATCACATCTTTTACAGACGGAACCAGATCACGGATTTTATGTAATGTGTTGAAACGGACCTGGATCTTGTGTTTATTCAAGATTTTGGAGATCTTTTTTGTGATCCCCGCAATGTAGGGTAAAGTGATGGTTTTGAAAGGCTCCTCAAGAGGGTTCTTCTTCATGGTTTGAGTGATAGCTTTGCGGCTTGTATAGTCGGAGTAACCATTAGCCCTAAGAGCTTGGTGTACGTGTTTGAGTTCACTGCTTATGTGTTCCTGGTCGGATATGCATTGGGCTCTATGATACAGAGTCTTGATTAGAGAATTCTCTGTATCATAGAGCCCAATGCATATCCTACCAGGAACACATAAGCAGTGAACTCAAACACGTACACCAAGCTCTTAGGGCTAATGGTTACTCCGACTATACAATCCGCAAAGCTATCACTCAAACCATGAAGAAGAAGCCTCTTGAGGAGCCTTTCAAAACCATCACTTTACCCTACATTGCGGGGATCACAAAAAAGATCTCCAAAATCTTGAATAAACACAAGATCCAGGTCCGTTTCAACACATTACATAAAATCCGTGATCTGGTTCCGTCTGTAAAAGATGTGATTCCGGACATACAATATCCTGGTGTCTACAAACTAAGTTGCCTCTGTGGTAGTAGTTACATTGGAGAAACCAAACGCCATGTCTCGGACCGCATTCGTGAACACAAAGCAGACCTTAAACACGGTAGGACCAACACCTCGGCCGTGGCAGATCATTGTTCTAATTCAGTAGGCTCACATGCCATTGACTTTTCCAAGACAGAGGTTCTTTGTAAGCCATCTGGCTTCCATGAGAGATTCGTTCATGAGGCTATCCACATATACAAGCACAGAGACAATTTCAACCGAGAAGATGGATTCTATCTTAGCAATCATTGGAAAGATTTGATAAACCATTTCAGGTCTTAATTGATTGTTCATGCTTACAGTGGCTTTCAGACAGCATACATTATAAAAAAAAATTCGTCTCCCCCCTCCTCTTTTCAGAATATAGATGGACTAGTCCTAAATAAACTGCCAAATCGTTGCGCGTGGTGCTAACGGTTTTTTTTATAAATAAATAAATGCGCCGTTTAAAAATAAATTTATGCAAACCAACACACCTGAAGACGACCGTTTGAGTTATGGTCGAAACGTCGTGAGAATTTTTTATTGTTTTTTATATATTTTATTATTTTGTTGTTTCCCTTCAACGTGACTTTACCGAAAAAACTAAGAATATTAATTACTGCAGTCACGAAAGCTTTAAATCAAAATTCCTAGAAATGCAGTATGTGATAATAGTAATTTAAGGGATATTGCTACAAGTAAATATATGCAGATTAAGTTTAACAATTCGGCTTTGGCGACCAATACTGTTCATAAAAGAGATGTTTTTGGGTTAGGTCATGTAAATAGAAATGTGTCGTTAAACCCGCCACCACCCGACTCAGTCAATTAGTAACATTCGTCACGTAAATACAACGTGCCAATAAGTGACTAGTTCAGCATCACCAGTGTGTAGGAAAGTAAACCCACAACATTTACAATTAGTGACTAGTTCAGCACCACCGTTGAGTAGGAAAGTAAACCCACAACATTTACAATTAGTGACTAGTTCAGCACCACCGGTGTGTAGGAAAGTAAACCCACAACATTTACAATTAGTGACTAGTTCAGCACCACCGTTGTGTATGAAAGTAAACCCACAACATTTACAATTAGTGACAAGTTCAGCACCACCGGTGAGTAGGAAAGTAAACCCACAACATTTATAATTGGAATACCATGACATTTTGCCTCACTACTAATTACAACCAGCATCATCAGGCGACAGCCAGAATTGAATATGCAGAGTAGCATTGTCAGTAGCAGCGAACATAATAATGTCAATATTAACACTATCATACTAACACTAACGATAGAGGAATATTACCAGCGGCAGCAACAACGACAACAACAAACATCCGTAGTCATGATGATGGTGATTATTGACTTGAATATCCTTCATTGTGATATTTGACTTAAGCTGTCCCCATTTGATTGCCTCTGGCAGGGCCTGACACTGGCAGGATTGAGCGCTGTGAACGTGAAACTGCCCACGCCAAGTCCCACACAGCCTGCTGGCCGTGTACCCTTAGTCCCGCACTCTGTTGCCCCATTTCACCTGACAATAAAAACGTGGCAGGCTAAACGCTCTGGGGGTTGGCCAAGCTTCACCGTGGCAGCGCTCAACCACAATCCACTGTTGTGTCACTGAATGCAAATACACGGCGTCTATGTTAGAGGCACGGTGGCATTTTAGACACCAAACATTTTTCAACAAAATCAAATCTAAATCTGCCCTACGGACAATCATCCCGTGCCTTGTGGCCTGTCTCTACCACTAGAATGTCTTCTGATTCGCCTCCTTTAAGTTCATGGTCAGTGCACTTCAAAGCCGTCTCACGTTTGAAGTATCTCGCGTTAGTCCACATTTCTCTCCACCCATCATTGCTGCTCACAAGTACGAATCTTATTATGTGAAGTGTATTTTACAACTTTGCCAGCCATGTCACAAAGTGCTTTGTCTTGTAACTAAACCATGGAATACCCTGCTTTGCTAAACATTCAAAACAACATTGCCAGATGCCTTGTCTCTGCTGTCTAGCGTGTGCCAGTTTTACAATACGCGTTGCCCAAAGTCATTTGATTGACCGTCACAATGCTGGCACAATAGGAGTTACCTAATAATGTGCAAATCTAAATGATAAAATACAAACCCTCTATCTGAACAACACACTCAGAATGCTGTAGTCACACTGAGGGATATTTGATTACAGCAGCGATTTAGATCTCACCTGTTTTGTCCGTTGTGCATTTTCCAGTGGAATGACCTCATGCCCTCTATGTTCCCCAGCGATGGTGCAGACTGTGCAGACCAGGCTGTCATCCTGTTCACAGTAGAACTTGATCTGCTCCTGTCTGTGCTGCCGGCAACGTCGCTCCTCCAGGATCGCGATGGGAGCCACCAGGACGTGGCCACTCAACCTGGGATTCTCCAAGTGAGGCCTCGCGTGTCTTGCACAGTAGGACATCTCACATTTCACGCAGGTCTTCACTGCAGGAGTGTGGCCGTCAGTGCAGTTGTCACACACAACGGCCGCGGCCATCCCGTCTCCAACTCTGAGCTGCTCCGCCAGGTTGGCGAGGGCCACGTTCCTCCTCAGCTGGGGTCGCACAGGGAAGGTCGCTCGGCACTGCGGGCAGCTGAAGCTGCTCGCCGTCTCCCAGGTGGTCTCCAGGCACCGCAGGCAGAACGTGTGTCCACAGCTCAGCGTGGAGGGGCAGACGAACGTGCCCAGTCAGATGGAGCAGCGCAGCTCACTATCCACACTCTCACTGGGAGTCGCGCTCGCCATGACCCATGGCTTCGCTTAGATCGCTCGCTGTGTGACTCAAAGAGACGCTGGACCAGGACCTATCTTTCATAGCGACGGTGAAGAAGGAAGTAAAATACTTACAATTTTTCATTGTCGTCAATGACATCACGAGACACCGCCTGGAATGTGAACCCGCGCCCTGAGGTGTGCAAACAGCAGCCTCAAGGTGAACACGGCTACTGTACACACCTTGCCATTTAAAGAAATGAGTGCTGTTGTTAATATAAATCGGTGAGGCTCAGCTGCGGTGGCTCATTCGTGAGATGAGTGTCGAGAGATGAACTTCTACAGCAAGTTGGTGGCAAGATGTTTTCTCCCTCGCCCGGTATACAGGAGGTGGTGGGGTTTGATCCCAATCCTGACGCCTGCTTCATATTTAAAGTTTGCGTCTCTCTCTCCGTGGTCGCGTGAATTTTTCTCCGGAAAATTTTACAATCAACATCACGCGTTTAGAGTAGTTGGCTGCAGTACATTACCACGTCATAAGCCATCATTTGTGGCCAGGTCGTTTCAGAAAATAGCCACATTGCTCAGTGAGCGTTGCCTGGTAAAATAAAAAAAAATGTTAGCATAGTTGTAGATATCTCATGATGTCCTGTAACTCCATCTAAGTGTAATTACCCCAATGTGACAAGTTGCTTGAATGTCCTAGTGGCATCTGAGATGGAATTTGCCTGTAGCCTCCCGTGACAGATCCTGGGATCTTGAGCCTTTTGCTAGCAGTGTGAATCTATCACCAACTCTACCTGCCTCCATCAACCACTGCTGGCGATGTCACCGTCTCTCACTCTCACCTTGTCCGAGACTGCAGATCCCCGTGCCGGCCATTCACAGCCGCACCCACCGCTTACTTCAGGTGCGTTGTTGTTTCACATTCACACGCACGGTTACTCAACGCGCATGCACACGCAGCAACACAAATGCCCATCGGTGTTCACCATCATTGTAAACAAATTTAAAAGAAATTAAACTAAACTATTTTAAAGTTACCAGGTGTAATGCCCCACTGAGCTATTGAAATATTATTTTTCAGAAGCGACCTGCCCATCACAAATGACAGCTCAACAAAGTGGCTCGTCATGTCGTAAATGCATAGCAGCAAATAATCTAAATACTGAACTCTAAACGCTGCTTGAACCCAGAGACGCTCTCTTGGGCTCTGCGGGTTGTTCACAGCAGATAACGAATGCCTTAGACTCTACACCCAAGTCGGACTTGTGGGAATACCCGACCTGCACGAAATTGAACATACGGCCTGGACTAACGGATAAATAAGCGACACTCCGTTTGAAAGCTTCCTTCTACAAGGTCACCAATGAGAGCGAAGGGGGTCCCCACGATGTCCACGGCTCATTCCTTGGTGCAGCAGCAGCGACGGCTCAGTGCTCAATGAGGCGCAGTGGCTCCAGGCCAAGCAAGCAGCGTGATCCGCCGCCGGTTTTGCAGCCAACAAATCCTCGCAGCGTCCGGGGAGAGCCGTCTAGGTGGCAGCTCAGCACTCCTCGGGTGCCAAACAGCCCACACCCGGCTACGCATCCAGTTACACTCACACACTCACTCACTTACACACTCACACTCACTCAATTACACACTCAATCATTTGCACACTCACTTACTTACACACTCACTCACACACTCACACACTCACTCACACACTCATTTACACACTCACTTACACACTCACTCACATACCTACACACTCACACACTCACTCACTTACACACACACTCACACACTCACTCACTTACACACACACTCACTCACTCTCACACTCACACACTCACTCACTCACTCTCACACACTCACTCACACAATTACACTCTCACACTCACACCCTCACTCACACACTCATCAATAACAACAACCGCCATTCGCCACTAAGTGGCGGTGACGTCACCACGACGCTTGTGCCAGGCCATGTGCACACACTCACTAACATACTCACACAATCACTCACACACTCGCACACGGGCCTACGGTCTCTCTCTCTCTTTCTCACTCACCGCTTGTATAAAGCCATCTATGTCCCGTCTGTATACTCCCGTACATGAATATGTGCATCTCTCGTCTGTGTCTCTAGTCTGCATGTCTCTATAAAAAGTCCTCTGTGTTGTGTAAATGCCGTTTCCAAAAAAATATATTAAGAGTGATATTGCCTATTTTATCGTAACAGTTTTTTTTTCTCTGCACATGTCTGGATTTAAATCGTTCTAAAAGAATAAAAATGCATAATATGAATTACGCAAAATTTCCGCGACCATAATAACATGTATTAATAACAAATATTCCAGTTGTATAACCGCCTGCTCAACCGCCTTTGTCTTCCCAGTGGCTGTCATTGCTGCAGCAGGAATTCGTATTAAGGATGAGTCGACCGAAAGAGGGGGGAAGGCCGTTCCACAATAAACAAGGCTACAGACACACACCACACCAGGGCAGCAGTGGAGAGAGCACGGCACTCTCCCTCAGGGCAGCAGCGATGAGAGTGCGGCTCTCCCCCAGGCCAAAAGTGGAAAGAGCGCGGCTCTCCCTCAGGGCAGCAGTGGAGAGAGCGCGGCTCTCCCTCAGGGCAGCAGTGGAGAGAGCGCGTCTGGCTCCCTCAGGGCAGCAATGGACAGAACACGGCTCTGCCTCAGGGCAGCAATGGACAGAACACGGCTCTGCCCCAGGGCAGCAGTGGAGAGAGCACAGCTCTGCCTCACTCTCACTCAGCCGTCTCCTAACTGTTACTCACCCGTTTCTTGCTCACGGTCACGTGACGCACTTCAACCAATCCGTGCCGCGTTAATCACAGTCACAGAATGACAGAATGACAGAGCTGAGTGTTTATATAAAAATTTATACTTGTGTTTTGTTGGCATTCAGTACGGATTGATGTGTCGGTATATTTGCGTGGGTGCTGTCGTTGCTATTAATTCCTGCTGATCAGAGTTCTGGATAATTGAGTAAGTTGATGTTAAATTTGCTTAGATTATAAACAAGTTTCAGCGTGCTTCTTTCCTTTCTCATGCATTACTGTCGTGATGAGGAACTGTCTTCTGCGGTGAGATCTGAATCCCGAGACCTGACGTCATTACACACGTCATTGTTAAAGCGAGAATCATAAATGTTAAAGCGATCATAATATCAGAGAGAGAATCATTGATAATATCACGATCGGTGAAACATACCCCAATGCTAATAATGTAATCGCACCACAAAATAACTGCACACGCAAACACATAATCACTAACACATAATCACACCCACATACCCCTCAACAACGAGAGAGCCAATAATTCTTGCACTACATAATAATAATGACACACACAAAATCATACGTGAATACCCCTACACAATGATATCACACAAAAGCATAGTCACACGTACATGCCCCTAGACAACACATAATAACATATACACATTAATCAGGTTAAGAACCACTGTCTACAGGGACCGATCTCCGCTCATAAACCACGAGACCCCTGAGGACTACGGATCGCCTCCTTCTGAAGACTCCGAGGTCAAGGCTCTGTTGGTGTGGTGATGGGGTGGATGGGTGGGTGAGTGGGTGGGTGAGTGGGTTGGTGCGTGGGTGAGTGGGTGGGTGAGTGGGTGGGTGAGTGGGTGGGTGCGTGCGTGGGTGGGTGAGTGGGTGGGTGAGTGGGTCGGTGCGTGGGTGAGTGAGTGGGTGAGTGGGTGGGTGAGTGGGTGGGTGGGTGGGTGAGTGGGTGGGTGAGTGGGTGGGTGAGTGGGTCGGTGCGTGGGTGAGTGAGTGGGTGAGTGGGTCGGTGCGTGGGTGAGTGAGTGGGTGGGTGAGTGGGTGGGTGGGTGGGTGAGTGGGTGGGTGAGTGGGTGGGTGAGTGGGTCGGTGCGTGGGTGAGTGAGTGGGTGAGTGGGTCGGTGCGTGGGTGAGTGAGTGGGTGAGTGGGTGGGTGAGTGGGTGGGTGGGTGGGTGAGTGGGTGGGTGAGTGGGTGGGTGAGTGGGTCGGTGCGTGGGTGAGTGAGTGGGTGAGTGGGTCGGTGCGTGGCTGGGTGAGTGGGTCGGTGCCTGGGTTAGTGGGTGAGTGAGTGGAGGTGGGTGAGTGAGTGACTGAGTGGATAAATCCCCCTTTACCCTCCCCCCCCCTGCCAAGCCCTGCCCGTCTACCCTGCAGGCTCTGTCTATTTTCTGCTTTCCATACGCGGGGTGCACTGGTGGCGGGACCCTACGGATGCAATTCCCAACTCTCGAAGTGTAAATTATTGTTGTAGTTATTGTAATTTGCACACGTTGAGTAGTAAGTAGTCTCCCTATAATGTACAAAAGCGTCTTTTACAGCAGGAAAAAAATAATGTATATTCTAAATAAATAGCAAGAGAAAATATTTCAGCTTCTTGTTTTGAGTTTCATTTTGACACTTGCGTGACGAAACTTCTGCTTTTTAAACACAAACAACGCTGTAACATTTAAATATTTATTTATTATCTTTGTTTGTTTCTTCTTCTAACGTCGTTCCAAAAGGACTCCCCAAAACCTTCCTCCCAGGTGGACCACTCAGCAATTGTTATTCCAGACAAGTTGCCAATAACAACACTAATACGTGGTCATCTTCTTTGGTTCTTTCGGTAAAGTCATGTAGAATGAGAATAAAACAATAAATTGATAAAATAAAATAACACAATAATATTCTCACAACGTTTCGGCCACAACACAAGCGGCCTTCATCAGGTGAAGGGGCGAGACTGTCTGGTAGGACAGCGCTGGAGTGAAAGAGCCACGTTCAGATTACGGGGATTGTTTGTATTTGCTTGCAGTTACTGGCGAGTTAGGACACCTCACAAAATGGACAATTGGTTCAAATATTGACGTTCATTCTTCACGCATTTATTTCCCAGAACCACGTTGGGTCAGGCAAGGGCGGTACTCGGTTTGAACAAAATGCAACAAAGGGGGCACAGCAGTGGCCAACAAAGATTGAGAACCACTGCTGTCAACATTGCGTGGACCATCCCATTGCGTGCCTGGCACAGGAGTGATCCAGATGTCTGGTGACCCCGCCCCCACCCCTAATTATTTGACCCCTAACACTTTTTTTCCTTTGCATGTTAATTCCTATTTAAAATAAGCCTTACTTTAAAATATACATAAAATTTTAGAGAATTAAATGGGGGAGAGGGAGGAGGATGGGGTCATAATACATCTGGACCACCCCTGTAATGTTAAACTTCGGCACCTGTAAGACGACTGGAGTGGTGTTGTGTCACGTGATGGAGGTGTGGAAGTTGCCCGTTTAAACAACAGCTTTAAACATCGCACAGAGCACCCAGCATGCCCAAGGCACAAACTGTAAGTAACAACAATGTTTATTCTACCATGTAAGGCTCCACTGAGCTATGGAGCTCTTGTTTTCAGAAACGACCTGGACACCACAAATGATAGCTCAAAGAAGTCACCGTGTGGAAATGTATAGCAACAGCCAAATATACATAGAGACCCATATAGATACATAGAAACCCATAGAGATACATAGAGACCCAGAGTGACACATAGAGACACATAGAGATATGAGACCCAGAGTGACACATAGAGACCCATAGAAATATTAGACCCAGAGTGACACATAGAGACACATAGAGATAAATAGAGACCCAGAGTGACACATAGAGACACATAGAGATATGAGACCCAGAGTGACACATAGAGACCCATAGAAATATTAGACCCAGAGTGACACATAGAGACCCATAGAGATATTAGACCCAGTGTTGTATATGTAGGTTATGAAAATTTGATGAAAATAATGAAAATTAAAGGAAATTTGAAATGTGCATAATTTATCAGAAATTATGTAAATTTTGGTGTAATCATGAGTATAAATTATGCTAATTCGAGAGATAATCGTATTAATTTATGCGAGTGGGTGTGGTTATAATAATGCAGGTCGTTATGATGATTAGGGCCCAGCCTCGGTGACGAAGGTTGGGTTATCAATTGGAACAATGCAATTAATCGTATGCAGTTATGCAGGTGTTATGAGCATGGATGAGGGAGTCAACACGGCTTCGTTGTTTAACTCCGTATTATCAATAAGTATACGATTATTCTCGATTTAACATAATTGATTATGTGTGTTAGTGTGCTTATGATAGGTCCACCAAGGTTCAGATCTCAATCGCAGAACAATTTTACGCAGAATCACAGAAAGAATCACACACAACCCTTCTGCGTTAATCAATTTTATTCTCTAGCTCAACTTTAATTTTGGATAATATGAGAACTCTCAATCTCGGAATTTCAACACAGCATTAACATGGTACACATCACGACTGCGTTGTTTCACTTCGATAACGACACCTGTGGTTAATTCCCGACGCGTAACGCAATTAATCGGTTGTTGAGAGAGAGATTTAAACATGCAAACTATTCTACCAAAACCTTAACTCTATCATATGCAACTTCGTATACTTGAATTGTTACACAACACGGCACTCGGTCATTGATTATACGTGACCCTTAATACAAATTCTTGTCACGCTGACAAACTAGTAGGATTATTGATTATTATGCAACGCTGTTCATATGAAAAGACACTCGGTCATTGATCATATACGACCCTTAATGCAAATTCATGTCACGTTGTTAACCAGTAGGACGATTGATTATTATGCAACGCTGTTCATATGAAAAGACACTCAAACCATTATTATTCCTAAAGGCACAAATATGCGTTCACAGATTCGTCATGTTCATTCATGGATACCTCAGCAAGATTATGCAATTAAAAACGAACGACTCAAATACTCCCAAGTGACCGTATCCAACTCAATGGCCGCAATGTTTTCCTTTGAGATTCTTATCTTGGACCAATCTTTCAATTAATTGTGGCCACATCCCTGACAGGGAAACCGGTTGAACACGCTATTCACCCCCGTGGGTGGCGCTCCGTTGAATGTGCCGTGACTGAATTCGTATTGATGGATCAGTTGGTAACTTATGCGATTAGAAGTACAGCCCCAAAACAAAATATTAACGAGGAAAATTTTGAACACTCTTATAAACGACGGATTGTTCACTCGGTATTGCGATGCTCTCACAGTCACGGATGGTTTACTGACTTGAGGTTTTAGGCTTTGTTAATGAACCGAGTGTGTTTGAGTGGTATGGATGATGAATGAGTAGGCCAATGTTCGGAATCGATTCCTTGCGTCAAGCAGACGTCTGGTTTGTTGTGTATTGGGGGGCAGTGTGTATCATACGTATTAGTTGATTCTCCTTTCACTAGGTGGTTCGGACTCGGCTGACGTCGGTTGACGAGTTTACCAGTTGATACGTTGTTGTAGTTGCGATAAACCTTCGGTAGATGGCGCTAGAAGCTCGTCCGCTCGCAGCGGCGCTCTTGTACGCCGTCAGTAGATCGCGGCTCACGGCTTGCTCGTAGCGGGCACGATGCTGCGATGGTCGTCGGTAGATGGCGCACACGGCTCGCTCACAGCGGCGTGGTTGTAGATTGCAGGCTCACGATTCGCTCGTGGTTGTACTGGCCGCCAACAGCGGGCAGCGTGTCGCCAATCGGCAAACACTCGCCAAGTTAGCGAGTTTGTAGAGGCTTCTTCTGCGTCGGTGGTGGCTGGTCTTCTGCTGAGATGAGTTGCTGGTCTTCTGGTGAGATAAGTCTTCTTCTGTTGAGCTGGCTCCGCGGGCTGATGTGTTGAATTCAATGCTGGAGCGCTCTATTTTTATTCCAAAATTTCTCCCCTTAGCTCCTCCTCACGAGGTGGAGCTACCTTTTATCTGGTTGTGTGTCGGTTTTAGAGGTTCGTGTGTCAGTGTGTATGTTTATGTGTGTGTCATTTATGACATGGTTCTGTTCTTGTCTTCCTCAAGCCATAAACCATCAAGGGAATCAGACGCTTTGATTCATCTCAAAGGCGTCTGTCTGTCCATCCAGAGGGAGGGGCGGGTTCCCCCCTCCATTTTGTACACGTTTTCGACGCACAAAGAAATGGTTAGTTTTTAAAGTTTAACATTTCTCATCATAGTTGGTATTGTACCATTCGCATCTATGATTCTGCCTATGATTCAGGGAATTTGATTTCATTTCCAAGTGAAGATGCGCTTTCGAGCGTATGCATATTTTTATCACGTGCTGTGGGGAGAGACAAAGGTGGTCGGGATCTTTCTATCTCTCTATAACTTGAGTTAACATCGCTCAAATATCATTTCTATTTTATATTCAACCAGTTTGATCCACCCCGTTATCTTGGCCCTTATTCAGTTTTATTAATTTTCGTCATTCTGTGTCTTATCATCATATAGATGTATTGAGATTTTCTTTAACTTAAAAGCTTGCTCGCCTGGATTTGCTGCGTGTGGTTGTGGGGTGGGGCCATTATTAAGCCCTGGTCGGGTGTGCAGATGGCCCTTGCGATAATAATCTCCTTGCTCTGGCGTGAAATTCCTTCTCGCGCTCTGCGGGAGAGACAAAGGTGGCCGGGAGTACCTCTCTTTCTGGCTGCTTTCGGTTTAATGTTTCTCAAATACCATTTGGTCTTTTGTTCACCTAAGCTCGTGATTTGTAACTCTGTCCTCCCGACACACCTCTCGGGTTACCGAGATTCGCATTGTTATGGTGGAGTTAAGGAAAAATAATTTTTATCCTGAGATTAGAAGGTCCGTTTCTTGATAGTCTGTGACATATCACTTGGTTCTGTAAGGTTCTATAATGGAATATCGTTTAAGGTGAACACGTTGATATCAATGTTAAGTGTGAATTGTGTAATGCAATTTCTTTAACTTAAAACCTACTCGCCTGGTTTTGCTGCTCGTGGTTGCGGGGGGGCCATTATTAAGCCCTGGGTCGGGTGTGCAGATGGCCCTTGCGATAAGGTGTAATTCCTGTTCCTCCGCGCTGCGAGAGAGACAAAAACGGTCGGGATCTTTTGGAATATTGTTTAATTTGTTTCGTAAGTTTGCCCGTTCGCATAATTCCTTCTCGAAACCTTTGATGTGACTCGGCATTTCTGTCCCCAAGCTTGTGATTTAATATCGAATTTAATAATTGGGTACTGATTCACTGATGTATCTGGTGGCCTGGTCTTAATTGGAGTGAGCGTGAGGACCGCTAATTTTAGCTTATTCTTGTTGTTGCCTTTTAAATATTAACCGTTGTTTCAATAGCAAATAAGAGGGAAATGTGTTTAACTCGTTGGCGTCAACGTGTCTACCTGCCTGACGGATCTGACCTCTGAGAGACCCATTTTTTAGGGCACATCAAACACTTGTTCATCTGGATATCTTCGCAGATAGCTGTTAACATCCTCGCCCAGAGTTATTTATTTATTTATGGCTTTGTTTATGATCGACATCTGGTTTTCCTGCTACGACTGGCTTACGTGTTTTATTAATTATTTTTTGCCCCCCAAAAATCTATATATATTGGTAAATATGCTTATGGATATTAATTGTGGAAAAAGCGCCGTATACAACATTATGCACCCTTCCCGAGCACCCCACACACCGTCCCCCTTCCCCTCCCACTCCCTCAACCCCTCCCACTGCCCCTCCCACTACCCCTACCCCGCCCCCTGCCCCTTTCCCTCCCCCTACCCCGCCCCCAAACCCAGGTGTCCTCCCTCTCCACACACCACACTTCATGTGCTGGTCTCTAATTGGTGAGGGCTGGGCAAGGCCTCGTGCTCGTCACGTGGTAGATGACAGTCAGCTGCTTACTCAGCAGATCCCTCCGTGCGATCCATCGCTGCTGCTCAGCCAGGCCGCTCGCTCGCTCAACGCAACGCGTCGTGTTAGAGGCATCCTGGACTTCCGCAACGGAGAGAAGGGGCGACGTCAGTGGCGCGAATTCACGTTGAGACGTCTCCACGTGGCGTCTCCTCGTGATGGGAGCCCCACGGTGTCCGCGTCTCTGCCGCTCCGGGCTGCGCTGCCACCCGGCGTGGGGAGCGGTGGCGCAGTGGTTAGCAGCGCGCTGCGCTGAGAACTCGAGCCGACCATGGTGGATTCCTGCTCACGGCCGCCAACACCGGTGATGAATGATCTGAACAACCGGTCCTGGGCATCGCCTAGATCGACTCGGCCTCAAATGCGTACCTGGCGTGGTGTGTAGTAAACATTACCACTAGGGAGACAAAGGCGGCCGGGAATGGTGCTAGCCTCCTGCCCCCTCGTGTACCACAATGTCGGCATTCACAGGTGCTGCTACTCGCTAACAGCACTTGACCCAACAGTCTGTTAAGGCTACACGGGGGATCTTTGTCGTTGTCTCCGCTATTCAGGGCTCTGCTGCTATCGAGTAATACAAGAAGATCGATGTAAGTGGTTTTTACTGCCTTAAATGTAAACAGCTGATTGATACAGAGGCCGGTTGCTATGGAGACGGGCGACTCAGTCACTATGCATGGGACGTGCGTGGTGACGTCACAATGCACAACACGTGACAATCAGTGACTACTTCAGCACAAACCGGTTGTGTGCTGGAGAGTGAACCCACTACAACGTTGACGATTTGAGTTCCGTGACATCTCGCTGTTGACTACAACAACAAGCAGCTGCATCGGTCGATTTACCAGGCAAGGCCCACTGAGCTATGCGGCTCTTTTATAGTTCTACTCACAGAAGCGACATCGCCACACGTGACGACAGCTCAATGAAGTGGCTTATCGTGTAGAAATGTATAGCAGTCAAATTCTCACAATTCTAAATGTGGAGGAAAAACCGGAAAAAAATCCACGCGACCACGGGGAAAGAGAGAGACACGGAAACTCCAAATATACAGCAGGCGTCAGGGTTGGGATCGAACCCACGACCTATTGTACACCAGGCGAGGTAGTTAACATCTCCTAGCCACCGTGGAGCTTTGATGTGGAATGATGCTCTGAGCCTCGTGGCAGTGTCTTGTGCACCAACATACTTTACATCCTAGTGTCACTCTTTAGTTGGCTGTTGGTATCCTGAAGATCATAAAATATGAAGGAGGAGGAGGGAGCAGGTGGAGGGGGAGGACGGGGAGGGGGGAAGAGGGGTGGAGGAGGAGGGTCGGAGGAGGGGGAGGGGAGGAGGAGGGGTAGGAAGAGGGGGGGCGTAGGAGGAGGGGGAGGAGGAGGGGGAGTGGATGAGGAGGGGGAGGAGGAGGGAGGAGGTGGAGGAGGGACGAGAAGGGGGTGAGACACTCTGTAAGCGTAGCGATGGCCGTGGAATGCAATCGCTAAGCACGCTTCACAAGCATCTTGATGAACACCGAGCGATGGAAACCGGCTTATGACGAAGCCTTTTGAAGGCGAGGGTCACGCTAGGGGCTGCGAGGTGGCCAGATGGCGCCACATGGAGCAGATTCGTGACACCCTCCTTGACGCTCCTCGCTTTCATCTCCGTGACGCTCCCTATGGTCGCGACACTGAGACGACGTCGTGGGCAGCAGGGGGCAGTGCGGCGACATCCGTGGCTGGCCCTGCACTGCGATTGTCTCTCAACGCCTGTCCACGTGTCCCGTCTTCACAACCCGTGCTTGGCAGAGTGGGAAAATACGGTAAAAGAACTCCCATAACCGGCACGGCATGGAGCGGCCTCTGTCCGTGTGCGTATCCACGTACGTGTGTTGAACTTCTTTCGCACCGTACATCGCCAACCATGCTAATGGGAAGAGTGTGAGTCCAGGAGTAGGTTGACAAGAAAAACAACGACAACAAGAACGATGATTTAAACTTCTAGCACGCTGCACGGTAAGTCGCTCACTCTCCTGCAGAGAGGACGACCTCAGAGGCGCCAGGAGGGAGGATCCACAGACGAGGAGCGGGATAGGCAGCAGCCAGGCGGCTAGGAGCCGGCACCACCAACGATTGCCCCGAACTCTGCCCTCCTCTACAAATGAAAGTGGCGTCGTGCAAGTTTTTATTAGGGGCTTAAACATTTCTGGGAGAACGGAGAACTCAGATTGAGGGAGGGGAGGGTGGGGAAGGTAAGAGGGAGGGAGGATTGAGGGTGGGGGTGGAGGGAGTGGAGAGAGGGAGGGAGTGGAGGGAGTAGAGTGGAGGGAAGGATGGAGAAAATGAGGTAGTGAAAGGCGTTGAGGGAGGGAGAGAGGGGAGACACTCTATCCCACACAGACGGAATAGATCTCCATTCCGAGGGGCCGGTGGCCGATCTTGTGTGGGGAATGTGATCAGAGCAAAATGTATAAATATATTTTAAATTAGTAGGTAATTAAAATATTTTATCACCACCAATGTGCACGCTCCATTGCTTATTAACGCTCTCAGTTGTCATAAAGTCCCCATCCATAAATTCGGCATTACCCAAAGATTCTTCCTCACTGCTCCCCTCCCCCCCCTCCATTTGTGTTTTTTTTTACCCAGCCCCAAGCGGTCCCAATGGAGAATTACGCAGAAACATCGCACCAGCGCCACGGTGTGTCACGTGACACCGTCTAGCTACTACCACTACCACACCGCTGTAATCAGACCAGCACTACGGTGGGTCACGTGGCACCGTCTAGCTACTACCACTACCACACCGCTCTCATGACACCAGCATCACGGTGTGTCACGTGGCACCGTCTAGCTACTACCACTACCACACCGCTGTAATCATACCAGCACTACGGTGGGTCACGTGGCACCGGCTAGCTACTACCACTACCACACCGCTGTCATCGCAATAGCACAACGGTGAGTCACGTGGCACCGTCTAGATACTACCACTACCACACCGCTGTTATCGCACCAGCACCACGTGCGTCACGTGGCACCGTCTAGATACTACCACTACCACACCAGCTGTCATCACACCAGCACCACGGTGCGTCACGTGGCACTGTCTAGCTACTACCACTACCACACCGCTGTAATCATACCAGCACTACGGTGGGTCACGTGGCACCGGCTAGCTACTACCACTACCACACCGCTGTCATCGCAATAGCACAACGGTGAGTCACGTGGCACCGTCTAGATACTACCACTACCACACCGCTGTTATCGCACCAGCACCACGTGCGTCACGTGGCACCGTCTAGATACTACCACTACCACACCAGCTGTCATCACACCAGCACCACGGTGCGTCACGTGGCACTGTCTAGCTACTACCACTACTACACCGCTTGTCATTACACTACACCATATTTATTTATAATTATATACACAAGTATATATATTTTTGATATTATTTTTCTTATATATTTAGTTATATATTTATATAAATATAAATTAATGCATACAAATATATATTTGAGAAATATATATAAATTGTTATCGGTATATTTATGTATATACATATACACATGTATTTATATTTTATATACATTTAAATGTGTTCATATTTTGTTATTTAATCATATCATTATATATTTTTACATATAAATGTTCATTTATATGTAAATATATTTCGAAATATATATTTACGTATACATTAATATTCATACGTAAATATAAGCATTAAATGAAAACATAATATACAGTGAATATGCACAGATATAAATATGTATTACGGAATTTGTGTGCGGCGTGTTGACAAAAAGCCTGGTGGTGGTTGTGGTGGTGGTTGTTGTGATGTTTGTTGTGGTGGTTGTGATGGTGGTTGTGGTGGTTGCTGTTATGGTTGTGGTGGTGGTTGTTGTGGTTATTTTGGTGGTTGTGGTGGTGGTTGTTGTGATGGCGGTAGTGGTGGTGGTTTTTGTGGTTGTGATGGTTGTTGTGGTGGTTGTGGTGGTGGTAGTGGTGGTGGTTGTTGTGGTGGTGGTTGTGGTGGTTGTAGTGGTGGTGGTTGTAGTGGTGGTGATGATTGTTGTGGCGGTGATTGTTGTTGTGGTGGTTGTTGTGGTGGATGGGACGGTGGTTGTGGTGGCGATTTTGGTGGTGGTGTCTGTGTTGATTGTGATCCACCAACCTCCCTGCCCCCTCTACAGTGCAGGGTGACAGCGAGGCTGCAGGTTGCCCCTCAGTGCCTCTGTTTTGTTTTTGTTGTCGCCAACGCGGGACTACCCCAGTGGCGGGAATCCAGAATGTCATAATCTGTGTTTGTAGTGCAGGAGGAATCCGATGAGCTGTGAAGCTCTTTGTGTTCACAGATGGTGCAGTGGTGAGGGGCGGGCGTGGTGGAAGCGCGTGGGGGGGAGGGGTGACGTGATGACGTCACCGCGTTGGGGGAGCGTGTGTGGTGACGTCACCACGTCCATGACCCAGCAGCAGACAACTTGAACAGCTCAGACATTTTGATTTAAAGCTTTCGTGACTGCAGTAATTCATATTCTTAGTTCTTTCGGTAAAGTCACGTTGAAGGGAAACAACAAAATAATAAAATATATATAAAACAATAAAAATTCTCACGACGTTTCGACTATAACACAAACGGTCGTCTTCAGGTGTGTTGGTTTGCATAATTTTTTTTTTTAAACGGTGCATTTATTTACTTATAAAAAAACGTTAGCGCCATGCGCAGCGATTTGACAGTTTATTTAGGACTAGTCCATCTATATTCTGAAAAGAGGAGGGGGGAGACGATTTTTTTTTATAATGTATGCTGTCTGAAAGCCACTGTAAGCGTGAACAATCAATTAAGACCTGAAATGGTTTATCAAATCTTTCCAATGATTGCTAAGATAGAATCCATCTTCTCGGTTGAAATTGTCTCTGTGCTTGTATATGTGGATAGCCTCATGAACGAATCTCTCATGGTAGCCAGATGGCTTACAAATAACCTCTGTCTTGGAAAAGTCAATGGCATGTGAGCCTACTGAATTATAACAATAATCTGCCACGGCCGAGGTGTTGGTCCTACCGTGTTTAAGGTCTGCTTTGTGTTCATGAATGCGGTCCGAGACATGGCGTTTGGTTTCTCCAATGTAACTACTACCACAGAGGCAACTTAGTTTGTAGACACCAGGGTATTGTATGTCCGGAATCACATCTTTTACAGACGGAACCAGATCACGGATTTTACGTAATGTGTTGAAACGGACCTGGATCTTGTGTTTATTCAAGATTTTGGATATCTTTTTTGTGATCCCCGCAATGTAGGGTAAAGTGATGGTTTTGAAAGGCTCCTCAAGAGGGTTCTTCTTCATGGTTTGAGTGATAGCTTTGCGGATTGTATAGTCGGAGTAACCATTAGCCCTAAGAGCTTGGTGTACGTGCTTGAGTTGACTGCCTATGTGTTCCTGGTCGGATATTTAAAAATAAATTTATGCAAACCAACACACCTGAAGACGACCGTTTGTGTTATGGTCGAAACGTCGTGAGAATTTTTATTGTTTTATATATATTTTATTATTTTGTTGTTTCCCTTCAACGTGACTTTACCGAAAGAACTAAGAATATGAATTACTGCAGTCACGAAAGCTTTAAATCAAAATTTAACCGCCTCTACGGGGAGGGTTTTCACATAACTTTAAGATCCTTCAACAAACTCCGGGATAAGAAAGCTCAGCTGATCGAGTCTCTCACCTTCCTGAAGAGATGCCGCGACTCTGGGGTAATACCAATCGCATTTACACTGACCTCTGCTGCTGTAACTTCTTCTAATGTGAAACGAATTCTTTTCAAAACTAGCTTAGCTCTTATCTCAGAAAAAATCTGACTTATACGCACAGAACTAGATCAGTTAGACAAGACACTCTACAAATCACACTTATCATTGACGGCAACAATGTCCACATCGGATTGGGAACATGTAGACAATATGACTGCCTCTTCAGCTGCTACTATGTCGACCAAATGTAAGGAAAACCTGATTTCCAAATTTAACCTCCTCTTCAACAAAAGACCGGACCCACACACATTAAAATTAAACGTTAACAAAGTCGTAATTAATCGCAGTAACAGTCCTATTTCCGATGGTCTGAAATCCGTTTTAGCTAAAGGTCTAAACTTTGCAGTCACACCTAAACACATACCAGTTAATGATATAATTGCCCAAGTAGACGTTGCTCTTAGGGGCCTGGGTCACATCGCTGCAGACGTAGCAAGATCTGAAATCGCTGCAACCCTCAAAAACGCTAAGATGCCAGCTAGCAACCTCAGCAAAGATGAGCGTTTTGAATTATATAAATTAAAAAAGAGGAATGATATTGTAGTCCTCTCAGCTGACAAAGGCAATGCTACTGTCATCATGGTTAAAATAGAATACAAGAAACAAAATTAATTAATTACTCGACGATGGCAGTTATACAAAAATTAAAAGAGATCCCACCAACAGCCTCGTCACACAAACCAACAAAATAATTTCTGATTCAACCGCATTAATTGATCAATCTAAACAGTTTTCGTTGAAACCTTCTGCTGCCAGGCCACCAAAATTATACGGCTTACCAAAAATACATAAAGTAGATACACCCCTTCGTCCCATCGTCTCTACTATCAACTCCCCCACCTACAAACTAGCTCGTTTTTTGTCTGAAATCCTGCGTCCTTTCACTGGAAAAACCACCTCTGCGGTACAAAATTCTACTCACCTGGTATCGACAATCAAGGGTATTTCCCTGTCCCCAGACGACCTGCTTGTCAGTTTTGATGTAGTTTCCTTATTCACCAAGGTTCCTGTACCTGACACCATTGCAATCATTGAAGACTTGGTTCATCAAGGACTAAACACTGAGGTACCCCCCCTGGTGAGACACTGTTTAACCAATACATACTTCACTTGGAATGGAACTTTCTACAAACAAACTGAGGGCACCCCAATGGGCTCCCCCCTTTCTCCGGTTATAGCTAACATTTTCATGGAGAAATTTGAGACTGACGCCATCCAGACTGCCACTCTGCACCCAACCTTATGGAAGAGGTACGTGGATGACACTTTTGTCATCTGGCCACATGGCCGGCCTGCTCTAGACCAATTCTTCGACCACATCAATTCCATACACCCAGCCATCAGATTTACCATGGAAGTCGAAATAGATGGCAAGATACCTTTTTTGGATGTCCTAATTAAAAAGAGACCTGATGGTTCAATGAGCCACTCTGTCTACAGGAAAGCTACCCATACGGATGCTTATCTGAAACCGGATTCCCACCACCATCCATCACAGAAGAATTATCTCATCAAAACTCTGTATCATAGAGCCCAATGCATATCCGACCAGGAACACATAGGCAGTCAACTCAAGCACGTACACCAAGCTCTTAGGGCTAATGGTTACTCCGACTATACAATCCGCAAAGCTATCACTCAAACCATGAAGAAGAACCCTCTTGAGGAGCCTTTCAAAACCATCACTTTACCCTACATTGCGGGGATCACAAAAAAGATATCCAAAATCTTGAATAAACACAAGATCCAGGTCCGTTTCAACACATTACATAAAATCCGTGATCTGGTTCCGTTTGTAAAAGATGTGATTCCGGACATACAATACCCTGGTGTCTACAAACTAAGTTGCCTCTGTGGTAGTAGTTACATTGGAGAAACCAAACGCCATGTCTCGGACCGCATTCGTGAACACAAAGCAGACCTTAAACACGGTAGGATCAACACCTCGGCCGTGGCAGATCATTGTTATAATTCAGTAGGCTCACATGCCATTGACTTTTCCAAGACATAGGTTCTTTGTAAGCCATCTGGCTACCATGAGAGATTCGTTCAGGAGGCTATCCACATATACAAGCACAGAGACAATTTCAACCGAGAAGATGGATTATATCTTAACAATCATTGGAAAGATTTGATAAACCATTTCAGGTCTTAATTGATAGTTCACGCTTACAGTGGCTTTCAGACAGCATACATTATAAAAAATTTCGTCTCCCCCCTCCTCTTTTCAGAATATAGATGGACTAGTCCTAAATAAACTGCCAAATCGCTGAGCTCAGACACTGTTGGCGCCTTTTGTGTTTGTCGCCATCTCTTTATTTGTTTATTTATTTGTAGATTTAATTTGCTTGGAATTGGATTTTTAAAAGATTTAGTCCTCGTGTTTAATTAATGAACAGCGTTGCAGTATGCAGTGAGCACGAATGACGCTGTACATATTACATTGTTGTTGTTTGTTCGGTATTTTTTTATTGTAGAATCGACAATACAAGCGTCACAATGCTACTGTCATACGCGGACATTTATACTTTTAAAAATCAATATTATTATTGTTGTTGCATCTCTCCCACAATCTATGACACCACCGGTGTATAAACACATCCCAGTTCACCATTGCTAATCACTGCACCATACACTACAGTCACACCCCTCTGGCAGGGTGAATACATCGACGTTGGCTTCACACCCACACACAGAGCGGTAATTATTTTATCACCCCCCTATGAAGGTTGTGAGGATTGTTTACGCTAAGCCCTCCCGTTGTGATGGAGAGCCGCGCAGCCCCTAGACACCGACAGCCACCAGCCAGTCACGGGCGTGTCACTGCGCGTGACGGTGACGAGGGTGGCGAGTGCCACTCATATCCATAATCCTCACTGAGGCACCATCATCACACCCCACTGCCAGCCCAGGATGTAGGGGCTGAGCGAACGTTTGGTGAAACAAATACAACGGCGCCATGGAGTCAGCGCTGTAAAACGACAGCAGCCCCGCGTCCCAGTCCAGGTGAACCCCGATTATCCGCAGAGGCTCCGACACCGACAGTGAGGTCGCTACACCGCCATGCAGGACTGAGAAGCTGTTGTCAAGTTTCTGTAGACACCTTGACACGTCACTCCCTCCCAGGCCGCACTCATCACCACTGCCTCTCCGTGGGATTGTCCCGTACGCGACTCCAACCCGACACTGCCCGGCGTTCCCCACGTCCACCTCCCAGTAATGCTGACCCGACGAGAAGCTCTCAGAGCACAGGGCTTGGTTCCAGACATCAAAGCGGTTTGGGTGATGGGGACGACCCTGGGGGACACCGCTCCACATCACCGCCCTGAGGTCCGAGGAAATCTGGAGGTGGTCATAGGCTGAGTTTGTGTCCAGAGTCGGTGAGCGTCCATCTGTGGTGAGGACAGCGACGACGATCGCACAACGGTCACGGCAACATTAGCGGCACGAGCAGTGCACGTGGCGTGTACACACACACACGTGGCATGTACACACACACACGCAGGTGTTCTGTTGTCTGTTGTGTTGCTGTGGTCATACCGCAGTACGTGGTACGTTGATACGTAATACAGTGATCATCACGCGTATGACAAATGCATAGAGTACTAGTATTCGTTAGTATTAGAGTACACATACTAATATTCATTAGTATTAGTGTACATATACTAATATTCGTTAGTGTTTGTGTACACATTAATATTCGTTAGTATTAGTTTAAACATACTAATATTCGCTAGTATCTGTGTACACATACTGATAATCACTCGTAAATAATAATTAGTGAATAATAATCATTTCAAAAGAATAAATTATAAATAATAACAATAGTATAACACTAATATGACCATGGGTGTGTGTGCAGTGGTAGTGAACAGGGATGCCAGCAACACGATGTTAACGCTACTCTCACAGCGTCTCTCTACAAACAAGATGCCTGTACAATAGCCACCGCAGCCTCGCACACTCACATCCACACACAGACATTTTGTCACTCCGCTGCTGGATGAGCGCCTCCCTGCACCGTGTGCGTCCTGCGGGGGGATTATTTTACCATGCTTCACCGCTCTCATCAGTGCGCCTTAGAGTTGGTGGGGATCGTGAACGTAGAAGCGTAGTGGTACAGTACAACAATAGTTAACGCTGCGATGCCCTCTGCTGTCCACCCCATCACAACAGTTAAAAGTTTAAATTTAATTAAATAAATGTTGTTGCCCAAAGATCTTCCAAGTCCTCTGTTTTTTCCCTCGACCAGCATCGAGTCTTTGTCTGCTTCTTTAAATGTCCACACAGTGACGATATCAGCCACTTAGTTGAGCTGTCATTTGTGATTGCCAGGTCCCTTCTGAAAAAGAGCTACACAGCTCAGTGGGGCCATATCTGTTCAAATAAAATGAGTTCAGTCTATGGGTCTCTATGTATCTCTATTAGTCCCTTTGTATCTTTATTGTTCTCTATGTGTGACTATGGATCTAGTATCTATATGGGTCTCTCTGTATCTCTGTGTCCCTATGCATCTCTATGGGTCTCCAGCTATCTCTATGAGTCTCTATGTATGTGGATGTGTTCATATGTATATTTATGTGTGTCTGGATATCTCTATGAGTCCCTATGTATCTCGATATGTTCCTTGGTATCTTTATTGTTCTCTATGTGTGACATTGGGTCTGATATCTATATGGCTCTAGTATCTATATGGGTCTCTGTATATTTGGCTGCTGATATAAATGTCCACGTGATGACGTTGATGATGTCAGCCATTTGGTGGAGCTATCATTTGTGACAGCCAGCTCTCTTCTGAACAAGAGCTACATAGCTCAGTGGGGCCCCTGCACCTGGTTACGTAAAAATACGTTAAATAGGTTAGAGAGCCCCACAGCCTATAGTACCTGCTATGCACGGTGGTCACCCATCCCAGCACTTGCCAAGTTCAACGCTGCTTAGCCAGGAATCGACACCACGTTGTGCAGCACGTCAGCCGCTGCCCCACCGCTCCCCCAATGTGTACACTAACTCCTAAACATATAAACTAGTTGGTAGGCGAGTGAGTGAGTGCGAATTTAGGTAAATAGATGAGTGGGTGAGTGAGTGGGGGTGTGCGTAGGTGAGTGAGTGAGGTAGTAAAAGTGAGTGGGTGTGGGGAGTGGTAATGTAGCGGTAGGCCCACTGCGCTATGTAGCTCTTTTTCAGAAGCGACCTGACCACACGTGCTGTTTTCTCATCGAAGTGGATTTTCACGTGGAAATGCATAGCAGCCAAATACCCTAAATGCACAATTCTAAATGTGGAGGGGAAAAAACTGGAGGTCCCGGAGAAAAATCCACATATACAGGCATCGCGATTGGGATCGAAGCCACGACTTTCTGTATACCAGGCAAGGTACAGTAGTTAACATATACTTAGCCACTATGGTGTATACAACAGTGCTTGTACTGGAGCGTGTATATTACCATCTGTGTGTTTGAGTACACTCGGTCTAGTCACGTGTACTCTTGATGTCATAGCTCTACAGTGCTTAACTCCTCACAGCTATGCTGCAGTGTGGCTCTCTGAGCTTTGGGCATCATTTCCATTTAAAATCGCGGTTTCTGGACGCAAAACGTCAAGCGTGCAGCAACAAGCAGCACAATACAATTTGTTGACTTGGGCGAGGTTCGTGTAGGAGCTTGGGAGCAGAGACGAGGAAGGGGGTCTACCAAGTGGAGTGGAGCGAGGGAAGATGCAGAAAGAAGAGTGAGGTGGCCTGCAGTGTGGTGAGTGGGTAGATGAGTGAGTGGGTAGGTGAATGAGTGAGGTAATAAGTGTGAGAGAGTGAGGTGGGGCAGTAAGATTGTGAGTGGGTGAGTCAGTGGGTGAGTGAGTATGTGAAGTAGCGAGAGTGCGTGAGTGTTTAGTCTGGGAAGTATTTTGACCGCGATTGCATCGTTTGTTGTGATTGCACTCTGAGAATCCAAAAGCTGCCTTAGTCCGGCTCTCTGAACCTCTTGTGAGTGAGAGTGATCTCGTGCTGGAGCAGTGGGTGCAGCAGCAGTTGTTGTCGTTCACTCGTGTTGCTGTGAACCGAACGACCTCAGTTTGATTACCGGCTGTGGCTAACAACGGGGCCGAGCGACATTAGAACTGGTCCTTGTCCTACCATTTCGCAAAAACACAGACACAAAGTGGCCACCGTGGTGAAGTATGGTTAAGCAACCTCCATATTCGACACACTATTGGAGGCCTTCATCCAGCGGTAGTTTGACAAAGGGCTGCAAATGAAGATCTTAGACTGAAACTCTGAGACCCAGTAAATAATTTACATTCCGTTGTTCTTTTCAAGTCCGAGTTGTGAAGGCTGCCATCGCGATGATGAAACAGTTGAAGTCTCCATCCTGCACTTCGTTTTATGTTAACGTTCAATCCCAATTTGCCCGCAGTGAGCGCCCTAAGTACAAAAAGTTACTTATCATTTGGCTTACGTTCATCTTAATTCTAACCTAGCAGCCACTTTCGTCAACCAACCGTGAACCCCCTGCAACCACGCGTGATGGTCAGCATCTAAATGAGCGTGCCAGGACTGGAACGTGCTTCGTCCATAGCTTACAAAGTCGCCCTTTTTCTCTCAAGAAACGCACTATCACGTTGCTATTGTTGTTTGCAGCTCTTGATGAGTGAGACCCTTCGTGTTGTTGACAATCTTTCACCCAGCACATCGGTACCTGTTCCATGACCTGAATGTACGCAGGTCTTCCTTGCGAAGGGGTCACACTGCATTAATGGACTCAAGCCTGGTTAAAATAAAGAACGCCCTCCAAATAGGTAGGATTTGTCGGCAATCTGGAGTTTGTAATGGAGTCTAAGGAAGATCGTCGTGGCAGAGGGATGTACCGAGAAAAGGCAGAAGTTTGGTTTGGACGCCGCCCACTGAGATGGCTTTTGCAAGGTTCAGACCATGGGAGACTGGGGCTGGGTCATCCTGAGTCTCCTGGGAGACGGAGCTCCTCCTGCACTCACAGCACAGGACACACACAGAGTCTAATGAGGGTCCATGTCTCTCTACACACACAGCATGAGACACAAAAAGGTCTAATGAGGGTTCATGTCTCTCTACATATGGACAACACAGGCAGCCCTCGACTTGCGAACGCCCGTACTTACATACCAGCTTCGATTAAATTTAAAAAAATAACTTTGACTTAGAGAGCAAACTCGCAGTTACAAACTGATCCGCAGAACTATTTTGTTCAGAGGAGCGATCCTCCGCCAGATGCAATGAGCCGGCCTCGTGGTGGGAGTGTTTGCGTCTGTACGAACATTGCATTTGTGTGAAAATTGTGTGTGAAAGTGTGGGGGGTACAGCTGGTGCATCTACAAGTCATCTCAATCAGCCAACCCATGGCACCTGGATCTGTCTCGAGACCTATCAGCGAGCCTTCAATATTTCACGTGGTCTCAAAGTGTACTTCGCCTGGCACAGGCGCCGTGGTGATATCACCGTCACTTAGTGGTGAATGGCGGGTATTAGTATTGGTGTGTGGAGCGGTAGTGTAGCGGTGAGTGTGCTACAAACGCAGCGACCCGAGTTCGATTCTTGCTATCAGCAAACACCAATACTTGGTGTGGGGACTAAACATTGCCACCGGGGAGACAAGCGGTGGGCAGTGACGCTGGCTACCCACCCCCTCGTGTGCCACAGTGGCGGCCATCTTGGGCGCTGCTCGCTGAGAGTACTTTCCCAATACATCCTGTGAAAGCTATACATGGATTGTTGTCGTTGGGGTGTGGGTGTCTTTGTGTGTGTGCATGCGCGCATGCCCGGTGTGTGTGTACAATTGTGGTGACTCATTGGCCCCCTTCCGAAAAACAAGCTAACATCAAAGTAAGTGAACCTAGTACTTTTCCACACTTATGTTACTTTATTTTATATTTTATTATAATATACAGTATTTTTTATTATCGTGTTAGATGAAAATGTACAACATTGCTTTATTATGAGTTTGAAAATGTTTCTGTTTTTGTTGAATATTACACTGACCGTGTCGGCATTTAAATACGGTGCATTATTGTTTTCCGTCTTACGATCCGTTCGACTTACAAAGGCTTACACATATGGGATACTAGCTTTACTACCCGGCTTCACCCGGGACTTGGATTCACCACGCCCGTCCGCCTTTGTCTCCCCAGTGGCGATGTTCACACACCACACCAGTTACTCGTTTGAGGTTGAGTCGACCTAGGGGAGGCCCAGGACCGGTGGGCGTGAGAGGAAATCGAACTCGGATCGCCGGGTTCGTAGCGCAGCGCCCTAACCACTACACTGCAAGGCGTTACGCTTCCACATGCGCGGGTCACATGACAGATTTGACGTCACAGCTCACTTACCGTGCAAAAAAGCACATGAGCTCTCCCCCCCCCCAAAAAAAAAGTGTATTTTTATAATTTTTCCATGGTGTACAGTCGGAAAAGTACCCACATGGCAAATTTCAAGTTTGTTGCATGTCGGGAAGTACGCTAAACATTTTGAACAGACACACATAATCACAAATTTGCCTTTTATAGATGTAGCAGAGTAGATAATGCGATTAGGAATTGGCCATGTACAGTACATACAGACAGACAAGGAGAACGGGTCACACGAGGTCGAACAGGTGGTCGAGTCGCAAGTGCCGTAAACAAACCCAAGTAATTAAGGGAGTCGTGGCACGAGGGCTGTGATTGGTCGAGAGGCTGTTAGCGTTAAGTGGTGGCGTCAGAATGTCTGATGAGGGGGACAAGTGCGGGCTGGCGGGAAACGGCCAGCGAGCCACGTGGCAATTAATTAAGGCTAATGCGAGAGGGGATAAAACGCGAGGTGGTTTGAACGGAGGAGAGTTGCTGTTGGAGAGTTGCTTTTGGAGAGTTGCTGCTGGGAAGTTGTTGCTGGGCAGTTGTTGGCGAGAGGTGAAGAGATACGGAGAAGACAGCTGGAAATTTACATTATGAGACCTCCTTTGCCAGAAACAAGATATAGGAATAGGTTTTACCCTTTTAACTCAAGGCAACTCTGATAATAATAATGTTAATGCTCACCCCGAGCCCTCAATGCTCTGATAGTGCGCTGTTTTTGAGTTGTACGCCTTTTGGCGTCTTCTGGTCCAACACCAATGGAGACTAGGCTCTAAGAAAAGCTGTCTCGGGTGTGGACCAATAAAATTCAAGGACAGTGCATATTACTATCAGAATTGTCTTTTTTGTTTGCATTTTGACTGCTTGTGTTGTGGTTATTGCAAACATGATGCCTTGAATAAAGGTGCCAGTTTTTGTGCCAGTTAAAAGGGTAAAACCTATTCTTATATCTTGTTTCTGGCAAAGGAGGTCTCATAATGTTAATGCTCACCCCGAGCCCTCAATGCTCTGAGAGTGCGCTGTTTTTGAGTTGTACGCCTTTTGGCGTCTTCTGGTCCAACACCAATGGAGACTAGGCTCTAAGATAAGCTGTCTCGGGTGTGAATCAATCAAATTCAAGGACAGTGCATATTATTATCAGAGTTGTCTTTTTTGTTTGCATTTTGACTGCTTGTGTTGTGGTTATTGCAAACATGATGCCTTGAATAAAGGTGTCAGTTTTTGTGCCAGTTAAAAGGGTAAAACCTATTTCTATATCTTGTTTCTGGCAAAGGAGGTCTCATAATGTTAATGCTCACCCGAGCCCTCAATGCTCTGATAGTGCGCTGTTTTTGAGTTGTACGCCTTTTGGCGTCTTCTGGTCCAACACCAATGGAGACTAGGCTCTAAGAAAAGCTGTCTCGGGTGTGGACCAATCAAATTCAAGGACAGTGCATATTATTATTAGAGTTGTCTTTTTTGTTTGCATTTGACTGCTTGTGTTGTGGTTATTGCAAACATGATGCCTTGAATAAAGGTGTCAGTTTTTGTGCCAGTCAAAAGGGTAAAACCTATTCCTATATCTTGTTTCTGGCAAAGGAGGTCTCATAATGTTAATGCTCACCACGAGCCCTCAATGCTCTGATAGTGCGCTGTTTTTGAGTTGTACGCCTTTTGGCGTCTTCTGGTCCAACACCAATGGAGACTAGGCTCTAAGAAAAGCTGTCTCGGGTGTGGACCAATCAAATTCAAGGACAGTGCATATTATTATCACAGTTGTCTTTTTTGTTTGCATTTTGACTGCTTGTGTTGTGGTTATTGCAAACATGATGCCTTGAATAAAGGTGTCAGTTTTTGTGCCAGTTAAAAGGGTTAAGCCTATTCCTATATCTTGTTTCTGGCAAAGGAGGTCTCATAATGTTAATGCTCACCCCGAGCCCTCAATGCTCTGATAGTGCGCTGTTTTTGAGTTGTCCACCTTTTGGCGTCTTCTGGTCCAACACCAATGGAGACTAGGCTCTAAGATAAGCTGTCTCGGGTGTGAACCAATCAAATTCAAGGACAGTGCATATTATTATCAGAGTTGTCTTTTTTGTTTGCATTTTGACTGCTTGTGTTGTGGTTATTGCAAACATGATGCCTTGAATAAAGGTGTCAGTTTTTGTGCCAGTTAAAAGGGTAAAACCTATTTCTATATCTTGTTTCTGGCAAAGGAGGTCTCATAATGTTAATGCTCACCCGAGCCCTCAATGCTCTGATAGTGCGCTGTTTTTGAGTTGTACGCCTTTTGGCGTCTTCTGGTCCAACACCAATGGAGACTAGGCTCTAAGAAAAGCTGTCTCGGGTGTGGACCAATCAAATTCAAGGACAGTGCATATTATTATTAGAGTTGTCTTTTTTGTTTGCATTTGACTGCTTGTGTTGTGGTTATTGCAAACATGATGCCTTGAATAAAGGTGTCAGTTTTTGTGCCAGTCAAAAGGGTAAAACCTATTCCTATATCTTGTTTCTGGCAAAGGAGGTCTCATAATGTTAATGCTCACCACGAGCCCTCAATGCTCTGATAGTGCGCTGTTTTTGAGTTGTACGCCTTTTGGCGTCTTCTGGTCCAACACCAATGGAGACTAGGCTCTAAGAAAAGCTGTCTCGGGTGTGGACCAATCAAATTCAAGGACAGTGCATATTATTATCACAGTTGTCTTTTTTGTTTGCATTTTGACTGCTTGTGTTGTGGTTATTGCAAACATGATGCCTTGAATAAAGGTGTCAGTTTTTGTGCCAGTTAAAAGGGTTAAGCCTATTCCTATATCTTGTTTCTGGCAAAGGAGGTCTCATAATGTTAATGCTCACCCCGAGCCCTCAATGCTCTGATAGTGCGCTGTTTTTGAGTTGTCCACCTTTTGGCGTCTTCTGGTCCAACACCAATGGAGACTAGGCTCTAAGAAAAGCTGTCTCGGGTATGGACCAATCAAATTCAAGGGCAGTGCATATTATTATCAGAGTTGTCTTTTTTTGCATTTTGACTGCTTGTGTTGTGGTTATTGCAAACATAATGCCTTGAATAAAGGTGTCAGTTTTTTGTGCCAGTTAAAAGGGTACAACCTATTCCTACAGCTGGAAATGTTAGGGAAGAATAGATAGAGAGCCGGACCCCAAAGACAGTAAATAGCGATAGGGAGAGTCAGCGTTAGCGGAGATAGATAGAGTCACTGTGTGTGAATAGATGGAAGTCACTGCGTGTGAAGAGATAGCGGGGATACTGTGTGTGAGGAGATAGACGACGAACCACTGTGTGTGGAAGAGATAGAAGACGAACCACTGTGTGTGGAAGAGATGAAAGACGAACAACTGTGTGTGGAAGAGATAGAAGACAAACCACTGTGTGTGGAAGGGTAGACACTGTGTGTGAAGAGATAGGCGAAGAAACACTGTGTGTGGAAGGGGATGCACGGACGATGCTGAAGTAAATCGGAGTGTCCGAGTTGGCGGAGCACGGAGAGAATTACTGTGTGTACGGAACGATGGAATAAAAGTGACGGCGGAAAAAGAGACGGTTGTCATCCGAGTGAATTCATGGCACTACATTTGGTGTCAGAAAAAGTACGGAACACGCCACAATGTCAAGGAAAGCGGCAAAGAAAATAAATTTGCCAGTGGACTCGGGCGGCGACAGCGACAACGACGATTTGCAGCCTGGCCAGATGGCCGGCAGTACTCCGGATGGTGACAGCGGTTCGGGTGGTGCTGAAGGCCGGGGATCGCCGGAGGATTGGCGAGTCCTCATGACCCAGTGGGAGGCAAGAATGGAGAAGTTGTCGGAGGAATTCCAGAACTTCTTGACGGAGAACTGCATTCAACTACCCGTACCGTTCCACCACTGGAGGTTGCCACTCAGCCGGAGCGGTTGGAAGAAGATGACGATGAAGACGACCAGTCGGAGGGACCACCACGACGGCTACACATACAACGATTTGAGGCCAAGGTGGGAGATTGGACAGCATTCATACGAAGATTCCGTGCGGCTTACGAGTCCCTGAAGTGGACGGAGAGTGCCGCGTTACGAGCACTGCCGACGGCATTGGATGATGACTCCTTGGCAACTTTTAACGGACTCCCTGCCACTGTCAGAAAAACATTGGACGGTGCTATTGCGGCAATGAGGAAGGTCTACGAGCCGCGGTCGGTCACCAAACGTCGATTTCAACAGAGGAAACGGGAGGCCATGGAGTCCTCCCTGGCATTTCGCAGCGCCTTGCTGGCCCTCGCCCAGGTTGCGTACCCGGCGATGGACGAGGAGGGCTGGGACTCCCTGCTGCAAGAGAAGATGTTACAGCTGGCAAAGGAACTGATAGTCGTCTTGTCGCTCCCGGACAATGATGATGACGACGACGTGTCATCGTTGCTGAATGCCAGGAACATACAAGTCAACCTTGATATACGAGACGAACCAGCGGCGGCGGTAGTGCAGCCGTCGCTGACGAACCCTGCCGGGGCTGCGAGCATGGTGGCGGTGGTGGTGGACGAGGCGCCGCCGATGGCAGCGGCGGCCGGAGTGTCAACTGGAGACCGACGGCGTCGTCCCGGTGCATATGGAGACGGCGTGCATCGGACATGCTACGAGTGCGGGCGGAGGGGTCATCTTTCCCGCGACTGCTGGAGACGAAGAGGTGGTCCTCCGTGGACGCCGAACAACTACGGCGGGCGGTTCCCCCAAGACCAAGGATCCCGGGTGAGTCGAGATGCATTCAATACACGGCCGCCCTATCCACATCACTCATCCGCGTCATCTCAACCGTATTCATCGGGTTCGAATAGTACGCATAGCAGGGATATGTGGGGCGCGTTGGTACATCGTGTGTCGGGGGCCGCGCCGGGATCGTCGGATGTGATGGCATGTATTCAAGGTGTTATGGTACGGGGTATTGTGGATACCGGGGCGTCGGCAACTCTCATTTCGTTGCAAACTTTTCGGTTGCTGCCGACGTCGCCTGGATCATTAGCGCCAGTGGAAGGACCACGTGTAGCGGCAAACGGGGGTAGTTTGGGCATTATGGGCTGCGTGGTTGCGACAATTCTAATTGGGGAGGTTATTGTGACAGAAAGTGTTTTGGTTTCAATGGCCTTGGCGGTACCGTGTTTGTTGGGCACGGATTTTTTGCAAAAGATGCCAATTAAGATTTCAGTGGAAAAAGGTTGTTTGGAATTACTGTCGGGGAAATGTATAAAATTTTTGGGGACGCCTTCGAAATTTGCGGTGGCGAACGCTGTGGTGCAGGCCGTGGTGAGCTGCACCGTGCGCGTCCCGCCTGCATCGCAAATATTGGTACCGCTACGGTTAAAGAAGGAATTGTCTTGGGATGAGCTACAGGAGGGAGTGCTGTTGACACCCTCAAATGCTGTGTCGAGAATGCCCACCGTGGTAGGAGCTTTGACTATAATACCAACTTATTGTGATCCCTTCATTCAAATTGTAAACGCGGGGCACAAAGAGGTTGTTATTCAAGGGGGCACTATGTTGGCGCACGCAACGGGTGCGCCGGGTTCAGAAACAAAAACATGTTTTGCTACGGGGCAGGATGAAATTTTGTCAAGGGAGGAGGACGATCCGGAATGGTTAAGGGATCTTTACGAACCAAACCCAGAGTTATCGCCTGTGCAACGGTCGAGGTTGCATGCATTTCTAGTGGAATTTAAGGATGTGTTCAGTTCAGGCAAATACGACGTGGGTCGAACGACGTTGTTGCAGCATCGTATTGACACGGAGAACGCACCCCCGATCAGGTTAAATTCGCATCGTGTAAGTCCTCTTGAGAAAGAATGTATTCGGCAATCTGTTGACGAAATGCTAGAGCAAGATATTATCGCCCCATCGTCCAGCCCGTGGGGAGCTCCTATTGTCCTCGTTAAAAAACGTGACGGAACCATGAAATTTTGTGTTGACTATCGGAATTTAAATAAAGTTTCGGTGGCGGAAGCATACCCGCTTCCACGAATTGATGATTCGCTGGACGCCCTGTCCGGCACCAGAATCTTTTCGACCCTCGATTTGTTGTCGGGCTTTTGGCAATTGCCCCTGGATAAAGAGTCAAGACCTAAAACGGCATTTTGGACACCACAAGGATTGCATCAATTTAATGTGCTCCCGATGGGACTCCACTCAGCGCCGGTGACCTTCCAGCGATTAATGGAACTCGTGTTGTCGGGCCTGCAGTGGGAGTCATGTTTGATATATTTAGATGATGTGATTGTTTTCAGTAGGAATTTCGTTTCGATGAACATTTGCAACGGCTGCGCGCCGTTTTTGGCAGAGTGCGGCGCACTGGATTGAAATTTAAACCACAGAAGTGCCAATTGTTGAGAACATCAGTGAAGTATTTGGGGCACGTCGTTAGTGCGTCAGGAGTGGCCACTGATCCGGAAAAGACGAGTTGTGTGCGTGCATGGCCAGTGCCGAAAACAGCAGGGGAAGTGTGTAGCTTTGTGGGCTTTGAGTCGTATTATCGGCGGTTCGTTAAGGATTTTGCCACGATTGCTCGACCATTGCATACGCTGACCGGGAAAGGTGTAAAGTTTCAATGGGGGATTGCTGAACAGAAATCGTTTGAAGCGTTGCGGGCCGCACTGGCGGACGCACCGCCGTTGGGATACCCGGATTTTACGAAGCAGTTTATACTTGACACGGATGCCTGTGATACGGGCATAGGCGCGGTTTTGTCACAAATGGTTGATGGTGTCGAGAGAGTGGTGGCATATGGCAGCCGGGTGTTATCGCCGGTGGAGCAAAAATACTGTGTGACGCGTAGGGAATTATTGGCGATTTTCCATTTTGTGCACCAGTACCGACCGTATTTATACGGCAGGGAATTTTTGATCCGCACTGATCACGCGGCGCTACAATACTCGCTGCGCGTGGATCAGCCATCGGGGCAAATGGCACGCTGGATTGAGACCCTCCAGGAGTATTCTTTCACGATCCAGCATAGGAAAGGGACGCACCATGTAAACGCGGATGCTTTGTCGAGGTTGCCGCGACCGGCTGAGACGTGTCGGTGCAAAGAGGGCTCGCTGCGTTGCGGCCCGCCGCTGAAGAAGGTTCCGCAAACGGTCGCTGCAGCGGGTTCGGGGGTGCCAGGGATAGTCCCTGGAGCAGAAATTGGACTGTTGGGGTTGTCATTGAAGCAGTGGAAGCAACTGCAGGTGGAAGATTCCTCGCTGACCAGAATGAGGCTGCGTGCCTCTCGTTCAAGGGGATCGGAGGATCGCCCATTTTTGATGTTAACGGAGGGGTTGCTTGTTCGCTGGGATGTGGAAGCACAACATTTTTTTATTATTGTCCCGACCGTGTTGCGGGGGAAACTGATTAACGAGGTACATGAGAAATTGCTGCATCTGGGCGAGAAGAAGACCGCGTTGATGGTGGGGCGTGAATTTTACTGGCCGGGAATGTTTAACGATGTGAAACAGCATGTAAAAGCGTGCCAGGAATGTGCATGGAGGAAAGCGCCGGCACCGCCATATCGTGTCCCTTTGCAATCGATTCAAGTTTCGAGCGTGAACGAAATTGTGGCGCTGGATATTTAGGGTCCGTTTCCCATCACCCCCTGAGGGCACAGATATTTGCTCGTCGGGGTGGAATACTTAACTCATTGGCCGATGGCATGGCCGCTAGTAGACCAGTCAGCGACGTCGATCGCTGAGGCTTTCTTGAATGGATACGTACTAGATAAGGGGGCCCCGGAACATTTGCTTACTGACCAAGGAAGAAATTTTTCATCGAAATTCATTAAGGACGTGTGTAACTCGCTGGGGACCAAAAAGATTCGGACGTCCCCGTACCACCCGCAGACTGACGGGATGGTCGAGCGGCTGCATAGGACGCTGACATCCATGCTTTGTCACCAAGTAAACACCGTTCAAGATGATTGGGATCTGCATGTTGCAGCGACGCTGGCCGCGTATAGATTGGCCCCGCATGCCTCAACGGGGTACTCGCCATTTTTTCTGATGTATGGACGGGAACCGGAAGCGCCGGCTATTGTGAAATTGGGAATTCGAAAACGGGAGAAATCTACGACGGTGCCTGCTCCGATGCAGGTGGCTTTGGAGCGTCTAAGGGAAGCCCGAGAGGCTGCATTACAAAATACGGCACGACGACAAGCCGCTAACGAAAGATTGTTCGGCAGGCAGCGGCCGCGAGAGCTGTGGAGTGTTGGAGATAAAGCCTGGTTGCACTGCCCCATGCGGTGGGAACGTCCCCGAAATTTCACCACCCCTGGCAGGGGCCCGTTGATATTGTGGAGGTTTTACGGGATCAGAGTGTGCGAATAAAATTTGGTCGTCGGACATGGTTTGTTCACCCGTCGCGTCTGAAGAAATTTGTGTTACCATATGATGCGTCATTCCCCATCCGAGAGTGGCCTGTATTGGATGTGTCCGACGAACCTGTGGGGAGGTCACAAGTGCACGTGTCCCAGAGATCTGCCCCCCGTGTGCCTGCAGGATCGCCCTTTTTGGGCAGGGTTACCGACCGGACGCCGATTGAACGGCCACAGATCCGGACCAATGGCCGTCCCGACCGTGAACGACGGACAGCCCCGCCAGCTGAGTATCGCGGGGACAGGGATGGGCGCAGGGTTCATTGGCAAGACGAGCAAGGGCCTCCCTTACTGAAGAGATTCCCGTGCAGGGGAGATGGACCGGCAGCGGGAACCCGTTCCAGGAGGAAAACAATACATTGACTTTAGGAGTTGGGAATTCTGTATAAAGGTGTTGTGTGCACGTCGTTGCGTGATTGTACAAAATGGTTGTATATTGCAAGTGCGTTATGTTTATATGTTGTCATCGTTCCATCCGCTTGCCTCCACTACTCCAATTCGAGTATATCGTAGCCGGGGACGGCTAGGTTCTTTCATCACGGGGGGGGGGGGGGGGGGGGGTGATGTAGTGGAGTAGATAATGCGCATAGGAATTGGCCATGTACAGTACATACAGACAGACAAGGAGAACGGGTCACACGAGGTCGAACAGGTGGTCGAGTCGCAAGTGCCGTAAACAAACCCAAGTAATTAAGGGAGTCGTGGCACGAGGGCTGTGATTGGTCGAGAGGCTGTTAGCGTTAAGTGGTGGCGTCGGAATGTTTGATGAGGGGGACAGGTGCGGGCTGGCGGGAAACGGCCAGCGAGCCACGTGGCAATTAATTAAGGCTAATGCGAGAGGGGATAAAACGCGAGGTGGTTTGAACGGAGGAGAGTTGCTGTTGGAGAGTTGCTGTTGGAGAGTTGCTGCTGGGAAGTTGTTGCTGGGCAGTTGTTGGCGAGAGGTGAAGAGATACGGAGAAGACAGCTGGAAATGTTAGGGAAGAATAGATAGAGAGCCGGACCCCAAAGACAGTAAATAGCGATAGGGAGAGTCAGCGTTAGCGGAGATAGATAGAGTCACTGGAAGTCACTGCGTGTGAAGAGATAGCGGCAATACTGTGTGTGAGGAGATAGGCGATGAACCACTGTGTGTGGAAGAGATAGAAGACGAACCACTGTGTGTGGAAGAGATAGAAGACGAACCACTGTGTGTGGAAGAGATAGGCGAAGAAACACTGTGTGTGGAAGGGGATGCACGGACGATGCTGAAGTAAATCGGAGTGTTCGAGTTGGCGGAGCACGGAGAGAATTACTGTGTGTACGGAACGATGGAATAAAAGTGACGGCGGAAAAAGAGACGGTTGTCGTCCGAGTGAATTCACGGCACTACATATATATGGAGATAACTTATTAGGAACCACATCATGACCGTTTTCTGTTTTGTCCACCAGGTGGCAGACAGAGCTCGAGTTTGAGTCTGGGTTGGTACTGACCTGAGACTCTCAAGCAGGGGATCCTGAAAAAAACAAACCCGCATTTCACATTAACATTGACATCCTAAACAGATGCCCCACCTCCACACAGTCGCGTGCTGTTTACAGTGGAGCGCGACATCAGGAAATTAACAAATACCTGCACACCGATAATGGTAAAAAACAGGGTTCGTTTAATTAGACACGGACGGACGTCTAAACATACCAAAACCGCTCTTTACAGGCCTAGTCTAGCACCTAGACGAGTGGTTTAAAAACGTCAACAACTCGTGTTGTTGAGCTCTGAATGAACCAAAGAAAACTGTTTTTAATTTAATTCTAGATTTAAAACTTTCGTGACTGCTAGGATCCATACTCTTTGGTTCTATTGGGTAAAGTCACGTAGGTGAAAATAAAATAACAAAAAATCACGACGTTTCGGCCACAACACAAGTGGCCTTCATCAGGTGAAGGGACGAGCCTGTCTGGAGGACAGCGCTGGAGTGGAAGAAGCCACGCTTAGATCACGACCTTTAAGCTGTGTGAGAAGATGAAGAAGACCAAGCGCCTTGACAAAGGAATTAGCATATAATTTACCATTGAAATGGCTCATTGAAATAGCTAAGTTAAAGTATACACATCCGCAGAGGTGCCCCTTGACAAAGGAATTAGCATCGAATTTAGCATTGAAATAGCTGAGTGATTAGCTAGTAACTGGTCACAGAAATAGCTATGTTAAAGTTAGAGTATATACATTCACCGAGGCACCTAGTACTCATCAAACAGGAGAATTTAGCGAAACACAACCACGCTCAGACATCGGACCTGTGTGCGAGCCTACAAGGTGTTCTGACTGATTGATTGCTTCTGTGGACAGGTGTCTTTTATATAGGTAACAAGCTGAGATTAGGAGCACTCCCTTTAAGAGTGTGCTACTAATCTCAGCTCGTTACCTGTATAAAAGACACCTGGGAGCCAGAAAACTTTCTGATTGAGAGGGGGTCAAATACTTATTTCTCTCATTTAAACGCAAATCAATTTATAACATTTTTGACATGCGTTTTTCTGGATTTTGTTGTTGTTATTCTGTTTCTCACTGTTCAAATAAACCTACCATTAAAATTATAGACTGATCATTTCTTTGTCAGTGGGCAAAGTACAAAATCAGCAGGGGATCAGATACATTTTTCCCTCATTGTATGGAGCAAAAAAAACTGGAGGACCCAGAGAAAAATCTATGTGACCACCGGGGGGGGGAGAGAGAGAAACGCAAACTCTAAATTTACAGCAGGCATCGTCAAGATCGGGGTCGAACCCACGATCTCCTGCATACCAGGCGAAGTAGTTAATATATCCTGGACACCACGGCGAGTGAATGGAGGTGGTGCCACCTGCAGAAAGAGAGCGGGTCCTGCACGGCGAGGGCGGCGAGCAGCTGGTTGATCTCCTGCTCCAGGCCGCGTGCTCTGCTCTCGTAGCGAGCGATGTCCGCCTGGATGCGGGACAGCACGGAGCGGCCCTCCTCGTCCACGCGCTCCAGCGCCTCCCTCTCCTACTCTCTCAGCTGCTCCCTCCGGCGGTCAAACTCTCGGCTGATCCGCGCCTTGGTCCCACGCAGAGACTCCTACGCAGAGATACAATGGTGTGCTATTGAAACGCAACACAATACAGTGCGATGTGACTTCATAAAGGACTTCGACATGGCCACGTCTCATTACTCCGTACAAAAAGGCAGGTGACTTAATTTTTGAGAACGTCGAGTAATGAAATGCATGAAAGGATGAGATTTAGTGAGGGTATTCATGGGCACTCATGCCGTATAGTTTGCGTGTTTGTCTGTACCTGCATGTGTCTGTGTGTCTCTCTCTACCTGCACGTGTCTCTGTGTCTCTCTGTACCTGTACGTGACTGTGTGTTTCTCTGTATCTGCACGGGTCTGTGTGTCTCTCTGTACCTGCATGTGTCTGTGTGTCTCTCTGTACCTGCACGTTTCTGTGTGTCTCTCTGTACCTGCACGTGTTTGAAGGTACCCTTGAGCTGCTGTGTCCGTGATTCTGCCGTAGTCTTCTTCTCCTCTCTCTCCGTCTTCTCGAGTCTCAATGCCTCCTATACACGAGGTAGACAAATTCGTCATGTTTGGTACTCCCATCATTATCATCATCATTTAACCCGGAGCCTTGCAGGCAGGTTTTGTGGATTGCCCAGCGATAATCATCACCGTTTGCATCTTCCAACCTCCCAGGTTGTGAGGTGGTCTTCAGGAGGCAGCACAACAGTCGTATCTGAGGTAGGTGGCTGGATTACAGCGCAGTGTATTAAGGAGTCCAAACTCCTACACTTGTGTTTTCTCCAGTTTTTTCCCAACAATGGAATCTCACGGAACCGATCACCATGACCCCCCAAGATACCTACAGCACACATTGTGCATGACAGTGCGGGAAACACCAAAACTTAAATCCGAAATATTACAGGAAACCAAGCTGAGTGCCAGAGCGGTATTAGGGTACAGACAGCTCTGGTGCTAATATTGCTGCTGCTCGGGTATGTTTGGGACAAGTGAACTCAGGGGAAGGCGAGACATGTGACCAGATTCGCAGCATGCTAACAACTACACCACTACTCCCCAAATCAGGAACAACCGCACACTCATATCACAGTTTAAAAATTTCTAGAAATGCAGTGTATGTGATAATAGTAATTTTAAGAATATTGCTACAAGTAAATCTGTGCAGATTAAGTTTAACAAGTAGGCTTTGGCGACCAATACTATTCATAAAGTGTTAGGTCGTGTAAATAGAAATGTGTCGTTAAACCCGCCATCACACGACTCAGTCAATTAGTAAGGTTCGTTACGAAAACACAACGTGCCAATTAGTGACTAGTTCAGCACACCGGTGTGTTGGAAAGTAAACCCACAACATTTACAATTTGAGTACCATGACGTTTTGCTTCATTACTAATTACAACCAGCATTATCACGCGACAGCCAGAATTGAATATGCAGAATAACATTGTAAGTAGCAGCAAACACAATAATGTCAATATTAACACTATCATATTAACACTTTAATGATATAAAGAATATTACCAGCAGCAAAAACGACAACAGAAACAACAAACACATTCATAGTCATGATGGTGATGATTGACTTGAATATCCTTTATTGTGATGTTTGACTTAAGCTGTCCCCCATTTGATTGCCTCTGGCAGGGCCAGACACTGGCAGGATTAAGCGCTGTGAACGTGGAACTCTGCCCACGCCAAGTTCGCCCAGTCTGCTGCCTGTGCGCATTTAGTCCCACACTCTGTTGCCCCATTTCACCTGCTAATAAAAGCGTGACAGGCTAAATGTTCTGGTGGTTGTGTGATGCCGCCGCCACGGAGCCGATCGGCGGGTGGCCCACCTGCGATCTCGCCGCCCCGAGCGGCGAGGCCGACATTGCTCCACCCCACCACCTCCCCACCCCCCCCCACCGGAACACACACGCACGCACTCCCCCCACCATTAGAGCGCGTGGGGAGACACCCTGGCCGACAGGTTTTCACCCAGAAGCCCTCGTAAAGGGATAATCTTCACGGTTTCCTGCGGCCAGGGAATTGGACGGTCTCCTCCGACGCTAACACCCACCGCGGCGCCGTGACTTTGGTTGTAATTACATGGTCACGACGGGGCTGCTGAGCCACCGCGGGTAGAAAGCACACACAACACACACGGGTCAGCAGGCAGGTAGGAGGGCAGAGCCACGAGCGGCGGGAAAGCAGGGTCGCCCTCTGGCTGGAGGGCCGCTGAGCAGGTAAATTTAGATGCGGACGTCGCTGAAAGCAATGGCCCGGGGGATGCTGGGATACAGATGGGCCTACCGATTGGCGGGTGATCCCAGCGAGCTGATTGGCCTGCGAGTCGGCACTAGGTAGCCCCTTTGATGTAGAAAGAATAAAGCGGGTCAGGGCGAAGGGAAAAGGTTCTCTGGCTACTCGAGTCAACCCCAGGCCCGTCAACTCCCGAGTCCAGCCGCGCGAACGTCCGTGGGACGTATCGACGCGCCGCGAGGACCAGACGGCAGTGACGACGAACCGTGAGTAAGAGAGAGAGAGAGGGAGTTGGGACTTAGCTTAAGAGCAAAACCGGAGAGGGTAAAGGGGAGAAGGACAGGTAGAGTGTAGTGCCGACTATCGAGAGATAGATTGGTCCTGCCCCGCTGATCCCGACTGACTCGGTTAAATAAGGGCTCGCCGACGCGGTGGAATAAATCGTCGGCGGTTACATAACGGACTGGTGTGGTTTTTGCGGAAGCGTGGGTGCGCTTGCTGTCGCGGTGGTCGTTACATAACAGACTGGTGTGGTGGTTGCGAGGGTGTGGAAAGAGAGTGGAAGCGTGGGTGCGCTTGCTGTTCTCGGTGGTCACCGCGTGTGTGGAGCGGCGCCGCGTGGAGTGTGTGCGCTACAAACCGTCGGCTGCGGACTCCCGCGTTGCGAGCGGATACCCGTCTCGCACGCATGCCCATCGCATAGCCCTTTAAACACGTTTAATCCAATCCCCCCAATCGTCGGAGTGAGCACGAACGACGTCGCTTACCCTCCGACCTTTAACCCCCCGGTTACCCGCGTGTGATTGGTGCGTGGGACTGCGCGGGCATGGGGCGTCGCGTTTGGGTGCCGGCGAAGCGCTAGCGGGCCCCAGGGCGGTCGAGTGTGATGCCTCACCGGTCGGAAACCCGGACTCGGGGGGGAACAGCACACGGGGGGGAACAGGAGCGCGACGACCTTTCCCCGCCCGGGGAGGAGTGCGGCGGCGGCAGCTCCCACACTAGTGGAGAGTCTGGGAGCGTCGGGACTTCGCGGACAGGGTCGCAGGCAGGGGAGATCCCGGGGGCCGGCGACCCTAACAGTTGGCCAAGCTTCACCGTGGTAGCGCTCAACCACAATCTACTGTTTTGTTGTGGAATGCCAATACACGGCGTCTATGTTAGATGCAGGTTGGAATTTTAGGTACCAAACATTGCAACAGAATCAAATCTAAATCTGGCCTATGGACAATCAAACCGTGCCTGGCGGCCTGTCTCTACCACTGGGATGGCTTCTGATTTGCCTCTTTTAAGTTCACGGTCAGTGCACTTTTGAACCTTCTCACATTTGAAGAATCTCGCGTTAGTCTACATTTCTATCCACTCATCATTGCTACTCACAAGTACGAATCTTATAATGCCAAGTATATTTTACAACTTTGCCAGCCATATCACAAACAGCTTTATCTTGTAACTAAACCATGGAACACCCTGCTTTGCTATCAATTCAAATCAACATTGCCATCTTACGTGTCTCTGCTGTTTAACGTGTGCCAGTTTGACAATCCGTCAGTTTAACATGTAGGCTTTCGCGACCAATATTATTCATAATAAAGGTTTTTTAGGGTTATATCGCGTTTATTTATAAATGTGTCGTAACCCTCCACCACCCGACACGGCCAATCAGCAAAAAAAAAGTGTCACGTTGACAAAAAGACAAATAATTCACTACTTTAGCCTACCGGTGTGTTGAAGAGTGAATCCACATTTATAGTTTGAGTACGACGTTTCGCTGGTAAATACATCCAGCATCATCGGGCAATTCGCCAGAATGGTAAAGCCCTCGCTTGCTCTATATAAAACCGGGAGTTTTGTGAATTATTTTTCTTTTTGTCAACGTGACACTTTTTTTTGTTGATTGGCCGTGTCGGGTGGTGGAGGGTTACGACACATTTATAAATTGACAATCCGTGTTGCCCAAAGTGATTTGATTGACCGTCACAATGCTGACACGATAGGAGTTACCTAATAATATGCAAATCTAAATGATAAAATAGACTCTCTATCTGAACAAGACACGCAGAATGCTACAGTGACACTGAGGAATTTTGGATTATAGCATCGATTTATATCTCACCTGTTTTGTCCGTTGTGCATTTTCCAATGGAATGACCTCATGCTCTCTATGTTCCCCAGCGATGGTACAGACTGTGCAGACCAGGCTGTCATCCTGTTCACAGTACAGAATGAGCTCCTGTCTGTGCTGCTGGCAGCGTCGCTCCTCCAGGTTCGTGATGGGAGCCACCAGGAGGTGTTCTCTTAACCTGGGATTCTCCAAGTGAGGCCTTGCGTGCGTTGCACAGTAAGACATCTCACATCTCAGGCAGGTCTTCACTGCACGAATCTGGCCACCACTGCAGATGTCACACACAATGGCCTCGGCCATCCCGACTCCAACTCTGAGCTGCTCCGCCAGGTTGGCGAGGATCACGTTCCTCCTCAGCTGGGGTCGCACAGGGAAGGTCGCTTGGCACTGTGGGCAGCTGAAGCTGCTCGCCGTCTCCCAGGCGGCCTCCAGGCACCGGAGGCAGAACGAGTGTCCACAGCTCAGCGTGGAGGGGCAGACGAACGTGTCCAGGCATATGGAGCAGCACAGCTCATTATCCACACTCTTACTGGGAGTCGAGCTCGCCATGACCCATGGCTTCACTGGGATCGCTCGCTTTGTGGCTCAGAGAGAAGCTGGACCAGGACCTCTCTCTTATAACAATGGTGGAGAAGGAAGTAAACTGCTAAAAAATATTTTAATTGTCATTGACATCTGGAGACACTCCCTGGAATCTGAACTCGTGCCCCTAGGTGCGCAAACAGCAGCCTCTAGGTGACCATGGCTATGCTACGCACGTCCCAAGATCATACAGTTTTCTTGTCAATATAAATCAGAGAGACACAGCTGCGATAGCTTTATTGTGAGATGAGTAAAGAGAGATACACTCATTGTTCCAAAGCTTAGGGAGTGGTGTCTGTAACGTTAGCGCTGAACGACAAAACCATCAGAGACCCGAGTTCGATTCTCAATCACGTCCATCACCACCACAATTGATAACGATTATCTGAATCTGTCCTTGGCCTCATCCCTTAGGTCAACTGAGCCTCAAATTTGTACTTTGTGCGGTGTGTCGTGAACATCGCCACCCTGGAACACATAGGCGGCCGGGCATGGTGCTGGCCACCCAACCCATCGTGAGCCATTCCAGCCTTCATAGGTTTGCAAAGAACCTCCGTCTTGGAGAAGTCAATGTCATGTGAGCCCACTGAATTATAACAGTGATCTGCCACGGTAGAGGAGTTCATTCTACCAAGTTTCAAGTCGTTCATGAGGCCATTCACATATACAAGCACAGAGACAATTTCAACCGAGAAGATGGATTCTGGCTTAGTAACCATAGGAAAGATGTTTTAAACCATTTCCGTTCTTAATTAATTGTATTTTACGATGACCTTCAGACCGCAGCTCTTTCGCTGGCATTGACTCTTAATACCTCTCACACCACGGTAAATGGTATGGTTTACAACATGGAGTATAACAGCGCCTCGCAGCTGTCTCTCTCCCCCTCCTCCGTTCCGACCATGGATGAACTCGTCCGTCTGAACGGGGCTCGTAGCTATCCGTGGTGCTAAAGTTGAGGGTAAGAATCCACCCATTTTTTCGCCATATAGCATTGTGATATAAAACGACTTATTGTTGGTAGCTTAGCTGATTGGAAAATATATAGAGTTTATTGATAACATTGAGGTAATTTATATATTTTTTTATTGGTTTACTATATAGTATTCATTATATAGTGTAGTGTATTCCCAGTTACTCTTCTCACACAGCTTAAAAGTCGCGATCTGAGCGTGGCTTTGTTCGCTCCAGCGCTGTCCTCCAGACAGTCTCGTCCCTTCACCTGATAAAGGCCGCTTGTGTTGTGGCCAAAACGTCGTGATAATTTTATTGTGTTATTTTATTTCATCAATTTATTATTTTATTCTCATTCTATGTGACTTTACCGAAAGAACCAAAGAAGATGAATCCTTGCAGTCACGAAAGCTTTAAATCGAAATTTATTTCGATGATCTTTGTCTTTGCAGTGATGTATATGCATTTGCGTGTCTTTAGCATGTTTGTGCGTCTATCTGTAGTACTGTCAATTGCTTCTGTTGGTGTATAATATGTGATTGAGCCTGTGAGCAGTGCTGTAGAGTATATACTTCTGTGTTTCTCCAGTGTGTGTCTGTGTGTAGTACTCTACAGAATATACTTGTGTCTCCAGTCAGTGTGTGTATCGTGTGTGTAGTACTGTACATGCTTCTTTGTGTCTCCAGGCGGTATCGCTGTGTGTAGTACTTCGCATCGTTCTCTTTATCTCTAATATTGTGCCTCCCATAAAATACATCTCGAGGTAGCTAAACAAACAGGTAGTTGAGATATTTGCCTAGTAAGGAAGTAATTTGTTAAGGTATACGATGTTCAACACAATAGTGTATAAAGTGTACAACAACAAAGTCAATTAACAAACAGACAGCAACTATTTGAGACGACTGTTTTTTTTGGCCACATCACTTGAGTTATTCATACGCAATCTGAAAATAACGTCTTCAATTTATTATTCGTATATGTACTATTGATATGGAGAGGTACGTTGTTCCAGAAGTTTGTACCCCTGCAAGTTGTTAACGGTAGATAAAGGATGCCGTGGACGTTATCTTGAGTTGCACTCTGAACCTGAACTGCACTGCACTAAACACGTGGTCTGGATGTATTTGGTCAGTTTATTAACTGGTATAAGTGTGGCCACGGTGAGTGAAATCGAAATAAAACCTTCCTCGATAAGTTCACCAATGCGAGCCAAGAGGATCTCATAAAGCCCAGGCCTCATCCAACTTCTCCACTACCCCGCAAGATTGCACGTTTGCAAAACAATCATTGATACGTGGCCTATGATATTATCGAACATTTAATCAATCAAGTTTTCAATCTTGATTTGAAGCTTTCGTGACTGCAGGAATCCATACTTTTTGGTTCTTTCGGTAAAGTCACGTAGGTATAAAATAAAATAAATCACGACGTTTCGGGCGCATCACAAGCGTCCGTCATCAGGTGGGAATGCATGGTCTGCTGCTGAGGCAGACAGTTTTAAAGGTGGTGTACCCCAAGGGTAATAAAAAAGTGGCTTGGGCTAGTGACGTTAACGTGACAAATTAGCATGTAACTCTAAGATAGGAGAGCAGCCTCCTCGACCAGGGCACGGAAGTGGCTATGTTAATGTGAAAGATTAGCATGTTAATGTAAAATCGAAGAGTGGTGCAATCCAAAGCGGCCTCCTAGACGAGGGCACGGAAGTGGCTATGTTAATGTGAGAGATTAGCAGGTTAATGAAAAATCAAAGAGTGGTGCAATCCAAAGGCGTGAGTACAACCCAACGGGTGCAATCCAAAGGGCCACGTAGTTTTACCCGGCCTGCTCACCATCATGAACGTCCTTAATCATCGTGAGTAGAGGGTCAGGGACTCCGAAAGAACGAAGAACAACCCAGAGCCCAGGCCTACTGATGGTATAATAGACCTTGACCAGGTCAATAAAGCAGACATGTAGATCTTGTTGGAATTCCCTACACCTCTACTGTAGCAAACGGACAGAAAATATGGCATCTGTGCAGGACCGCCTTTTCCTGAAACCACATTGGGGCTCCGCAAGCCTCTCCTCAGCGTGCCTGGCAAGGTGATGTTGAACAATTCTTGCCAGGACCTTTCCCGGAACGTTGAGGAGTGAGATGCCCCTGTAGTTGTTACAGTCTGTGTGGTCCCCCTTCTTAAAAAGAGGGACCACAAGGGCATCCTTCAAATACTGTGGAACCCGTCCAGTGGTCCAGACTGTTGTTATGATGTCATATAGGGCAGTTTGTGCACAAATGCCACCCTCTCTCAGCATTTTGCTCGGGAGATGATTTCTACCCGATGCGTTTCCTGGTCTCAGAGACTGGATCACCTTTAGTACTTCCTCAACAGATGGCACCTCAGCCAGCCACTCACAATATTTGAGGCACAGCAGCCTCAGCAGGGTCATCCCCACTTTGTCCCATGATGTTTTCCATGTCGAGGGATTTCCCCTACCCCAGAACTTCACAGAAATGCTCAGCAAATCTGCAAACCTGTTCCTGGGGGTCGGAGATTGGATCACCATTTTTCCCCTAATGATGATAATAGCAGTGGTGCATGGCGGTTACTTTTTAATTGGATTTAAATAGGGATTTGTGATCACTGGCCATTGAGGTGGACTCCATCTCCCCTCCAATCCGTGACCACCACCCATCCTTGGCTCATGGCTCTCCAAACCTCCGAGCGAAAACTGCGGTAAGCCTCTTCATTCTCAGACATGGGATGCTGTAGACGATTAGAGTGGGCCTGTCGCTTTTTCCCAGCCATCCAGAACACCTACCCTGTCAGCCAGGGTCTCTGGGGAGGTCTGTACCGCGTACCCAAGCAGCCATTGCAGCTTCCTCAGTCACAGTCCTAAATCTCACCCATTTACTCTCGACATCTGGAGGAGTGGGGGACGATACCTACCTCAGCTGCAAGCGATGATGACATTCTTGCTTGCAACTTTCATCAGCTAGCTGAGATCAGGCCACCTTAGATTTGAATGGGGTCCTGTGTGTACACCCACCACCGGAGTGGAAGAATGGCAGGCGCATCTTACAGATGACAAATCTATGGTCAGAGGGCAGATCAGCTCCACGGTAGGTCCCGGTGTCAAGGACATGGGCCCGCATCCGCTGTTCCATAATTATGTAGTACAGCAGATGTTCTTGTTTGGACCTGGTATGCATCCATGATGCTGTGTGGATGCGCGGATGCCGGAACAGCGTGTTGGTAATTACAAGCCCATGGGTTGCATACAAATCTAGCAGCCTCCTACCGTTGTTATTGAGCTGATCTGGCCCATGCCTTCCAATCACCCCAGACCAAGTGCCAGCATCATGACCAACTCGGGCATTGAAGTCACCAAACAAGATGAGTCTATCCCGAGGGGCCACTTTAGCTAGCACCTGTGACAGGAGGTCACAGAAGACATCTAACTCATCAGCCTTGCCTGCATCCCTCCACGGATGTTCGTCTTTAGTGGGGGCATAAGTAACCACAAGGTCAGCCATAAAGTAGCATGGAACTTACAGCTTCCCACACCTCACCACCGCGCTCCCACGCTCCCTTCATTATTTTGTTCAGAAGAAGAGCCACTCCCTGGTGTATGGTAGTCTCCTGCCCCGAGAAGAGCACTGTCCACCCCTCATGGTGGCAGGAGCCAGAGCCGGTCCACCGGACCTCCTGAATACGACAGAGATCCAGGTGGTACCGGTCCAACTCCCGACAGAGGAGTGGCAGACTCTCCTCCGAAGTGAGCGTTCAAAAATTCCACGTGGCCATCTATAGTGGCTTTTTGTTGTTTCTGGAGGAGCCCCGAGGGTAAAGATTCAATCTTCTGGCTCCGCCAAATGGGGTTTGACCAGGAGACGTCATAGACGCCTGTCCCCGGGGGCCTCCGGCACAAGCGTATTTGTGACGGAGCACCACCACATGCACCAACACCACCATATGCACCACATGCACCACAACATGCACCACCACATGCACCACCACCATATGCACCACATGCACCACAACATGCACCACCACATGCACCACCACATCACTCTGCAAGCACCCAGTCTCACGGGAGCTCGAAAGCCAATCAGTATCGGGCATGTTTCATTCTCGGATGGGAAACTGCCGGGGCACGTAAGTGCTGTGGGCTTCCACTCCGATGAGGTGTCCAGGAGGTGGCACTGGTGTGAGTTGACCCTTGACCCTGAATGTCACCCGGCCGTGGGGTGGCATGCTGGCTCTTCCACCGGGTTTTTCCGGCTTATTCCCACGAGAAGCTGATCACTTGAGAAGAGCACCACAGTGCCGCAGTGGCGAGGAGATGTTGACTGCCTCGCCTGGTATGCAGGAGGTCGTGGGTTCGATCCAGACTCTGACGCCTGCTGAATATTTGGAGTTTGCGTGTCTCTCTCTCTCATTGCTCAGTGAGACATACCTAGTAAAAAAGTGCAAATGATAGTTTAGTTTTATTTTAGTTTAGAGGCTCTTGATTCTGGGTAGATAATCGGCATTACAACTCTTGGCGTAGAACGGTGGCGCAGTGGCTAGTGCGGTGCCCTACCCCACCGTCGCTGGCTAACCTTGAGTTCGACTCCCCGGGCCAGTTCTGATTTAAAAGTATGAAGCTCCAGTGGCTTGCTAATATTGAAAGGGAAAAGCTTTCCAGACAGCCGCGGAAGCACATCTGAAAGCGCGGCATGACGCGGTGATCACACTTCTTTGTTCGACACTTTAGCCAGAAGCCTACACCACCACAACCGCCGGATGACCAGACGACTGGAGTGTCGCGTGACGATAGTTTATGTTTATGCTTCTCTCTGACAAGATCGCCAGCGAGGTGATGCGGTTCGTTCGTGACGGCCGCTTATCATCAGTAACGAGCGCGGGCGGAGGGGCGGAGGCAAAGCAGAGCAGACGTGGCTGTCATCCGTGCGATGGCGCTCGTTGATTCCTTCCAGCTGTCGTTGTGCTCTCCTTGCCGTGTCGGGCAATGCGCATGTGGGGGGTGGTGGGGGGGTGGTTGGGGGGGTGGTGGCAAGGGGTTGTGCGCGGGGGGTTTACCAGTCTGCGGGTGGCCGGCGTCACCGCCGTTCGTTTGGAGCAACGCAGGCGTGGGGAGAGCAACGCTGTGACGCTGTGCAAGCAAGCGCAGAAACTGCCGGCACAATCCCCTAAGCACCGCGGCTGCTCTTTGTCTCGGAGCAGGGAACGGTGACCGTTAAAACGGGCTTTGAGCAAACCGCTTGGAACGGCTGACGACGGTGGAGGTGGGAGTGGCAGCGATGTGTCTGTCGGTGGACAAAAACCGTGGAGCGTTTTCGCCGTGATGCGAGCTCGTCGGTACGGCGTGCGGGCACTGACCACTCGCGCGGCGATGATGAGCATCATCTGTGGGGGGGATGTTTCCTCGTGACACTGTGGGTGGTTGCTGCACTTGGTGACCCCCCCCCCACCCTTCTTCACATAGGTGTGTACCACAACAACAACAAATCAACGCTTGACTCAACAAAAATTACCGCCCTGAACGGAGGCGATTCGGCAGACCGTGGGGGCACGAGAGACGGGGACGTTTACTTGAAGCATCGTTATTGTTGCTGCGATACGAGGAATCCATTTGGACGTCTAAAAGAGCAGCGCGGCTCTTCTGTGTTGCTCAGAAACGCTCCGAGGAAATAGATTTCACAATACTACCTCTAGGATCCCCGTATTTCTTCAAGTGATGTTCCAGTCAACGCAAAGAAGGGCCCACACAAGCGGACACCATGTCGGAGGGATAGACATGCCTCCCTCTCATTCATTCATTCATTCCTTCCTTCCTCTGTACCCCCAATGCTAGATGGAGACATCTCTCACCCCCTTTCGTTAATTCGTTCCCATTGGCCAATCCACTGCTGGATGGATGCACAACCTTTCCATGTGCCGTGTTGATCGTGGAGGGAGTTGTTTGACCATACTTCACCACCCTGGTTAGGATATACGGAGCGTAGGCATACAGCACAGCAATGGAGTTTGCAACACTATCCTCTGCTGCCCAGAATGTGGTCCCGGTACAGACTATAGCACCCAAAAGGCCTCCACCTACCTCATCCTACCTCCTCCTCCCCCTCCTCCCTCGCTCCTCTAACCCGAACCCAACCACAACCCCAACCTGAACCCATCGTCAATGCCTTGATGTCCCACTCGGATTTATTTGTTTGCACTTATCCAGGCTGAAAATCCTGCTTAGCTACCTGGGATCTGAAGAGAGCCCAGGTGCTTTCTGGGCAATTTTCGCCATGGTGCCCCCTCCCTCGGTTTATCCGTCTGTCTGTCGCGGAGTTCTTTCGTGGCCAGCATCGCAATTCGCAGACCGGTTTCCTTCCTGGGCGACATCGGCACGGGCGGGCAAATTTTTGGTTGCGTGCCCTCCACCACCTGATGCGGGATCCGTGCGACAACTGAGCACACCGCCATCATCACACAACGCAAGGATGAAAGCAGTAGCGTACGCGATGTCATCAACTAACACGGTGACTGGGAGATGTTAACTACCTCGCCTGGTATAAAGGAGGTCGTGGGATCGATCCCGACCCTGACGCCTGTTGTCTATTAGGAGTTTGCGTGTCTCTCACTCTCTACCCATGGTTCCTTATATACTGAACATGCTTCTGTGTGTGACTCCAATGTGTGTCTATGTGCAGTACCGTAAATGCTTCTGTGTGTCTCCAGGCTGTATCTTCGTATGTAGTACTTTGCATGCTTCTCTATGTCTCTAATACTGCGCCTCCCATGAAATAAATCTCAAGTTAGCAGCACAAACAGGTAGATGATATGTTTGCCGAGTAAGGAAGTGATACGATAAGGTATACGATGTTCAACACAATCGTGTATAAAGTTTGCAACAACAAAGTAAATTAACAAACAGACAACTTTTTGAGACGACTGTTTTTTTGGCCACATCATTTGAGTTTTTCATATGCAATCTGAAAATAACGTCTTCGATTCAGTCTTCAATTTATTATTCGTAGGTGTACTATTGATATGTATATGTAAGTTGTTCCAGAGCGAAGAGGATCTCATAACGCACACGGCTCATCCAGCATCTCCACTACCCGGCAAGATTGCTATGTTTGCAAAAATTATATTGATATGTAGCCAATGAAATTATCAAATGTTTGACCAATCATGTTGTTTTCATTCTTCTTTTTAATATTGCATATGGGATGTTGTTTGTCTCTTAAATGTGATTCATAAATATTTAAATATTAGTTTTAATATTCCGTGAGAAACATTTAGTATTTGCAGATGTGCAGTTGCCTGGGTGAAAAGTGGGCTAGGTATTGCCAAATCCTGGCCAGCTGGCTCCACAAAATTAAAAAGCTAACGAACATAGAGACTCATAGAGATGCATAAGATGCATAGAGAGAGAAACATAGAGACTCATATAGATTCATAGATACTAATAGAGGTATATAGAGACTCATAGGGATACACAAAGATAGAAATACATACTCATAGAGATACATATAAACTCATAGCAATACATAGAGACTCAGAGACGTTTTGTCCAATACTAGCCAGCTGGCCAAAAAATCTAGTCAGCTAACACCAATATACAACGTGCTTCTCCCAAACTATGTAGAACTTCTGCAGCTACAGTTCTTTTGGAAATTGAGTGGCCTGTTTCAGGTGACTGCCGTTTAATTACACCACTGTGACATCATGAACTGCCAGCGAATGGGCATTTTGGTCTAAATCGGTCATTTCCATGGATTTGCAATTCTGGCTCTGACGACTTTTGATATGTTGGTTAAGTATTTCATTTAAATGGACGCCCACTGCAAATTGGTCAGTTGGTGCTTTCTTCTTAATGGTTTTGCTTCATGTAAATATCAGACCATATTATTATTGTATTGCTACTAATAAGGTTAAAATATATATATACACACATATCTTAGCTGGGTTGGTTCTGTTGATTTGCAAGCGAGTGTGGTTCGTAGTATAGTTTGCATATTTTCTTGTTATTGATAGCGTGGCGCCATGCAGCACTTCGTTCTGCTCTGTCTTTGACGTTGCTTTTACATATTTCTATCTTATCTTAACGCAATTTATTTAGCACCTTAACCAATGTGTTTTATTGAGAGCTAACATTGGTACATAATGAATGTAATGTTGTGGATGAGGTAAATTAAATCAATGGTCAAATCTTTGATGCGAGAATTTAGTGAAAGCCAAATTTATGACAGTAAATTATGATGAATTGATTGAATGAATGGGGGAATGAGTGATAGCCATGTCATGAGAATTTGCAGAGACCCATCACGGCTCTCAGACCACGCGGTGTTCCCGGCCCACAGCGTGGAGGTGATGGAGGTTCAGCTGCCCACGATTGATCTTTCTCTAGTGTACAGTACTGTATTCATGCACAGTATTGTAAACGCTATATTCTTTCTTTTTCTTTCACTCTATACATTTACCATACAATATATATTTAATACGAGAAAATATTATTCATAGTTTACATTCAAAATACTTAATATTTAATGTCTGGGTTTATCTCATGAAAGGAAATGAGAGGGGTATCGTATTACGAACCACGAACCAAACTCGAGTCTTTCCATTGTCGTTCAGTTTGCCTATCGCAGATTTGCCAATGGCAGATATTTTTTTAAAGAACGTAACCTTCACAATAGGCAAGGGTTTGCAGTACGCGATGTCGCCAGCAAGCAATAACTCTGGAGGGACAAAATTCAAAGTCCTCCCTGATCAAACAAAAATGGAGGAGGTTGGTTGAGTTCATTTGGGGTTTGACATCAACAATAAATGACGAACATTTACAGTCTTGTGTAATAGTTAACTTTGCGGTTTTTTCCTTAATCGACAAGAGTACTTCTCTTGTAACCCTCACAAACAGCTCAGCCTAGCTCAGTCCTGTATTTCAGTAGGGTACACGTATTGGACACCCACTGTGAACCAGTTAACTATATACAACATTTAAACTTGTTGGTTGGCATCTATTTAATCATTTTCTCGTCTAGTCATCTTCATTAAGAACATACATGCACTTGCAATACGAGTCTAACATGTGACATTTTTCACGTCACTTCTATAACCACGTTGAAATAGAAGGAAGATTGAGGCATCATGCCTCTATTGAGGCATTTAATGTCTGTAGACTCTTCATAAATTAAATATAAGAGTGTATGCTCTTAGTTTAAATTCATCATCAGACATGCTTAATCTGCTGCTGGATGTAGACCTCTTTAATCTGCGGCCAAATCTCACAACACTAGCATTGTCATAATCTACCGAGCAGCTCTACACGAACTGATTTCATCGCTCCATCTCCTTTGTTGTCTTTCTCTTGGATGCGATTCATTCCGAAGCTGCACCATTGTTATTCATCTTTACAATCAGCCGTCAACATGTGGCATCAAAAATACATCAACTAAACTATTTTATATTACCAGGTAATGTCCACCGAGCTAAGTAGCTCTTTTCTGAACCGCTCCAGGCCTTCCTCTTGGTCAACTCAGCCTCAAATGATGACCTGTTGTGGTGTATAAACATTATCATTGGGGAGACAAAAGCCAACGGGCGTGGTTCTGGCCACCCAACCCCTGGTGTGTTGTGCCGGTCATCATAGGTACTCTCTAATACCACTTGCCCCAACAGTCTGTTAATGCTATGAGGGGACCTTTGTCTTAGTCTTGATTGACTGTAGTGTGGGTTGGTGGGTGGGATGGGTGGCATTGTGCGCTAAGATCAGTGGTGATTATCTCTTAAATGAGTGCGTCATGCGATGTGTAAAACATCCACACTGGTGAGATAAACCTGGCCTGGCATTGCGTGTTCCTCATATCCCCCATAGCCTTTTAATGTGCTCGTTCACAACAATAGCCTCACCTGTCGATGAAGATTACATGGGGGATCATTGTCTTTGTAAATCTATGCACTGGTGGATGTGTCCTTGTATGTCTCTGTGTTTGCAAAAGCATGAACGCACACACCCATTCCATGTTGAGTTCGAAATTTGTAGCTCACCCCGATTTAAATGGTGATATTTGTCCAACTCCATTAATGAGTGATTGTACTTGCGGGAGGCAACCCTTGTACCCAGACAAATTTAACGTGATGTAGCAGGTGAAGATGAATCCTCTTGCTGTACTGCCATCTGCTGACAAGCCAGGGTATGGTGAACTCAGTGACCAGGGGAAGGGAGTGTGCCACCTGGCTTACAGGGGATCCCTCCCTCAATAGAATCCATTGCTGGATTTCAGGCACACATCGCCACAGCTCGTGCTATGCAGGTACAGACCAGTAGATTGTTGGAGGGCAAAAACAGGGTGGTTGGAAAGTCTGTAGAGACGTTTATGAATGACAACAAAATAACCAAAGGCTTTAGCTGGTGGAGTTTAAAAAAAAATGTCGAGAGAGATCAGTAAAGTTGGGTATTTATGCTATGGACGGAGCTATTCATCTACGAGCCACCCATTTCAATGCTCGCAGTTATTCAGAATAAATAATTTAGTGTCCACAGGCCGTGCGGATCATGGGGGTTGTTTGGCCATACTTCACCACTCCGACCAGTGCGGGTTGGTGGTAGACGTGGGATCGATAGACAGAGGTTCATGTTGCAGTACAACATTGGATTATTCTGCTCTACCGTCTTTAACTAACATCAACGACCAGCCTAGCCAACTGAAACAGAACTGACAGAGGCAAGGCACATATAGGGCAACACAGAAGGTTTAACAAACCTGCTTCATGTACAAGATCTGGCTACTTTCCAGCCTCAGCTGTTTTTGATTTTCACAAATATTCGTGATCCATCAAACCCCCCACCTCCACTAAAATGGCTTCCACTCAGGTGGGCTCCACCGAGTGACGCTGATCAAAATGGTGGTGAAGCATCTTCAGTCTGTGCACGTGAAGATTATTACGAATTGTAAGAATATTACGATTTTTAATAATCTTCATAGTTTTTCAAAACAACTAAACACATTCATAAATAACACCACCATTAAAGAAAATGCATTCATACACATAAAACGCGACGTTTATAGCAATTGACATTCTTTTTATATCCATTTGGTATATGCTCTCAAGAAGAGCCATTCCCTGAAACGTCGGCAGTTGTGCGTTTTCTATTATCTGGCTGTTTTTGAGCAAAATTTTTAGAGTTTGTTATCTTGTACACAACTCCCAATGTAGTATCATTCAAAAAAATCTAAACCTACAAGTTATACAGGAAGTTTGTTTCACGTTGAGGACTGACAGCCAGCTTAAAGCTTAATGTACCTGCGATCTTTGGAGACCAACTCGATGTGGAATGATTCAGGAAATACTGTCACAAGGCTCAGCAAAGTTCAGTGTCTTATCTCTTGAATATCTACAGTGAAAATAGTTTAAGCACGAGTTATTCAATTTTGCACTCTGAACAAAAGCAAATAAATTACTTCTGGGTAACCCTTGTATCGCTGCATGTTTCCAAGAGTCACTGCATTGGAGAGATATTAATTACCTCGCCTGGTATACAGGAGGCTATGGGTTCGATCGCGACCATAACGCCTGCTGTATATTTTCAGTTATCGCGTCTCTCTCCCCGTTGTCTCGTAGATTTCTCTCTGGGTCCTCCGTTTTTCCCTCCGCATTTAGAATCAATTTGCATTCAGATGATTTGGCTGCTGCTACAAATATCCATTTGAAAAGCCACTCCGTTGAGCTGTTATTTGTGATAACCAGGTCACATGTGAAAAATAGCGACTTCTCTCAGTGAGCCTTGCCTAGCAAAATAAAAATAGATTTAGTTTGCATCATCCCGCATGCCACAATCTACCACTCTGCTCAACCCCACCTCTCCCCATGGCCTATTGAGCCAGCACTGAATACAATACGTACTTAAAACAATCCTCAAATATATAGTTAGCCTACGTTTCCTATTCAAAACCGCTATCATACGGAAATGAAACAATATTTAGGTGTGCTAATAAATACATCTACATATCTCATCATATTGAGGCAGATAATACCGTACTAATCACGAATAAATAAAACATAAATGCTTATCCTATCTGAATCAGCCACTGCAGTCATCTCGACCAAGACTCAGAACCAACTCGGCTCGCGACAAACGCTCAACCCGAAGGCAGATATTTTGTTAATTTTAACCATTAACACTTAAAAAATGTAATTGACTTCGTATTCAACAAGCTACACGAATAACAACCTCTATATTTTATTGTTTTACCATTCAAAAGGTTGTAACCGCCGTCCAATTGCTATATGCACATTATCAACGCCGTTATTTGTAAATAAATAAATAAAACTAGATGGAGTCCCCGACGCCATTTTGTATTTATACTTTTGGCGAATGAGGCAACATTGAAGACTTAAAATCATTGGCGGAGATTGACTTCTATATTTGTACCTCACATTAGGAATCGCGGGTGCACTTTATTTATTTGTATTGTTAGTCATGAAAATAAATTAATAAAGGTGTCCAGTTGTTTCAGGGGGGGGGGCGTTGTCTCCCCGTGCCCCCTCCCTCCTCCCCACCCAAACTGGGCCCACGCTGAAAGTGAACTTCTGGCACCGTCACCGCTGGCCAAGAGACACCGCATCGACACTCACGGCCACAGACCACCACCACTACTACCAACAACAACCGCCAATCACCACTAAGTGGCGGTGACGTCACCACGACGCTTGTGCCAGGCTATGTGCACCCTGAGGCCACATGAAGTGGCCTCAGGGTGCACACTACCACCACCATCACTAACACCACTACAACCACCACCACGCTCAATGCCGACCAACGGGGTGGAGCTGACGAGTTCTCTGCTGTTGTATCTAGGCCCCTTTTCCATCTTAATGTTAACAGGTAATTTTCCGATACATATAGATACATGTTTCTATTGTTTTTTTATAATAATGAATAAAAACACCAAACCAGGCCTCCGCATGGCATGTGGAGGTTATCTTTACCATGACCCACTAACACGATTTTGACATTAAGAGCCCTCCCAGGGTCAGAGGGAGCAGATAGAGAGCAGAGCACAGCGGATTGCAAGGGGCTGACGTAAACACACCAAGCCAGGGTCACTGGGAGTTTGCGTTAGCCTAGATATAGTTAAGTCAAAAAGCTGATTGGTTCTACATTACTATTAAAGTAACTTAAAGTCGGAATTTAACGACAGGGTAGGCTAAAGTTATTGATCTTCACACCCACTTCAATTGAACCCTGCCAATAGCTACGTCAATGTAACCATCAACCGTCTATTGGTTTAATATTAAATCTATTTTAATATTTTAATAATTTTATACGACTTGACCCAAAGCCTATAACAATCAGGTTTTCCGAAGTCAACATGAATGTTCTAACCCAGACATGAGCGAATAATGAGCAGAGTGGATATAAGGTTGGAGAAGAAAGGAAAATAAGCGCAGCAAACTGCAAACGTAGGCAAAAAGCCAGGAACAACCAACCAACCTAACAACAGCAAGCCGGGGCTAGACAGGCCATCAAATTAGATAAATCCCGGGGTCAGAGGTCACAGACCAAGTGCTGACTGGCAGACGAAAACCAGAACTGACTCCAGGGCTAAACCGCCCTTACCTACACGGAGTGACGGAAATTAATGAGGCCTTGAATTGGCGGCGTCAGCGAAAACAGCGGTCACCATGCACTAGAGAGAGTGAGGGCCAAAGAGTGTAGAGAGACTGAAAAGGGAATAAGGGTGGGACCTTAGAGTGTCAACGCATTTCAGCGAAAATACCAGGCTAATAAAATTCACAGTGCATTATTTCCTACTTAACATTCGTGTTGGCACCATTCACCGAGGCTTACACAAAACATAAACTGCATAATGACTTGGGCGGTGTTAAACCCAATGTTGGAAAGAAAGGGAGATTCCGGCCGTCTTTGTATCCCCGCAGCGCGGGGTAGGAGTGGGTATACGCTCGGGGGAAAAACCTTCCCTTGACATTAAGTACAATACCACAACGGAAGCTAACCCAGACCTTGGGTTACATGCAGAGCATAACTGTGAAACTGTGAGGGATAAATGTTAACTTTAAAAACCTTAACCGTTTCTTGGTGCGTCGGTGAAAGTCGGAGGGAATATCGCCCCTCCCTCCAGGTTGTGTACCCAGACAGAGAGGCGCCTTCGAGACAATTTATAACATTTGATTGTTTTACTTGTGGGTTTTATGGAAGGAGGGTGACAACGGAATATACCGTAGGTGATGTACACAAGAACACACACTGACACACACTGACACACACACGGACGCAGATACATACGGACAAACCCTGACACAGCAAAAATCGGAAGAAACCCCGCCTTGTGGGCAGGGTCCGAATGAAGGGATTTTTGGGCATAAAAAGAGGATCCTGAACATTGAAACCTCAGTTCGACCGGGGGGTCGACTCAGGAGCGAGCTGCGGCCAACGGGTCGGCTCGACTCGTCCGCAGTTCATTGGAACTCAGCTGAGTTCGATCGGCTCACCGGAGCCAGCCATCGGGGGCTCGACTCATTGGAGCAGCTCCCCATCTCATCTGCAGGCGCACAAGACCCACTTGACAGCTCAACTCGCCCCTGCATGGGTCAGCCTCTGCCGACGCGGAGGTCTCTGCTGCCGCCGGGGTGGTGAGGGTCGCTGTTTGGCGACAAGGCTGCGTGCACACCGTGCATCGCCAGCCGAGTGCGCACCCGGGTCAACACTCAACCACCGTGCACGCTGCGAGCGAGCTGTGGCGCCATCTACCGACCGCGTCCTGACCTGCAGCAGCGTATCGACGACATCCGAATCCGTTCAACACGGTGACCGCCGAATCGACTGATACGTATGACGCGCACCGCCCCCTCACCACACGACGACAAGCAGGCGTCTGTTTGACGCAAAGTTCGACTCCGACCACTGACTATTCAAAACAATTCATGTCACTCAAACATACACGGGTCCTTAAACCAGAAGCCAACACTCAAGTCTATCGGCCATCAGTGGCTGTGAAGGCGTCACAACGAGACCGAGTGTTCATACATGTGTCGTTATAAGCATATCCATAGTTGTCCTCTTTACTATTTAGTGGGCTGTACTCTTAATCGCATAGATATTCAAAAGATCCATCAATACGAATTGATTCTTGACACCTCCCGTAGAGCCACGCTCTTGTGGGGAAGGGTGTGTCCCACCAGATCCTCATCAGGCGATCTGGTCCACAATTAATTAAAACTTGGTATCAGGTAAGGTCTTCAGGAGAAAGGAGCACCCCATCGCATGCCCTTACTCCAAGCCATTATGTAGTCAGATAATCTGCCGATGTATCTGTTGAGATGTGTGCCTTTGAGAATAATAACCGTTTTAATTGTTTTTCTTATTGTCGTATAATCTTTAAAGTACCTTTCGTTCGTAATTGCCACACGTACTCGCATACTCTACAGAATAATCATCTGTTCTGTGACCCAGTGTGCTAACAACGTGATAAGGGTTGCATATGATCTATGATCAATAACGAGTGCGATACTGTGGAAATAATTCAAGTATAATCATTCATTATAAGTTACGGTTTTTGTTTAGTATAGCATTTGCATGTTCTAATAACTCTCTCTTTCACTAACAACCATCGCTTCATGCGGGGTCCATGTGTTATCAAAGTGAAATCGTACAGTCATTGATGATACTGTCTTGATGCTGTGTGGATACCGTGTTGAAGTTCCGAGATTGAGAGTTCACATACATATTATAGTTAAGGTGTAATTAGAAAATAAATTGATTAATATAGAAGTGGTCGTGTGATTCTTTCCTGAAATTTTTGCATAAATCTGTATCCTGCGACGAGATATGAACTCGGGAACCTAAACTATAAACACACCAATCCGCACTCATTAAACTTTAAAGCGAATGATATGAACTTGGGACCTAAAATATGAACACTCGGGGAGTGTTAAAGCGAGAATCATTGTATTATGCTGATCAATAATACGAAGTTAGACAACGAGGCCGAATTGACACTAGCGTAACTGCACACGATTGATTGCGTTATCCTGATTGATAACCCCACCTCGTCAACGAGGCGGGGCCTGATTATCATAAAGGCTATCATTAACACAACCACACCCACTCGTATGAAGTAATACGATTACCTCTCTAATTAGCATAGTTACACGCATAATTACAAGAATTCACATAATTTTCGATTAATTATGCAAATTTCGAATTTCATTTAATTTTCAATATTTTTCATCAATTTTCACACACCCACATATACAACACTGCCCTACACCGCCACAGCTGCGCACTGTCAGAGTCGTGGTTTAAACTGCAGGAGGGGGAATCTGATGAGCTGTGAAGCTCTTTAAGTTTTCACGGATGACCAGTAAGGGCACGGGGTCACGGCAAGTCACAGCAGCAAACAATGTTAATTCAAAATAATTAGTCGTTTAAATAGGGAGAAAGGTAAATATGTCACGTAAAAACAAATAAAACTATACAAATCTAATTTTACAAAATATATGAATACAACTAAACGATGTTTTATCATTCCAGGCAAAGCGACTGAGGTAGTAGCTTCTCTTTCAAAAGGTACGCAAGTCACTAAATATAAGTTAATCAAGATAAATAAAGTTCGATTACATTATCCACTTGCACATACAAGTGAATAATACATGTTTATGTATTCGTTACCCTTGTACAAGGAACAAAGCGAGTGGCATTGCGTGTGTGGATGTGAGAGGAGTGGCCACTAAACGGCAACGCTCAGCTGCACACCGCAGACAAAGATCCCCCGTGTAGCCTCCACAGGTGGTGGGGCAAGTGCTGTTAGCGAGCGCCTATTAAGACAAAGATCTCCCGCGTAGCCTCCACAGGCGGCGGGGGCAAGTGCTGTTAGCGAGCGCCTATTAAGACAAAGATCCCCCGCGTAGCCTCCACAGGCGGCGGGGGCAAGTGCTGTTAGCGAGCGCCTATTAAGGCTGGAACGGTGTACACGGTGAGGGCTGTGTGTGGACAGCACCACGCCCGACCGCCTTTGTCTCCCCGGTGCTGGCGATGTTTTCACGCCGCGCCAGGTACTCATTTGAGGCTGAGTCGACCTAGGGGAGGACCGGGACCGGTTCAGACACAGCACACACGGGGCCCTACGACCTCTCTCTCTCTTACTCACCGCTTGTGTGAAGCCCTCTGTGTCCTGTCTGTATACCACTGTGCACGATTCTGTGTGTCTCTAGTCTGTGGATCTCTGTGTAGGATGTGTATCTGTGTCTCCAGTCTATGTGTATCTGTGTCTCCAGTCTATGTGTATCTCGGTGTAGTGTGTGCGTCTATGTAGTAATGTCTATGTTTCTATGCGTGTCTAGTATGCGTTTGTCTCTGTGTTTATGGAGTAGGCTGTGTGTGTGTATGCAGTGTAGAGAGTAGGCTGTGTGTATGCAGTGTAGAAAGTAGGCTGTGTGTATACAGAGTGTAGGGAGTAGACTCTGTGTATCGTGTGTATGCAGTGAAGAGAGTAGGCTGTGTGTTTGTATAGACCGAGTGTTCAAGTGTAATATGCTGTGGATTTTGCACTGCACTACAACCCCAGTGAAATTAGTTTAAATCCCTCCGATGGCTGACATTCAAAGCAAGTAATATCTTAGTTACAAATATCTAAACTGGTCCTGAACATCGCCGAGCTCGACTTAACCTTAAAAACGACATCTGCTGTAGTGTGTAAGCGTGAGTACTGTGAAGACTCAACGCCTTGCAGTGTCCCACACCGCACTTCATAGCTCCCATGCTCGCTCACAGCACTCGCCCCAGCGCCTCGGTGGCTAGCAGATGTTCACTTCCTCGCCTGCTGTACAGGAGTTCGTGGGTTTCATCCCGGCCCTGACTTCTATTATGTATGTGAAGTATGTATGTTGTTTTCCCGTGGTCACGTGGATTTTTCTCCGGGTCCTCCGGTTTTTCCCGACATTTAGAATCAACATCACGCGTTTAGAGTTTTTGCCTGCTTTCAATTTCCTCGTGGTAAGCCACTTAGTTGTGATAGCCATGTCACTTCTGAACAATTCGCTAATAGCTCAGTCGGCTTTACCTGGTAAGATACAACATTTAGTTGAGTTGAATTTGATCTTTTAAAATTGATTTGCTTACTTTTCCTATACACTGCACTCCTGTCGTGTTTGTGTTTTGTGTTTGTTGCGTAACGTTCTGACCCCCGTGCCACTACTGGACCATCTGTGACAAAAGAACTTCATAACTCATCGGATTCCTTTTCAAATGTGTACCTGGCGTGGTGTGTAGTAAACATCGCCACTAGGGAGACAAAGGGGGCCGAGAATGGTGCTTGCCACCCACCCCCTCGTGTGCCACAGTCCCGCACTTCACAGGTGCTACTGCTCATGAACAGCACTTGCCTCAATAGTCTGTTAAGGCTACACGGGGGGTCTTTGTCGTCTCCGCTAGTCTGGGCAGTGCTGCCATCTGATGATACAAAAAGATCGATGGGAGTTGTTTTTTTACTGCTATGGAGACGCGCGCCTCAGTCACTCTGCATGGGGACGTGCGTGGTGACGTCACCACGCACAGCACGTGACAATCAGTGACGACTTCAGCACTAACCGGTTGTGTGTTGGAGAGTGAACCCACAATTTGAGTTCCGTGACGTTTCGCTGGTGACTACAGCAGCAAGCAGCTGCATCGGGCGATTTGCCAGGCAAGCCCCACTGAGCCAAGCAGCTCGTTTATAGTTCTACTCACAGAAGCGACATCGCCACACGTAATGACAGCTCAATGAAGTGGCTTATCGCGTAGAAATGTAAAGCAGCCAAATGCTCATAATTCTAAATGTGGAGGTAAAACCGGAAAAATCCACGCGACCACGGGAGAGAGAAAGACACAAAAACTCCAAATATACAGAAGGCGTCAGGGCCAGGATCAATCCCACGACCCTCCTGTGCACCGGGCGAGGTAGTTAACATCTCCTAGCCTCTGTGGAACTTTGATTTGGAGTAGTGCGCTGAACCTCGTGTCAGTGTTTTGTAAACCAAGATACTTCTCATCCCATTGTTTCCCTTTGGTTAGCTGTCGGTACCCTGAACATAAATGAATAATAATAGCTTGTTAACTCATGAAGTTCATAAAATATGAAGGAGGAGGGGGTGGAGGAGGGGGAGGAGGAGAGGTAGGAAGTGGGGAGGGGGCGGAGGGGGAGGGAGACACTCCGTAACCATAGCGATGGCAGTGGTATGCAAGCGCTGAGCATGCTTCACGACCATCTTGATGATGGAACCCGGCTTGTGGCGAAGCCTTTTCAAGGCAAGGGTCACATTAGTGGCTGCGAGGTTGCCAGATGGCGCCACGTGGAGGAGGTTCGTGACACCCTCCTTGACGCTCCTCGTCTTCGTCTTCGTGACGCTCCCTGCGGTTGCGACGCTGAGACGACGTCGTGGGCAGCAGGAGGCAGTGCAGCGACATCCGTGGCTGTCCCTGCGCTGTGATAGTCTCTCAATGTCTGTCCACGTGTCCCGTCTTCACAACCCGCGCTTGCCAGCTTGGCGATGTACGGTCAAAGAACTCCCATAACCCACACGACATAGAGTAGCCTCTGTCCGTGTACGTATCTATGTATGTGTGTTGAACTTCTTTCGCACTGTACATAGCGCCCATGCTAATCGGGGGTGCGGGAGTACAGTCGTGGGTTAACAAGAATAACGATTATTTCAACTTGTAGCACCCTGCACGGTCAGTCGCTCGCTCTCTTACAGACAGGACGACCTCAGAGGTGCCAGGAGGGAGGATCCACAGACGAGGAGCGGGATAGGCAGCAGCCAGGCTGTGAGGAACCGGCACCATCAAAGATTGCTCCAACTCTGCGCTCCTCCTTTACATAGAAAAGTGGCGTTGGCAAATTTTTTATGGGAGGTTAAAAATTCTGGGAGCACCCGGATGAAAATTCACGTGTGGGAGGGAGGGAGAGTGAGCAATGTTCATGCAGAGCTCCTGGCCTTACCTCTACAAACTTTATTTTCTTCACCAGGGTTAAGACCAACCACAATTTACCAATATGAGGAAGTACCGAGAAGAAACCTCAACGTAACAATCAAACTTAATTACATTTCTGTCCACCTCATTAACATTAATACACCCATCAATGATGCAGAAATACCAATTTTGTTTTTTTAATGTGTCACAGAGCTATCTCGAAAGCATCCCAAATGGCGAGTGTCTGATTTTGGGAGGAGACTTCAAATGCACGCTCGATGTACTCAACTGCACTAGCACTGAGCAGTGCAAAAGCAGTGTCCTGAACACCTTGCGGGATGTGCTCTGCACGTACAGTCTGGTAGACGTGCGGCGGATGCAACATCTAAAGCAGCAAGGTTTCACCTTCACAAGAACAATAGCTGACAAAACATTGCTGCAGTCAAGCATTGACAGATTCTACATCTCAAAAGACCTTGAAAATAGTGAAGGATTCGGGCTGCACCACTGATATCGTCAACTTATACTTCTCCAAATTAAGATACGAGGAGTCCCAAGGGGATCACCACACTGGCATTTTAATAATGCCCTTTTTCAAGACACCACCTTCACTAATCTCTTTGGGATCTTCTGGGTGGAGTGGCAGGGAAAAGTTAACGACTGAGAACCAAAGGGGTGCAATGATGCAGTAAAGGTTAAGAACCACTGCCTTAGCGTGACCCTCGCCTTCAAAAGGCTTCCTCACTAGCCAGGTTCCATCACGCAGTGTTCATCAAGATGATCGTGAAATGTGCTCAGTGCTTGCACTCTACTGAGAATGCTACGCTTACGGAGTTTTTAATTTTTATGATCTTATGAAGCTTAACCAGTGACAATTTTGTTTTCCATGCTTGATGCTCTAAATACATTGCGAAGTGTTGTGATTCACATGACACAGACACAACGCCTACATAGCAACTGTTTAAAAGCAGAGCCACGTTGCACTCTAAAAATATCAGACAAATCCCATGACATGCTTCAGGCTGTTCGCCGACAACGACAAATGTAGATAGATGTCACAGATGATGTCACAATTAATTGATACTGTCAAAAAAAACATCGATTCACATCGCCTGACATTTAACAAAATCTTTCTGAATTTTTGTATATGCCCTTGAATTAGCAAACTTTATTTGGTGTACATGATCGTGGTTCTTGCTGTGTTTTTACTTTCTGTGCTGTCTTATTGCATTCGATAGAGAGATACATTTATAGCCCCATCAAATGCAAATGTTTCAAGTGTGGCTTTCTGGGTCGGGCTGCGTGCTGGGCAATGTTCCCTTCTCAAGCGTTCGAAAGGCGCTGCCGCAGGCATCTCCAGGGGTGTGCCACTCACAGCTCAACAGGTGAAGCCGCCCTTGGATGACGTGGCTGTGAGAAAAACAATGTATGCGTTAAACACGCAGACATTCGTCTGTGATACTACTGTAAAAATAAGAGCATTAATTAAAACTGTTGGTTGGGTAAAGTCGGACCAGGGACGGATGGCGATGTCAATCAGCTGCTGCGTGACGGCCTCCCCCCCCAGGCCGTGGAAGTAATTTGACCATACTTCACCACCCTGGCCACTCCGGGTTTGGTGAAAGGCGGCACGATGATCGACGTAGGAGCATATTGCAGTACAGTACAACAGGCGGTTGTGTGAGCGGTCTTCGTTGCCCAATGACATGGCCCAGCTTAGCGGCCGCAGAGCCACCTCGTGCAGACAGAGAGGAGGATTTGCGGGAGGCTTCACGGACGCCGCAATCTCGACGTGACCCTCCTCCCGCAACGACTCGAGCCTGGTGGCAGTGATTATTGGTAGTGGTGGTGCAAAGTAAAAAAGACAAAATAGCCTCCTCACCTTCAAAGCACTGCATCACGAGCGCTGTGCAGTGCGAGTGGAGGCGGCGCTGTCTCATGTTTTTTTTTTAATCTGCGGAGGGTGCTCCACTGCCAGCGCTTATTCTCGAGCAATTTAAGTTTTCATTGGACTGACTGGATTTTTTTTCTTTAGAGGCGAATGTCGAGTTTTATCTTGGACGCTGCGGTGGCTAGGAGATGTTAACTACCTCGCCTGGTATGCAGGAGGTCGTGGGTTCGATGCCGACCCTGATGCCTGCTGTAAATTTGGAGTTTGCATCTCTCTATCGCCGTAGTGGATTTTTCTCTGGATCCTCCGGGTTTTCCCTCCACATTTCCAACCAATGTCATGCATTTAGAGAATTTGCCAGCTACTATTAACGTCCATGTGATGATGATGTCAGCCACTTAGTTGAGCTGTCATTTTTGATGGCCAGGTTGTTTCTGAACAATATATGTATAACTCAGTGGGCCTTACCTGGTAAATTACAACGTAGTTTAGTTTACGTGAATTTATTCAGTATCTGCAGTGCACATTGCTTCAAGCTGAGCTATGTCTTGCACTCTAAAACTATCATACAGATCACACGACAATCTTCAGGGGCTGTTCGAGGACATCGCAAAATTCATAAATATGGCGTCAAAGTTGATCGAGACTCTAAAAACGCAGGCATTATCCATTCAAATGGCGTGACACATCACGAAGTCTCTATGACCGTCTTTGAGATGCCCATAAATTAGCAGACTCTTTTTTGGTATACTGTATTGTGCCTCTTTGCTGTGTTTTATTTACTATCTGCCCTGTCCGACTGCGTTCGAGAGAGATGCAGTAATAGTGATTTATAGCCCCATCAGCTGTCAATACTTCAATTGCGGCTTTCTGGGTTGGGCTGCGTGCTAAGCAATGTTCCTCTCTCGAGCATTCGCAAGGCGCTGCCGCAGGCATCTTCAGGGGCGTGCCACTCGCAGCTCGACCGGTAAAGCCGCCCTTGGATGACACGCGGCTGTGAGGAGACAAACAATGGGCGCGTTAAACACGCACACACATTCTTCTGTGATAAGTCTGTAACAAAAAAATAAGAAGAGCGGTAAACGATGTTAGACTTGGCAGATGTTGATCTCGGGTGGTCCAATTGGCAGTGCAATGCACGAACCCACTGCACCACCGCTCCACCCAGTTTTAAAATTTACATCCAATAATCGGGATTGGGAATTCCGTAATCTTACGATTGTAAATACGTTGACGTGAAGGTTTTCAAGTAATGGGGTAATGTTTTTCTTAAGTTATACGCAATGCAACATCGAGTTGTTAGAGATACATGCACTCGATCGCAGTGAAGAAAGCTGTCGCGTTCACCTAAAGGTGTTCAGGGCAAGGACACGTGCATCAGCTTTGTCTATATTATAGCAATACTACGAGAAACATTTTAATCAAAGATGGTCTTCTGGATAGCACATTCACAAAATGTATTAATTGGTGTGGTAATTATTGAAAAGTGACACGCATTTTGAATATCACACGGCAGTCCAGTAACTTCAGGTCAGAAGGTGAAGGTTTATTCACTCACATTGCGTCATCGTTGTGCTGTTCGCCTGTTGGCGTTGAGGTACGGCCCTAAAGAAGGCCGTCTCTGGTGTGTACCAATCACTTTCAAAGACAATGCCTATGTTGTGGTGCATATGACGACTCGGAGGCACATCTTCAGTAGGGACTTACGCCAGATGTTTATTAGGGGCTTTTGCCTATGGATGGATTAGAAGTGATCACTTGTCCCCAGGGGTAGAGGTTCTAAGCTCGGTTCTTCACCCGGACCACACTCTGTCTGCTCTATAGCACGGCTAGCTTCCCGGGCTTTCTCCTCTGCGTAGGCCGTGGGATCAGCCAACATCAACCGACCGAGGAGAGCAGCCGCTCCTATTGCTATCGCCGGCTTCTCTCCAGACTTCGTGAGCCCCATCCCTGGTTCACTCTTTAACCTCTCTTGTTCACGGGCTCATACAGCGACCCCGCTCACGTCACGGGCTCCTGCTTAAGTAACCCCCAGGAGACATGACGTCAATGCCCCGCCCCGCGCGCACGACGTCACGTCCCGTGATGTCATCGCACTGGAAGGTACGCATGATGTAATGTCCCCGACTACTCCTCTACACATATTTTATTATCAGAGCATGTTTGTTTGCATGTTCACCGCAAGTACCGTGAGTGGTTATTGCGAGCATGATTCCTTTCAAAAGGTTTCCATTTGGTGTTTGAACATCTGAACATAACTCCTGTTTTATTACTGCCAGAAAGGGTAAAACTTATTCTTATTTTTTTCACCCAGTGGTTTTGTCACGCACCGTCAAATGAGAACCCATAGACCGGTTCGACTACGAATTCCAACGCTCTGCGTGGAAACAAATCTCCACCGTGAGCAGTTACTGCGGCCTGCACCTATTTGGCTGTCAATCGTTAACAATGTAATAATGTTAATGAACACGAAACTTTGATGAAACAAAGAAGTTGTACTTACGTACCCATCGCCTAAATTGTGAACCACTGTTGTAGTGTATATTGTATAGCTTACTGTATAGTGTATTGTATAGTAGTGTAGTGTACAATGTAGTGTATTATGCAGTGTATATTGTAGTATATAGTAGTGTAGCGTATAGTGAAAAAATAAAATAAAATAAATCACGACGTTTTGACAGCTTGTGTTGTGGTGGAAACGTCGTGATTTATTTTGTCTACCTACGTGACTTTACCGAAAGAACCAAGGATTATGGATTCCCGCAGTCACGAAAGCTTCAAATCAAGATTGTTTAGTAAAAGTGTATCGTGTGTGGTGTGTAATGTGGAGTGTATAGCGTAGTGTACAGTGTGGTGTATAGTGTAGTGTACAGTGTGGTGTATGGTGTAGTGTATAGTGTGGAGTGTATAGTGTAGTGTATAGTGAAATGTGTAGTGTAGTGTACAGTGTGGTGTATAGTGTAGTGTAGTGTATAGTGTGTAGTGAATTGTGAAAGTGTGTAGTGTGGAGTGTATAGTGTAGTGTATAGTGTGGTGTATAGTGGAGTGTATAGTGTGGTGTATAGTGTAGTGTATAGTGTAGTGTATAGTGTGTGGTGTGCAGTGTATAGCGTAGTGTTTTGTGCGTGGTGAATAGTGTTAAACAATACATAGTTTTGATGAAACAAGGTAGTTGTACTTACATGCCCGTGCTTAATTTGTGTTTTCTATGATTTACCTTCTTAAAAAATCTGCCCATGTCTCGCATGCCCCAGAGCGGGCATCTTGCACCCACAGAAGGTGCGTGATGCACCCAGGTTAAGAACCAATGACCTATTTTAGGCTAATAATAGGGCTTTTCCCCTTTTTTTTCTGGCAACAAAACTGAAACCTTTTTACAGGGAATAATGTGTGCATTAACCACGATACTTGTGGTCAAAATGCAAACAAAAAACACACGTATAATATATGCATTGTCCTTGAAACTGATTGGTCCACACCAGAGGCGGCTTTCTTTTGAGCCTTGTCTCAATTGGTGCTAGCCATTGCTGAATGGTCCACCTCGGAGGAAGGTTTTGGCGAGTCCTTTTGGAACGACATTAGAAGAAGAAAACAAACGATAATAAAATAAATATATAAAGGATACAGCGTTGTTTGTGTTTAAAAACGCAGAAGTTTCGTCATGCGAGTGTCAAAATGAAAAAAAAAGTTAAATATTTTCTTCTGCTATTTATTTTTCAAAAAAAATCCTGCTGTAAAAGACGCGTTGTACATTATAAGGACAATACTTACTACTTAACGTGTGCATATGACAAAAACAATAATTTACACTTATAAAGTTCCAAATTGCATCCGTAGGGTCTCGCCACCAATGCACCCCACGTACGTGAAGCAGAAAAAAGACAGAGCCTGCCGGGTAGACGGGCAGGGCTTGGCAGGGAGGGATAAAGGGCGATTTAGCCACTCAGCCACTCATTCACCTACTCTCTCACCCACCCATTCACAAACTTACCCAGGCACCCACTCACCCAGGCACCCACTCACCCACCCACCCAGTCACTCACCCAACCACGCACCCACCCACCCACTCACCCATTCACTCACCCACGCCCCCACCCACCCACTCACCCATTCACTCACCCATGCACCCACTCACCCACCTCCACTCACTCACCCATCCACTCTCCTACCTCCACTCACTCACCCACTGACCTACCCACCCGATCATCACACGAACAGAGCCTTGACCTCAGAGTCCTTAAAAGGAGACAACCCCTAGGCCTCAGGGTCTCGTTGGTTTATGAGTGGAGATCGGTTCCTGTAGACAGTGGTTCTTAACCTGGCGTGCATGCACCCGCTGGGGATGCGAGATTCCCTTTCTGGAGGGTGGTGTTGGATATATGAGCCTTTTCCAAAATTGATATTAATAACCTTCTTTGGTTCTTTCAGTAAAGTCACGTAGAATGAGAATAAAATAATAAATTGATAAAATAAAATAACACAATAATATTCTCACGACGTTTCGGCCACAACACAAGCGGCCTTCATCAGGTGAAGGTATTCTCATTCTACGTGACTTTACCGAAAGAACCAAAGAAGATGAATCCTTGCAGTCACGAAAGCTTTAAATCGAAAAATGATATTAATAATATTTGCCGAAAGATATATGTTTTTCTATATATAAATAAATAACAACCGCTACGACAAGCATCAGCTAACAACAGCTGGAGGTCATAAAAAGCCAATAAAAATATTAAATAAATAATAAACTCCCGGGGCGAAGAGAGTTTAACAAATCTGCGAAATCCCCAGATGGCCACGGGAGGACGCTAACAAAGGGTATCTGTTTTCTCTCTCTCAAGAGTCAACAGAGAGACAGAGCTTCCCGGCCGCCTTTGTCTTCCCGCAACGCGAGAAAGGAATTTAACCTAGCGAGGAATTGCTTGTTGTTGCAGGGAGGGAGCCATCTGTATCCCCCAGATGAAGGGATACCTTGGGGAGGGTACGGTGGTCAATGGTGGGACGCAGGATGGCTTGATGGGATGACACGCACACGAACGCACACGAACACACAGGCCACGCCCCCCACTGTGCAGAGCGGAGAGATTTTTTTATCGAATGTAACTGCCCAACCATCATCTCGAGAAAACAGTTCAACAAGGCACAGCGAGTTCAACAGGTCAGTCGGCCCGGCAAGCTACAGAAGAGGGCATGAGCGGCTGGCTCCAACGAGCCCCGCGATCAACTAAGGATGGCGAGACTCGCAGGGTAGCGAGGTGCCACCGAGTGTGAGTTCAGAGTTGAAAGAAGAAGAGCGTGTGCCGACTTGGCTCATCCAGCAGCGGAAAGAGCCTGTATCTGCCAGCACGAGCAGCCAAGCCGATGCCCCGAACGAGAACAAAGCCCAGTGGAAAGAGCCTGCTGCTGCCAGCAAACCAGCGGCCAAGCGTGTGCCGGCTTGGCTCATCCAGCAGCGGAGAGAGCCTGCTGTCAGCGAACCAGAGAGAGCGCGTTCGGGCATCTCCACAGAGAGAGCGCATGCGGCAGCTACTACAGCAGTGGAGAGAACCTGCTGTCAGCGAACCAGAGAGAGCGCGTTCGGGCATCTCAACAGACAGGGCGCAGTCATCCAGCAGTGGAGAGAGACTGTATCGGGCATCTCAACAGACAGGGCGCAGTCATCCAGCAGTGGAGAGAGACTGTATCTACCAACACGAGCAGCCAAGCCGACGCCTCAAGCAAGAGAACAAAGCCGTTTGTATTACCCTCCCCTACACTCTCACCCTCACGACGTATCACCCTGCGTCTGCTTCACGAAGACACACAACACGCATATCGGGACAATCAAAAAGAGTGACATTCCAAGGTGGTGCATTAAATATCAATTGATCGTGAAGAACATTGTTGCCATTGAGTTACGTGGATACCGTCACTTAGAAGTATTTTAGTCGTTTGTTTTTTTTTAATTGCAAAATCTTGCAGATGTATCCATGAATGAACATGACGAATCTATTGACGGATACTTGTGCTTTTGGGAAATAATAATTGTTTGATTGCCTTTTCACGTGAATATCGTCGCATAATAATCAATCGTCCTGCTGCCCTGTTAACAACGTGACAAGAATTGCATTGAAGGTTACATACGAATGAATGAATGAGCATCCGGGAGTACTGTGTTGACAAATTCAAGTATAAGGATTCGCTTTTAGGGTTGCATATGATTCAATGAACGAGCATCCGGGAGAACTGTGTTAACAATTTCAAGTACAATAATTTGCATTAAGGGTTGGATATGAATCAATGAATGAGCATCTGGGAGTACTGTGTTAACAACGTGACAAGAATTGCATTAAGGGTTGCATATGATCAATAATGAGTGCAGTACTGCGTGGGCAATTTCAAGTATAACCATTCATAATAGAGTATTAAGGCTTTTGTTAGACTAGCGTGCCTGTATGTTTTAACGACTCTCTCTCACCAACTGAGCTCGCGTTACGCGGTGGAATTAATCACATGTGTCATCGCCAAAGTGAAACAACGCAATCGTTGATGGTTACTGTATTGATACTGTGTTGAAAATTCCAAGATTGAGAGTTCGCATATTATATTAGAGTCAAGGTTTAGGTAGAAAATAAAATTGATTAACGCTGAAGTGGTTGCGTGTTCCTTCCGAAATTTCATGCACAAGAGCTGTATCCTGCGTTGAGATCTGAATCTGGAGACCTAGCATAAACACACTAATACACTCAGTAAATGTTAAAGCGAGAATAATTGTATTTTACCGATTGTTAATACGAAGTTTAACAATGAAGCCGAGTTTAATCTGACCTACTTACAGCACACCTGCTTAACTGAATACGATTAATGGTATTACACCAATTGATTACCTGACCCTCGTCAGCGAGGCGGGGCCTGAGTATTAGAACGGCTCAGATTAGCATAATCACACCCACTCGCATACATTATTAAGATTATCTCACGAATTAGCATAATTTATGCACACAATTACATTAATTAACATAATTTCGGGTAATTTCTCATATTTACAAATTTCATTTAATTTTATTATTTTCATCAAAATTTTCATAACCGACAAAATAAATTGGGGACGTCGTCCGGGATCTCTCGCAGACAGTTTATGCTTGAATAAGGAACGAATCACGGTTGTGTTAACCAAGGAATTATAAACTTACATTGCCTTGTGATTGCAAACGGGTGTAAAACAAACAAAAACGCACTCTGAAGGAAAATACCAGAGTAAGCAGAGTATAACAAAGACAGATGGATTAAGATTATTTGCTCGAGTCGAACTGAAGCATTCTGTGATACAACTGTTTTGATAGGCACTCTGAAGTGGAATACCAGAGATGCTCGTATTAAGAGGAATTTTTGAGTGGATTGCGGGATATTGGGAACTTGTATCAAAACGTGCAGTCCGATCTGCTACAGAGCAAACAAATCAGGGAGACACATGGGAGGAGAACCCTATTGTTGACATTGAGACACTACATAAGGACTTGATGAAATGTGACAAAAGTGAACACGATGTAAAATCTTCAGAAATCGCAACATTGGACTCAGACCCTCTCGCACAGGCAGACAGACAGAGATTATGGAATGAGGAAAATTTCGGAAAAGAAACGGGTGGGACTTACAACCCCGAAGTCAGAAGGAGACAAAATATTAACACTAAGTCACCAGGATATTCTGTACTGATAGCGCGAAAAAGGGCAGAGCCGGGGCGGAACGAACAGCACAACAGAGACAGCTCACCAGAAAGACGCACACCACTCAAACACGGCCGAGACAAACATCACGACAGGCATGAGGCACAAAACAAATATAAATCAAACATCAAATAAAAACCGCATAAGCATGAGCCATGGGAAAAGCAGGAATCACCGAGCAAAGTTGACCCACGTTACAGATGTAAAAGACAATACCAAAGGTATGTTAAGCAGCGCCATCGTTGTAGTAATAACTCATCTGACTTTGACTCCGATGATGACGGCCAACTTTCCCAATACTCATTCAGTAGTAAAACTCTGAAATTGATGGACAAAGCTCTCGTCAGAAATCCCTATTTCGATCCACACAATAGGAACAGAGACACACACACTCACATCGCAACGTTAGAAGCAGAGGCAATGATCAGGGGTCTGAGGAAAATGGACGAGAAAGCCAGTTTGCTGAAACGGAGCTTACATGAACAGTCTATTTCATGGGTAAATTCACTATCATACAAGGTTCGGAACAATTTCAAAGAGCTGAGCCTGGCAGTGATTCGGAAGTTTGGAGAATATTTGACACTGTCTGAGGGATTTACTGCAGCAAAATTTAAGACCCAGTGCCCAGACGAGGATCCCTGAGATTACCTCCTATGATTTAAAAGAGCGTACTACGCAGGCGATGTGGATCAGTATCACGAAGGTGACAAAAGGGTCAAGATCATGTTTTTCGGATCCTTGAGTCCAGAGATTACAGAAATTGTGGGAAAGTGTTTGGACCCAGAGACAGCCTCCTTCCACCGCATAGAGAATAGTGCTCACATGGCGTGGCTGTACAGGACTAAAAACGACCATTCCACAACACACAAGGAACGGGGGAATGTAACCAGCCTTTCAGAGGGAAAAAAAAAACACGTGAGCAGCGGCAAAACACCACATGTGAGACAAACACACGTCACCCCACAGTGCAGAGAATGGCAAGCACCCACGAATTACATACACAGATGGCAGGATAACCATCCCGTGAGACAATGGCACAGAGGCTGGGGGCGATTACAGCATGCAAAGACACATATTTACGAAAATCGCGGCATGTGGAGACCAAGAGCAGAATCACGCCGGTTCCTAATTCCACGACACACGAGGGGTCAAACACGGTCTGTCCACTTCCGATCGATCCCACCACCGGCTCTAGCAGGAGTGAGTGGAGACATGAGGAATGAGAAAACAGGTGTTGGCTTGGCTGTGACACAGAATATGGCACGAACACGTGATGAATCGCTCACATTGGTTGAGAGGGAGCTATCAGTGTCAGCAAGGGTGCCGGCTGAGCTGCACGAAAATCACAGCCCCGTTAAAGAAATTAAGCAGGCTGCTGATGACGAGGCAAACCCTGAAAGTAACAATGTTTTGGAAAAACTAAATGAGTCGTGTACCAATTATGATGTGGTGAAGAACGCAAGTGTCGCTCCCGTGGTTGACACACCTATTGAACAGGAAAACGTAACTGTATTGGAGTGTGATCCAACAGGAAATGATAACCAGCAGGGTCGGGGGGGAAAACCTGATTGTCCGGTAAATGGAAATGCCACCCCTTGTGTCGCAAAATTGCATGAGTGTACTGTGAATGTGGCAGAGAAAGGTGGTACGGAAATGAATATCCATGATGGATCAGGGATTTTGTTGAAACTCAGCACACTCAAAGGCACGGAATCGAATCGTGGCACGGAATCGAATCCTGGCCGAGAATCGACTCCCAGAGTCCACAAATGTGTACATTCCTGCGGAGAAGGCAAATGCCCCCGACAATCGAGCACAGAAGCTCGTGGTGTGTGCGGATTCTGGTTATGTCCAACATAACTTTATGCCACATAATCCCACATGGAAAGAGAGTGATAAAAAAAATACGAACCAAGGAACCGTGCTCATTTGGCCAAAGCCATAACGACAATGAACTAGGATGATGATGTGTTGATGTTGCGTAGAAAGGTCATAGGTTACTCTAAAATACCTGGCCATGAGAAAACTGATGATACACTCTTGACCAAAAGTGGCAGTGAGGTTACCAACAACTTGGTACACATGTGGCAAAAAGGTAACACGAGGAAAACAGTGTACAACCGTGTTCGGAACCGCCGCCCAGCATTTCCCAGGAACTGAAACAAAAAAAATCGCTGTCTAACAATAATTGATAAAAACCGATGTAACTGATGCCTTAATAATTTTTTTCTCGTTCCTCTTTCTTTTCTTAATTCAAATGTAACCATGCTAAGTGTGACGTACGCGCACGTTGTAAGGAAATGGCAGCCGAAACTTGAGGACTGTCGATGGTTCAAGATGGAAAAAGGCATTTTTGTTTTAAAAAATTAACCCGTGGACATTTGACCACGGATCATTTTTAAAGGGTGGAATGTTGGATATATGATCCTTTTCAAAAATTGAAATTAATAATAATATTTGCCAATAGATACATGATTTTTATATATAAATGAATAACAACCGCTATGACAAGCATCAGCAAAAAACAGCTGGAGGTCGTAAAAAGTCCATTAAAAATTAAATTATATAATAAACTCCCGGGGCAAAGAGAGTTTAACAAATCTGCGAAATCTCCAGATGGCCATGGGAGGACGGTGACAAAGGATATCTGTTTTCTCTCTCTCAAGAATCAAGAGAGAGAGAGAGACCCTCCCGGCCGCCTTTGTCTTCCTGCAGCACGAGAAAGGAATTTAATCTAGCGAGGAATTGCTTGTTGTTGCAGGGAGGGAGCCATCTGTTTCCCCCGGGGGAAGGGATACCTTGGGGAGGGTACGGTGGTCAATGGAGGGACGCAGGATGGCTTGATGGGATGACACACACACGAATGCACACAAACACACAGGCCACACCCCCCCCCCCCCCCCCCCCCCCACTGCGCAGAGTGGAGGTTTTTTTTTTTAATATAACAGCCCAACCATCATCTCGAAAAAACAGTTCAACAAGGCACAGCGAGTTCAACAGGTCAGTCGGCCCGGCGAGCTACAGAAGAGGGCAAGAGCGGCTGGCTCCAACGAGCCCCGCGATCAACTAAGGATGGCGAGACTCGCAGGGTAGCGAGGTGCCACCGAGTGTGAGTTCAGAGTTGAAAGAAGAAGAGCGTGTTCCGACTTGGTTCATCCAGCAGCGGAAAGAACCTGTATCTGCCAGCACGAGCAGCCAAGCCGACGCCCCGAACGAGAACAAAGCCCAGTGGAAAGAGCCTGCTGCTGCCAGCAAACCAGCGACCAAGCGTGTGCCGGCTTGGCTCATCCAGCAGCGGAGAGAGCCTGCTGTCAGCGAACCAGAGAGAGCGCGTTCGGGCATCTCCACAGGGAGAGCGCATGCGGCAGCTACTACAGCAGTGGAGAGAACCTGCTGTCAGCGAACCAGAGAGAGCGCGTTCAGGCATCTCGAGAGAGAGAGCGCGTGCGGCAGCTACTACAGCAGTGGAGAGAACCTGCTGTCAGCGAACCAAAGAGAGCGCGTTCGGACATCTCAACAGAGAGAGCGTAGTAATCCAGCAGTGGAGAGAGACTATCTACCACACGAGCAACCAAGCCGACACCTCAAGCAAGAGAACAAAGCTGTTTGTATTACCCTCCCCCACACTCTCACCCTCACGACGTATCACCCTGCGTCTGCTTCACGAAGACACACAACACGCATATCGGGACAATCATAACGAGTGACATTGTTGCCATTGAGTTACGTGGATACCGTCACTTAGAAGTATTTTAGTCGTTTTTTTTTATTGCATAATCTTGCAGATGCATCCATGAATGAATATGACGAATCTATTGACGGATACTTGTGCTTTTGGGAAATAATAATTGTTTGATTGCTTTTTCATATGAATATCGTTGCATAATAATCAATCGTCCTGCTGCCCTGTTAACAACGTGACAAGAATTGCATTGAAGGTTACATACGAATGAATGAATGAATGAGCATCCGGGAGTACTGTGTTGACAAATTCAAGTATAAGGATTCGCATTTAGGGTTGCATATGATTCAATGAACGAGCATCCGGGAGTACTGTGTTAACAATTTCAAGTACAAGAATTTGCATTAAGGGTTGGATATGAATCAATGAATGAGCATCCGGGAGTACTGTGTTAACAACGTGACAAGAATTGCATTAAGGGTTGCATATGATCAATAATGAGTGCAGTACTGCGTGGGCAATTTCAAGTATAATCATTCATAATAGAGTATTAAGGCTTTTGTTAGAATAGCGTGCCTGTATGTTTTAGCGACTCTCTCTCTCACCAACTGAGCTCGCGTTACGTGGTGGAATTAATCACATGTGCCATCGACAAAGTGAAACAACGCAATCGTTGATGGTTACTGTATTGATACTGTGTTGAAAATTCCAAGATTGAGATTCCACATATTATATTAGAGTTAAGGTTTAGTTAGAAAATAAAATTGATTAACGCAGAAGTGGTTGCATGTTCCTTCCGAAATTTCATGCATAAGAGCTGTATCCTGCGTTGAGATCTGAATCTGGAGACCTAAAATAAACACACTAATACACTCAGTAAATGTTGAAGCGAGAATAATTGTATTTTACCGATTGTTAATACGAAGTTAAACAACGAAGCCGAGTTTAATCTGACATACTTACAGCACACCTGCATAACTGAATACGATTAATGGTATTATACCGATTGATTACCTGACCATTGTCAGCGAGGCGGGGCCTGAGTATTATAATGGCTCACATCAGCATAATCACACCCACTCGCATAAATTATTAAGATTATCTCACGAATTAGAATAATTTATGCACATAATTACATCAAATAACATAATTTCGGGTAATTTCTCATATTTACAAATTTCATTTAATTTTATTATTTTCATCAAAATTTTCATAACCGACATATACAATAAATTGGGGACGTCGTCCGGGATCTCTCGCAGACAGTTTATGCTTGAATAAGGAACGAATCACGGTTGTGTTAACCAAGAAATTATAAACTTACATTGCCTTGTGATTGCAAACGGGTGTAAAACAAACAAAAACGCACTCTGAAGGAAAATACCAGAGTAAGCAGAGTATAACAATGACAGATGGATTAAGATTATTTGCTCGAGTCGAACTGAAGCATTCTGTGATACAACTGTTTTGATAGGCACTCTGAAGTGGAATACCAGAGTATGCTCGTATTAAGAATAATTTTTTGAGTGGATTGCAGGATATTGGGAACTTGTATCAAAACGTGCAGTCCGATCTGCTACAGAGCAAACAAATCAGGGAGACACATGGGAGGAGAACCGTATTGATGACATTGAGACACTACATAAGGACTTGATAAAATGTGACAAAAGTGAACACGATGTAAAATCTTCAGAAATCGCTACATTGGACACAGACCCTCTCGCACAGGCAGACAGACAGAGATTATGGAATGAGGAAAATTTCGGAAAAGAAACGGGTTGGACTTACAACCCCGAAGTCAGAAGGAGACAAAATATTAACACTAAGTCACCAGGATATTCTGTACTGATAGCGCGAAAAAGGGCGGAGCCGGGGCGGAACGAACAGCACAACAGAGACAGCTCACCAGAAAGACGCACACCACTCAAACACGGCCGAGACAAACATCACGACAGGCATGAGGCACAAAACAAATATAAATCAAACATCAAATAAAAACCGCATAAGCATGAGCCATGGGAAAAGCAGGAATCACCGAGGAAAGTTGACCCACGTTACAGACATAAAAGACAATACCAAAGTTATGTTAAGCAGCGCCATCGTTGTAGTAATAACTCATCTGACTCTGACTCCGATGATGACGGCCAACTTTCCCAATACTCATTCAGTAGTAAAACTCTGAAATTGATGGACAAAGCTCTCGTCAGAATTCCCTATTTCGATCCACACAATAGGAACAGAGACATACACACTCACATCCTAACGGTAGAAGCTGAGGCAATGATCAGGGGTCTGAGGAAAATGGACGAGAAAGCCAGTTTGCTGAAACGGAGCTTACATGTACAGTCTATTTCATGGATAAATTCGCTATCATACAAGGTTCGGAACGATTTCAAAGAGCTGAGCTTGGCAGTGATTCGGAAGTTTGGAGAATATTTGACACTGTCTGAGGGATTTACTGCAGCAAAATTTATGACCCAGTGCGCAGACGAGGATCCCCGAGATTACCTCCTATGATTTAAAAGAGCGTACTACGCAGGCGATGTGGATCAGTATCACGAAGGTGACAAAAGGTTCAAGATTATGTTTTTCGGATCCTCGAGTCCAGAGATTACAGAAATTGTGGGAATGTGTTTGGACCCAGAGACAGCCTCCTTCCACCGCATAGAGAATAGGGCTCACATGGCATGGCTGTACAGGAATAAAAACGACCATTCCACAACACACAAAGAACGGGGGAATGTAACCAGCCTTTCAGAGGGGGAAAAAAATACGAGCAGCGGCAAAACACCACATGTGAGAGAAATACACGCCACCCCACAGTGCATAGAATGGCAAGCACCCACGAACTACCAACGTAATTACATACACAGATGGCAGGATAACCATCCCGTGAGACAATGGCACAGAGGCCGGGGGCGATTACAGCATGCAAAGACACATATTTACGAAAATTGCGGCATGTGGAGACCAAGAGCAGAATCACGCCGGTTCCTAATTCCACGACACACGAGGGGTCAAACACGGTCTGTCCACTTCCGATCGATCCCACCACCGGCTCTACCAGGAGGGAGTGGAGACATGGGGAATGAGAAAACAGGTGTTGGCTTGGTTGTGACACAGAATATGGCACGAACACGTGATGAATCGCTCACATTGGTTGAGAGGGAGCTATCAGTGTCAGCAAGGGTGTCCGCTGAGCTGCACGAAAATCACAGCCCCGTTAAAGAAATTAAGCAGGCTGCTGATGACGAGGCAAACCCGGAAAGTAACAATGTTTTGGAAAAACTAAATGCATCGTGTACCAATTATGATGTGGTGGAGAACGCAAGTGTCGCTCCCGTGGTTGACACACCTATTGAAGAGTAAAACGTAACTGTATTGGAGTGTGATCCAACAGGAAATGATAACCAGCAGGGTCGGGGGGAAAAACCTGATTGTCCGGTAAATGGAAACGCCGCCCCTTGTGTCGCGAAATTGCATGAGTGTACTGTGAATGTGGCAGAAAAAGGTGCTACGGAGATGAATATCCATTATGGATCAGGTGTTTTGTTGAAACTCAGCACACTCAAAGGCACGGAATCGAATCGTGGCACGGAATAGAATCCTGGCCCCGAATCGACTCCCAGAGTCGACAAATGTGCACATTCCTGCGGAGGAGGCAAACGCCCCCTGCAATCGAGCACAGAAGCTCGTGGGTTGTGCGGATTCTGGTTATGTCCAACATAACTTTATGCCACATAATCCCACATGGAAAGAGAGTGATAAAAAAAATACGAACCAAGGAACCGTGCTCATTTGGCCAAAGCCATAATGACAATGAACCAGGATGATGATGTGTTGATGTTGTGTAGAAAGGTCATAGGTTACTCTAAAATACCTGGCCATGAGAAAACTGATGATACACTCTTGACCAAAAGTGTCAGTGAGGTTACCAACAACTTGGTACACATGTGGCAAAAAGGTAACACGAGGAAAACAGTGTACAACCGTGTTCGGAACCGCTGCCTAGCATTTCCCAGGAACTGAAACAAAAAAAAATCGCTAACAATAATTGATAAAAACCGATGTAACTGATGCCTTAATATTTTTTTCTCGTTCCTCTTTCTTTTCTTAATTCAAATGTAACCATGCTAAGTGTGACGTACGCGCACGTTGTAAGGAAATGGCAGCCGATACTTGAGGACTGTCGATGGTTCAAGATGGAAAAGGCATTTTTGTTTTAAAAAAATAACCCGTGGGCATTTGACCACGGATCATTTTTAAAGGGCGGAATGTTGGATATATGATCCTTTTCCAAAATTGATATTAATAATAATATTTGCCAATAGATACATGTTTTTTATATATAAATGAATAACAACCGCTACGACAAGCACCAGCAAAAAACAGCTGTAGGTCGTAAATAGGCCAATAAAAATAAAAAATATAATAAACTCCCAGGGCGAAGAGAGTTTAACAAATCTGCGAAATCTCCAGATGGCCATGGGAGGACGGTGACAAAGGGTATCTGTTTTCTCTCTCTCAAGAGTCAAGAGAGAGAGAGAGAGACCCTCCCGGCCGCCTTTGTCTTCCCGCAGCACGAGAAAGGAATTTAACCTAGCGAGGAATTGCTTGTTGTTGCAGGGAGGGAGCCATCTGTATTCCCCGGGGTAGAGATACCTTGGGGAGGGTACGTTGGTCAATGGGGGGACGCAGGATGGCTTGATGGGATGACACACACACGAATGCACACAAACACACAGGCCACGCCCCCCCACTGCGCAGAGCGGAGATTTTTTTTTCGAATAAAACAGCCCAACCATCATCTCGAAAAAACAGTTCAACAAGGCACAGCGAGTTCAACAGGTCAGTCGGCCCGGCGAGCTACAGAAGAGGGCATGAGCGGCTGGCTCCAACGAGCCCCACGATCAACTAAGGATGGCGAGACTCGCAGGGTAGCGAGGTGCTACCGACTGTGAGTTCAGAGCTGAAAGAAGAAGAGCGTGTGCCGACTTAGTTCATCCAGCAGGGGAAAGAGCCTGTTTCTGCCAGCACGAGCAGCCAAGCCGACGCCCCGAACGAGAACAAAGCCCAGTGGAATGAGCCTGCTGCTGCCAGCAAACCAACGGCCAAGCGTGTGCCGGCTTGGCTCATCCAGCAGCAGAGAGAGCCTGCTGTCAGCGAACCAGAGAGAGCGCGTTCGGGCATCTCCACAGAGAGAGCGCGTGCGGCAGCTACTACAGCAGTGGAGAGAGCCTGCTGTCAGCGAACCAGAGAGAGCGCGTTCGGGCATCTCCACAGAGAGAGCGTAGTCATCCAGCAGTGGAGAGAGACTGTAGCTACCACACGAGCAGCCAAGCCGACGCCTCGAGCTAGAGAACAAATTTCGATTTAAAGCTTTCGTGACTGCAAGGATTCATCTTCTTTGGTTCTTTCGATAAAATCACGTAGAATGAGAATAAAATCATAAAATAACACAATAAAATTCTCACGACGTTTTGGCCACAACGCAAGTGGCCGTCTTCAGGTGAAAGGTACAGACATGTCGGGACGACAGAACTTCAATGAACGAAGTCAAGATTTGTAGCGACTTTTAAGCTGGTTGGGAGAAGTGAGGCACCTTGACAAAGGGGTTTACATATCAAATAGCTGAGGGATTAGCCTGTGACTGGTCACAAGAATGGCTATGTTAAAGTCAAAACCTACACATCCACAGAGGCAACTAGTAATTTAGCATTTAAATAGCTAACGGATTAGCTTGTGCAAATAGCTGAGGGATTAGCTTGTGACTGGTCAACGGAAATTGTTATGTTAAAGTCAAAACCTACACATCCACAGAGGCAACTAGTAATTTAGCATTGAAATAGCTAAGGGATTAGCTTGTGACTGGTCACAGAAATAGATGTTAAAGTAAAGGCCTACACATCAACAGAGCTTCAATGAACGCTGTTAAGATTCGTAGCGACTTTAAGCTGGTTGGGAGATATGTAAACCCCCTTTGTCAAGGTGCCTCACCTCTCCCAATTAACACAATTTCGGATAAGTACAAATGTTTCCAAATTTCATTAAATTTTATTATTTTCATTAAAATTTTCATAACCGACATGTTCAACAGTGGGAGACATGGTCATACTCTTTTTTACACGCTTTCATTTAACTCACTCTGTCTGTTGTTGTCATTGTTGTTGTCGTTGTTCTATCCTCAAATCTTGTAACTCAATTTTAACCCACTGCAAACTTGTTATACTTATGTCATACTGATGACAATACTATGTTCTAGCATAAAAAATAAAGCATATTTATTTTTCAACGTCCCTTACGTTATGGCAAGCTTCGGGCCCACTTCCTAGAGTCGTGGAGTTCTTCCATTACTCGTACATTTCATAAAAGCGTGTTTTTTTATATAACTTATTTAAAAAATAAATCAAATACAAATTAAGTACGGGCAAGTAAGTGCATCTCCTTTGTTTATCGATCCCCGAGGTATTTATTAAGATTATTGAATTTTTTTACGTTTGAGAACCCAAGGGGTGCAAGGCTGCAGTCAAGGTTAAGAACCACTGCTGTCAACGTTGCGGGGGCCATCCCATTGCATGCCTTGTACAAGGGTGGTCCAGATATCTGTTGACCCGTGTTGAATATATTTTGATTTAAAACAATATATTTTTTAAATATTTATAAAATAATAAACTAATAACTAAATATTTACGTAAAATATGTTAATGCATGTAATTAAATGTGATCAACTCAAATGCGTGCTAAGTGTAATTAAGAATGTCTGTGTATTTCTGTGTATTTTTTTATAATTAATGTGTGTATATGCGATTATGTCTTGTTTAGGGATATGTACGTGTGATTATATTTGTGTGTGTGATTATGTGTTAGTGATTATGTGTGTGTGATTAATATTGTCCGGCAAAAACAACCCCCTACCTCCTTGTGGTGCAGGACGGGCAACGCTGTCGTGGGCAGTGCCGTAGGGGGAGGGCCAATTCCGATTGGCCTTTCCTTGCATGGCATTTGTAACCACCACAGCGGTTAAATGGGGGCTCTGGACTGGTGCAAGGGGCTGGTAACCTCTCCACCTTCAATAAATTACTACTATACCACGACCACAAAATTTAATAAATAATCTTGTGCCAGAGGCCCCGAGGGGACAGGCGTCTATGACGTCTCCTGACCAAACCCCATTTGGCGGAGCCAGGAGAGTGAATCCTTACCTTCGGGGCTCCTCCAGAAACAACAAAAAACCAATACGTGTGGCCACGTGGAATGTTCGAACACTCACTGCGGTGGAGAGGCTGCCACTCATCTGTTGGGAGCTGGACCGGTACCACCTGGATCTTTGTGGCATTCAGGAGGTCCGGTGAACCGACTCTGTCTTCTGCCACCATGAGCGGTACACAGTCCTCTACTCGGGGCAGGAGACTACCAAACAATAGAGAGTGGCTCTTCTTCTGAACAAAATAATGAAGGGGACGTGGGAGCATGGCGGTGAGGTGTGGGAAGCTGTAAGCCCCAGGCTAATTTGGGCTCGCCTTCCCATTAACCGGAAGCGAGGAGTGATGGTCGTGGTTACTTATGTCCCCATCGAAGACGAACATCCGTGGAGGGATGCAGACAAGGCTGATGAATCAGATGCTTTCTATGACCTCCTGTCACAGGTGCTAGGTAAAGTGGCCCCTCGGGATAGAGTTATCTTGTTGGGTGACTTCAATGCCCGAGTTGGTCATGATGCTGGCACTTGGTCTGGAGTAATTGGAAGGCATGGGCCGGATCAGCTCAATATCAACGGCAGGAGGCTGCTAGATTTATGTGCATCCCATGGGCTTGTAATACCAACACGCTGTTAAGGCATCAGCGCATCTACACTACATCATGTATGCATGCCGGGTCCAAGCATGAACCTCTGCTAAACATAGTGATGGAACAGCAGATGTGGCCCCATGTCTTTGACACCAGGAACCTTGGAGCTGATCTGCTCACTGACCATCGACATGTCATCTGTAAGATGCGCCTGCCATTCTTCCACTGCAGTGGTGGGTGTACACCCAGGACCCAATTCAAATCCTTAGTGGCATGGTCTCAGGTAGCTGATGAAAGTTGCAAGCAAGATTTCATCATCATTTGCAGCTGGAGTTGGCATCGTCTCCCACTCCTCCTGATGTCGAGGGAAAATGGGCAAGGTTTAGGACTGTGGCTCATGCAGCTGCAATGGCAGCTTTGGGTACACGTTCCAGACCTCCACCAGAGACCCTGGTTGGCAGAGGAGGTGTTCAAGCTGGCTCAGAAAAAGCGACAGGCCCACTCTCATCGACGAGAACATCCAACGTCAGAGAATGAGGAGGCGTACCGCAGCCTTCGCTTGGAGGTTCGGAGAGCCGTGAGGCGCTGCAAAGCGGGGTGGTCGCTGGTTGCTGAGGAGATGGAGTTTGCCTCAGTGGCCCACGATCACAAATTGCTCTTTAATTCCATCAAAAATGTAACCTGCAGTGCCACACGTATTGCCATCATTAGGGGAAAGAAAGGTGATCCAATCTCCGACCCCCAGGAACAGGTTTGCAGATTTGCTGAGTATTCCTGTAAGGTCCTGGGGGAGGGGAAATCTCTCAGCCAGGAAAACAATGTGGGACAAAGTGGGGATGACCCTGCTGAGGTTGTAGTGCCTCAAATATTGGAGGAGGAAGTCACCCCCTGTGAGTGGCTGTCTGAGGTGTGAGCTGTTGAGAAAGTACTGAAGGCGATCCAGAGTCTGAGACCAGGAAAGACACCGGGCAGAAATGATCTCCCAAGCGAAATACTGAGAGAAGGTGGCGATTGTGCACAGACTGCCCTACATGACATCATAACAACAGTCTGGACCACTGGACGGGTTCCACAGGATTGGAAAATGCCCTGGTGGCCCCCTCTTTAAGAAGGGGGACCGCACAGACTGTAACAACTGCAGAGGCATCTCACTCCTCAGTGTGCTGGGAAAGGTCCTGGAAAGGATTATTCAGCATCGCCTTGCTAGGCACGCTGAGGAGAGGCTTGCGGAGCCCAAATGCGGTTTCAGAAAAGGGCGGTCCTGCACAGATGCCATATTTTCTTTCTGTCTGCTACAGCAGAGGTATATGGAATTTCAACAAGACCTACATCTCTGCTTTATTGACCTGGTCAAGGCCTATGATACCATCAGTAGGCATGGGCTCTGGGTTGTTCTTCGGGCTTTCAGAGTCCCTGACCCTCTGCTCACGATCATTAAGGACCTCATGATGGTGAGCGGGCCTGGGTAAAATTACATGGCTGGGAGTCAGAGCCATTCCCTGTACACCTTGGGGTGCGACAGGGATGTCCTCTGGCTCCCACATCATTTAACATCTATTTTGACCACGTAGTTTGTGAACCCTTCAATAGCTGTACCCAGGGGCGGAGCCAGGATTTCAGGCCGGGGTGACATTCAACAAATTTTAATTTCAAGAATGATTAGAGAGTCATGCTGTTGAACTAGACGCCATCGGTTGGCGACACACGCTGACAATGCAGTTACACGGAGTCTGCCAGACCGAGTGTCGTACACTTATACGCAGAATGTCACCCCTGTCATCCCCCTTGGCTCCGCCCCTGGCTGTACCGGAGGAATTTCCATTTGGTGCAGATACAATGGGCTGCTTATCGATGCCCGGGTGTGGTCAAGGGATGGCTCCCTATTGCTCAACCACCGATGATCTGGTAATTGCTGCTCACTCAGAGGAGGAGTTCGAGGCGCTGCTGCTGAACCTGGAGCTTGACACCAAGCTAAGCACCTGCCTGGGAGTTTGTGCCATCGGACACTCCACCCCCACAACACCCAATTGGTAATAGGGCAGTTGTGGAGAGAGTGGAGAGGTTCCCATACCTTGGCAGTGTGCTCATGACTGTCTCCGGTTTAACAGCAGAGGTCTAACTCCGAATCAGTCGAGCGGCATTATCTTTTCATAAGTTGCATAACGCTTTGTGGAAGCTACCTGGTCTATCACTCTGCACGAAGCTTCAGGTCTTCTCGGCCATGGTCATTCCCTCCCTTCTTAACGCTTGCGAAACGTGGACCCCTCTAATGGAACATCTTCCCCGGTAAGAAACATTTAGGCTAGCCTGCCTACGATCCATCCTCTTTTAACCAGGCTGGATTGTGTGAGGAGCTCACAATTGCTTGAAAGATGGGGACAAAGTCCCATCGGTGAGCTCCTCCGGCAGGCAAGGCTGCGTTGGCTGGGTCATGTAGCCAGCATGCCCAGCCACCCCATGCCTAAACAGCTTTTGGTCGGTCTGATTGAGGAGGCTAAACTGGCGTGGCACGGGCTGGAGAAGAGATGTAGTGATGTCGTAAAAAACTATTTGGAGCTGAGTAGACTTGACTATGACTGGTACCAACGGTGTCAAGATCGGCCTCTGTGTGAGAAGGCTAGTGAAGGATGCTACTGGGCAGTTGGAGGCAGTCGCCCTCCAACAACAATAGAGGAGCGACGCTCACAACAATGAGCGGAGTGCCGGGTGGCTAAAGCACAGCAAGTTGGCATAGTAGCGGGCACATGTGGTGCATCAGCCAGTCGTCTCAGTTAGTCGACCTGTCACATCTGGGTCTGCCCTTTGAACTCCTGCCAGCGGGCGTTTGGCACTTCACGTGGCCTCAAGGTGCACATAGCCTGGCACAAGCTTCGTGGTGACGTCACTGCCACTTAGTGGCAAATGTCGGTTGTTGAGAGCGACGCCAGAAGGCTGCATTGATCCAGGAGAGAGAGACAGAATGCGATGTTCACAGGTTGCCATATCGAGGTCTCCGAAGTTCACATCAAAGCCACCGTTGGCTCGACCATTTTCTTCAATGCCCGCATCTTTGCCCCAGAGCACAGGCTGGCTACGTGGGCAGAGTGGTGGTGTTGACAGAGTCTAAAGCAGCCCTGGAGTTGGTGGAGTTGAAGAGGCTCACACTGGAGGATGCGGAAGAGTTCGTGACCTCGCTTTGCTGGGAGTATCAGGGCAGCGTCTCGTGGACCGAGCATGTGAAGTTCGATGAAGAGGCCATGTCCAAACCCGAGGTCTCCCCCTGTCGCCCCGTGGTGCACGTGGGAGGCTCCCTGTTTCTGCGCTGCGTCGTGCACCAGGGCTCTCCTCCCATCTCCCACTCGTGGCTCAGGGGGAACGCAAGCTTGGGGGGAACCTCACAGCGACCCGGGTCCGCACAGATACGTGGACCCTGCATGACGCACAACACATGGCAAAGCAGTCGCCTGTGAGGTCTCAAACAAAGGGGACGGGGAAAATATGACGACGAAGAAGAGCGACGTCATCAGCGCATGGATGTGAGAGCTCGCCTACTCCACACTAAATCTTCTGGTCCCCTGTTCTCATCATCCTGATGCTCATCGTGATCGCGTGTTTCATCCTTTACCACCACAACAAAGCTCGGAGGATATCGTCACCGCCACGCCCGCCGCCACCGCAGCACCTGCCCGCCTCCTGCAAGACACCACAAGAGGCGCGGGACCACTCGGACGGGGAGGGGGTGACTTACGCATTGCTCGACAACCGTGCCCTCAACCCCTCCCTCGCAGCTCAATACATCCGCGGTCACCTAGGCCCTGGCTCCCGTGACCCCTCCCACGTGGTCTGTATAACGCCCGGGTACTGTATACATACTGTATACATACAGTACCCGGGCGTTTACAAACTAAAGTGCCTCTGTGCTAGTAGCTACATTGGAGAAACCAAACGACACATCTCGGACCGCATCCGCGAACATGAAGCAGACTTGAAACATGGTAGAATGAACTCCTCTGCCGTGGCAGATCACTGTTATAATTCAGTGGGATCACATGACATTGACTTCTCCAAGACGGAGGTTCTTTGCAAACCAACCGGCTACCATGAGAGATTCGTTCATGAGGCCATTCACATATACAAGCACAGAGACAATTTCAACCGAGAATATGGATTCTGGCTTAGTAACCATTGGAAAGATGTTTTAAACCATTTCCGTTCTTAATTAATTGTATTTTACGATGACCTTCAGACCGCAGCTCTTTCGCTGGCATTGAATCTTAATACCTCTCACACCACGGTTAATGGTATGGTTTACAACATGGAGTATAACAGCGCCTCGCAGCTGTCTCTCTCCTCCTCCTCTGTTCCGACCATGGATGAACTCGTCCATCTGAACGGGGCCCGTAGCTATCTGTGTTGCTAAAGTTGAGGGTAAGAATCCACCCATTTTTTCGCCATATAGCATTGTGATATATAACGACTTATTGTTGGTAGCTTAGCTGATTGGAGAATATATAGAGTTTATTGATAACAATGAGGTAATTTTTATTTTAGTTTTTTTATTGTTTTTAATTGGTTCACTATATAGTATTCATTATATACTGTAGTGTATACCCAGTTACTGTGAATAGCTCAGATGTGTAGGCCTTGACTTCAACATAGCCATTTCTGTGACCAGTCACAAGCTAATCACTCAGTTGTTTCAATGCTAAATTCGCCTAGTTATTTCAATGCTAAATTCTCCTGTTTGATTTGTACTAGTTGCCTCTGTGAATTTGTATGCTCTGACTTTAACATAGCTATTTCTGTGACCAGTTTCAAGCTAATCACTCTGCTATTTCAATGCTAAATTCTATGCTAATTCCTTTGTCAAGGGGTGCCTCTGCGGATGTGTATGCTTTAACTTTAACATAGCAATTTCTGTGACCAGTCACAAGCTAATCACTCAGCCATTTCAATGCTAAATTCAATGCTAATTCCTTTGTCAAGGCGCTTTGTTTCTTCTCACACAGCTTAAAGGTCGCGATCTGAGCGTGGCTTTTTCACTCCAGCGCTGTCCTCCAGACAGTCTCGTCTCTTCACCTGATGAAGGCCGCTTGTGTTATGGCCGAAACGTCGTGAAAATATTATTGTGTTATTTGATTTGATCAATTTATTATTTTATTCTCATTCTACGTGACTTTACCGAAAGAACCAAAGAAGATGAATCCTTGCAGTCACGAAAGCTTTAAATCGAAATTTAACTGCCTCTACGGAGAGGGATTTCACACAACCTTAAGATCATTCAACAGACTCCGGGATAAGAAGACACAACTAATCGAGTCTCTCACCTTTCTGAAGAGATGCCGCGACTCTAAGGTAATACCAACCACATTTACACTAACCTCTGATGCTGCAACTTCTCTCAATGCAAAACGAATTCTAGCTAGAACTAGCTTCGCTCTTATCTCGGAAAAAATCAGACTTACACGCACCGAACTCGATCAGTTAGACAAGACACTCTACAAATCACACTTAACATTGACAGCAACAATGTCTACATCGGATTGGGAACATGTAGACAATATGACTACCTCTTCGGCTGCCACTGTCGACCAAATGTAGAGACAATTTGATTTCCAAATTCAATCACCTCTCCAACAAAAAATCGGATCCACACACCGAAAATATAGACGTCAACAAAGTCGTAATTAATCGCAGTAACAGTTCCATTTCTTATGGTCTGAAATCCGTTTTAGCTAAAGGTCTAAACTTTGCTGTCACACCGAGACACTTACCGGTTAATGATATCATTGCCCATGTCGACGTTGCACTCAAGGGCTTGAGTCACATCTTTGCAGACGTAGCAAGATCTGAAATCGCTGCAACCCTCAAAAACGATAAGTTTCCACCCAGCAACATCAGCAAAGACGAACGTTTTGAATTATCTCAATTAAAAAAGAGAGATGATATTGTTGTCCTCTCAGCCGACAAGGGCAATGCCACTGCCATCATGGACAAAACAGAATATAACAACAAAATTCAAGAACTACTCAACGATGGCAACTATACAAAAGTAAAAAGAGATCCCACCAACAGCCTAGTCACCAAAACGAACAAAATCATCTCTGATTCAACAGCATTAATTGATGAGACCAAACAGTCCTCGTTGAAACCCTCTGCTGCCAGACCACCAATATTATATGGCCTTCCAAAGATACACAAAGAAGATACACCCCTTCGTCCATTCGTCTCTACTATCAACTCCCCAACCTATACACTTGCACGTTTTCTTGCTGATATACTGCGACCTTTCACTGGAAAAACCACCTCTGCGGTACTAAATTCTACTCACCTGGTATCGACAATCAAAAGCATTTCCCTGTCCCCAGACGACCTTCTTGTCAGTTTTGATGTGGTGTCCTTGTTCACCAAAGTCCCGGTACCTGAAACCATCGCTATCATTGAAGACCAGGTTCATCAAGGACTGCATACTGATGTACCCCCCCTGGTGAGACATTGCTTAACCAACACATACTTCACCTGGAATGAAACTTTCTACAAACAAACTGAGGGCACCCCAATGGGCTCCCCCCTATCTCCGGTTGTAGCCAACGTATTCATGGAAAAATTTGAAACTGACACCATCCAGACTGCCAGTCGACGCCCGACCTTATGGAAGAGGTAAGTGGTTGACACCTTTGTCATCTGGCCACATTGCCAGCCTGCTCTAGACCAATTCTGTGACCACATCAATTCCATACACCCAGCCATCAGATTTACCATGGAGGTCGAAAAAGATGGCAAACTACCCTTTTTGGATGTCTTAATTAAAAGGAGACATGATGGTTCAATGAGCCACTCTGTCTACAGGAAAACTACCCATACAGATGTTTACTTGAAACCGGATTCCCACCACCATCCATCCCAGAAGAATTCCCTCATCAAGACTCTATACCATAGAGCCCAATGCATTTCCGACCAGGAACACATTACCAGTGAACTCAAGCACGTACACTAGGCTCTCAGGGCTAATGGTTACTCTGACTACACAATCCGCAAAGCCATCACTCCAGTCATGAAGAAGGATCCTCTTGTGGAGCCACTCAAAACCATCACCTTACCCTACATTGCAGGGGCCACTAAAAATATCTCCAAAATCCTGAATAAACACAAGATCCAGGTCCGATTCAACACAGTACATAAAATTCGTGATCTAGTTCCATCTGTAAAAGATGCTGTTCCAGACATTCAGTACCCGGGCGTTTACAAAGTAAAGTGCCTCTGTGATAGTAGCTACATTGGAGAAACCAAACGACATATCTCAGACCGCATCCGCGAACATAAAGCAGACTTGAAACATGGTAGAATGAACTCCTCTGCCGTGGCAGATCACTGTTATAATTCAGACGGAGGTTCTTTGCAAACCAACCGGCTACCATGAGAGATTCGTTCATGAGGCCATTCACATATACAAGCACAGAGACAATTTCAACCGAGAAGATGGATTCTGGCTTAGTAACCATTGGAAATATGTTTTAAACCATTTCCGTTATTAATTAATTGTATTTTACGATGACCGTCAGACCGCAGCTCTTTCGCTGGCATTGAATCTTTATACCTCTCACACCACGGTTAATGGTATGGTTTACAACATGGAGTATAACAGTGCCTCGCAGCTGTCTCTCTCTCCCTCCTTTGTTCCGACCATGGATGAACTCGTCTGTCTGAACGGGGCCCGTAGCTATCCGTGTTGCTAAAGTTGAGGGTAAGAATCCACCCATTTTTTCGCCATATAGCATTGTGATATTTAACGACTTATTGTTGGTAGCTTAGCTGATTGGAGAATATATAGAGTTTATTCATAACATTGAGGTAATTTATATTTTAGTTTTTTATTGTTTTTTATTGGTTCACTATATAGTATTCATTATATACTGTAGTGTATACCCAGTTGCTGTGAATAGCTCAGATGTGTAGGCCTTGACTTCAACATAGCCATTTCTATGACCAGTCACAAGCTAATCACTCAGTAATGTCAATGTTAAATTCGCCTAGTTATTTCAATGCTAAGTTCTCCTGTTTGATTTGTACTAGGTGCCTCTGTGAATTTGTATGCTCTGACTTTAACATAGCTATTTCTGTGACCAGTTTCAAGCTAATCACTCAGCTATTTCAATGCTAAATTCTATGCTAATTCCTTTGTCAAGGGGTGCCTCTGCGGATGTGTATGCTTTAACTTAGCTATTTCAATGCTAAATTCAATGCTAATTCCTTTGTCAAGGCGCTTTGTTTCCTCTCACACAGCTTAAAGGTCGCGATCTGAGCGTGGCTTTTTTCACTCCAGCACTGTCCTCCAGACAGTCTCGTCTCTTCACCTGATGAAGGCCGCTTGTGTTGTGGCCGAAACGTCGTGAGAATATTATTGTGTTATTTTATTTTATCAATTTATTATATTATTCTCATTCTACGTGACTTTACCGAAAGAACCAAAGAAGACTGGACAGGTTATTGAAGTGGGTGCAGGTTACACATTCTTCCGGAGTGGACGAGGCCAGCAGGAGAGACGTGATGCTGGTGTTGGTTTAGCAGTTAAACACCACCTGGTCAACCAACTGGCAAGCCTACCCAATGATATAGACGACCGGTTAATAACCTTAAAGCTCTTCCTATTGAGTAGAAAGGAAGCCACCATCATCAGTGCCTATGCCCATACCATGACCAACTCTGATGATATCAAGACCAAGCTTTATAATGACCTGGAAGTCATTATTGCTGCCACAGCCAAATCTGACAAACTCCTGATACTTGGTGACTTCAATGCCAGAGTCGGAAGTGACCATCAATCATGGAATGTAGCCATAGGTGCACATGAGATTGGAAAATGTAGCAGCAACGGCCTTCTGCTGCTGAAAACATGCTCTGAATTTGACCTGTTTATCACCAACACGATATTCCAACTACCAAAACGCAAGAAAACTTCATGGATGCATCCTCGTTCACACCACTAGCACTTGATTGACTACGTCATCATGAGGAGGAGCGACCAACACGATGTCAGGGTGACCAAGGCGATGTGTGGTGCTGAATGTTGGACTGACTATCGTCTCATCATCTCCAAACTTAACGTCCGGATAAAGCCTCCCAGACGTCTACAAGGAAAAAGACGTGTCAAGCGTAGTTAACATCACTCGCCTACAACAGGAACACATCAGACTGGCCTTTGTTGAGGCTCTAGACCATCACCTGGAGTCTCTAAGCTTCAAGCAAACAGACACTGAGGCAGACTGGACTGCTCTCAAGACCGTGCTGCATTCTACAGCCCTTGAATCACTTGGTGTTCCCATACGTACACATCAAGATTGGTTTGATGAGAACGATGCAGAAATCCAAGCACTCCTTGTCGAGAAACATCGCCTGCATAAAGCATATCAGAATGACAGCAGCTCAAGCCTAAAGAAAACTGCCTTCCTCAACATTTGCAGGGTTGTCCAGCGGAGACTCAGAGTCATGCAAGACACTTGGCTCTGCGCAAAAGCTCAACATTTGCAGGGTTGTCCAGCGGAGAGTCAGAGTCATGCAAGACACTTGGCTCTGCGCAAAAGCTGAAGAAATTCAGTCCCACGCTGACAGTAACAACACCAAGTGCCTCCGTTGTATATGCCGGGTCTTGAAAATTTACTATAAATAATAAAAATTGAATGAAATTTGAAGAAATGCGTAATTGTCCGAAATTATGTTAATTTATGTAATTACGTGCATAAAGTATGATAATTAGGATGGTGTAATCGTATCAAGTTATGCGATTATAATAATTAGGCTCTATCCTCGTTGTCGAGGTCGTATTATCAATCGGGATCATACAATTACTTGTATGAAGTTATGCAGGTGTACTGTAAGTATGCTAGATTAAGCTCGGCTTCGTTGTCTAGGTTCGTATTATCAATCAGTATAATACAATTATTCTCGCTTTAACATTTACTGATTATATCTTAGTGTTTTTATATCAGGTCTCCAAATTCAAATCTCACCGCAGGATACAGTTTTTATGATTAAGATTATTACGCATAAACTTAGGAAGGCACCACTCAGACACTGCTGTGTTAAGCAATTTAATTTCTAAACAGAACCATAACACTCTAATATTCGAACTCTTAGCTTGGAATTGTCAACACAGTACTCCTGGAGATGTTCTCCTCATGGATCCATACATTTAACCCTCAATGATCACGTTTATTAACTGGATAACAGAACAATTGATTAATTCCTCAGAGTAACACGAGCATATACGGTGAAAGGAACAAAAAGTCCCTAAAAATTCATGCAACGATATTCATACGAAGGCAATATAGAAACATGTCCCGAAGACAAAAGTATACGGCAATGAATGCATGGGCAAGATTACGTAATCAACGAAATGTTGGAACAATGGTGTGCGGCAGTATGCCTGCTTCAGCAAATACTCATCAATTGGCTAAGGCTTCAATAAATTTGCCGGCAGATTCTGTGATCAAAAGAACGATTTCAACCCAATATTCTCCCTGTGAGTGTGTAGATTTGTAACGTAGGTTTCTAAACGTTTAGTTTTCATCGATGAATTCGTTGGTAATATTTATGCAAATAAAATAATCATAACTACTAAAAATACTTCTAACGACCGTTTCCCTGTAACCCAATGGCAGCCGTGTTCTTCGTTATCAGTTGATACTTGACGCACTTATCATGAATCTTCTTATTAATTTTAGTTCGTGAATGTGTTCATGTGAGGGTGTTATTTGTCTTCTTGATCAATTATTTGCGTTAAGCAGATGCCGAGGTTGGGCATCCCTTGTATCAAAAATGTGTTTGTTCCCTGCAGAGCGGTGAGGGTGTGAGGGTGTGTGTATTATACGGTCAGCTTGGCACTCCCTCTTTAATACGGGTGGCCACAGTTTCTGCCCACAGCTGGTTGGAAGAGTCGGCACGACGCTCGCTGTCGGTGCGCGATGATCTCGTCGTCAGGTAGCACCCGCAGCTCCTCCGCTGGCAGTTGACACCCTTGATTAGTGACGCTGGTGATGCTGCGGCATGCTCTCTCGTGCTCTGTCTCTCTGGCGGTGTCGATTGCACGTGCAGCTGTTTTTTTTGTGATGCTGGCTTGGTCAACGCTTGGCGCTTTCCGCCCTTTCTCGACGTTGATGGCTTGACGTTGCAGAACTCTTTGGTGACAGATCGCCCTCGGTGGCTGGCTGTTATCTTCGGTGGTTGTCATCTTCGGTAGTTGATGGTCGTCTTCTGCCGCTGGTAGCTGTGATGACTTGCAGAGCTGATGGTACCAGTTGGTCGTCGATGGTCGTAGTTGCTGGTGGGAGCTGGCACTCGATGTCGAATACACTTTTTGAACTCACACTTGATGACACATCGCTACTCGGCAAGCCTCGCCATCCTTGGTCAATCACAGAGCCCACCCCGGAGCTTGCCACTCGCCGCCCTCTTCTGTCGCTCGCAGAGCTGTCTCTTGCAGAGCTTTTTTGGTGTGTGTTGTGTCGCTGGTTATATGTGGAATTTCACCCACCTCGGCTCGCCTTCTCACAAAGGACCAGAACTTCCTTTGATTTCACTCTCAGCCTGTGGGAACAACTGTTTTTCCGGCCTGTGTGTGTGTGTCATATTTATTGAAGTAATATAAGTTTCATCAAGGCCTGGTTCCTGTCGCCTTCCTCAAGCCATCCCGCCATCAAAAGGGAACATGCTCCAGATTGCCCCCGAGTGCGTCCTTCTTTCTCACCCTCTGCACTAATTAATCTGGAAGGAGGGGGGGCTCCCTCTGTCCGGTAGAGTTCCCCCTCTTCTCTTCCCTCCCGGTGTGACATTCTTTTGCCTCTCACAAAGGGGTGTGTTGAGGCTTTTGAAGTTAAACATTTTATTTTACCTCCTATAGCACGATATCATACCACTTTGTAGTTATGATTCTGTACGTGACTCAAGGTATGTATGTGGCAGTGTTTACAGTGCTTCCATCGTGGTGTTTGATTTGTATTTTTAAGAGGAGATGCCCTCTGCCTGCGTATGCAAATTTCTATCACGTGCTGCTGGAAGACAAAGGCGGTTGGGAGTCTCTCTTTCTCTCTGGGATACATTTATCTTGGTCACGTGATCGACCCACCTCGCCCCATCTCCCCCGGCTGACCCCCCGGTTTAACACTTCATAATTATTATTTGGTTTATGTTGCCCAATATTCGTGAATAACTTTAGTATTAAACTCATATATGTCTTGATAACCCACTACTGTAGATTGTAGCCTGGTTCTTAATCGGAGTGAGTGTGTTGGTCTATGCTCACTTATTCTTGTTGCTGAGTTTTTTTGACTTTCTGTTAATTAAAATAACCAAAAACTTGTCTGTCCGGTTTTCACCGCCCTGGAAGCTGGCGAGGCTTTGAAGCCATATCGGGATTGTTTTAGACTCTCATTAGGAATTCCCCTCCTTCTCTTTTGTTTTGAGTTTATTATCCTTTATGGCTTAGCTCCGTCTCTCGGTTGTGTGTGAGAATGGCAGCTTCTGTGAGGGGAGGGGGGGCTTCGCATCACCCCCTTTTGCCCCAAGCGACACCACGATTGATAAAAAAAAATATTGGCAGAATTATTCTTAACATCAATTTCGGAAAAAGGCCTATATATATAACACATCTATGATGCACTCAAGCAGGTCTATGGTCCGCAGTACTCAGGAACTTCACCTCTCCTGAATGCAGATGGAACAGCACTCCTCACAGAGGACAAAATACTTGCAAGGTGGGCTGAACACTTCAGCGCAATCCTTAACCAGCCATCATGCATAAATGAAGAGGCAATTGTGAGACTGCCTAAAGTTGAAATAAACCAGTCCTTTGATGTTCTACCATCCATTGAGGAAACCTAGCAAAGCCATAAGCCTCAGGCAAAGATCCAGGCTCACAACACCAGGCCCCCCCCCCCCCCCCTCAGTACTCACAGAGACAACACGACAAGGTTTAATGTCTACTAGCAATTTATTCCTCGATTAATGAAGCCAACCTATCTGTGTCAGTGTGGACCAGCAGGGCAGATCTAACCTATCTCTCTACGGTCTAGGACCCAATTTGTCCCGTCTCTTCCTACTCACTCTCCTTAACGGATATTCCCTCTTGGCCTTACCTCTCTCCTCCGTACTTACGTTCAGCTCTCGAGGTGTAGGTAGTCGCGGAGAGGCGAGGCTGCACGTGGCTTTGACTGGGAACTGGACCTGGCTGCTCTGCGACCTGTCTCACGGACGTTTGGGTAGCAGGGGACGATGACTCCTTGGTCCCTCACTCCAGTAGACCCCGAACAAAGAGGTCTTGCTTCTCATTTTCATCCCATTTTATTCCTCTACTTCAAAGCTAACACGCCGCGAATCCGCTGGCCCCTCGTCCAATCCGGAGCCTCGGATTTCCCGCCCTTGGCCAATCAGGTCAGCTCCCCTCTCCGACGCCCGCTACACGCTACACCGCACGCTGTGCAAGGGCGAGGCCCCTCCCCTCCATTGTTTAACTAAGTGCACGGCATCCTCTTGTACCGCCCCACCCCCCACCTGCCTGCCGATCCGCATATGCCCTCGGTGTTTCCTCATTGCGGTTCTCAGTGAGTTCACCGTCGCCATACAATTTTAGGTTAATCCACGGCGCCGCAGTGTCATTTGGCCTGGGGGGGGGGGTCTGCCAATTCCCTGGCCCTGAGAAACCATGGAGCACCCCCACGAGGGGGGCCCTCTGGTAAAACTCAGGGACAGGTGACTGTGATGGAAGCCGGGTGGCTTCTCTGCTGCAGCACCCCCGCCGCAGGCACGGCTCCCACGGAGCGGCTTCGCTGTCGTGGCACCACAACACACAGACTAGAGACACAGACTACAGACACAGATTCATGTACGGGAGTATACAGACGGGACACAGAGCGGTTTATACAAATAGTGAGTGAGAAAGAGAAGGACAGACCGTAGGCCCGTGTGTGTGAGTGTGAGAGTGTGAGTGTGTGAGTGCAACTGAATGCGTAGCCGGATGTGGGCTGCCTGGCACCCGAGGGGTGCTGAGCTATCACGAAACGGCTCTCCCGGGACGCTGCGAGGATTTGTTAGCCGCAAACCCCGCGGCGGATCGCGTTGCCTGCCTGGCTTGGAGTCACTGCGCCTCACTGAGCACTGAGCCGTCGCTGCTGCTGCACCGAGGAATGAGCAGTGGACATAGTGGGAACCCCCTTCGCTCGTATTGGTGACCTTGTAGAAGGAAGCTTTTAAACGTAGTGCCGCGTTTTTATCCGTTAGCAAGCAAAGCGGACAAGTTGGGTGTCGAGTCCAAGGCATTCGTTATCGGCTGTGAACAACCCGCAGAGCCCAAGAGAGCGTCTCCGGGTTCAAGCGAGCGTTTGAAGTACAGTATTTAGATTATTTGGCTGCTATACATGTCCAACACGATGAGCCATTCTGTTGAGCTGTCATTTGTGATGGGCAGGTCGTATCAGAAAAATAGCTAATAGCTCTATGGAGCATTACACCTGGTAAAATATAATACAAATTCGTATTATCTTTTTTTACAATAATGGTGAATGCCGATGGGCATTTGTGTTGCTGCGTGTGCATGAGTTTTGAGTAGCCGTGCGTGTGAATGTGAAACACCAACGGAGGTGAAGTAAGTGGTGGGTTCGGCTGTGAATGGTCGGCACGGGGATCTGCAGTCTCGGACAAGGTGAGGGTGAGAGACGGTGACATCGCCAGCAGTGGGTGATGGAGGCAGGTAGAGTTGGTGATAGATTCACACTGCTAGCAAAAGGCTCAAGATTCCAGGATGGGTCATGGGAGTCTACAGACAAATTCCATCTGGGATGCCACAATGACATTCAATCAACTCGTCACGTTGGGGTAATTACACAGAGATGGAGTTACAGGACATCATGAGATATCTAAAACTATACCAACTATTTATTTTGCTTTACCACGCAAGGCTCACTGAGCAATGTGGCTAATTTTCAGAAACTATCTGGCCACAAATGATGGCTTATCACGTGAATGTATTACAGCCAATTACTCTGAATGCGTGATGTTGATTGTAATGCAGAGGGGAAAAAACCGGAGGACCCGGATAAAAATTAACGCGACCATGGAGAGAGACGCAAACTTTAATTAAATATAAAGCAGGCGTCAGGGTCGGGATAAAACCCAGGATCTCCTGTATACCACGCGAGGGAGATAACATCTTGCCACCAACTTGCTGCAGTAGGATGAGTTTATATCTCGACACTCATCGCACGAATGAGCCACCGCAGCTCAGCCTCACCGATTTATATTAACAACAGCACTCATTTCTTTAAATGTCAAGGTGTGTACAGTAGCCGTGTTAACCTTGAGGCTGCTGTTTGCACACCTTTGGGTGCGGGTTCACATTCCAGGCAGTGACTCGTGATGTCAGTGACGACAATGAAAATATTTTAAATATTTTACTTCCTTCACCGTCGCTATAAGAGGCTGGTCCTGGTCCAGCGTTTCTTTGAGCCACAAAGCGAGCGATCTCAGCGAAGCCATGGGTCATGGTGAGCGCGACTCTCAGTGAGAATGTGGATAGTGAGCTGCGCTGCTCCATCTGCCTGGGCACGTTCGTCTGCCCCTCCACGCTGAGCTGCGGACACTCGTTCTGCCTGCGGTGCCTGGAGACCGCCTGGGAGACGGTGAGCAGGTTCAGCTGCCCGCAGTGCCGAGCGACCTTCCCTGTGCGACTCCAGCTGAGGAGGAACGTGGCCATTGCCAACCTGGCGGAGCAGCTCAGAGTTGGAGACGGGATGGCGGCGGCCGTCGTGTGTGACCACTGCACTGATGGCCAGACCCCGGCAGTGAGGACCTGCGTGAGATGTGAGACGTCCTACTGTACAACGCACTTGAGGCCTCACTTGGAGAATCCCAGGCTGAGAGACCACGTGCTGGTGGCTCCCACTGCGAATCTGGTGGAGCGACGGTGCTGGGAGCACGGAGAGGAGCTCATTCTTTACTGTGAACAGGATGAGAGCCCGGTCTGCCCAGTCTGCCACGTCGCAGGAGACCACTCCGGGCACAGAGTCATCAGAGTGGAAAGAGCGCAACAGACAAGACAGGTGAAGTGTAATGTTCCGATGTAATCCACATTGTTACAGGAGGTTGAAAGATTCACATCCGTAGGTCGTGACCCCTCACTTCGACCAGGTGAGCTCCTGTTGAGACCAAACGCCTCTTTACAGGGAGACCCAGGTAGAGGTGGCAGGGTGGCTCAGATGTCAGAACGCTAAGATGGTAACGCTGTAATTCTGAGTTGGAATCAAGTCGGCTACCCATGGTTTAAACCGGATTCTCAAGTTTAGTGAGTTGATGGTCTATGCCCAATCAACATTTGACAGCTTGTTAAATCATATTTTGAGTGATAATTCAACACTTAAGTTTGATTAAGTGAGAACCGTTACGATGTATAGTAGGGCGCGTGATAAGCTGCTACACCCATCACGGGAAAGGTTTAAACTATATTTTAGAATGTACGCGATATTTGTAGGTGATGTTATCTTACAGGCTATTGCGTTTCTCTGCGGAAGTTCCCATTGGATTCTTTGCCTCAATACATCACACGGACAGTGCAGTCGGGATACAATCGTGGGAAAAGTAAAAAATTATTGGAGACGTATGCAGAAACATAATGGCAACAGATGTGTGTATGTGTGTTGAACTTCTTTCATAGCCAACCGTGCTAATCAGAGATGCGGGATTATGATCTATCAGTGATCAACCAATAGCAATGGTGAGCACCTCGTATTTATGTATTTATCTACCACACCGCAGGAGGAGCTCAGAGTCAAGAAGGAGGGGAGAGAAGAGAAGAGGAACACGGCGGCGTCACGGACACGGACGCTCAGGGACGACTACCAGCACGTGGAGGTTTGCCTACAAATCTATTTCATTAAACTTCGCTCTTATCATTGACGAGCACTGACCCACGGGTTGACGTTGGATATAACTTCGCTAAATTGCAAGCAGTGTGGATCCTTTCCCAATGACAACTCGCTGGCTGCCTACTATAAATATACAAAATCAATGACGTAAAACTGTTAAAAAGCTAAGTGTGAGCTCGTAACTGTGTTTGTCTGTCTGTACTCTTTTTAAAGCCCATTTTTCTAGCGCATAACCTTTCTAAACCTTTAACCTTCAATAAAATATAATGCTTTTGTGTATTTTACACATCAGGAAAAAATGTGGGAAACATTTAAACCGGCTTATCACGGCCATATTTGCAACACGTTTACGACGTGAATAGAAGGCCACCACGGTATGACACAGAAACTTCATTTGGGAGGCAACTTCCAACATTACAGCAGTTTTGGTTTAGGTGGGGCGGAATCGATCCGAGCTGGACGATGCATTGGCGACTTGTCCTGTCGATTCCTTTATTGATCACAACCACGGTGCTTGATATGGAATATTACGATTCCTCCTTTCTGGATCCCCCAAATCTGAATCGGACCAAATTAGCCTGAGCGCAAGGGGGAGTGGACGTGAGTATTGCCTTCGAAATCAGCTTTGTTTGTTTCTGTCAGCACATTTTTATTTAAAAAAAGAGCAATGTGACGTGCATTTGTTTTGTATATTCGCAGGACTTTGACATAATTTCCTGGTAATGTTCTCAGAGATAATTTGTCTCAGTTAAATTCGTGTTTCCCTCTGACGCATTATTTGGTAGATCTAGAGTGGGACGGACAGACAGATAGACAGATGCGAATGATACCCATAGTGATGTTTTTCATTTTCCCCAGATAGACACTCAGCAACATGTAGCAACAGCCAGACGTATTTGCTATACTAACCTTGCCTATGATACTTTCCCCTTATATCCCATTCTCATTCTCCCTGTGCTTTATATGTTCCCTAGCTCCCAATGCACACGTCGCTCACCTCAGTATACATAATCGCGGTATGGTAACAATCATTACCTGTACGATGCCACATTGCGTCGTTACTAACGAGTGACTCAACAACTCGGCACTGTCTGCGTAGGAGTCTGTGCGTGGGATGAAGGCGCAGATCAGCCGAGAGTTTGAGCGCCGGAGGGAGCGACTGAGGGAGGAGGAGAGGGAGGCGCTGGAGCGCGTGGACAAGGAGGGCTGCTCCGTGCTGTCCCGCATCCAGGCGGACATCGCTCACTACGAGAGCAGAGCACGTGGCCTGGAGCAGGAGATCAACCAGCTGCTCACCGCCCTCGCCGTGCAGGATCCGCTCACATTCCTGCAGGTGGCACCACCTCCATTCACTCGCTGTGGTGGCTCGGAGATGTTAACTACCTCACCTGATATGTAGGAGGGCGTAGGTTCGATACCAAACCTGACGTCTGCTGTATATTTGGAGTTTGCGCCTATCTCACTCTCTCCTCGTGCATGCGTGGATTTTTTTCGGGTCCTCGTGTTTTTCCTTCCACATTTAGAATCAACATCACGTGTTTAGAGTAATTTGCTGCTATAAATGTCCACACAATAAGCCACTTTCTTGAGTTATCATTTGTGGCAAGGTTACTTCTGAAGCAAAGCTATATAGCTCAATGGGATTTACCTGGTAAGGTATAAAAACTATGTTTATAGTTTATACTCACAGCCTTGGTTTATCAGAGGGTTTATCTGCATCCTGCAGAGGCGCACCGCCCTGTGAGACGTTCATATTGTTGGCAATCTTATTTCAGTGTTTTAGATCTGGGAGGAAGCGCCGGTGTCCAGAAATAGACGCTCGTTTGCTTCCGTGTGACATTCAGACCTCAACCTGTCCAGTACAACATCGCCATTTACTTCGCCTGCTAGGCAGGAGGTCGTTGGTTCGACCCTGACCCTGACGATGCCTGCTGTATATTTGGATTCGACGTCTCTTTCTCTCTGTGAACGCGTACAATTTTTTTACAGGTGCTCTGGTTTTTCACTCCACATTCAGAGTATTTTGTTGCTATTATAAATGTCCACATAAGCCAGTTCGTTGAGCTATCATTTTTGATAGCCAGTTCACTACGACATAGCCAACTGCATGGGCCATACCTGGTAAAATATTAAATTCAGTTTATTCAGAGTTAAAAAACACGAGTTGTTGAACGTTACTTAACTTTTTGTTTAGCTGCTAGACTAGACCTGCAAAGTGTGGCTTTGTCATTTGTTGGGGTCCGTGTCCAGTTAACCGAATCTTGTTTTTTTATTTTCATGAATAATAATAGGCTTAACATTTCAAAGGCGATGCAAGTATCAAATCATTCAAAGCTCTGGTGGAGCAGTGATACCTTGTGTTTGAACATCTTAACACCTTATATTTTAAATGCCGTAAAGGAAAAAGCCTCTTCATATTTTTTAATCTTATCGATATTGGCAAATAGGTACAACAAATAACTCTGTTTTTCAAAATTCTCGATTTGCACGTATTTTTTTATTCCTTGATGTTGTTCAAGTCCATGTATTAGGTATAGCCCTGTGAGCCATTCGGTTCTTGAATTGGGTGCAACCGCAACAAACAAAAACATGAACAAGAAAACATCTTAAAGTGACTATGTGATTAAGTGCAAACAGAAAATGCAGGAAAAAAAAACCCAGCAAAAATTCCAGAAAAAAGCACCGTACACCAACGCTGTGTGCAAAAATCCCAGTGGGATGCAAGTCAAACAACAACAACCACATGACAACTTATATTAAGGCCATCAGTCCGTACTACAACAAACAAACATGGCCAAACCAAAAAACGTTTACGAAATCACCAAAATTTTCGAAATCACTATGAGCGGCATCTGTTTAGGATGTCAATGTTAATGAGAAATGCGGGTTTGTGTTTTTCAGGATCCCCTGCATGAGAGTCTCAGGTCAGTACCAACCCAGACTCAAACTCGAGCTCTATCTGCCACCTGGTGGACATATCAGCGAACGGTCATGATGTTATTCCTAATAAATTCAATTGTATGCAGTTGTATCCCGTATTGTCCGTGTGTAGAGACATGGACCTGCATTAGACTCTGCGTGCCCCGTACTGTGTGAGTGGAGGAACTGCACCTCCACAGACTCTGCGTGTCCCGTGTTGTGTGAGTGGAGGGACTGCACCCTCCATAGACTTTGCTTGTCCCATGTTGAGTGCAGGAGCTCGGACTCGCAGGGGATCCAGGATGTGCATCCTCCTCTCACATTCAGTCACCAAGAGCTCACAGAGGTCATCTCGCTAGGAGGAGTGAATACGAAGCGCATGGCTCTCGTGTGTGAGTCTCTCTGTCGCTGCACTCTGCACTGATCTCTGTCAACATCGTTCATGACAAACACAACGATGCAAACCGGCACCGCTCGGTAGGCTGCTGCACTTTGGTTAAGACAGGTGGCAAATCCTTAGGGCGTGCATCTTTAAAAATTTTTATTTTACTAGGTAAGGTCGACTGAGCTGTGTGGCTCTTTTTCAGAAGGGAACTGACAACAAATGACCGCTCAACTAAGTGGATTATCACGTGGAAATTTATAGTAGCAACCAAATGATCTTAACACGTAACGTTGAGACTAAATGTGGAGTGGAAAACTGGTGTGCCTCTGCTGGTTGTAGGAAATCCTCTGATAAACCAATTACCTTACCAGGTAAGACCCACTGAGCTATATAGCTCCGCTTCAGAGGTAACCTTCCCAGAAATGATAACTCAACAAAGTGGCTTATCGTGTAGAAATTTATTGCAGAAAATTACTGTAAACGCGTGATGTTGATTCTAAATTTTGAGGAAAAAACCGGAAGACCTGGAAAAATCTACGTGTCCACGAGGAGAGAGAGACGCAGACTCCAAATATACAGCAGACGTCAGTGCGGATCGAACCCACGACCTCCTGCATACCAGGCGAGGTGGTTAACATGAGGCGGATCGAGGGTAAGCCCAGTGATAAATACCGGCATCGGGACGCAGAGTGAAACACTGTACATACAGTACCTGCAAATACAAAGATCCCAGATGTAGCCTTAACAGACAATTGGGGCAAGTGCTTTCAGCGAGCAGCAGCACCCATGAAGGCCGGCACGACACACGAGGGGGTGGGTGGCCAGCACCACGCCCGGCCGCCTTTGTCTCCCTCGTGCCAAATGTTACACATCACACCAGCAGAGGGCAGTGCAGCGTGAACCATTGTTGTACTGTACATCTAGGCTACAACGTTCACAAACCCCACCATTGCCAACGCGCACAGGCGAGAGCGGTGAAGTATGGTCAAATAACCCCCCCCCCAGGACGCGCACGGCGCGAGGAGGCGCTCATCCAGCAGAAGAGTGACACAATGTCTGTGCGTGGATGTGAGTGTGCGTGGCTGTGGTGGCTATTGTACAAGCGTCGTGTTTGTAGAGACGCTGTGAGAGTTGCCTAAACATCGTGGTGCTGGCATCATCACCACTGTTCACTACCACTGCACACACACACACACATAGTCAAGTTAGTGTAGTACTATTGTTAATTATTATAATTCACTAATTATTATTCACAAGTGATTAGCAGTATGTGTACATTTATACTAACAACATTAGTATGTGTACACCAATACTAAAGAATATTAGTAAGTGTACACAAATACTAACTAATATTAGTATATGTACACTAATACTAACGAATATTAGTATGTGTACACTAATACTAACTATTATTAGTTTGTGTATCCTAATACTAACTAATATTAGTATGTGTACACTAATACTAACGAATATTAGTTTGTGTACACTAAAACTAACTAATATTAGTGTGTATACACTAATACTAACTAATATTAGTATGGGTACACTAATACTTACGAATATTAGTATATGTACACTAATACTAATGAATATTAGTATGTGTACACTAATACTAATGAATATTAGTATGTGTACACTAATACTAACGAATATTAGTTTGTGTACACTAATACTAACTAATATTAGTGTGTATACACTAATACTAACTAATATTGGTATGGGTACACTAATACTCACGAATATTAGTATATGTACACTAATACTAATGAATATTAGTATATGTACACTAATACTAACTAATATTAATATGTGTACACTAATACTAACTAATATTAGTGCGGGCGTCGTCATTGTCCTCACCACAGATGGACGCTCACCGACTCTGGACACAAACTCAGCCTACGTCCACCTCCAGGTTTCCTCGGATCTCAGGACAGTGAAGCTTAGCAGTGTCCCCCAGGGTCGCCCCTATCACCCACATCGCTTTGATGTCTATCCACAAGCCCTGTGCTCTGAGAGCTTCTCGTCGGGTCAGCACTACTGGGAGGTGGACGTGGGAAATGCGAGGCGGTGTCGGGTTGGAGTCGCATACGGGACGATCCCACGGAGAGGGTGTGGTTCTGAGTGCCTCCTGGGAGAGAGTGACGTCTCCTGGTGCCTAGAGAAACTTGACGACAGCTTCGCAGTACGGCATGGCGGGGTAGAGACGTCACTGTCGGTGCCGGAGCCTCCGCGGAGAGTCGGGGTTCATCTGGACTGGGACGCGGGGCTGCTGTCGTTTTTCAGCGCCGACTCCATGGCGCCGTTGCACTCGTTTCACCAAACATTCACTCGGCCCCTATATCCTGGGCTGGCCGTGGGGTGGAGGGGGTGGTATGGTAAAGTTGGTGCCTCAGTGAGGATTGTGGAAATGAGTGGCGCGTCCTGAGAGAGGTGAACGTGAACAGTGCAGAGGGCAGACGCCGGGACGCACGGCCCTCGCCACCCTGGTGTTGTGTTGGTGGATCACCACCATCTCAACCACCACAACAACCATCACCACAACCACAACAACAATCACCGCCACAACAACAATCACCACATCAACAACAATCACCACATCAACAATCACCACCACAACAACAATCACTATAACAACCACCACAACCACCACAACCACCAGCAGAACCACCAGAACCACCACCACCACAAATACCACCACAACAACGACGACAACCATTACCACCACAACCTAAACCACAACTTCCACCACAACCACCACCAAAACCACCACCATAACTACCACCGCAACCACCACAACCACCACAACCACCACAACAACCACCACCACGTGCGTGAGAATGAGTGAGAATGAGCTGCGTGTGAGCTGCCTGTGAGTGTGTGTGAGTGAGTGTGCTGTGTGTGTGAGTGAGCTATGTGTGTGTTTAAATTGAGATTGGCGGGTGCATAGGGGTTTAATCGTTTAGTCGGGTTTAATCGTGTGTTCTTTTTCCATCTGTCCCTCATGATATCTTTCCTTCATCTCTCTCGTAAATGTAAATATAAATGTACGTGTTTGTATTCATTACAGTATTCATTACAATAGAAATGCACGCTTATTTATTCTAAGTGAAGATGTATTAACTTCGTTTATTGAGTTTTATGGAGTTAGCACCTCCCCTAAAGCCCACGGCTTTTTATATATTTTGCATATTATTTTAAAGAGTTAATTTGTGTAAATGTATGCACTTTCAGATATAAATGTACGTGTCTGTATTTATTCAAATGCATCGATCTTGGGTCATCGGGTTCATAATGCAACAAAAAGATACAGATACACGTATATTTATTATAATTTAAAATTTATTCACTTTGTTTATTAAGTTTAAATGTTATAAAGGTCTAGTCCATCAGCACCTCACCTAAAGCTTTTTGTAGTGTATATTTTTTTGTTTCTATTAATTGGTATACATTTATGCACTTTCAAATATAAATGTACGTGTCTATATTTATTATAATAAAAATGCAGGATATTTATTCAAATTTTGGGTTTATTTACTTTGTTTATTGAGTTAAAATGATCAAGGCCTAGTTTTCTAATGCCTCATCTAAAGCCCTAGGCTTCATGCTTCTCGTATTGTGTTTTGATTATCATTTAAGGCTTATGAATGAATATGAGGAAGCCACTGGGGCAGATTGAAAACTACTTTTTTAGAAGTTTATTTACGTTTTCAGTTTGTTGTCCTTCCTCTGCAACCTCCGATTATCGTGGTCGACTGTGTACGGTGCGAAAGAAGTTCAACGTAGGTCTGTGAGCTGCTCACACCAGACGGCCTGGTGACACCCAATACGGGTCGTAGGCAGGCCTCCCGGGACGTTTAAAACTGCGCAGATATTCAACTCAACACTCACAAACACCCACACACAAACACACACACAAACACACAAACAGTGACAACAACAGCAATTTTCCGCTAAGTGGCGGTGACCTCACCACGCCGCTTGTGCCAGGCTATGTGCACGACCCAGGTGCCACGGGTTGACTGACAACAACAACAACAACAACCGCCATTCGCCACTAAGTGGCGGTGACGTCACCACGACGCTTGTGCCAGGCTATGTGCACCCTGAGGCCACGTGAAGTGTCGAACGCCCGCTGGCAGGAGGTCACGGGGCAGACCCAGGTGCCACGGGTCGACTGACTGAGATGACTGGCTGATGCACCACCTGTGCCCCCTACTGTGCCAACCTGCTGTGCTTTAGCCACCCGGCGCTCCGCTCGCTGTTGTGAGCGTCGCTCCTCCGCCCTCCGTAGTTGTTGGAGGGCGACTGCCTCCAACTGCCCAGTAGCATCCTTCACGAGCCTACTCCACAGAGGCCGATCTTGACACCGCTGGTACCAGTCATCGGCAAGTCCACTCAGCTCCACGTCCTCCTGTACCACATCACTCCATCTCTTCTCTAGCCCGTGCCGCGCCCGCTTAGCCCCCTCAATCCGGCCAAACAAAAGCTGTTTCGGCATGCGGTGGCTGGGCATGCGGGCTACATGACCCAGCCATCGCAGCCTTGCCTGCCGGAGGAGCTCACCGATGGGACCCTGCCCAGATCTTTCAAGGATTTGTGAGCTCCTCACACAATCCAGTCTGGTTAAACCCAGGATGGATCGTAGGCAGGCCAGCCTAAATGTTTCTAACCGGCGAAGATGTTCCATTAGAGGGGTCCACGTTTCGCAAGCGTAGAGAAGGGAGGGAATGACCGTGGCCGAGAAGACCTGAAGCTTAGTGCGGAGCGACAGACCAGGTAGCTTCCACACAGCGTTACGCAACCGATGAAAAGATATTGCCGCTCGACTGATTCGGAGTGAGACCTCTGCTGTTAAACTGGAGCCAGTCATAAGCACACTGCCCAGGTATGGGAAACTCTCCACTCTCTCCACAACTGCCCCATCACCGATTGGGAGTTGTGGGGGTGGAGTGTCCGATGGTACAAAAGACCCAGGCAGGTGCTTAGTTTTGGTGGGGCTGATGGTAAGGCCCCACCTCTTAGTGGCACGCTCCAGTCTCAGCAGCAGCGTCTCCAACTCCTCCTCTGACTGAGCAGCTATTACCAAGTCATCAGCATACATAACGTGGTTGAGCAATAGGGAGCCATCCCTTGACCGCACCCGGGCATCGATTAGCCTCCCATTATATCTGTACCATATGGAGATTCCCCCGGTACAGCTATTGAAGGCTTCACGAACTACGTGGTCAAAATAGATGTTAAATAATGTGGGAGGACATCCCTGTCGTACCCCAAGGTGTACAGGGAATGGCTCTGACTCCCGGCCACGTAGTTTTACCCGGGCCCGCTCACCATCATGAAGGTCCTTAATGATCGTGAGCAGAGGGTCAGGTACTCCAAAAGCACGAAGAACGACCCAGAGCCCAGGCCTACTGATGGTATCATAGGCCTTGACCAGGTCAATACACACACATACACACACACACACTCAGACGAAGACCCCCATTTAGCCTTAACGTGCGTTTGGGGCAAGTGCTGTTCCCGAGCAGCATAAATGGGGGGCGGCATGGCACAGGAGGTTTGTGGGTAGCACCAGGCGCGGGTGCCTTTGTCTCCCGAAGTCACAGGGAGCAGCGCCCAGGGCCCTGTGGACCACCGTGGTCATGGTGGTGAGGAGTGACGCGTCGCTCATGCTCGTGTGAAGTGCACAGAGAGTCTGTGGCGGAGTGCTTGAGCAGACCGAGAGAACCATGGCAGAAGGACTACGACGCCATGGTGGAGGTGATGGTGGTGAAGGAGAGCTGGCTCTACAAGCGTGTTGCAAGCATATGACTCGGACAATGAGAAATCAGGCACACAGGCCGACATGACAGAACTGTAGACCACGCTCCGTTCGCTGTCCTCCAAGCACAAGGATATGAGTACATGCAACGACCTGATCGGCAAGCATGGAGCCACCCTCCAGCACTCGCTCAATGACCTGGAAACCTTTTGATTTAAAGATTTCGTCACTGCAGGGATTCATATTCTTGGTTCTTTCGGTAAAGTCACGTAGAAGGGAAACAATAAAATAATAAAAACATAAAACAATAAAATTATCATGACGTTTCGACTGCAACACAAGCAAACATCATCAGGTGTGAATACCACACCAAGAAAATTTGAAAAAAGCGGCGGTTTTGTAACGTTAGCACCACGGATATCGATTTGACAGTTTGTTCAGATGGACGAGTTCATTTATGTTCGGAAAAGAGGAGGGGGAGACGAAAAATAATGGATGCGGTCTGAAAGCCACCTTAAGCGTGATCAATCAATTAAGACCCGAAATGGTTTATCAAATTCTTCCAATGATTCCTCAGCCAGAATCCATCTTCTCGGTTGAAATTGTCTCTGTTTTTGTATATGTGGATAGCCTCATGAACGAATCTCTCATGGTAGCCAGATGGCTTGCAAAAAACATCTGTCTTGGAGAAGTCAATGTCATGTGAACCTACTGAATTATAACAGTGATCTGCCACGGCCGAGGTGTTGGTCATACCGTGTTTCAGGTCTGCTTTGTGTTCACGAATGCGGTCCGAGACATGTCATTTGGTTTCTCCAATGTAACTGCTACCACAGAGGCAACTTAGTTTGTAGATGCCAGGGTACTGTATGTCCGGAATCACATCTTTTACAGACGGAACCAGATCACGGATTTTATGTAATGTGTTGAATCAGACCTGGATCTTGTGTTTATTCAAGATTTTGGAGATATTTTTTGTGATCCCTGCAATGTAGGGTAAAGTGATGGTTTTGAAAGTCTCCTCAAGAGGGTCCTTCTTCATGGTTGGAGTGATAGCTTTGCGGATTGTGTAGTCGGAATAACCATTAGCCTTAAGGCACTGCTTTACCAATACATACTTCACTTGGAATGGAACTTTCTACAAACAAACTGAGGGCACCCAAATTGGCTCCCCACTATCTCCGGTTGTAGCCAACGTTTTCATGGAGAAATTTGAAACTGACGCCATCCAGACTGCGACTCTACTCCCGACCTTATGCAAAAGGTACGTGGATGACACTTTTGTCATCTGGCCACATGGCCGGCCTGCTCTAGACCAATTCTTCGACCACATCAATTCCATACACCCAGCCATCAGATTTACCATGGAAGTAGAATATATGGCAAGCCACCTTTTTTGGATGTCCTAATAAAAAAGAACTGATGGTTCAATGAGCCACTCTCTCTACAGAAAAGCTACCCATGCTTACCTGAAACCGGATTCCCACCACCATCCATCCCAGAAGAATTCCCTCATCAAGACTCTGCACCCTAGAGCCCAATGCATATCCGACCAGGAACACATAGCCAGTGAACTCAAGCACATACACCAAGCTCTTAAGGCTAATGGTTATTCTGACTACACAATCCGCAAAGCTATCACTCCAACCATGAAGAGGGAGCCTCTTGAGGAGCCTTTCAAAACCATCACTTTACCCTAAATTGCGGGGATCACAAAAAGATCTCCAAAATATTGAATAAACACAAGATCCAGGTCCGTTTCAACACATTACATAAAATCCGTGATCTGGTTCCATATGTGAAATATGTGATTCTGGACATACAGTACCCTGGCATCTACAAACTAAGTTGCCTCTGTGGTAGTAGTTACATTGGAGAAACCAAACGCCATGCCTCGGACCGCATTCGTGAACACAAAGCAGACCTTAAACACGGTAGGACCAACACCTAGGCCATGGCAGATCATTGTTATAATTCAGTAGGCTCACATGACATTGACTTTTCCAAGACAGAGGTTCTTTGTAAGCCATCTGGCTACCATGAGAGATTCGTTCATGAGGCTATCCACATATACAAGCACAGAGACAATTTCAACCGAGAAGATGGATTCTGTCTTAGCAATCATTGGAAAGATTTGATAAACCATTTCACGTCTTAATTGATTGTTCACGCATACAGTGGCTTTCAGACAGCATACATTAATAAAAAAAATTCGTCTCCTCCCTCCTCTTTTCAGAACATAGATGGACTAGTCCGTCTAAATAAACTGCCAAATCGCTGCACGTGGCGCTAACTTTTTTTTTAATTATAAATACATAAAGAAATACACCGTTAAAAAATAAATAAATTTATGCAAACCGACACACCTGAAGACGATCGTTTGTGTTATGGTCGAAACGTCGTGAGAATTTTTATTGTTTAATATATATTTTATTAGTTTGTTGTTTCCCTTCAACGTGACTTTACCGAAAGAACTAAGAATATCCTTCCAATGATTGCTCAATTTGTATCCATTTTCTCGGTTGAAGTTAAGTCTATGTTTATATATCTGGATGGCTTCATGAACAAATCTTTGATAGTAGCCCGACTGTTTGCAGAGCACCTTCGTCTCGGAAAAAAACTGTATCGGTCCGAGACATGTCGTTTCATTTCCCCAATGTAACAATTAGCACAGGTGCAAATTAGTTTGCAGACTCCAGGATATTGCATATCAGGAATGACATCCTTCACAGAAGGGATTAGATCACGGATTTTGTGTACTGTACTGAATCGGACCTGGATCTTGTGTTTGCTTAACATTTTGTAAATATTTTTGGTAACGCCTGCTATGTATGGTAACGTAATGGTTTTGATCAGCGTCTCAGGGGAATGTTTCTCCATGGTTGGAGACACAGCTTTGCGGATAATGTGGTCCGAATATCCATTCATCTTAAGGGCCTGGTGTACATGTTCCCGTTCACTGGCTAGGTGGTGTTGGTCAGAAATGCAGTGGGCCCTATGGTGTAGTGTTTTGATGAGGGAACCAGGGTGAGGATGGGAGTCAAGGGCTTAGCTATATTTGGCAGGATGTCATCGGCATATAGATTTATTGTCTTTCATCTCACCCCCCTTGCATATTCGGGTAATGCCATGACAAGATTGATGCTTTTAGCTAGGTGCTCAATTTCCAGCTCAAAGAGTATGGGGAGAGAGGGAAACCCTGTCTCGTGCCCCTACTCATTGGGATATTCGGGGAGATCTGACCATGTATTATGACTGTCAAGGAGGATTTGGAGTATAACAGGCTGCATTTGTCTATGAAGGGGGTGGGGAATTCGAATTTGTTCATGGTTTGAAATAGGAATCCTATTTGACCCTGTTGATTACCTTTTCACCATGAACAGTTAAGGTGTATACACTCATATTCTCCTCGGTGGCTATGTGAATTATGGTTATTAATGTTCTGATAGTCTACTGAGCCTCTGTTTCTGATTAATCCTGTATGGGTTTCGACAACTATTGAGGGATTGAAGGGAGGGATTTTTCTGGCCTTTTGATTAGAATTTTGGTGAGCAGTTTGCAGTCAGAATTTAGGAGGGAATTCGGCCTGAGTTTTCTACATGTTCGGGGGGGGATGGGGGGGGGTGTTTCTTATAGACCACTAGAGCTTGATAATTCATCTGCAGCCATTGCACATTTACAGCCTTTGTGAAGGAGTTCAAACCAAATCAACTCATCAAACAGACCTTACACAACATTTCAGGAACAATGCTCTGTATTGAATGTACTGTTCACTATTGCTCCAGATACATGTTCTAAAGTCCGCGTACTTGGATAGCATCTCCAAGGCCATTCCATAATAGTTGGCATTAGGCACTTGAAAAGACAGCAAGTCCCAGACAAGTTAATATCCAAATGAAGAGGCCTTCAAGACCTCCACGATAAGATTGAGCAGCTAAAACAGCATACCGTAAAAATTGGGTTCTGAACAGAGGAATACACCGCCTTACAAAGGTGCTTAACAATAAGTTGGGAGTGGTCAGTGAAAGGGTGGGAAAGCAGGAGTCCATCCCGGTGGCCCTCCAATCATAAATTGAGCAACAAGTTGACATAAATCTGAAGCACAAGGAAAAACTCAGGGAGCTAGAGGAAGGCTACTAGAAGCCAAGCGTGGGGAAGCCAGTTAAAGGCCTATGGGCTTCCGGAGGGTGTGGAGGGGGCTACTTTGTAGGAGGCCTTCTTCTTCATTCAAAAACAACTCCCTCTAAAACCCAGAGACCCCAGACCAACAGCCAGACTTTGCAAGTTGTATCCTCTAGGCGTTTCGGGTTGGGAATAGAGAAGTCGTGGGTCTCTGGAGACCAACAACACAAGACTTCGCCCCTTGCTCATCCTCTTCTCGAGCCACCAAGGGGCTGTGGAGGTACTCAAGCTGGCAAGGCTGGTCAGGGGGTAAGGCACTAAGATACAGGGGAGCTGAGTGTTCCTTATCCCACTCTTACTATGGCAGACTTTAATACGAGAGAGAAACCTACTTTTCCTACTGCACACAGACTTCGTGAGCAAGGAGGGGGTGCGTTCTCAACTACTCTACCTGGCCAAGCTGAGGATCCATATTGGAGGGGAGAGATGGGACTTTCTGACCCCACGTGAGGTGATGTAGTACAAGGAAGTGCAGCAGGTGCTACAGGGACAGATGGTGCATGGGGAGCAATGTAGCTAGAAACCTGTGCACTGTTAGGATATTAATTCGAGACTTCGTGACATAGCATCACACATTGGCTGCTAAACAGGGTGGACTGTGGGCATGTGGTTCAAGCTCATCGAAAATATTCGATTTGTATCCCTTTTCTTGCCAAGCAGCATATGGACGGCCCATTTTCCCCAATGTGTCTCTATCCCCCACCATCATTACCCTTCCCCCCCTCATCTTGAGGCCCCCTTTGACCCCCCCCCACATCCCCTATCCTGCTCCCCCCCACTCACTTCTCTCTCCACACACAATGGCACGTCTCTCCACTTTGCCTCCCTAAATTTCTCCACTTGAGCCTCTGCATCGGTTAGTAGACCCATGCAGGACTTTAAACCCTGCAGAAAGAGGCTACACTCATATCTCGACAGCACATAGGACACTCACCAGAATAGACATGTTCCTGGTTTCCAAACCCCTCTTCTCTCAATTCACCAAGACCAAAATCCGAGACCTGCAACTCTTTGACCATGCCCCAGTACTAGCCCAACTTATCGTAAACATAACTTATGGTCCCTGGATGAGAGCCTCCTAAATGAAAAAGCAGACAATGGAACAGGTGAGAAAGGAGATCCAAACATTAATCACTGTCAACAAAAAGAAAGATCCTCCAACATCCACCGTAGTGATATGGGACGAGCCTCAAAGCCTTCCAAAGTGGCTTGTTGATTGAAAAAAGTGCACTCAGACTCAAGAATATTAAAGCCAAACAGCTCACGTTGGAAAAAAAAAAACTCAACTCCCTGCACAATAACTATAAGATCACACAATCCCAAACGTTTAGGGAAATTAACGCACGAAACTTAAAACTGGAAAATACCCATAATAAACAAACTACTGCGCTATACATTAACACTACACTTCCTTTACACGATTCGGATGGATTCCCTGTTAAAATATATACGGCGATTGAGGCCCCAATCATCTCCCAATTACAAGCAGCTACATGTATGAATGCGGCTTTCATCCTGGGTGGCTTCCCAGGCTCTATGAATGCCAGGATCTAAGTACTCCTTAACCTGGTACTTGGCCAGAGGCAATGAAAAAGTACATACGATATCCTTACTAAACTCGTACTACAAGTTTTGCTAAAATCTAACAAGTAAACTGGAAAGAGTCCTCCCATCAATAATCGGAGAAGCACAGATGGACTTTGTAAGAAAATAAGGACTCAGCTGAAAATAAGAGGCATCTGGTAAATACAATTGATAAATGCAACCAGGGACAATCTCACTGCATATGCTCTCACACTCGATGGATAAAAGCATTTGACAGGGTCGAATGGGCATTTACCAGGGTCGAGCGCCAATCCTTCTGCCACAGTAGTAACGAATGGACTCGTCTCTCCTAGTTTACCCTTGGGAAGAGGCAGTAGGCAGGGATGCCCCCCTTTTACCTCTTCTGCTCACAATAGCAATAGAACCCCTTCCAAAAAGCACTATAAGTAACTGACAGGTGACCAGAATATGCAAGGGGGGTGTAGAAAGATAAATTAACCTTCATGCCCACGATGTAATAGCAACTCTTACCAAACCATCCACCTCTATCCGTACCCTACTCTCTTTGATCACAGAGTACAGAGAAGCCTCAGGATACAAGCTACATTTAACAAAATCAGAACTGATGCCCTCTCCACTAAGGCTTCGGAGGGCCGTTTACCAATTCAAGTACCTCGGGGTAATAATACCATCCACACTCCCATCATCCTTCCAAAGGAAGTTCTTACCTCTGTTCCAGGAGACCACTACATCGCTGGAGGCCTGGAAAGTCATTCCTCTATCACTTTCTAACATAGCCCACCTATAGAAAATTAGAATTCTAATGAAACTCGTATACCACCTAGGAATACCCCCACCGGGGTACCAAAAGTATGTTTTAACACACTCCACTCACGCATCACGTCATTCGTATGGAACTACAAAATATTAATAATCGACCATCACTCTCTTACACTCACCAAGAAGCAGGAGAAATTGGCCCTCCCCGATTTTCTTCAAAATCAAAGATCAATCACGCTCTAAAATATTAAATACTGGATGAACCCAAAAAAAGGGGGATTTGGGAAAAGCGGGAGGAAGGTTATTTTTGTCCCTGGTAGCTCGCTGGGATGGCTTTCGTTTCCACCAAAGATAGACCACTCGCCTCAAGCCATTCTGGACAATTACCACCATCCTAGGAGGCTACAGAGATAGACAGATCCCATTCTCCCCTTCTCTGCATCAACATTCCTTTATTTGTGCTAACCCAATCCTTAAAATAGAGGGCAAATTAATTATTGGGCTGCATGGAAAGCAGCTGGTATTGCTAAGAAAGGAAGGGAAAGTGGAGTATTTCCAGTAACAATAATTGGAATAGGTGTCAAAGCCTTTGCCATTTCAGCACCAACGTTTTGGTAAAACCTTGTTTTCTCCTTTAACATCATAAATCTTCCTTCACAAAATATTCTGAAGTAGAAGATTCGTGTTGTATACAGCCACATTTGTCAATGTAACTTGTAAATTCGATTCTTAACAATGTATCCATATTCTTAGTTTTTTCGGTAAAGTCACGTTGAAGAGAAACAACAAAATAACAAAATATATATAAAACAATAAAAAATTCTCACGACGTTTCGACCATAACTCAAACGGTCATCATCAGGTGTGTCGGTTTGCATAAATTTATTTTGAAAACGGCATATTTATTTATATATATAAAAATAACGTTTGCGTCACGCGCAACGATGGCAGTTTGCCAGGACTAGTCCATCTAGATGGACTAGTCCTGGCAAACTGCCATCGTTGCGCGTGACGCAAACGTTATTTTTATATATATAAATAAATATGCCGTTTTCAAAATAAATTTATGCAAACCGACACACCTGATGATGACCGTTTGAGTTATGGTCGAAACGTCGTGAGAATTTTTTATTGTTTTATATATATTTTGTTATTTTGTTGTTTCTCTTCAACGTGACTTTACCGAAAAAACTAAGAATATGAATTACTGCAGTCACGAAAGCTTTAAATCAAAATGTATCCATAGTTAAAATTTAACACGACATTTTATTGAGGGACTGTGTGTTTGCTTGATGTGGTCTGGGACTGTTTTTGTTGTTGTTTTGCTACCTTTCCCAATCTTGGGAATTGATTATGCAATTTTAACTTATGAACTGTATTTATTTAAGGGATGCCACGGTGGTGTGAGGTTTTGTTCCTTGCCTGTAAATTTGGAGTTTGCATGTTCTCCACGTGGATTTTTTTTTCTCCGGGTTCTCCCATTGTTCTCTCCATATTTCGAAGCATGCATTGAGATTATTGGGATAATTTTGCTGCTGTAAATTTTCACATGATAAGCCAGTTTGTGGAGCTATCATTTGTGGCCAGGTCGCTTCTGAAAATCAAGTTAATACCTCAGTGGGCCTTACTTGATCAGATTTTTTAAAATGTTTAATTTGTATTTTTGCAAGTGACTTGTTTACATGTCTTTTACTTTGCACTCCTATTTTGTTGTTGTGACATTCTTATCTGCCCCTGGTGGACATATATGAAAAAGAGCAATGCAGATCATCGGATTGCTCCAGTATAAATAAATATTCTGATTCTAAGATTCCCACAGGGCACTGTACAGCATACCTGCATGCGTTTTGGCAATGCTCAGACATAATCGATTTCTACCAAGACATAGCCAACTACTTAAACTCAATCTGTGGCACAGAAGTCAGCCCTTCAGTGGATACATCATTGTGAGGTTTGAAACCCATGGCGGGTATCCAAGTACCAACAAACATTATGCCAAGCTATTTTAAACCATGGCAAGGAAAACAAGACCATGTATCCACAAGTAGGAACGTTGGTATAGATTGCAGCGATGGAGCACCTCAGTTACAAGCTGAAGGGAAAAGCACGAGAATATGAGGCGGTGTGAATTCCTTTTCTTGAGAATCCAGCGTAACACAAAACAGCTGTACGTAATAAGGGGATGGGGAGGAGGCCTTGGCCGTAGAAACCACATTACTCTATTACATGTTGAATGACAATTGTCCCTTCGGGGGAGAAAAATCACCTAGAGGGCGTGGCTCCCATTCACACGTTACCTGTCCTCGAGTTTGTTTGCCCTCTGTTATGTTTGCGGGTTCAATAAAAATATTAAAAAATGCCAATTGCAAAGCTATCACCACTAACCAAATTCGTTGAAAGAATGTCCAGACCAAAAGTATCAATTACATCTCTACAATATGGGCTGCTTCACCCTAAACAATCAGGCTGCTGTAAACATTCGTGCACAACTTTTGCGGTACTCAACTCCTTTAATGTCCTATTTATTAAACTAGACAACAAATACTCTTCGTATTATTAGCTCTTTCGGTAAAGTCACGTTGAAGAGAAACAATAAAATAATAAAATATATATCAAACAATAAAATTCTCACGACGTTTCGACCATAACACAAACGGTCACCATCAGGTGTGATGATGATCAACGTGACTTTACCGAAAGAGCTAAGAATATGAATTACTGCAGTCACGAAAGCTTTAAATCAAAAATACTCTTCGGTTCTTTCGGTAAAGTCATGTAGGCAAAAATAATAATAGATCACGACGTTTCGATCACAACGCAAGCAATGGTCTTCAGGCAGAAAAAAGAGGAGGCAAGCTGCTGATGCAGGCTGTTTTTAAAGATAAGAAATGGGCGTAGCGAAAGAGTCATAAACGGCTGAGAAACAAACGACTGCATAAACGATAATCGGCGACAGGGGCAGAGAGAGGGGGTGGGGCAGAGATAATAAAAGGGGATGCCCCACCCCCTCTCTTTCCCCCTACCGCCGATTGTCGTTCAAGCAGTCGTTTGTTTCTCAGTCGTTTATGACTCTTGGGCTACGCCCATTTCTACCCTTTAAAATCAGCCTGCATCCAGCAGCTTGACTCCTCTTTTTTTCTGCATGAAGACGACTGGTTGCGTTGCGATCGAAACGACGTGATCTATTGTTTTTTATGCCTACGTGACTTTACCAAAAAAACCAAAGAGTATGGATTCCTGCAGTTACGAAAGCTTCAAATCAAGGTTAGACAAGCAATATTGTGCCTACTATTTCTTAATTTGACCAAAGCCTTCGATCCAGTGGACCATGTCACTTTACAAAATGAACTCAAAATCTTTCATTTCTGCAGGCAGTGAAATAAAGTTGACTCAGACCAAAACTTGGTATCCGGAAATTTCAGTTAACAAATGGAGTTCCAAAAGGCTTCATACTTGGACAAATCTTATTCTCAACGTCAATAATCTAGAAAAGCAACTTACATACTCTGATATCAACATCATCAGTGCGCTTTCTCAGGTTGCATTGAATAAGCTAAATTTATATTATTTAGGTCTTTCGGCATATCACGTAGATAGGTTCAAATTAATACAAGTAAAATAAACAAAAAAACACGATGTTTCTATCGCAACACAAGCGGTCGTCATCAGGCGGAGAGAACACATTCCTGCGGAGGGAGCTGGTAGGAATGTTGGGTTGCTCGGTCAATGGCTAGGGTCAACGGCGGCGTGGTGTATTCCGCAAATATGCCCGACTGAGCGTGGGCACAAGCCGGCGTGAAGGGTGGGGACCGAGTCGGTACCTGGGATGGTGGAGAAAAACAAAAGCTGTTCCTCAAAAAAAAAGTACAATACCCATCGGGTTGTTGTTTAACAAGTTGTCATACAATACTTACTCTATCTGGATGTGCATGTACCACCTAAAGCAGCCTCTCCCCCGCCTGAATACAGTGCAATTCCGCCAGAAAAAATGTCGTGAAGATGGCCGGACGTGGTTGGTAGCCACCCACCCCCTCGTGTGTGCCGTGGCCGCCTTCCCCACCCAGCGCCTCCCTCCCCACCCTCCCCTCTCCAACCAACCCCACCCCTCCCATTTTTGATGCACGACGGACGGACACAATAATCCCTGTGGGCTGGTGGAACCAGGAGGTTCCTACCAATTGTGACTTCTATATTGGTTCAAACTTTAACTCCCATTCTGCCCCTATAAATATCCAATGGGCTTTGTTTGTTTTAGGGTCCATTGGATGCATCCGCGAAATACTTGATGGCTCTGTTGACCCCAAAAAAACAAAACAAAGCCTTAAACGCTTTAAACTCAGTGGCTACTCCCTCATTGTAGAATCGCTATCGCATTAGATTTTGTAGTTCAACATTTGACAAGATACCTCAGTTTACTCCAGAAACTCAAGGTCCTTCGTAGATGTAGCGGTCATAAAAAGTAATCAGCGAAGCATGAACCCCAAAACATTGTGAAAAACTTGAGTCTCAAGGGTAATGTTCTTTGAGAATCGACATTGATGGGGGTTGTGGATGGGTGGGCGGATGTTGCATGCACGCAGTAGCGAGCGATCGGTGAGGAGAGGAGGAGATAGGGGTAGAGTGGATTCATAACGATCAGATTTTTCCATTGCATGCATTTTTTTTATTCGCAAAGTTCTTCAATGTGTTTATGTTTAAATGAACTTTGCATAAAATTGTACAACTGTAACAGTGTTGTTTGTTTCGGTTGATTTTGTTGTCAGTTCGAGCATGGAAAAATATTAAAGGTACGTTTTGTAAACAAATATTTGATACATTTGAATTAAATTGGCATCGTCTATTCAGAGATATTTGAATGTGGGGCAGAAACTATTTTTGAAATTAAAAAGGAAGTTCATTTCACAATGATTGTTGTGCTAGTAACTTTGAAATGGGAAACTTCCATTTTTATATTTTAACAATAAAATAATGTGTTCTCTCATAACAATTAAAAACGCTGAATGTATTCCTATTTTATTTTACTCATAGGTTTTTTAATTGTGTCCATCATTGTTACATTGTTACAGTACCGGATGAAAGATTAGTGTCCTTATTTAGTAACGTCTGCTGGCTATTGTGCTCCATTGTGATGGATTTGCAGTGAATTATGGGAAAAATAGAAAGCAACATCGTGCACACAAATGAAATCCATAACAATTTGTAACACGTATCTGTGCTCGGAAGTATGTTATTATCCAAATGAGTGTGTGTACCTGGCTGCAGCATCGATCATGAATGCAGACGAATTTAAATAAATTGGAACAAAAACGAGAACGCTAATGAATCATGGCTGTGTGCGTACTTGGAGTTACATTAAAATACATAGAAACGTGTAGATTATAGAGCATACGCAGGTGAAAGACGCCTCCTTGATTTAAACGTTAGGCAGGACTCGTCACGAGAAGAGATGACTACCAATTAGCAAACGTTTGATGTAATGGCAGCCAGAGCAGAGAAGGCACCAAAGAGGACGACCTCTGTGGAGGATGAGTGGTAAAATCAGCCTGTGTGCAGGACACGAGACAAATGGCAGTGGCTGCAGGATGATTTGCCCGTAATCAGCAGCGCGTGGGTTTGATCCAGATGCCGACCCTGACGCTTGTATATTTGTAGTTTACATGTTCGCCTCGTGGTCGCGTGGATTTTTATCTGGGTCCTCCAATTTCTCCCTTCACATTTAGAATAAACATTCCTTTACAGTATTTGGCTGCTATAAATGTCCGCGTGACAAGATACTTCGATGAGCTATCATGTGGCCAGGTCACTTGTGAAAAAAAGCTTGACAGTTCAGTAGGCTTTAACTGGTAAAATGTAGTTTACATGTTCTCCTCAGTATTGATCAAGACTGGTGGTGATTAATAACCTCAGCTTGTAAATTGCGCAAGAAGAGATGTAAATGTAGGATATTGAAAAACTATAAGAAGAAGTGGTCCTATCAGAGGGGGAAACATGTTGCGTTAATTTAATCACCATTTAAAACAATTAAAACCATTCTAAACTTGTATCTGAAAAACAGGAATATTGTTTAAAAAGTACTGTTCGGACTCTGATGTATATAATCTGAGCGCATCCATTTAGACTGTGAACCTTGGCTCATAAATCCAGTCAAAACGTAGGGCCATCATCCGGTATTATACACATTTATTGGGCGCGATCTTCACCACAGTGGAGTTGTGAAGGATCTATCACAGGGTAAAATGTATAATACTAACAAAACACAAGAGTCATTAGCTGCTGACAAAAAACAAAACTTCTATAATAAACAGGTACACTTATCTTAAGCACGCTCCAGCCAAACTTCACCACTGTACCTAGTGTACAGTAAAGACTGAGCTAATTATCACAGCCAATGCGTTATAAAAAAAGGGCTTATGATAGAGGCAGACTTCATCGTCCTCGCTTCAGAGAGCCTTGGACTCATCCTCAAAGATAATGAAAGGGAATGATTTCACACCCGTTTGCCATCAGTCTTCAATTTTAAATTAACTGGTCATTACATAGAATTTACAAGTACACTTATGTCATCTTCAACAGTAATAGCAATTACTCACAACTATTGTGTCTCCAGGGCTACAAGTTGACTGGATAATACTTCTCTTCGTTCATAGCTTAAAAAACGTTTCGACTACCTCATCAAAAAGCAGGGCCCTCACTCTTCCTATTTATGTTACTGGGGACACTCAACCTGAATAGAAATTTCAAACCCGCTTGACTGTGCAAACTCTTTTAAATGACCGTGTCTGTAATACCTGTGATTTTTAATCAGCAGAACTGTGACTTTTATGTTTGGTAATTTACTAATATTCATTTTCTCTTGTTTTTGGATCAAGAATTGAGGCCTCTTACTGAAAGTAAGTTCTGTACAAAACTATTTTCTTCAAGAGCATTAAAATGTCATCACTCATTTATAAATCTTGGAACTGGGAGGGTGAAACTTTTTTCGTGACTCAATCAGAGGCTCCTTTAGCAATGCTTGCTGTACATGCACAGTGCTTTAACTTTGAAATGCGACATTTCTATTTTTACATATTTTTAAAGTTTAAATATTTATACAGTAGCTGTTCAGTAACTTGAATATTTCAATATATGATTAAATTTCAATGACACATTAAATCAACACTGAAATTAAACTACTCTCTGCTAACAATTAAAAACGCTCAATGTTTAAATCCATAACAATTTGTAACACATATCTGTGCTCGGAAGTATGTTATTCTCCAAATAAGTGTGTGTACCTGGCTGCAGCATCGATCAGAAATGCAGACGATATTAAATAAATTGGAATAAAAACTAGAACGCTAATGAATCATCGCTATGTGCGTACTTGGAGTTACATTAAAATACATAGAAACGTGTAGATTAGAGAGCATACGCAGGTGAAAAACGCCTCCTTGATTTAAACGTTAGGCAGGACTCGTCACGAGAAGAGATGACTACCAATTAACAAACGTTTGATGTAATGGCAGCCAGAGCAGACAAGGCAACCAGAGCAGAGAAGGCACCCAAGAGGACGACCTCTGTGGAGGATGAGTGGTAAAATCAGCCTGTGTGCAGGACACGAGACAGATGGCAGTGGGTGTAGGATGATTTGCCCATAAACAGCAGCGCGTGGGTTTGATCCAGATGCCGACCCTGATGCCTGTATACAATGAGGGAAAAAGTATTTGATCCCCTGCTAATTTTGTACGTTTGCCCACTGACAAAGAAATGATCAGTCTATAATTTAATGGTAGGTTTATTTGAACAGTGGGAGACAGAATATCAATAAAAAAAAATCCAGATAAACGCATGTCAAAAATGTTATAAATTTATTTGAATTTTAATGAGGGAAGAAAGTATTTGACCCCCTCTCAATCAGAAAGATTTCTGGCTCCCAGGTGTCTTTTATACAGATAACGAGCTATGATTAGAAGCACACTCTTATCGGGAGTGCTCCTAATCTCAGCTTGTTAACTGTACTAAAAGACACCTGTCCACAGAAGCAATCAATCAATCAGATTCCAAACTCTCCACCATGACAAAGACCAAAGAGCTCTCCAAGGATGTCAGGGACAATATTGTAGACCTACACAAGGCTGGAATGTGCTACAAGATCATTGCCAAGCAGCTTGGTGAGAAGGTAAGAAAAGCCGTCTCGGGTGTGGACCAATCAAATTCAAGGACAGAACATATCGATGTAGTGGAGTAGATAATGCGCATAGGAATTGGCCATATAGAGTACGTACAGACAGACAAGGAGAACGGGTCACACGAGGTCGAACAGGTGGTCGAGTCGCGAGTGGCGTAAAAAAAACCCAAGTAATTAAGGGAGTCGTTGCACGAGGGCTGTGATTGGTTAAGAGGCTGTTACCGTTAAGTGGTGGCGTCGGAATATCTGATGAAGGGGACAGGTGTGGGCTGGCGGGAAACGGCCAGCGAGCCATGTGACAATTAATTAAGGCTAATGCGAGAGGGGATAAAACGCGAGGTGGTTTGAACGGAGGGGAGTGGCTGTTGGAGAGTTGCTGCTGTGGAGTTGCTGCTGGAGAGTTGTTGCTGGGCAGTTGTTGGCAAGAGGTGAAGAGATACGAAGAAGACAGCTGGAAATGTTAGGGAAGAATAGATAGAGAGCCGGACCCCAAAGACAGTAAATAGCGATAGGGAGAGTCAGTGTTAGGGGAGATAGATAGAGTCACTGTGTGTGAATAGATGGAAGTCACTGCTTGTGAAGAGATAGCGGCGATACTGTGTGTGAGGAGATAGAAGACGAACCACTGTGTGTGGAAGGGAAGTCACTGCGTGTGAAGAGATAGCGGCGATACTGTGTGTGAGGAGATAGAAGACGAACCACTGTGTGTGGAAGAGATAGAAGACGAACCACTGTGTGTGGAAGGGAAGACACTGTGTGTGAAGAGATAGGCGAAGAAACACTGTGTGTGGAAAGGGATGCACGGACGATGCTGAAGTAAATCGGAGTGTTCGAGTTGGCGGAGCACGGAGAGAATTACTGTGTGTACGGAACGATGGAATAAAAGTGACGGCGGAAAAAGAGACAGTTGTCGTCCGAGTGAATTCACGGCACTACATTTGGTGTCAGAAAAAGTACGGAACACGCCACGATGTCAGGGAAAGCAGCAAAGAAAAGAAATGTGCCAGTGGACTCGGGCGGCGACAGCGACAACAACGATTTGCAGCCCGGCCAGATGGCCGGGATTACTCCGGACGGTGACAGCGGTTCGGGTGGTGCTGAAGGCCCGGGATCGCCAGAGGATTGGCGAGTCCTCATGACCCAGTGGGAGGCCAGAATGTAGAAGTTGTCGGAGGAATTCCAGAACTTCTTGACGGAGAACCGCATTCAACTACCCGTACCAGGTCCACCGCCGGAGGTTGCCGCTCAGCCGGAGTGGTTGGAAGATTCTGACGATGAAGACGACCAGTTGGAGGGACCGCCACGACGGCTACATGTACAACGATTTGAGGCCAAAGTGTGAGATTGGACGGCATTCGTACGAAGATTCCATGCGGCTTACGAGTCCCTGAAGTGGACGGAGAGTGCCGAGTTACGAGCACTGCCGACGGCATTGGATAATGACTCCTTGGTGACTTTTAACGGACTCCCTGCAATGAGGAAGGTCTATGAGCCGCGGTCGGTCGCCAAACGTCGATTTCAACAGAAGAAACGGGAGGCCACGGAGTCCCCCCTGGCATTTCGCAGCGCCTTGCTGGCCCTCGCCCAGGTTGCGTACCCGGCCATGGACGAGGAGGGCTGGGACTCCCTGCTGCAAGAGAAGATGTTACAGCTGGTGAAGGAACTGAAAGTCGTCTTGTCGCTCCCGGACAAGGATGATGATGACGACGTGTCATCGTTGCTGATCGCCAGGAACATACAAGTCAACCTTGATATACGAGACGAACCAGCGGCGGCGGTAGCGCAGCCGTCGCTGACGACCCCTGCCGGGGCTGCGAGCACGGTGGCGGTGGTGGTGGACGAGGTGCCGCTGATGGCAGCGGCGGCCGGAGTGTCGATCGGAGACCGACGGCGTCGTCCCGGGGCATATGGAGACGGCGTGCATCGGACATGCTACGGGTGCGGGCGGAGGGGTCATCTCGCCCGCGACTGCTGGAGACGAAGAGGTGGTCCTCCGTGGGCGCCAAACAACTATGGCGGGCGGTTCCCCCAAGACCAAGGATCCCGGGTGAGTCGAGATGCATTCAATACACGGCCGCCCTATCCACATCACTTATCCGCGTCATCTCAACCGTATTCATCGGGTTCGGATAGTACGCATAGCCGGGATATGTGGGGCGCGTTGGTACATCGTGTGTTGGGTGCCGCGCCGGGATCGTTGGATGTGATGGCATGTATTCACGGTGTTATGGTTCGGGTTATTGTGGATACCGGGGCGTCGGCAACTCTCATTTCGTTGCAAAATTTTCGGTCGCTGCCGACGTCGCCTGGATCATTAGCGCCAGTGGAAGGGCCATGTGTAGCGGCAAACGGGGGTAGTTTGGGCATTATGCGCTGTGTGGTTGCGACAATTCAAATTGGGGAGGTTATTGTGACAGGAAGTGTTTTGGTTTCAACGGCCTTGGCGGTACCGTGTTTGTTGGGCACGGATTTTTTACAAACGATGCCAATTAAAATTTCAGTGGAAAAAGGTTGTTTGTAATTACCGTCGGGGAAATGTATGAAATTTTTGGGGACGCCTTCGAAATTTGCGGCGGCAAACGCTGTGGTGCAGGCCGTGGTGAGCCGCACCGTGCGCGTCCCGCCTGCATTGCAAATATTGGTACCGTTACGGTTAAAGAAGGAATTGCCTTGGGATGAGCTACAGGAGGGAGTGCTGTTGACACTCTCAAATGCTGTGTCGAGAATGCCCACCGTGGTAGGAGCTTTGACCATAATACCAACTTATTGTGATCCCTTCATTCAAATTGTAAACGCGGGGCGCCAAGAGGTTGTTATTCAAGGGGGCACTACGCTGGCGCACGCAACGGGTGCACCGGGTCCAGAAACAAAAACATGTTTAGCTACGGGGCAGGATGAAATGTTGTCAAAGGAGGAGGACGATCCGGAATGGTTAAGGGATCTTTACGAACAAAACCCAGAGTTATCGCCTGTGCAACGGTCGAGGTTGCATGCGTTGCTAGTGGAATTTAAGGATGTGTTCAGTTCAGGGAAATATGACGTGGGTCGAACGACGTTGTTGCAGCATCGTATTGACACAGGGAACGCACCCCCAATCAGGTTAAATTCGCATCGTGTAGGTCCTCTTGAGAAAGAATGTATTCGGCGATCTGTTGACGAAATGCTAGAGCAGGATATTATTGCCCCATCGTCGAGCCCGTGGGGAGCCCCTATTGTCCTCGTTAAAAAACGTGACGGAACCATGCGATTTTGTGTTGCCTATCGGAAATTGAATAAAGTTTCGGTGGCGGAAGCGTACCCGCTTCCACGAATTGATGATTCGCTGGATGCCCTGTCCGGCGCCAGAATCTTTTCGACCCTCGATTTGTTGTCGGGCTTTTGGCAATTGCCCCTGGATAAAGAGTCAAGACCTAAAACGGCATTTCGGACACCACAAGGATTGTATCAATTTAACGTGCTCCCGATGGGACTCCACTCAGCGCCGGCGACCTTCCAGCGAGTAATGGAACTCGTATTGTCGGGCCTGCAGTGGGAGTCATGTTTGATATATTTAGATGATGTGATTGTTTTCAGTAAGAATTTCGATGAACATTTGCAACGGTTGCGCGCCATTTTTGGCAGAGTGCGGCGCGCTGGATTGAAATTTAAACCACAGAAGTGCCAATTGTTGAGAACATCGGTGAAATATTTGGGGCACGTCGTTAGTGCGTCAGGAGTGGCAACTGATCCGGAAAAGACGAGTTGTGTGCGTACATGGCCAGTGCCGAAAACAGCAGGGGAAGTGCGTAGCTTTGTGGGCTTTGCGTCGTATTATCGGCGGTTCGTTAAGGATTTTGCCACGATTGCTCGACCATTGCATACGCTGACCGGGAAAGGTGTAAAGTTTCAATGGGGGATTGCTGAACAAAAATCGTTTGAAGCGTTGCGGGCCGCACTGGCGGACGCACCGCCGTTGGGATACCCGGATTTTACGAAGCAGTTTATACTTGACACGGATGCCTGTGATACGGGCATAGGCGCGGTTTTGTCACAAATGGTTGATGGCGTCGAGAGAGTGGTGGCATATGGCAGCCGGGTGTTATTGCCGGCGGAGCAAAAATACTGTATGACGCGTAGGGAATTATTGGCGATTGTCCAATTTGTGCGCCAGTACCGACCGTATCTATACGGCAGGGAACTTTTGATCCTCACTGATCACGCGGCGCTACAGTACTCGCTGAGCGTGGATCAGCCATCAGGGCAAATGGCTCACTGGATTGAGACCTTCCAGGAGTATTCTTTCACAATACAGCATAGGAAAGGGACGCACCATGTAAACGCGGATACTTTGTCGAGGTTGCCGCGACCGGCTGAGATGTGTCGGTGCAAAGAGGGCTCGCTACGTTGCAGCCCGCCGCTGCAGGAGGTTCCGCAAACGGTCGCTGCAGCGGGTTCGGGGGTGCCAGGGATAGTCCCTGGAGCAGAAATTGGACTGTTGGGGTTGTCATTGAAGTAGTGGAAGCAACTGCAGGTGGAATATTCCTCGCTGACCACGATGAGGCTGCGTGCCTCTCGTTCAAGGGGATCGGAGGATCGCCCATTTTTTTATGTTAACGGAGGGGTTGCTTGTTCGCTGGGATGTGGAAGCACAAAAATTTTGTATTGTTGTCCCGAAGGTGTTGCGGGGGAAACTGATTAACGAGGTACATGAGAAATTGCTGCATCTGGGGCAGAAGAAGACCGCGTTGACGGTGGGGAGTGAATTTTACTGGCCAGGAATGTTTAACGATGTGAAACAGCATGTAAAAGCGTGCCAGGAATGCGCACGGAGGAAAGCGCCGGGACGGCCATATCGTGTCCCTTTGCAATCGATTCAAGTTTCGAGAGTGAACGAAATTGTGGCACTGGATATTTTGGGTCCGTTTCCCGTCACCCCCCGAGGGCACAGATATTTGCTCATCAGGGTGGAATACTTAACTCGTTGGCTGATGGCATGGCCGCTAGTAGACCAGTCAGCGACGTCTATCACTTAGGCTTTCTTGAATGAATACGTATTAGATAAGGGGGCCCCGGAACATTTGCTTACTGACCAAGGCAGAAATTTTTCATCGAAATTGATTAAGGACGTGTGTGACTCGCTAGGGACCAAAAAGATTCGGGCGTCCCCATACCACCCGCAGACTGACGGGATGGTCGATCGGCTGCATAGGACGCTGACGTCCATGCTTTGTCACCAAGTAAACACCGCTCAAGATGATTGGGATCTGCATGTTGCAGCGACGCTGGCCGCGTATAAATTGGCCCCGCATGCCTCAACGGGGTACTCGCCATTTTTTCTGATGTATGGTCGGGAACCGGAAGCGCCGGCTATTGTGAAATTGGGAATTCGAAAACGGGAGAAATCTACGACGGTGCCTGCTCTGATGCAGGTGGCTTTCGACCGTCTAAGGGAAGCCCGAGAGGCTGCATTGCAATACGGCACAATGACAAGCCGCTAACGAAAGATTGTTCGGCAGGCAGCGGCCACGAGAGCCGTGGAGTGTTGGAGATAAAGCCTGGTTGCACTGCCCCATGGTGCCGGTGGGAACATCCCCGAAATTTCACCGCCCCTGGCAGGGGCCCGTTGATATTGTGGAGGTTTTACGGGATCAGAGTGTGCGAATAAAATTCGGTCGTCGGACATGGTTTGTTCACCCGTCGCGCCTGAAGAAATTTGTGTTACCATATGATGCGTCATCCCCCATCCGAGAGCGGCCTGTATTGGATGTGTCCGACGAACCTGTGGGGAGGTCGCAAGTGCGCGTGTCCCAGAGATCTGCCCCCCGTGTCCCTGCAGGATCGCCCTTTTTGCGCATGGTTACCGACCTGACGCCGATTGAACGGCCACAGATCCGGACCAATGGCCGTCCCGACCGTGAACGACGGACAGCCCCGCCAGCTGAGTGTCACTGGGACAGGGATGGGCGCAGGGTTCATTGGCAGGACGAGCGAGGCCCTCCCTTACCGCAGGGTATCCCGTGCAGGGGAGATGGACCGGCAGCGGGAACCCATTCCAGGAGAAATACAATACATTGACTTTGGGGGTTGGGAATTCTGTATAAAGGTGTTGTGTGCATGTCTTTGTGTGGTTGTACAAAATGGTTGTGTATTGCAAATGTGTTATGTATATATGTTGTCATCGTTCCGTCCGCTTCACTCCACTACTCCAATTCGAGTATATCATAGCCGGGGACGGCTAGGTTCTTTCATCACGGGGGGGGGGGGAGGGGGTGATGTAGTGGAGTAAACGATACGCATAGGAATTGGCCACATACAGTACATACAGACAGACAAGGAGAACGGGTCACATGAGGTCGAACAGGTGGTCGAGTCACGGGTGGCGTAAACAACCCGAAGTAATTAAGGGAGTCGTGGCACAAGGGCTGTGATTGGTCGAGAGGCTGTTAGTGTTAAGTGGTGGCGTCTCGAAGTCTGACGAAGGGGTCAGGTGCGAGCTGGCGGGAAACGGCCAGCGAGCCACGTGGCAATTAATTAAGGCTATTCCGAGAGGCGATAAAACGCGAGGTTATTTGAACGGAGGGAGAGTTGTTGCTGGGGAGTTGTTGGCCAGAGGTGGAGAGATATGAAGAGGACAGCTGGAAATGTGAGGGAAGAATAGATAGAGCCGAACCCAAGAGACAGTAATAGCGATAGGGAGAGTTAGCGTTAGCGGAGACAGAGAGAGTCACTGTGTGTGAATAGATAGATGGAGTCACTGTGTGTGAATAGATAGATAGAGTCACTGTATGTGAATAGACAGACAGGATACTGTGTGTGAGAAGATAGAAGAAGAACCACTGTGTGTGGAAGGGAAGTCACTGCGTGTGAAGAGATAGTGGCGATACTGTGTGTGAGGAGAGGGAAGAACCACTGTGTGGAAGAGGATGTACGGACGATTCTGAGGTGAATCGGAGTGTCCGAGTTGGCGGAGTGTGAAGAGAATAATTTCTATGTGTACGGAACGATGGAATAAAAGTGACGGTGGAAGAGAGACGGTTGTCGTCCGAGTGAATTCACGGCACTACATATATATAAAAGGCAAAGTTGTGAATGTGTGTCTGTTCAAAATGTCTAGCGTACTTCCCGACATGCAACAAACTTGAAATTTGACATGTGGGTACTATCAAAACTGTACACCATGCAAAAAGTATAAAAATACACTTTTTGGGGGGGGGGGGGGGTGGGGAGCTCAATAATGCATAGATTTTTTTGCACAGCAAGTGAGCTGTGACGTCAAATCTGTCACGTGACCCTCCCATGTGCAAGCGTAACGCATTGTAGTGTAGTGGTTAGCGCGCCGCTACAAACCCGACGACCCGGTTACGATTATTTTAACCGGTCCTGGGCCTCCCCTAGGTCGACTCAGCCTCAAACGAGTAACTGCTGTGGTGTGTCAACATCACCACTGGGGAGACAAAGGCGGCCGGGTGTGGTGAATCCAAGTCCCGGGCAAAGCCGGGTATAGTACAGCTAGTTATAATATACGGAGTTGTCTTTGAAACTGATTGTCCTACACCAGAGACAGCCTTCTTTTGTGGCTATGTCTCACCAGTGTTATACCAGATAAATATATATTTGGTGTTTGACTATTGTAACACCTATTTTATTGACAGAAAGGGTCAAAATTGTTATTTTTGTTGTTGTTTTTTACGTGACTTTACCGAATAGAACCAAAGAGTATGGATCCTTGCAGTCACGAAAGCTTCAAATATAGAATTGTTATTTTTTTCATTATTTTTGATACTGGAAAAAGGTTCTAAAGATGGTTATACCTAGCCTACTCTAAATGCATTCACATATTATTGACCATGTAGCCAGCACTGGCCAATACACGTATCTGACTCTTCAACTATACCAATGCCCACCATTCGCCAATAAGTGACGGTGATGTCACCACGGCACCTGTGCCAGGCCAGGTGCACTTTGAGGCCACGTGAAGTGTCGAAGGCTCGCTGACAGGTCTTGGGACACACCCAGGTGCCATGGGTTGGCTGAGATGACTAGTAGATGCACCATCTGTAGCCCCTACTGTGCCAACTTGCTGTATTTTTGCCGCCCGGCGCTCCACTTGTTGTGAGCGTCGCTCCACTGCCCTCCTTTGTTGCTGGAGGGTGACAGCCTCCAACTGCCCAGTAGCGTTCTTCACGAGCCTCCGCAGCTATGCCCCATCACACGCAGTTAACCAAATACAAAATACAACAACCTGGTGAACAAACTAGTGCGTTATGTTCATGACACACAGAGAAACATTTAGATATCGAGACACAGACATGTGGAATTACAGATAGACACGCAGACACATATAGGTACAGCCAGACACATACAGTAGCATGTGAGTGATTCAACAACTCATGATCATCCCTTTCTGCGTAAAAGTCTCTGCGTGGGATGAAAGCGCGGATCAGCCAAGAGTTTGAGCGGAAGAGGCAGCAGCTGAATAAGGAGGAGAGGGAGGCGCTGGAGCACGTGGACGAGGAGGGTCGCTCCGTGCTGTCCCGCATCCAAGCGAACATCACTCTCTATGAGAACAGAACACGCAACTTGGGGCAGGAGATCAACGAGCTGCTCACGGCCCTCGCAGTGAAGGACCCACTCACCTTCCTGCAGGTGACGAGACGTCTCTGCTTACATAACTTCACGTTACCCAAATGGAATGTTAGACCAATCCACTTGAGTGTTTGTCAATGTGAGAGGAAACTGAACTACCCAGATAAACAATATTCCCTTGCTTTAGCAGATCCTGAAATCATAGTTGAAAAAATATTAAAATGTTATAATTACCAGAAAAAATTACTCAATTGGAATCTGCATTGCTCACTGCTCCAAAAACACTCGACAGGACCAATCTGCAAGAAGAGTCATGAGATGCAGTGAGCCTCTCCCGAGTAAATAAGTGCAATAATAAAAAAATAGTGCGTACTGAACCAAGTGTTTAAACAACAAGACATTATATTGACGCCCAAAAAGTATTTCCAGTGCAGGACACCCTATTAAATAGCCAGATATTGTTATCCCGTATCGTGATGTCAATCGATCCTGACAAGAGGAGATGAGTGTGTAGAAGAAGCGGAGATGTTGGTGATGGAGTAAATATTTTTTATTGACATGAGTTGCACAATTGTGTCTTTCAGGATCCCAAGTACGAGGAACTCGGGTCAGTACCAGAAAGACATGGACCCTCATTAGTCTTTGTATCTCATGCTGTGTGTAGACTGTAGAGAGACCTGGACGTTGACTATTTTGCGTATACTGTGCTGTGTATGCAGTGCCTAGTAATCTCATTATACTATGTTAGAATCTCGGTGGGAGGTGGGTAAATATAATTGATGTCATCACCTCACGGGAGATGAACGTTCATGCCAGCACACGGATGGAAAATTACAGAATGTGTATGCATGTTGATCTTCTTTCGCATTGTATGTAACCAACCGTGCTAATCGTAGGTGCGTGGGAAAGACAACAAACTAAACACAAAAAGCAGAATAAATGGAAGCACCCTTTTTGCTGCCATCTACCACCCACATCATGACCTCTTCGTGACCTTCATCATGCAAGGCCTCGATTACTTTGCTCTCAAGTGCTTCGTCATAAGTGATGGCACATGGACAAGAACCGTCACAATTGGTAATGCGACGGTCATGAATGTATATCAGTCCCTGAAATACTAAATGGCCATCCCCACCTCTGCCAGCAACCACTCACCCGGCTATAGATGTGGGGTGACTTCAACAGCCACCATATACAAGAGGGGTACTCAGGAAATGATGAAGCCGGAGAGTCAAGAAATGATCATCGGCACAAGACACTTTCCTTTCTTGTGCCCGTAAACAACCTGGCACGATTCCCTCAGCCCAATGGATAAAGAAAAAACCCGAATTATGCTTCTTGTCAAGAGCAATAACGGGCAGCTCCACTCATTGTTTCACGAACAATTATTGGAAATTTTCAGAAGAGCCAACACGGGCCAGCAATCACGACCAGTGGACAGCTGATGCCAGTCATAACCTCAACACGACGGCCGCGTTGGAACGTTTTGAAAGCCAACTGAAGCCCGGGCTATGAACAATAAACCGAAGCTGAATTGAATAACCTGCAGCCAAAGCTTGGGAATTTCAATATATTGAAAACAATTATGACATATGCGAGAGGGAAAATATCCTGATAAGGCATCGGAAAAGCTATATGCCATGTTAGAAACCAAAACCATAGCAATTCTTAAAGGAGTTCATCAGAACTGGTGACCAAGATAAGGGCACCACACTGCCAGAGTTCCTGAACTTTGCACAAAGAAAACGTTGAGAAAACATCACGGCAAACGTGGACTTCACTCACTCCAGCTGTAAAGTCTGGAAGCTCCTAAACCTAGGTGTCTCAAATCAGACAGCACAGACATCCAAACACTGCAGAAAATTCGGTGCCTTCCTACAAGCTGACCTGCTCAAAGGCACCAATCGACGATCTCATCAAATAAGCTGTCTGGAAACAACTCACAATCTCCATGCGTCAACTACTGCATGCAACAGATCTAACCAGGTCGTACACTGCAGCTGAAGTGGAAGCATCCTTCAGGACTGCAAAGTCCAACAAGGCACAAGGATATGGATGGGCTTTGTCCTACATTCCTAAATAACCTGGGACTATATTGACAACAATGGCTAGCAAAACTCTTAACTGTCATGCACAGGACATGCAAAATACAAAATAAGGGATGCCAAAATCATCGCCATTCTGAAACACTGAAAGCCTCAAGACTTTCCCTCCAGTTTAACACGTAGTCTTTCGTGCCAAATATCGTTCATTCATCCATAATAGAGTTTTTGTTTGAGTTAGATCGCGTAAATATATAAATGTGTCGTTAAAACCCGCCGCCACCCGACACAGCCAACTAGTAACGGTTACCACGTAAACAGAACATGCCAATTCATCACTAGTACAGCACACCGGTATGTTGGAGAGCCAAGCGACAATATTTACAATCTGAATATGACGTTTCGCCAGTAATTACAACTAGCTTCCTCAGAGGCGTAGATGTGGTGGCATTTGTGGAAAGAGTGGAGAGGTGTCCATACCTGGGCAGTGTGCTTATGACTAGCTCCAGTTTGACAGCAAAGGTAGCACTCATAATCAGCCGCGTGGCATTTATATTTCATTCAGCTGCATAACCCTGTGTGGAATCTAACTGCAATTTCGCTCTGTACGAAGCTTCGGGTCTTCTTGGCCACGGTCATGCCCTCCATTTTCTATGTTTGTGAAACGTGGACCCCTTTGATGGAATGCCTGCTCCAGTTAGAAACGTTCAGGCTGTTCTGGCGATGATCCATCCTGGGTATAACCATTCTGGATTATGTGAGAAACTCACAAATCCCTGAAAGATCAGGGCACAGTCCCATCGGTGAACTGCTCCTCAAGGCAAGGTTGCGTTGGCTGGGGCATGTATGTTGCATGCCCAGCCACCGCATGCCCAAACGGGCATAGCACAGGATAGAGAAGAGATAGCCTAATGTGGTACAGGAGAATATGGAGCTGAGTGGCCTTAACGGTGTCTGGTTCCAGTGGTGTTAAGATCGGCCTCTGTGCAGGGGGATCATGAAGGACAGTACTCGGCAGTCCAACAACAATGGAGGGCAGAGCGGCGCTGTTGTATATGTGGGTTATGAAAATTTGATGAAAATAATTAAAATTAAATGCAATTTGAAATTTGCATAATTTATCCAAAATTATGTTAATTTTGGGTAATTATACATATAAATTATGATACTCGAGTGATAATCGTATTTATTTTATGGGAGAGTGTGGTTATGTTAATGACACCCTTTATGATAATCAGGCCCCACCTCGTTGACGAGGTTCGGTTATCAATCGGAATGGGACAATTAATCGTATGCAGTTATGCTGGTACTGTGATGCGAGTATGCCAGTCAACTCGGCTTCGTTGTTTAACTTCGTATTATCGATCAGAATAATACAATTATTCTTGCTTTAACATTTACTGAGTATGGATTAGAGTGTTTATGTAAGGTCTCCAAGTTCATCTCTCAACGCAAAATCAGTTCTCATGCATAATTCAGGAAAGAAACACCCAACACTTCTGCGTAAATCAATTTTATTTCTAACTAAACTTTAACTCTAGAAGATGCAACTCTCGGCTTGGAATTCCAACACAGTATCAACACAGTATCATCAATGACTGCGTGGTTTCACTTTGGGTATCGGATCAATTAATTCTTATGCAAAGTAACACGAACATATGAAAAATATGAATAAAGTCCTTAAAATTATGCGACGGTATTCATACGAAAAACAATCAAACAATTCTAGATTTGAAGCTTTTGTGACTGCAAGGATCCATACTCTTTGGTTCTATTCAGCAAAGTCACGTAGGTAAAAAATAAAACAACAAAAATCACGACGTTTCGGCAACAACACAAGTGGCCTTCATCAGGTGAAGGGGACCGTACTGTCACGAGGACAGCGTTGGAGTGAAGACAGTCCAGCCCAGGTCGCGTCCTATTAAGCTGTGTGGGAGGAAACAAAATGCTTTGAGAAAGGAATTAGCATAAAATGACCGTAAAGCACAAGAGGACCGGCACGGAGGGGGGGAGGGGGTGTGAAGTGGAACGTAGAGGACCGGCACGGGGGGGGGGGGGGGGGGGTGTCTGAAGTGGAACGTAGAGGACCGGCACGGAGGGGGGGGGGGATGGGGGGGAGTTTACAAATGTAGGTGTGAAGTGAAATAAGCTTCTATGAAAGTTTGGTATATCACTACTTGGATAAATATAATGTACCATTGAAAATTAGTTTAATGTTTGGTATGATTTTGAACATCTTTCCAATGGTTGCTTAATTTGAAACCATCCTCTCGGTTGAAATTGTGTCTGTGTTTGTAAATCTGAATTGCCTCGTGGATAAATCTCTGATGAAAACCCGTGGGTTTACAAAGGACCTTGGTATCGGAGAAAACTATATCGTGATCACCAACAGCGTTGTTACAGTGGTCAGCTACGGCAGAAGAATTCGTTCTGCCGTGTTTCAAATCTGATTTGTGCTCGCGAATTCGGTTAGAGACATGTCGTTTCGTCTCCCCGATATAGCAATCACCACAAGTGCAGCTCAATTTGTAAACCCCGGGGTACTGTAAGTCAGGAATGACATCCTTCACGGATGGGATCAGATCACGAATTTTGTGTACTCTATTGAACCGGGCCAGGATCTTGTGTTTGTTTAGAATTTTGGAGATCTTTTTAGTAACGCCTGCTATATATGGTAATGTGATGGTTTTGGTCGGAGTATCAAGTGGTTGTTTCTGCATGGAAGGAGAAACAGCTTGGCGGATGGTACGGTCAGAGTATCCGTTTCTCTTGAGGGCCAGATGTACATGTTTTAATTCACTGGTCAGGTGGTGTTGGTCCGAAATGCAATGAGTACGGTCCCCTTCACCTGATGAAGGCCACTTGTGTTGTGGCCGAAACGTCGTGATTTTTGTCGTGTTATTTTTTACCTACGTGATTTTACCGAATATAATCAAACAATTATTATTGCTAAAGGCACAAATGTGCGTTAATAGATTCAATGGCAAGATTATGCCATTGAAAAAAAGAAACAAAAAAAACGTACGACCGATTTGCTTCTAGATTACCTTATCCACGTAACTGTCAATGGCAGCAGTGTTTTTCACGAATCAGTTGATATTTTAATGTACCACCTTGGAATGGCAACTCTTCTTAAAACCTAAAAGATAACTTTTTTGGAACCACCTTATTGTCGATTCGGGTTCGACTGACATAGTTGGCGAGTTGACACGGTGCTACAGTCGTGGTATTTCGTCGGTAGATGGCTCTCACTGACTGCACGCTCTGTGGCTGCCCGAACGCACTCACTGCAGGATGAGCTGCGCCGGCATGCTCCCCCTCCTTGAAGATATGCGATCGCTCTCGTGCTGGTTCGCTGAAAGCAGGTTCTCTCCACTGCTGTATGACTCAAGTCGCACGTGCTTGGCCGCTGGTTTGCTGAATGCAGGTTCTCTCCACTGCTGTATGACTCAAGTCGGCGCACGCTTGGCCGCTGTTTGGGTGAAAGCAGGTTCTCTCCACTGCTGTATGACTCAAGTCGGCACATGCTTGGCCGCTGGTTCTTTGAAAGCAGGTTCTCTCCACTGCTGTATGACTCAAGTCGGCACACGCTCTCTCTGCGTGGAGAGCTCGTACGTGCTCCCTGCTGGTTCTCTGACAGCAGGTTTTTCTCCACTGCTGGATGACTGAAGTCGGCACCCGCTCTCCGTTGGTTTGCAGAAACTCTTGATTGGTGCGTCGGTCGCCATGCAGCTGGACTCATTGTAGAATAAACTTTCAGCAGTACTCTGTCTTTCGGCTATGAACTCACACTCGGTGGCGGCTCGCTACCCTGCAAGCCTTTCCATCCTCAGTTGATCGTGGGGCCCCTTTGGCCTCCGCTCGCCGCCCCCTGCTCTGCAGCTCGCCGGCTGACAACTTGTTGCTCCTGTTCCCGGTTTGAACTGCCTTTTTAGATGATGGTCGAGCGGTCATGTTAAAAAAAAAATTATCCGCTCTGCGTCGTGGAGGGCGTGGCCGGTGTATTTGTGTGCGTCCGTGCGTGTGATAGTGTAGCGGTTAGCGCGCTGCGCTATGAACCTGGCGACCCGGGTTCGATTCCCGCTCACGGCCAATACCAGTGACGATTATCTGAACCGGTCCCGGGCCTCCCCTAGGTCGACTCAGCCTCAAATGAGTACCTGGTGCGGTGTGTAAACATTGCCACTAGGGAGACAAAGGCGGTCGGGCGTGGTGCTGGCCACCCACCCCCTTGTGTACCGTTCCGGCCTTCATAGGTGCTCGCTAATAGCACTTGCCTCTACAGTCTGTTAAGGCTATATGGGGGATCTTTGTTTTCTTTGTTTTTTGTCCGTGCGTGTATGTCATTCCATTAAGCCCACCCCGGTCTCCCATTCACAGATGGCCCCTCCCCTCCCTACAACAACAAGCACTCCTCGCCAGGGGTTAAATTCTTGCTCTCCCGCGCTGCGGGAAGACAAAGGCGGCCGGGAGGCTTTGGAACACAGTTTTATCCTGGCTTCAGCTTGACTGGTTCGCCTCGTCTCGTCTGGACAACCCTGGATACAACACTGCACTATTATCATTGTTGTTAATGTTTCCCAAGATTTGTGCTTTTTAACATTGTAAAAAGTATCAAAGGTGAAGTGCCATTTAGTATCGAATGAAGAAATTGGTAATGATTCATTGATGTAGATCGTGGCCTGGTTTTTAATTGGAGTGGGTGTGAGGATTGATAATGTTAGCTTATTCTTCTTGTGGAATTTTGAACTTTAACCGTCGTTTTAATAGCAAATAAGAGGGAACTGTGTTAAAACTCGCCCGGCGCCACTCTGTCTGCGGCTGACGGAAGGGGTCGAAATTTGGGCTTGGAATCCTCCCTCCCCTCCTGGTGACCCCAACCTAGTGTCATATCAAACAGGCTTGTCCATCTGGAGATCTCTCAGATAACCACTAACTTTTCCTTTCGCCCCAGAGAGTCTTAATATCTATTTATTTATTTATGGCCTATTTACGATCAACATCTGGTGTTTGCTGTGCTCTGGCTTACGTGTTTTCATTCATTATTTTGGCCTCTAAAAAATATATGCAAATATTATTATTGATATTTATTTTGGAAAAAGGCTCGTATACAACAGCACTCACAACAACGAGTAGAACGCCGGTGGTTAAAACACAGCAAGTTGGCACAGTAGAGGAAACAGGTGGGGTTATGTGCCAGTTCTCTCAGTCAGTCACCTATGGCACCTGCTAGGTCTGTCCTGCGCCCTTCTGCCAGCGAGTCTTTGATGCTTCACGTGGCCTCAAAGGGCACCTAGCCTAGCACAGGCATCGTGGTGACATCACCACTTAGTGGCCATTTTCGGCTATTGTTATTGTGGAGAGACCTTGCCCCGCATTGTTCTGTGTGCCCTGTGTTTAATGTGTCGAGAGACCTGGTCCGCCATTGTTCTGAGTGTCTTGTGTTGTTCTATGTGCCCTGTGTTGTGGGTACAGAAACTCGGTATCTCAGGAGACTCAAGATGACCCTGCTCCCACATTCAGCCAGCAGGAGCTCACAAAGGTCATCTCAGCAGGAGGAGTCGAGATGAGACTCCTGGCTCTCCTGTGTATGTAGAAACATTCATATGTAGCTCAAATACACACGCATAAACAGATGTGTGTAAATCACTATAACATGAGCTCTATTAACACAACACGTGGGTATGATTAAGTGAGGATGCTGTTGAAATTCTTCATGTATGAACTCATTACACGCGCACACACACACTAAGGCTAAGATTCTTCAGATTAATAATTTGTAATTGAGGCTGTAAGATCCAAACTCGAACACCTTGATGATCCTTAGGGTTCAGTGTTAATACCTGAAGCTCTCAGACTCAAAGGCACCTTTAGGATTCTGTATTAATATTCAGAGGTTTATCAGACAGTAAGCCAAATGCTTAACCTTGGTTGATCGTGTATATCGCTACACGGACAAAAAGGTAAATTGCTCTAGAACATGTATCAATAAACTTACACATTAATATATATCACACACACACACAGATGAGTGTAAATCACTATAAAATGAGCTCTATTAACACTGCACGTGTGTACGATTGAGTGAGGATGCTGTTGCTATTCTGTGTATGAGTCTTTGACACACACACACGCCTACCTGATATTTTTATTCATTATTAGTGCTTGAGGCAGTGAGATACAGACAACTTGAGGATTATTACGGTTCAGTGGTACAGCCTGAAGCTCTCAGAATCAAAGGCAACTTTAGGTTTTAATAGACTTTCGGTCAGGTTTCGGTTTCGGCCGAAACCAGAAATTCAGTTTCGTCGGGCTCTATTTTTAAGTTCCCATCCTTGCATTAGAATATATACAGCAGTTCATATTTTGATGGTATCATGTGGTAATGCTCCATCACATGTTTTAAATCTATTACACAGTGAATCTTGAACTGAAGCTTGACTTAATTTTTTTTTATTGCAAATTAAATCGCAATATCTGTCAGAAAAATCGCAATTTGAGATTTTCCCCAAATAGTTTAGCCCTACAGCACAGAGCACCCACAATGCGCCCCACCTCCTCGCATCTAATAAAGCCCCGCAGGGGTTGGGGCTGGGTAGGGCTCACACGGGCGCCCACCACCTTGCGTAGCAGGTGCTATAGGCTGCAGGGCTATGTGGCAGGGCAGTAAATGGCGGGGCAGACAAACGTACGGATGTACAGTACTTCTGTGCTCTCGCCAGCTGCGCCACCTGCCTTCGCCAATGCGCCGTGACCGGAGTAGTGAAGTATGGTCAAATATCCCTCACGACCCACTCAGTGTAGCAGGGGCCCTCATTCAGCAGTGGATTGACAAAGTGCCCGTTTCATCTTATCACACCGATAGCTACTCATAACAACGTTGTATAATGATGCCCATTATGAATTGCTCTATTGTAGTGTACGTGCGTGTTAGTGCACGAGTGCTATTGTTATAGTTGTGCTGTTGTTACCCGGGTACTGTGACTATCGTTACTGCAGATGGACACTCACCGACTCTGGACCCAAACTCGGCCTAGAACAACCTCCAGATTTCCTTGGATCTCAGGATGGTGACGCGGACCGCTGTCTCCCAGGGTCGCCCCGAGCACCCACAACGGTTTGATTGGTGGCGACAAGCCTTGTGCTCCGAGAGCTTCTCGTCGGGTCAGCACTACTGGGAGGTGGACGTGGGTGGTGCGGCGGGGGGCTATGTGGTTGGAGTCGCATATGGGACGATCGCACGGAAAGGGAGTAGCAAAGAGTTATGGCTGGGACAGAACGACTCATCCTGGGTTTTATATAAAGATAACAACAGCTGCTCAGTGCGTCATGGTGGTGTAGATACCTCAGTGCTAGTGAGGGATCCTCCCCGGAGAGTCGGGTGTCACCTGCACTGGGAGGTGGGGCTGCTGTCGTTTTACCGCACCGACTCCATGGAGCTGCTGCACTCCATCCACCACTCGTTTAGTCAACCGCTCTACCCCGCACTGTGGGTGTGGAGTGATTATGACGACTCAGTGAGAATTCTGGATTTGAATTGTGCGTCCTGAGAGCACGGAGTGTGAACAGCGCAAAGAAACGGGCACATCGCACAGACTCGTGCACACAAAGACACAGATCCCTCGTGTAGCCTTAACATGCTGTTGGGGCAAGGGCTGTTAGCGAGCACCTATAAAGGCCGGCACGGCACTCGAGGGGGTCAGTCGCCAATACCACGCCCGGTCGCCTTTGTCTTCCCAGTGGTAACGTTTACACACTGAACCATACACTAATTTGAGGCTGAGTCGACCTAGGGGAGGCCCATGACCGGTTTACAAACACCATTGATAGCGATTATTTGAATCATTCTTGGTTTTCCCCTAGGTCGACTCAGCCTCAAATGAGAACCTGTTGCGGTGTGTAAACATCGCCACTGAGGAGACAAAGGTGGGTCGGGCGTGGTTCTGGCCACCCACCTCCTCTTGAGCTGTAGCGGCCTTCATAGGTGGTGGCTAACAGCACTTGCCCAACAGTATTTTAAGGCTATACGGGGGATCTTTGTTTTTGGGTGAGTGGGTTGGTGTGTGTATGCCTTTCTCTGTGTGTCTTTGTTACTGTGTCTGCGTCTTTGTGTCTGTGCGTGTCTTTGTGTGTGTCTGGGCGTGGTGCTGACCACCCACCCCCTCGTGTGTCACTTTGCCGGCCTTCATAGTTGCTACTCGCTACTAACAGCACTTTCCCCAACAGTCTGTTAAGGCTACACGGGGTATCTTTGCCTTTAGTGTATAGAGAGCCATGTGTGAAGTGTGGGGTGGAGCGGTGGTGCAGTGGTTAGTGCACTGGTGGGGGAGGGCGGGGGGAGCCAAGGTTCTCTCTGACGCCATCGTCCCTCCCACCGCACCGCACGCCACGTGGCGCTCAACGCCGAGAGGGCGGAGCTCCACCGCGGTTGTGCTGGGAACACGCATCACGTGACGCTACGGGGTGACGCGCGCCGTCCCCCTCGCGGTCACTCGCTCGTTGGGCGATAAACCAGGAGAGGGAATGGGATGGCATCACTAGGGGGGGACTACTAGTGGTGTGTGCTGAGCGTCGCCAGGCTAAAACACCTCCTCCCCCCCACACAAACTAGTTTTATTTTACATGGGCATAGAAAGAGAGAAGACATTTTAACACATAGTAGTAGTAGGAGGTCTTTCGCCACCAATATTATTCGTAAAGTTTTGTTTTGATAAATATTATAAGTATCTGCTCTCAGACTTGGACCTGAAGGCACAACCTTCCATTCATGGGATAACGCCCCTTCTGCTGACAACAATGGGAACTGTGTTTTGTCTTTGAAGTGGGTTAAAGTTATTAAGCACCTGATATATCTAGAGTGAAGATCTACCTTACACTACAACACAACTAATATTGTCTCAACACGCATTAATAACACAGAGACACTGTGCGTTATTACAGGGATAGAGACAACACAAACTCCAAATATACAGCAGCTTTCAGGGTCGTAATCCAATCAACGACCTCCTGCATACCAGGCAAGGGAGTTAACATCTCCAAGCCACCACGGCACCCCTCCTTAGCGTGAGACACCAATCCGGTGTAAAGCCAACCTCGAGTCTCAGGTTGTTTAGCAATGCGTAGATTATTTGAGACGCATTGGTTATATCGTACCAGTTGTGTAGTTGTGTGAACGCGAATCGCATTGTGCTCTGGGCTGTGGGTGAGATTTCTATTTGCTTCATTGCTGGCCTGGGTATGACTTGTTTTGCTTATTTCATTTGTGTGACCCCAGTCACTCTTGTCAATGAGACTCATACTCATCTCCTGAGTTCTAACCTCGCTAAATTTAAATTGAACTCGACTCGATCATCATCAGCAGCAGAAGTGGTAACAGGAGCAACATCATCAACAGCAGTAGCTCCATCATTATCATCAAAAGCATCAGGAGTAGAACCAGCAGCATCAATGATAATATAATCATTATCAGCAGTAAAAGCATCAGCAGCAGCAGCAGAAGCAGCATCATTATCATCACTCTTGCAACCGTGACTCATCCTGGTCTCTTGAGTTCCCACCTGGTTAAACAAATCGACTTTAACACGTAGGCTTTCGCGACCAATATTATCAATTATAAAGGTTTATTGGGTTAGATCGCGTAAATATGCATAAACTTGATTGTGTTCTGGGTTACCTGTGAATTTTAATCACATTGTATTGTGGGTCAAGGGTCAATATGTTCTCGGCGAATGAAAAATCTGAATATCTATTGTTAAGATTGTCATCCAGGCTGTGAATGTGACTCTCTCATAGCTGAGACTGACTTGTGTAAACATGTAATATTTTGGGATGGTTACTGTTGTTTTGTTTGTATGGATGTTATATTATTGGAGATTAAACCTGGGCACGGTTTGTAATATCGACAGCTTATGCCTTCACAGCTACTGTAACTGCTGTCTGTAGCCTTGGGCCACATTCCATGGCGCGTCTCGTGGAATTTTCTTAGCTGCACTCTCAGTCAGTTTTCCTTGTTCCTCATTATCATGAGCTATGATGATGAATGGATCCTGACTGACGGATGATGATCAAGAGCAGGATGATGATGATGATAGTGGTGACGCTTGGTAATGATGACCACTGTTGTATATATGCCTTTTTTTCCATCTTTAATAATATTAACAAGTAATTTTCTACATATTTCTATTGTTTTTTTATATATATAATGATTAAAAACAACCCCAACCCAGGCCCTCAGCATGGTATGTGGAGGTCATGGACGGGTCATGGAATTAAATAAATAATAACTCCCTGGGTCAGAGGTCACAGACCAAGTGCTGAGCACAGCGAATTGCAGGAGACTGACGTAATATAATAATGCCTCTCTCAAGAGTCAGAGAGAGAAAGAGACACCGGCTGTTTTTGTCTCCCGCCGCGCGGGAGAGCAGAAATAACACCACAGAAAGAATCATTGCAGGGAGGGGGGACCATCTGTGACCCACGGGTGAAGGTACGCCTCGGGGAGTGTACGATGGATGGGGAGACGCGGAATGGCTCGGTGGAATTACACACACATGAACATACACGCACAGACGCACACACACACCGGCCACGCCCTCCATGGCACAGAGCGCAGATGTTTTTGAATATAACGGCTGAACCATCATCTAAAAAGTGCAGTTCAAACCGGGAACGAGAGCAGTAGGTCGCCAGCCGGCGAGCTGCAGAGCAGGGGGCGGCGAGCGGAGGCCAAAGTGGCCCCGTCGCTACCCACTGACGATGGCAAGACTCGCAGGGTAGTCAGGCGCCACCGAGTGTGAGTTCAAAGAGCTGAAAGACAGAGTATCGCTGAAAGTTATTCCACATTGAGTCCAGCTGCAGCGCGACCGACGCACCAAGCAAGAGCTTCTGCAAACCAGAGAAGAGCGCGTGCGACTTGAGTCATCCAGCAGTGGAGAAAAACCTGCTGTCAGAGAACCAGCACGAGCACGTTTGGGCATCTTCAAGGAGAGGGAGCGTGCCGGCGCAGCTCGTCCAGCAGTGAGTGCGTTTGGGCCGCCGCTGAGAGCGTTCAGAGCTGGAGAGCGCGCAGTCAGTGTGCCATCTACCGACCGAGCTCCGCAACTGTAGCACCGTGTCCACTTGTCAGCTGCGTCAGCCGAACCCGAATCGACAATAAGGTTGTTCTAAGTTATCTTTGTTTCAAGAAGAATTGCCATTCCAAGGTGGTACATTAAATATCAACTGATTCGTGAAAAACACTGCTGCCATTGAGTTACGAAGCAACGCAGTCGTACCTTTTTGTATTTTCTTTTCAATGGCATAATCTTGACAACGAATCCAGTATTTGTGCCTTTGAGAATAATAATAATAATAATTTTTGATTGTCTTTTTGTATGAATACTGTCGCATAATATTAAGGACTTTATTCATATTTTCCATACGTTCATGTTACGCTGCATAAGAATTAATTGCCCTGTTAACAACGTGATAAGGATTGCCTATGGTTCAATGAATGAGCATCCGGGAGTACTGTGTGGCCGATTTCAAATATAATACTTCATAATAGAATGTTAAGGTTTTTGTTTAGAATATCTTGCATGCATGTTTAACGACTCTCTCTCACTAACAACAATCGCGTTATGCGGGGTGAAATGTCGAGGTGAAATCACACAGTCGTTGATGATACTGTATTAATACAGTGTTAAAAGTTCCGAGATTGGGAGTCACATATTATATTAGAGTTAAGGTTTATTTAGAAAATAAATTAATTAATGCAGAAGTGGTCGTGTGATTCTTTCCTATAATTTTTGCATATGGACTGTATCCTGTGAGGAGATATGAACCTGGGGACCTAAAAACATAAACACACTAATCCATACTCAGTAAATGTTAAGGTGAGAATGATATGAGCTGGGGACCTAAAATATAAACACACTAATTCACTCAGTAATGTTAAATCGAGAATGACATGAATCTGGAGACCTAAAAAATAAACACACTAATTCATACTCAGTAAATGTTAAAGCGAGAATAATATAAACCTGGGGACCGAAAATATAAATACACTAATCCATACTCAATAAATGTTGAAGCGAGAATAATTGTATTATACTGATCGATAATACGAAGTTAGACAATGAAGCCGAGTTGACACTAGCATAACTGCATACGATTGATTGCATTATCCCGATTGATAACCCCACCTCGTCAATGAGACGGGGCCTGATTATCAAAAGGCCTTCATTAACATAACCACACCCACTCGTATAAATTAATATGATTACCTCCCGAATTAGCATAATTATATGCATAATTCAACAAATTAACATTTCGGATTTAATTATGCAAATTTCAAATTTCATTTAATTTTCGTTATTTTCATCAAATTTTCACACACCCACATATACAACACCACCACCCACTCACCTGCTCCCAACACTCTCCTACCCGACACCTGAGACTCCCTAACCTACTACCCCCCCAGCCGTTTACATTGACCTTCCCTCCCACTTGCCCACACTCACACCTGCTCGGCCATACACCTACCCATCCTGCCACCCTCCCACCTGCCCACCTCATGAATATTCAAGCGCCCATTCCCGGCTGATCTCCCTCCCACCTGCAAACCCGTTCACTCACCCACCCGCACAAAGGCAAAGATCCCCCATATAGCCTGAACAGACTGTTGGGCAAGTACTGTTAGCGAGCATCTATGAAGGCCGGCATGGCACACGAGTGGGTTGGTGGCCAGCACCAAGCCCGGCCGCCTTTGTCTCCCGAGTGGTGATATTTATACTCCACACCAAGGTACTCATTTGAGGCTGAAGCAACCTAAAGGAGGTCCATGACCGGTTCAGACAATGAGTGGGAATTGAACTTGGATCGGCAGGTTCATAGCACAGCGCACCAACCACTACAATACCAATCTCCACCCAACCACACACCTGATCAACCACCCACACGATCACCCTTCTACCCTCCCACCTTTCCCCCCACTCTTTACGCGTGAAGTTGGGAGATCATTTGTCAAAAAATTAACAATATTAAGTTGACTTTTTAAAGACAATTTAAAGCTATTATGATAAAATAAATCCAGAACAAATATATGGCAATGATAGAGACGACATACTTTTTTTTAATAAACCTTAAATAAGAATGTTTTACAAGGTACGGTCCAAGGGACAAACCATTACCGTTTGCCTGGCCACTGTGGGTTTTGTATAAATCGCGACTCGTAAACTCCAACACCGCGGTGCGAATGCAACGCTCCTCTCTGCGCAGGTGAGAGTCCATTCGTGTCTTGGTTCGTCGCCGCCGTGTGCGTTCCTGGGACAGCGTCTCTCAGCCACAGCGAGCGGCTATCGGTGAGAAGCCACGAGTCGTGGTGAGTGCAGCTCCCACTGAGAGCGTAGCGAGTGGACCTGGCTCCCGTCTGGAAGTGGTCAAAGCCGACCGTGTAACGAGTCTCACGTTGCGTCTTGACAGCTGCTTATGATACGAAGCTCGTGTCTGTGACCTTGACCACCTGAGCACATATCCACGGAGTGTCTCGTCAGGTTTGTAACCTTGTGCTAAGTAATGTTGGCTTCCTTGTTCATCTCCGATGTTGTGAGCCCCCAGGATGTTGATGGTTAAAATATTATAATGGGAAAGTCCCTCGATTGAACTTCTCATTAGCAAGGGTGTCCTAGGTATCAAATAACACATGCCTGTTAACTTCGATGAAACATGTTACTACGTGTGAATTTGCACGTATATATTTGTGTGCATTTCGGTTTCTTCGTGTGTCTACGAGAGTGTAACTCACACCACTGATAGCTATGTGATTGTGTGTTTATATTAATATTTTTGAATGAGTTGTAAATGCGTCTGTATTTGTATCTAAATGAGAGAGAATGACTCACACCACTGAGTAGTTATGCGAGTGTGTATTTAATTATCAATGCGTTGTAAATGCGTCTATATTGTATCTAAATGAGAGAGAGAGTTACTCACACTAATGAGTAGCTATGTCAGGGTGTGTTTATATTTATATTTATTAGCTGGGGAGGGGGGCCGTTATTCGGACCCAAGCGATGAGGTTGTCCAAAACATGACACATCACACTATCTACTGTGTACAGCTCAGATATAGTACACGTGTGTGTAATATACCCTCACAATGTTCTATAGCTGAGTTACATACAGTGCATAGTGTGCTGTATAGGGTGATGTGTAATGTTGTTACATACCCATACCTGTCAACTCACACGGGTTTGCCCGTATTCTTGTAAAAGGAAATTGAGTCAATAAAACATTTTGTTTGTCTATTTGTTTGTGTTTCTCCCTTGTAATGGGACTTTGAGGATGAACGCTGAGATTTATAAGGGACACGGGGTGACCAATCACGTCTGGATAGGTCCGTAATAAAGTAGGGCACTGATGAGGGGTTGACGGCTCTGCATAACCACAGCATGTGCTATATCTGAGCTGTTAACAGTCAACGGCGAGGTTATTGTGACAAAATGATGAGAAGTGTCTGTCGTCAAAGAAAAGCCACATTCTCTTTGCTTCTTTCGGTAAAGTCACGGTCCGAGATATGTCGTTTCCTTTCCCCAATGTAACTGCTACCGCAGATAGAACACAGTTTGTAAACTCCAGGATATTGCATATCAGGAATGACATCCTTCGCAGATGGGATTAGATCACGTATTTTGTGTATTGTATTGAATTGGACCTGGATCTTGTGTTTGTTTAAGATTTTGAAAATCGTTATGGTAACAACTGCTATGTATGGTAACATGGTTTTGATCGGCTTCTCAGGGAATTGTTGTTTCTCCATGGTGTAGTGTTTTGATGGTTGGAGAAACAGCTTTGTGAATAATGTGATCCGAGTACCCATTAATCTCGAGGGCCTGGTGTACGTTGTCTAGTTCACTGGCTAGGTGGTGTTGGTCGGAAATGCAGTGGGCCCTATGGTGTAGTGTTTTGATGACTTAATTTTTTTTGTGCCGGATAGTGGTGGGAATCAGGTTTCAGATAGGAATCTGTGTGGGTGGCTTTCCTGTAGACAGAGTGTCCCAACGAGCCGTCAGGTTTCTTCTCAAGCAAAACATCCAGGAATGATAGCTTACCATCCTTCTCCACTTCCATGGTGAATTTGATGGATGGGTGTATGGAATCGATGTGGTTGAGAAATTGGTTCAAAGCTGGCAGGCCATGTGGCCAAATGACGAAAGTGTCATCTACATATCTCTTCCACAAGGAAGGACGTAGGGTGGATGTCTGGATGGCATCTGTTTGAAATTTCTCCATGAAAACATTCGCTATCATTGGTGATAAGGGGGAACCCACGAGGGTACCTTCATTTTGTTTGTAGAAAGTAGCATTACACGTGAAGTAAGTGTTGGTAAGCCAGTGCCTAACCAGAGGAGGTACATCAGGATTCAGTCCATGTTGGACTAAGTCTTCAATTATTGCTAAGGTGTCAGGTACAGGAACCTTGGTGAATAGAGAAACTACATCACAGCTGACGAGCAAATTATCTGGGGACAGTGAAATGCCCTTGATTAGAGAGACCAAGTGAGCTGAGTTATGTACTGCTGAAGTAGTCTTGCCTGTGAATGGAAGCAAGGTATCCGACAGAAAACGGGCCAGTTTTTAGGTAGGTGAGTTGATAGTGGAAACGATGGGCCGAAGTGGAGTACCTTCTTTATGGATTTTTGGAAGACCATAGAATCTGGGTGGTCTAGTAGCAGAAAGTTTTTTTGGAGAGCCGTTTGAATGGTTCGATTAGAGAAATCTAACTGGTAATGATATTGTTGTTTTTTGTAGCCAGGCGTTTGGTAGGATCTTTGTTGATTTTCGTGTAACTGCCATCATTAAGAAGGTCCTGGATTTTGTTGTTGTATGTGGTTTTATCTATGATGACAGCAGCATTGCCCTTGTCGGCTGAGAGGATGACTATGTCATCTCTCTTTTTCAATTTGGCGAGTTCAGAGCGCTCGTCTTCGCTGATGTTAATAATGGGTTTCTTAGCATTTTTAATGATGGTGGCAATTTCAGATCTTGCCACGTCTGTCGGGATGTGTCCCAAGACTTTGAGGGCTACATCTTCCTGGGCAATTAAATAATCAACTGGGATGTGTTTGGGGTTGACAGCGAAATTTAGCCCTCTAGTTAGTACCGATTTTAGGCTATCGGAGATTGTGCTGCTACTCTGATTGATAACAGTCTTGTTAACATCGAGCTTTTTAATGTGTGGATCTGGTTTCTTTTTTGACAAGTTATTGATTTAGCAATAAGATTAACCTTGCATTTGGAGGACATTGTTGCTGCAGAAGAAGCAGTCATGTTAACTACAAGGTTCCAATAAAATGCGGACATTTTATCTGTTAACGTTAAGTGTGATTGTAGGAGACATTTGTCTAAATGATCAAGTTCAAGACGGAGTAGTCGTATCCTCTCTGAGATTAGAGAAAAGCTAGCTCTGAATAAGATCGGTTGGGCGTTAGGAGAAGTGACAGAAGTAGATGTGATTGTAAATGTGGTCGGTATTACCTTGTTGTTGCGGCATCTTTTCAGAAAAGTGAGATACTCGATCATGTGAGCCTACTTGTCTCGTAGTCTGTTAAAAGCTGTAACAGATGTGTGAAAACCCTCCCCGTAAAGGTGGTTCAATCTTTTTTTGAAGCTTTTGGTACTGCAGGAATCCATACTCTTTGGTTCTTTCGGTGAAGTCACGTAGTTAGAAATAAATTAAAATTAAACAAATCACGACGTTTCGATTGCAACACAAGCAATCATCTTCAGGAGGGAAAACCACAGCAAGAAAAAAACATTTTTTTCTGAAGTGGGAGAGAGAGCTGCCGTGGCAAGAGGTTATTTACATAAGAAGGGGGGAGGAGCAATGGGGGAGAGAGAGAGAGGGCAGGGGGGGGGGAGGGTTAGGGAGTGCTGCGTGAGCGCTAGGAGAGGGGACGTGAGGCTGGGGTGGGGGAAGTGGGTGGGGCTGGAAGTGGGAGGCCGAGAAAGCTGGCGATGCAGGGGGAAATTAACTCGGAAAAAGAGACTAGTACCCGGCAGATATAATAGACACAACCATAAAGCAGTTACGATTTTAGCTGGTTAATAACATCCTCTCCAATGATTGCTCAATTTGTAAATATCTTCTTGGTTGAAGTTATGTCGATGTTTATATATCTGGATGGCTCTAGGCACAAACCTTTGATAGTTGCCAGAAGGTTTGCAGAGTACCTTGGTCTCAGAAAAAAACAATATCATGCGAGCTCACCGCATTATAACAATGGTCAGTCACGGCAGAGTTATTGGTCCTGCCCTGTGTTTGCGAACGCGGTCCGAGACATGTCGTTTCGTTTCCCCAATGTAACTGCTGCCACAGCCACAACTCAGTTTTAGACACCCGTGTATTGCATATCAGGAATCACAACCTTTACTGATGGGATCAAATCACGGATTTTGTGTATTGTATTGAATCGGACCTGGATCTTGTGTTTGTTTAAGATTTTGGAAATCTTTTTGGTAACCCCTGCTATGTATGGCAAAGTAACGGTATTAGTTAGCTCCTCAGATGGTTGTCTCCCCATGCCTGGGGAGACGCGTTCAGAGTATTTGGCTGCTATACGTTTCCACATGACAAGCCACTTCGTTGAGCTGCCATTTGTGGCCAGGTCGCTTCTGAAAAAGAGCTACAGAGCTCGAGTTGGACCTTACCTGGTAAAAAAAAAAAGTTTAATAGAGACACGAAACGTTACAAATAGAAGCGTTAAGAGAACGTGTTCACCAGGCGAGATTGTCCGTGGCAATGCATACAACCTTACTCCGGCCAGCCGGTCAAACCGCTCGGGCTATGGAAGCGGCCTTGATAAAACACAAATCTCTACCCCCCCCCCCCCCCCCCACTATCACCAAACAGACGACGTAGATGAGATGGAAGAAAGCTGCGTAGTTGCATTGCAGAGAAGTTCTAGATTTAAAGCTTTCGTGACTGCTAGGATCCATAGTCACATAGGTGAAAATATAATATTTTCACCTACGTGACTTTACCCAATAGAACCAAAGAGTATGCAAAGAAGTTGTTCATACCCCGAATGAGTCAGGAAATGATGCAGGATTGACGTGGACAAAACAAAGACGATGATGTTCAGAAGGGAAGGCATTGAGCAAGAGGTAGTAAAAAAAGCAACAAGATTGCGAATGCAAATTAATTTGTATGCTCGGGCAGTCTACTGACATGGGACAACGACTACACGAAAGGCACAATACGAGCGAGGATCGCAAAGCCAAAAGGAGGAATGGCAGGATGCAATGATATTTGGAGAAGAAAGCAAATCAGCAACGAGACTAAACTTAACATCTTAAGAACATGCGTGTTCAGTACAGCTTTGTATTCCTGCGAGACTTGGACATTAACAGAGACTGACAAAGATGAGATATTGGCACTCAAAATGTATTGCTACAGCAATACATTTTTGTATTGCTTTACTTCTACAATGGCCACTCCAAGAGTGGCCATTGTAGAAGTAAACTGAATATACTATATTAATATTACCAAGTAAGGCCCACTGAGCTATATAGCTCTTTATCAGACGCGACCTGGCCACAAATTATATCTCAACGAAGTTGCTTATTATGTGGAAATGTATAGCAGCCAAACACTCTAAACGCGTCTTTCTAAATGTGGAGGAAAAAACTGGAGGACCCGGAGAAAAATCCACGCGACTACGGGGAGAACATTCAAACTCCAAATATACAGGTGTTAGGGTTGGGTTCGAACCCATGAACTCATGCATACGAAGCGAGGCAAATAACATCTCTCCACCTGATGCAGGCCGAGTTAATTGAGTTTTTTTACGGAACGTATGTATCTTGTCAATGTAGTCAACGTAGTGTCGTATATCGTAGTTTAGTGGAGTATGTCGTGTATAGTAGTGTATCGTGTGTAGTGTGTAGTGTAGTGTCGTCGTGTAGTGTATATTACTGTTGCATAGTTGCATGTTGAACTTCTTTCGCACCATACGTAGCCAACCATGCTTATCGGAGGTTTCGAACACGGTTATTGTAAATGTGTTGTGTTAGTTGTATCTGCACACCACCGCCAACGATGCATCACCAATAAATGTTCTCATCTCGACCAGGAGGCAGCAATTACCAACACACCCCAGCTGCATTGTCGATGTTCGACGCACGGCGGTCAAACCACGACTCTACAATGCTCACAGCTGGACTTTGGTCAAATGAATCGCAGAGCTAAACTCTGTATGCGTTTGTATTCATGCCTGCCATTGATAATGGGGCTTAAACCATAACCTCGTTTCACCGGAGAACCGCGTTTAATCACAGGCGACTGCTTGGAGTCGAAAGCGCGCATCTCAGGATGTGTTATTTTTATGATTGTGATCATTTCGATTTAAAGCTTTCGTGACTGCAGGGATTCATCTTCTTGGTTCTTTCGGTAAAGTCACGTAGAATGGAAATAAAGTAATAAAAAAAACATAATAGAATGAAATTCTCACGACGTTTCGGCCACAACACAAGTAGCCTTCTTCAGGTAAAGAAACAGGTCTGTCCATGTTACTCAGCCCCCACCTCAGGAGCGGAGGAGGGTGGCGGCTGGGCACAAGAAAACACCAAAGCAGAGCAACCAAGGTGCGTTGCTCTGTCCTGTGCTGCACCATGACCATGTTATAAACTGGATTACTATACAATACAATATTATACCTTCCAATATAAAATACATGGCATAATATCATATCCATAGACAAATTCCACCTTTGAATTATACAATGCGTTACTTTACACTACCCTATACTTTAGACTATATGAATTAGCATATTACCCAGCCCCCACCTCAGGAGCAGAGGAGGGTGGCAGCTGGGCACAAGAAAACAACCAAAACAGAGCAAACAAGGAGCGTTGCTCTGTCCTGTGCTGTGCCATAACCATGTTATAAACTGGAGTACTATACAATAAAATATTATACCTTCCAATCTAAAGTCACGTAGAATGGAAGTAAAATAATAAAATAAAATTCTCATGACTTTGCGGCCACAAAACAAGTAGCCTTCTTCAGGTGAAGAAAGAGAACTGTCCAGAAGACAGCGCTTGAGTGAACACTGCCAAGCAAGTGCAGCGTCTTTTAAGCTGTGTGGGAGGAATTAACATATAAATAGGGACAAGCTTCGGAACGGAGGAGGGGGGGTGGGGTAAAAAAGGGATACAACAAAACCGCCACGGTGCTCTGTGCTGTGTTGCGTTATAACTGTGTTATAAACTGGACTACTATACAATACAAGATTATACCTTTCAATCTAAACTACATGGTATAATATCATATCCATAGACAAATTCCACCTTTGAATTACACAATGCGTTAGTCTACAATACCCTATACTTTAGACTTTAAAATATTAGAGGTGTAATATTACACTATGTCTTATTCTATGAACCCTACTGTATACCACATTGCTGTATATTCACTATACAATTACGATACTATATATTGCCCCATGAATTATGTTAAACGTTACAATGTTATACTATTTATTATTATACAACATGCTATAAGCCATACCATTGACCATCGTGTGAAAGGTATTAAGAGGCAGTGCCTGCGAATGGACTGCGGTCTAAAGGTCACCGTCAAATACAATCAATTAGGAACCGAAATGGTTTATAACGTCGTTCCAATGGTTACTAAGCCAGAATCCATCCTCTCGGTTGAAATTGTCTCTGTGTTTGTATATGTGGATGGCCTCATGAACAAATCTCTCATGGTAGCCGGTTGGTTTGCAAATAACCTCTGTCTTGGAGAAGTCAATGTCATGTGATCCCACTGAATTGTAACAGTGATCTGCCACGGCTAAGGAGTTCGTCCTACCGTGTTTCAAGTCTGCTTTATGTTCACGGATGCGGTCTGAGATATGTCGTTTGGTTTCTCCAATGTAGCTGCTACCACAGAGGCAACTTAGTTTGTAAATGCCCGGGTACTGTATGTCTGGAACCACATCTTTTACAGACGGAACCAGATCACGGATTTTATGTACTGTGTTGAATCGGACCTGGATCTTGTGTTTATTCAGGATTTTGGAGATTTTTTTGTGACCCCCGCAATGTAGGGTAAGGTGATGGTTTTGAATTGCTCCTCAAGAGGATCCTTCCTCATGACTGGAGTGATGGCTTTGCGGATTGTGTAGTCGGAGTAACCATTAGACTTGAGAGCTTAGTGTACGTGCTTGAGTTCACTGGCAATGTGTTCCTGGTCGGAAATGCATTGGGCTCTATGGTATAGAGTCTTGATGAGGGAGTTCTTCCGGGATGGATGGTGGTGGGAATCCGGTTTTAAGCAAGCATCCGTATGGGTAGCTTTCCTGTAGACAGAGTGGCTCATTGAACCATCAGGTCTCCTTTTAATTAGTACATTCAAAAAGGGTAGCTTGCCATCTTTTTCGACTTCCATAGTAAAGATACACCCCTTCGTCCCATCGTCTCCACTATCAACTCCCCCACCTACAAACTGGCTCGTTTTCTGTCTGATATCCTGCGACCTTTCACTGGAAAAAAACACCTTTGCGGTACTAAACTCTACTCACCTGGTATCGATAATCAAGGGTATTTCCCTGTCCCCAGACGACCTGCTTGTCAGCTTTAATGTGTTTTCATTACTCACCAAAGTTCCTGTACTTGACACCATCGCAATCATTGAAGACTTGGTTCATCAAGGACTGCATATTGATGTACCCCCCCTGGTGATACACTGCTTAACCAACACATACTTCACCTGGAATGGAACTTTCTACAAACAAACTGAGGGCACCCCAATGCCCCCCCCCCCCTCATCTCCGTTGGTAGCCAATTTGTTCATGGAGAAATTTGAAACTGACGCCATCCAGACTTGTGGAAGAGGTACGTGGATGACACTTTTGTCTTCTGGCCACATGGCCGGCCTGCTCTAGACCAATTCCTCGACCACATCAATTCCATACACCCAGCCATCAGATTTACCATGGAAGTCGAAAAAATGGCAAGTTACCCTTTTTGGATGTCCTAATTAAAAGGAAACCTGATGGTGAAATGAGCCACTCTGTCTTCATTAAAGCTACCCGTACGGATGCTTATCTGAAACCGGATTCCCACCACCATCCATCCCAGCAAAATTCCCTCATCAAGACTCTATACCATAGAACACAGTGCATTTCCGACCAGGAACACATTGTTGGTGAACTCAAGCACGTACACCAAGCTCTCAAGGCTAATGGTTACTCCGACTACACAATCCGCAAAGCCATCACTCCAACCATGAAGAAGGATCCTCTTGAGGAGCCATTCAAAGCCATCATCTTACCCTACATTGCAAGGGTCACAAAAATATCTCCAAAATCCTTAATAAACACAAGATCCAGGTCCGATTCAACACAGTACATAAAATCCGTGATCTGGTTCCGTCTGTAAAAGATGTCGTTCCAGACATATAGTACCCAGGCGTTTACAACCTAAGTTGCCTCTGTGGTAGCAGCTACATTGGAGAAACCAAAGACAAATCTCGGACCGCATCCGTGAACATAAAGCAGACTTGAAACACGGTAGGACGAACTCCTCAGCCGTGGCAGATCACTGTTATAATTCAGTGGGCCAACATGACATTGACTTCTCCAAGACGGAGGTTCCCTGCAAGCCATCCGGCTACCATGAGAGATTCGTTCATGAGGCTATCCACATATACAAACATAGAGACAATTTCAACCGAGAGGATGGATTCTGGCTTAGTAACCATTGGAACGACGTTATAAACCATTTCGGTTATTGATTGATTGTATTTTACGGTGACTTTCAGACCGCAGTCCATTCGCTGGCACTGCCTATTAGTACCTATCACACGACGGTCAATAGTATACTTTATAGCATTTGTATAATAATAAATAGTATAACAGTGTAATGTTTAACGTAATTCATAAGGCAATATATAGTACCATAATTGTATAGTGAATATACAGCAGTGTGGTATACAGTAGGGTTAATAGAATAATGCATAGTGTAATGCTACAAGTCTAATATTTTATAGTCTAAAGTATAGGGTAGTGTATAGTAACGCATTGTATAATTCAATGGTGGGATTTGTCTATGGATACGATATTATACAATGTAGTTTAGATTGGAAGGTATAATATTGTATTGTATAGTAGTCCAGTTTATAGCATAGTTATAACGCAACACAGAACAGAGCAGCACACCGTGGCTGCTTCCTCCTCTTCCCCCCCCCCCCCCTCCTCCGTTCCGAACATAGATGGACTCGTCCGTCTGAACACAAGCTCGTCGTTCTCCGTGGTATTAATCCCTCATACTAACATCATGCTAATCCCCCAGTTACATCCTAATTTGCTGTTGATATGTAAACTGCTGCTAATCCCTCACACCAACATTATGCTAGTCCCCCAGTTGCATGCCAATTTATATGTGAACTCCTCTCCCCCCTCCCCTCGTCCGTCTGAACATTGGTCGTCGCTCTCTGTGGTGCTAAGCCCTCACACCAACATCATGCTAATCCCCCAGTTACATGCGAATATATATGTTAACTCCTTTGTCAAGGCGCTCTGTTCCTCCCACACAGCTTAAAATATGCTGTTCCTGCTTGGCAGTGTTCACTCAAGCGCTGTCTTCCGGACAGTCCTGTTTCTTCACCTGAGGAAGGCTACATGTGTTGTGACCGAAACGTCGTGAGAATTTTATTCTGGTATTATTATTATTATTATTTTTATTATTTTATTCCCATTCTATGTGACTTTACCGAAAGAACCCAGAAGATGAATCCCTGCAGTCACGAAAGCTTTAAATCGAAAAATGTTATGTTTTTGTTTAGAAATTAAGATTGCTTAACACAGAAGTGTCTGAGTGGTGCCATCCTAAGTTCATGCACAATAATCTTAATTATAAGAACTGTATTCTGCGATGAGATTTGAATTTGGAGACCTGACCTAAACACACTAAGACATAATCAGTAAATGTTAAAGCAAGAATAATTGTATTTTACCATTTGATAATACAACCCTAGACAACAAAGCCGACTTAATTTAGCATAATTACATCACACTTGTATAACTTCATACAATTAATTGTATTATCAAATTGATAATATGACCCTAGATAACGAGGCAGAGCCTGATTATCATAACGGCATGCATTAGCATAAGCGCATGCATTTGCATAACTTAATGCAATTACACCTTCCTAATTCACATTATTTATGCGCAATTTTCATTTAAATTTTATTATTTTTATTAATTTTTCAAGACCCGGCATATACAACACTTAACACGTACTGCAGCCTTGCACCCCTTTGGTTCTCAATCGTTAACAAAATAACAATGTAAATAAAAAAATAAACAAGTCAGTAAGTAAATAAATAATTATGGGGTTTGATTAAGCAAAGTAGTTTTACTTATGTACCTATACTTAATTTGTTTTTCGATTTACCTTTAAAAAACCTCGCCGTGTCTCCAACCCCCAGAAAGGACATCTCGCCCCCCCAGGATGTGCGTGCACCCCAAGTTAAGAAGATCCACTGCTCTACCTAAACCACCTCAAGCCTCCCCACCTCCTTTAGTTAGAAGATCACTGCTCTACCTAAACCACCTCAAGCCTCCCCACCCCCCTTAGTAAGAAGATCACTGCTCTACCTAAACCACCTCAAGCCTCCACACCCCCCTTAGGAAGAAGATCACTGCTCTACCTAAACCACCTCAAGCCTCCCCACCCCCCTTAGTTAGAAGATCCACTGCTCTACCTAACCCACCTCAACCCTCCTCACCCCCCTTAGGAAGAAGATCCACTGCTCTACCTACACCACCTCAACCCACCCCACCCCCCTTAGTAAGAAGATCACTGCTCTACCTAAACCACCCCAAGCCTCCCCACCCCCCTTAGCAAGCATCACAAGGCAATGGAATTTTGTCACGCACAACCATAAGCCTCATGTTCCACACAGATCCTGTACAGAGCAGTCCCGATTCAGCCTTAGATTTACCATCACTATTGGTTTTTGACTGCATCAAATTGAATCACACGCAAAAAAGTAAAATTAAATATAATTTGTCATATATATGAGTCAGACTCAGCTGTGATGGCTCATCGATGATTTGAGGAGTGCTGAGTGACACCCTCATGTGATCGCAGCCTAGAGTAGTGGTTCTGAACATTTGAACCATATGGCGGGACCCCGGGGTCCCGAATAAATGGAAGTAGAAATCGTAATTAATTAAATTATTTTTGGCGACTCCGTCCCACCGTGCACATAAACCCTGCGACCCACCTGGCGCGGATCATTCTGTTGTCGTGTCATTGCGAAAATTGCCGTAGTCATAATAAAACTTTGAAACTTTGATTCGCGCATCGTGTAGAGCTCGTCGAGAGGAGTAGATTGCCATATCGTTCACCTTCAACCGACAAAAAATGACGTCGCAACGTGTTCATGTCAGAGCCGTGGGCTTATGGAATAAGGTAAATTTGCTGGCCACTGTTACCCCCCTTATTGAATTTAGTTTCAACCGAGTACTACCCTTGCCTCATCCTTCATGGGTCTGAGAAATAAATGTAAGAAGAATAAACGTCAATATTTGAACCAATTTTCCATTTTGTGAGGTGTATCCTATCTCGCCAGTAACTGCAAGCAAAATAAAAAAAGAAAATCATAGGACGCTCTGCATGCCTGGCGTAATTTGCTCTAGCTCGCGGGTTACTCTTGTAAACCATGTGGTTTACGATCAATGCGTGTATAAAGCTATGTCGTGTCGCTCTAGGTCACCATATGGATATAAATTGTATCGTAGTTTATATTAGCATATTCATACATGATTGCTCATCAATTATTCTAACGTATGATATTTCATGTATTTTATAAATCGCCTTACGTCCCACACCGTTGGACATTGCCACGTACCACCAGGGGTCTGTGTACCCCTCGGTAGAGAGCCCACTGCCCTAAGCTGTGTTTGTTTCCACGCAGAGAAAAATAATTCAGTACAAGCACATTCTAGATATGTTTTTGACATAACATTGTCTCATCAGCAGAGTTAAGCTTTCACGAATCAATGCTGGTGAACTTTCCAATTAAATAGGCAAATACCGACCTTTAAGATATGGGTCCCAGTTCGATACAAAATTATGTCTGTAAATAAAATTTCGTGTAAAATGTTAAAATACATAACTAATGTTAGTATATTCTAATGTACTGCGTGTTATATACTGCGTTAAAATATGATCCATATATTTTAAATAATACTGTAAAACATAAATTGTCGTTTTGTTTGGAGTTATTATCATGTTCAGATAGTTAATATGAGCAAAATGTATTTACTCATGCAAGAAATACTGATGAATAACTGCATAGTTCACCATTATTGATTCAAGTATACTTGACTACTGATTACACACTGTATAAAAATAGGGTTTTCCCCCGTTTTTCTGGCAAATAAAACTGAAACCTTTTTACAAGGAATCATGTCTTCATCAACCACAATAATTGTGGTCAAAATGCAAACAAAAACACACTCTGATAATTTTGCATTATCCTTGAAACTGATTGGTCCACACCAGAGATGGATTTCGTTTGAGCCTTTTCTCAATTGGTGCGAGACCAGAGAACGCCAAAAGACAATGCATATACAGGGTGTTTGAAAGTGATGGACCCAAGTTCTAAGTAGTATATTTCACGATGGCAACATGTTACAATTACACAAAAAGGTACAAACGATTTAATGAGTTATCAAGTTTTACTAACCATGTTATAAATGCTCTATGTGCCCTCCACCTGCTGTACGGACAACATCGAGACGATAGTTGAATTCGTCCCAAACGCCTGTCTTCTCACGTTTTCCTCTGAGGTGCGTGGTCGCCCTGCGCTCTCTCCCTTACATAAACAGCCTGTTTCCTAAAATTGTCGGTACCAACGACAAATGCTCTTTGACATTGGCGGATCAATGCCAAAATGCCATTGAAACGCACGCTGCACCGCATTTACGGATTCAGTGTTCTTGAACTGCAGAACGCAAAACGCCTTGCGTTGTAGGGTCACCATCTCGCGAATAACTGAGGCTAGGGACTGTTTTTTCGCTTGGAGAGGCATCTAGCAGAAATCATTTGAAACCCTATGGCCCACCCTTTCAAGTGGTAAAAGTTTCATTCATGGGCGATTCGTGGTTGCAGAGATATAGCGATTTCAAATCTGGTCCATCCATTTAAAACACCCTATTATCAAAGTTTGTTTTTCGTTTGAATTTGGTCATAAGTATTGTGGTTAATGCAGACATGATTGATCGTAAAAAAAGTTTCTATTTTGTTGCCATAAAAAAGGGGAAAAACCCTATTTTAATATTTTGGTATTGGCAAATGATGTAGACACACTGTATGTCAAAGCCAATGTAGAATCTGTATAATTATCAGTGCTACTGACACAATACTCTCCCAGAAGGAAATGGGCCTTATGTGTTCTGTAATAAACACAGTTGTTTTTGTTTGGAGGGACAGATATATGAAGGCAGTGGTTCGTAACTTTTATTGCAGCTTTGCACCGATTTGGTTATAAATCGTAATAAAATGTACAATGTTAATAAATACATAGGGTTTGATGAAATAAAAGTAGTTACGTTACTTATGCGTCCGCTCTTAATTTGTGTTTCAATGATTTACCTTCTAAAAAACCTTGCATGTCTCGCACCCCCAGAAAGGGCATATCGCATCTCCAGGAGATGCATGCACCTCAGGTTAAAAACAATAACTGGATTAAGGGGTCGTAGTGACTGCTTATCTATATTGTTACTTTTATTCTTCCGTGTAATCAACTGAGGCAAGGAATCTGGTGTCGTCTGCAAGCGATGGTGTTTGACGCTAAAGCTCTTAATGAGGCGGCTAATAGGAGATTCGTAGGCCGAAAACAGCACGAGGCCGAGGTCAGAATCGTGAGAGGCTCTCCATTGAAGTTCGGTTCCCGCAGACAAAGACTCCCTGCTTTGACCGAGAAACTCTGGCAGCATGAGCAGTCGGACGTCATATACCGTAGGGCTGGACCGCTGATAATGAAGTGACATTCCAGGAGGCCAAGGAAGGGAGGAGAGTGGCTAATTGTCCATTGTGAAGAGATGTCAAGGCTAATATGGTGATGTGAGTTAAATATCTAGCCATGTCTAACATCATTGATGAGTTGATCATTGAATGAGCTTCGATCTACTTCACCAATCCAGATTTAATGTTTATGCTCCTATTGTATTTAACGAGAGAAATAAATTCCCGCTCATGTTAACGTTCAAGTGTTCACATCTGCTCGTAATCCAAGTGCATTGTGTTCGGTTAGGCTGCGCGTTGAAGAACGCTCTGCTGACATCTTAAGGAGTCACTGTAGAATAAAATTTTGTATTTCGTATTGAACGCCCGTAAATGGCCACATTAGCACCTGGAGAATGCTTGAGAGACGTGACGGTCAACACGCAGCCCAACCCAGACAACCACACGTGGAGTATTTGCATTTGATGGGACTTGGTGCACCTCATTCATCCCGTAGACGATAACAAAAAATAAATGGGACTTCAGGGACATCTATAAAACGTCAGGCAAACTTTAAGAAATATCAGGCAAGAAGCATTGATACTATGTATCTTGAACTTACTATATCTGCGTTTTTAGGCAGTCTCTATTACTTTTGAGATGGAAAACTATACCCTAATTTTATCCCCAATTAGCCTGAAACATGTCACATGATTTATTTGCTTTTGTTTAAAGTGCACAATGTAATGATAAATCATGCTTAAACTCAAGACCGTAGCCATGGATTCAACATTGTGGGAGACCAAATCTTCCAGGGTGTCTGGGGGTCCCAACTCAGAAAAATATCTAAATTTGAAAACTAATTTCCTGCCTAAAATATAAAAAAAATCACTAACACATGGGACGGACTTTTATTTATTTTTTAAAATAATGTCTAATAGTGTATTGTATTACATTGCTCTGTTTTTACTTTTTTGCAATTCCTTGTTTCATTGTGTGTAATGTCAGAGATTAGGGATTAATAAAGTACAACCATAACCACAATCATATAAACAGAAATCTATGCATTGATTTATATGAATACAAGTCCAGATATTGTGGACAAGGTTTAGCAAATTGTTATTTTATTTACATAGCATAGCATTTTTTTAATAGAAATATATTGGGGGGGGGGCATTTTGAGCATATTTGAATATTGGGGGGGAGGGGGGGATGTCCCCACCTCTCCCCCAATATATTATAATTACGGCCTTGCTTAAACTCGCATTGTAGCTGTTCAAGAGATAAGGCACTCACTTTGGAATACTGCTGAGTCTTGTACCAGTGTTTTCTGAGTCATACCACTTATAGTTGGTCTCCAATGATCGCAGGTATTTTAACCTTTAAGCTGCCTTTCAGTTCTCAACGTAAAACAAACCTCTTACTTAACTTGTAGATTTAGAATTCTTATTTTTAACGACACTGCTTTGGCATTTGTGCACAAGCAAAGATAACAAACTCTCAACACATTCGTCAACAATAGCCAGATAATATAAAACGTGTAACTGGTGACATTTCAGGCAATGGCTCTTCTTCAGAGCATATACAAAATGGGTTTAAGAAGAATGGCAATTGCTATAAACGTCACGTATTGTCTGTATAGACGCATCTATTTTTATGGCAGTGTTATTGATGTGTTGAGTTGTTTTGAAAATTGGTAAAGCGCAGCGCATTGTCAGTTCAAAACGCGCACAGACTGAAGAGGCTTCACCACCATCTTGATCAGTGTCACCCGAAGGAACCCACCTAAGTGGAAGCCTTTCGAGGGGGGCGGGGGATTTGGTGGATCACGAATATTTGTGAAACTCAAAAATATCTGAGGCTGCAAAGTAGCCAGATGTTGTACATGAAGCGGTTCGTTAAACCTTCTGTGTGGCCCTAAATGTGCCTTGCCTCCATCAGTCAATTATTTTCGTTTGCTGGGCTGGACATTGATGTGGGTAGAACAGAACAATCCAATGTTGTGCTGCAACATGTACCTCTGTCTATAGATCCAGCGTCGACCACCATCCCGTACTGGCTGGCATGGTGAAGTATGGCCAAACAATCCCCACGATCCGCACGGCTTGTGGATACTGTAAATGATTTATTCTGAATAACTGCGTCCCTTGAAATGGGTGGCATGGAGGTGAATAGCTCCGTCCATAGAAATACCCAAATTTACTGATCTATCTCTACATCTTACCCTTTTTTACTCCACCAGCTAAAGCCTTAGTTTTTTTTCATTATTCATAAACTTCTCCACAGATTTTCTAACCACCCTTTTATGCCCTCCAACAACCTACTGTACTGTACCTGAATAGCACGGGCTGTGGCGATGCGTACCTGGAATCCAGCACTGGATTCCATTGAGGAGGGAGGAATCCCTGTAATCCAGGTGGATCACTCCCTTAGCCCTGGGCACTGAGGTCACCTTACCCTGGCTTGCCAGCAGATGGCAGCACAGCAAGTTGACTCATCTCCACCTGCTCAATCGCGATAGATGTGTCTGGGTACTCTGGTTATCTCCCGCATGTACAATCACTCATTAATAGAGTTGGACAAATATCACCATTTAGATTCGGACGAGCTACATATTTTGAACTCAACACGGAATGTGTGTGCATTATGATTTTGCAAACACAGAGACATACAAGGACACATGTACCAGTCCATAGATTTACAAAGGCACTGATCCCCCATGTAATTTCCATAGACAGGTGAGGCCGTGGTGTAAGTGAGCGCCTTTTAAGGCTATGGGGGATGTGAGGCTCGCGCAAGGCCAGGCCAGGTTTATCTCCCTAGTGTGGGTGTTGACACATCGCATGAGGCACTCGTTTAAGAGATAATCACCACTGATATTAACCACAATGCCACCCACCCCACCCTCCAACCCATACTACAGTCAGACAAGACTAAGACAAAGGTCCCCTTATAGCCTTAACAGACTGTTGGTGCAAGTAGTATTGGCGAGTACCTATGATGACCGGGACAACACACCAAGAGTTGGGTGGCTAGCACCATGCCCGTCGGCCTTTGTCTCCCCATTTATATTTTTTTACTCACCACAACAGGTCGTAATTTGAGGCTGAGTTGACCTGGATAAAGTCCAGGGCCGGTTCAGAAAACAGCCTCATAGCTCGGTGGACCTTACGTGGTTTATGGATTTATGATGCCACGTGTTGACAGCTGATTGTAAAGATGGATCACAAAGGGGCAGCCTCGGAATGAATCGCATCCAAGAGGAAGACGACCAAGGAGATGGAGCGATTAAATCAGTTCGTGTAGAGCTGCTCGGTGGATTATTACAATGCAAGTGTTGTGAGAGTTGCCAGCAGATTAAATTGGTCTACATATAGCGGAAGAATAAGCACGTCCGATGATGACTTTAAACTAAGAGCATACACGCTTATCTTTAATTTATGAAGGGTCTACAGACCTGAAATGCCTCAATCATGGCATGATGCCTCAATCTTCCCTTTATTTAAACGTGGTGATAGAACTGACGTGAATAATCCCGCAACTTAGACTCGGATTACACGCGTGTTTATATTCTTAACGAAGATGACTAGACAAGAAAATGATTATATAGATGCCAACCAACCAGTTGAAATGTTGTATATAGTTTACTGGTTCACAGTGGGTGTCCACTACGTGTACCGTACTGAAATACATACGTGGAACGCTTAGCATTTAGGACTGAGATAGGCTGAGCTGTCCGTGAGGGTTACAATAGAAGTACACTTGTCGATTAAGGTAAAAAACGCAAAGTTAATATTACTCAAGACTGTAAATGTTCGTCATTTATTGTTGATGGAAAACACTGATGAACTCAACCAACCTCCACCATTTTTGTTTGATCAGGGAGGACTTTGACCTTTTTCCCCCAGAGTTATCCAGGAGGTTACGTTCTTTAAAAAAAGCATCTGCCTTTGGCAAATCTGCAAAAGGCAAACTGAACAATAATGGGAACACTCGGGTTTGGTTCATGGTTCGTAATACGAACCATTTCCTTTCATGGGATAAACCCAAACATTAAACATTACGTATTGTGAATGTCAACTATAATTAATATTTTCCCGTATTAAATACATATTGTATGGTAAATGTATAGAGTGAAAGAAAAATAAAGAATATTGCGTATACATTACTGTACATGTATACAGTGCTGTACACTAGAGAAATAAAAATCGTGGGCAGCTGAACCTCCACCACCTCCACGCTGTGGGCCGGGAACACCGCGTGGCCTGAGCGCCATGATGGGTCTCTGCAAATTCTCATGACATGGCTATCACTCATTCTCCCATTCATTCAATCAATTAATCATCAATTACTGTCATAAATTTGGCTTTCACTAAATTCTCGCATCAAAGATTTGACAATTGCTTCCCCTCAAAGATTTAATTTACCTCATCCCCAACATTACATTCATTATGTACCGTTGTTAGCTCTCAAAAAGCACCTTAGTTAAGGCGCTATATAAATTGCGTTAAGATAAGATAAAAACATGTAAAAGCAACGTCAATGACAGAGCATGCAGTTATAAACGAAGAGCTGCATTGCGCCATGCTATCAATAACAAGAAAATATGCAAACAATACTTCGAACCACACTCGATTACAAATCAACCAACCCAACTAAGATATGTGTATATAAATTTTAACCTGATTACTAACAATACAATAACAATATAGCCCGATATTTACAAGAAGCAAAACCATTAAGAAAGCACCAACTGACCAATTTGCAGTGGGCGTCCATTTAAATTAAATAAATAATCAACGTCTGAAAAGTAGTCAGGGCCAGAATGGCAAATCCATGGAAATGATCGATTTAGACCTAAATGCCCATTATTTGGCAGTTCATGATGTCACAGCGGTGTAATTCGAGTGCAGTCACCTGAAGCAGGCCACTCGATTTCTAAACTAACTGCAGCTGCAGAAGCTCTACACAGTTTGGGAGAAGCACGTTGTATATTGGTGTTAAACTCGGTCGTGAACATTCCCACGCCACTGGTGAGTTAATTGACTAGATTTCTTGACCAGCTGGCTATTATTGGACAAAACTTATCTGAATCTGTATGTATTGCTATGAGTTTATATGTATCTATATGAGTCTGTATATAGATATATGTGTATCCTTATACATCTCTATATACCTCTCAGTATCAATGAATCTATATGTCTCTACGTTTCTATCTCTCTATGCATCTCTATGTGTCTCTGAGTCTCTATATTCGTTAGCTTTTTAAGTTTGTTGAGCCAGCTGGCCGGTATTAGGCAATACCGAGCCCACTTTTCACCCAGGCAACTGCACATCTGCAAAAACTAAATGTTTCTCATCGAATATTAAGAAATAATATTAACATATTTAAGAATCACAGTTAGGAGACAAACAACATCACATATACAATATTAAAAAGTATAATGAAAACACATGATTGGTCAAATATTTGATAATTTCATTGGCCACGTATCAATATAATTTTTGCATACGTAGCAATCTTGCGGGTTAGTGGAGATGCTGGATGAAGCGTGGGCGTTATGATATCTTCTTGGTTCGCATTGGTGAACTTTTCGAGGAAGGTTTTATTTAGATTTTACGAACCGTGGCCACACGTATGCCAGTTAATGAGCCGGCCAAATACATCCAGGCCACGTGTTTAGTGTAGTGCAGGTCAGGTTCAGAGTCCAAATCAAGATAACGTCCACGGCATCCTTCATCTACCGTTAACAATTTGCAGGGGTACAATATTTTAGAACAACTTACATATGCATATCAAAGTACACCTACGAATAATAAATTGAAGACTGAATTGAAGACGTTATTATCAGATTGCATATGAATAACTCAAATGTTGTCTGTTTGTCAATTTATTTTGTTGTTGCACACTTTATACACGATTGTGTTGAACATCGTTTATGTTAGCTTATAACTTCCTTACTCGGCAAACATATCAACTACCTGTTTGTTTTGCTACCTCGAGATGGTGGTGGTGCATGTAGTGGTGGTGTATGTGGTGATGGTGATGCATATCTTGGTGGTGGTGCATGTCGTGGTGGTGGTGCATGTGGACCACCACCACATGCACGTTGCCAGCCCTGCCGTGTCACTGGGCAATAATCGGCACTCGCAATGAACCAAAGGGGACGTCCTCTGCGAATAGCAATGCAAATGTATATAATGAAATAATCAACAATATAGTGTACTAGCGGTAATTACCCGGCGTTGCCCGGGCGAAAAAGACAGACACACACATCGACTTACACACAGACATCAACCCACACACATACAAACACATCGACTTAGACGCACACAAACACATCTGGACTTACACAGTCAGACATGGATTTATACACACATACATGGAGTTACACACACACATGGACCGACGCACACACATCGACTTACACACACATAGATAAACTCGCCCACACATGAACCTACACACACACACATGGACCTACACACACACATATCGACGCAAACACACATATATCGATGCACACACACATGGACTGTCACACACACACATGTACTTACAACAACAACAACAATCGCCATTCGCCACTAAGTGGCGGTGACGTCACCACGACGCCTGTGCCAGGCCATGTGCACCTTGAGACCACGTGAAGTGTCGAACGCCCGCTGGCAGGAGGTCACAGGGCAGACCCAGGTGCCACGGGTCGACTGACTGAGATGACTGGCTGATGCACCACCTGTGCCCCCTACTGTGCCAACCTGCTGTGCTTTAGCCACCTGGCGCTCTGCTCGTTGTTGTGAGCGTCGCTCCTCCACCCTCCGTTGTTGTTGGAGGGCGACTGCCTCCAACTGCCCAGTAGCGTCCTTCACGAGCCTCCTCCACAGAGGCCGATCTTGACACCGCTAGTACCAGTCATCGGCAAGTCGACTCAGCTCCACGTCCTCCTGGACCACATCACTCCATCTCTTCTCTAGCCCATGCCGCGCCCATTTAGCCCCCTCGATCCGGCCGAACAAAAGCTGTTTCGGCATGCGGTGGCTGGGCATGCGGGCTACATGACCCAGCCAACGCAGCCTTGCCTGCCGGAGGAGCTCACTGATGGGACCTTGCCCAGATCTTTCAAGGAAATGTGAGCTCCTCACACAATCCAGCCTAGTTAGACCCAGGATGGATCGTAGGCAGGCCAGCCTAAATGTTTCTAACCGGCGAAGATGTTCCACTAGGGGGGTCCACGTTTCGCAAGCGTAGAGAAGGGAGGGAATGACCGTGGCCGAAAAGACCTGAAGCATAGTGCGGAGCGACAGACCAGGTAGCTTCCACACAGCGTTACGCAACCGATGAAAAGATATTGCCGCTCGACTGATTCGGAGTGAGACCTCTGCAATTAAACTGGAGCCGGTCATAAGCAAACTGCCCAGGTATGGGAAACTCTCCACTCTCTCCACAACTGCCCCATCACTGATTGGGAGTTGTGGGGGTGGAGTGACCGATGGTACAAAATACCCAGGCAGGTGCTTAGTTTTTGTGGGGCTGATGGTGAGGCCCCATCTCTTAGTGGCACGCTCCAGTCTTAGCAGCAGCGTCTCCAACTCCTCCTCTGAATGAGCAGCTATTACCAAATCATCGGCATACATAATGTGTTTGAGCAATAGGGAGCCATCCCTTGACCGCACCCGGGCATCAATCAGCCTCCCATTATATCTGTACCATATGGAGATTCCCCTGGTACAGCTATTGAAGGATTCACGAACTACATGGTCAAAATAGATGTTAAATAATGTGGGAGCCAGAGGACATCCCTGTCGCACCCCAAGATGTAGAGAGAATGGCTCTGACTCCCGGCCACGTAGTTTTACCCGGGCCCGCTCACCATCATGAAGGTCCTTAATGATCGTGAGCAGAGGGTCAGGTACTCCAAAAGCACGAAGAACAACCCAGAGCCCAGGCCTGCTGATGGTATCATAGGCCTTGACCAGGTTAATAAAGCAGAGATGTAGGTCTTGCTGGAATTCCCTACACCTCTGCTGTAGCAGACGGACAGAAAATATGGCATCTGTGCAGGACCGCCCTTTCCTGAAACCGCATTGTGGCTCCGCAAGCCTCTCCTCAGCGTGCCTGGCAAGGCGATATTTAATAATCCTTGCCAGGACCTTTCCCAGCACATTGTGGAGTGAGATGCCCCTGTAGTTGTTACAGCCTGTGCGGTCCCGCTTCTTAAAGAGGGGGACCACCAGGGCATCCTTCCAATCCTGCAGAACCCGTCCAGTGGTCCAGACTCTTGTTATGATGTCATATAGGGCAGTCTGTGCACAAATGCCACCCTCCCTCAGCATTTCGCTTGGGAGATCATCTCTGCCCGCTGCCTTTCCTGGTCTCAGACTCTGGATCGCCTTCAGTACTTTCTCAACAGATGGTACCTCAGCTAGCCACTCACAGGGGGTGACTTCTTCCAATATTTGAGGCCCCGCAGCCTGAGCAGGGTCATTCTCACTTTGTGCCACGATGTTTTCCTGGCTGAGAGATTTTCCCTCCCCCAGGACCTCACAGAAATGCTCAGCAAATCTGCAAACCTGTTCCTGGGGTTTTTTTTCCCCTAATAATGGTAATAGGTGTGGCGCTGCAGGTTACTTTTTGATGGAGTTGAATAGAGATTTGTGATTGCGGGCCACTGAGGCAGACTCCATCTCCTCAGCAACCCGCGACCACCACCCATCCTTGCAGTGCCTCACGGCTCTCCGAACCTCCGAGCGAAGGCTGCGGTAAGCCTCCTCATTCTCTGACGTGGGATTCTGTAGCCGATGACAGTGGGCCTGTTGCTTTGTTTCAACCATCCTGAGCACCTCCTCTGTCAGCCAGGGTCTCTGGGGAGGTCTGGACTGCGTACCCAAAGCAGCCAATGCAGCTGCATGAGTGACCGTCCTAAACGTCGCCAATTTACCCTCGACATCCGAAGGAGTGGGGGACGATCCCAACCCCAGCCGCAGGCGATGATGGAATTCTCGCTTGCAACTTTCATCAGATAACTGAGACCAGGCCACTTTAGGTTGGAATGGCGTCCTGGGTGTACACCCACCACTGGAGCAGAAGAATGGCAGGCGCATCTTACAGATGAGAAGTCGATGATCAGAGGGCAGATCAGCTCCACGGTAGGTCCTGGTGTCAAGGACATGGGCTCGCATCCACTGGTCCATCACTATGTAGTCCAGCAGATGTTTTTGCTTGGACCCGGCATGCATCCATGATGTTGTGTGGATGTGCCGATGCCGGAACAGCGTGTTGGTAATTACAAGCCCATGGGCTGCACAAAAATCTAGCAGCCTCCTACCATTGTTATTAAGCTGATCTGGCCCATGCCCTCCAATCACTCCAAACCAGGTGCCAGCATCATGACTCACTCGGGCATTGAAGTCACCCAACAAGATGACTCTATCCCGAGGGACCACTTTAGCCAGCACCTGTGACAGGAGGTCATATAAGGCATCTGATTTATTGGTTTTGCCTGCATCCCTCCACGGATGTTCGTCTTCGGGGGGGGGCATAAGTAACCACGACCACCACTCCTCGCCTCCGATTGATGGGAAAGCGAGCCCAAAGTAGCCTGGGGCTTACAGCTTCCCACACCTCACCACCATGCTCCCATGCCCCCTTCATTATTTTGTTCATAAGAAGAGCCACACCCTGTTTCTTGACAGTCTGCTGCCCCGAGTAGAGGACTGTCCACACGTCATGATGGCAGGAGCCAGAACCGGTCCACCGGACCTCCTGAATGCCACAGAGATCAGGCGGTACCGGTCCAGCTCCTGACAGAGGAGTGGCAGCCTCTCCTCCGCAGTGAGCGTTCGAACATTCCACGTGGCCACACGTAGTGGCTTTTCGTTGTTTCTGGAGGAGCCCCGAGAGTAGAGATTAAATCTCCTGGCTCCGCAAATTGGGGTTTGGCCAGGAGACATCATAGACGCCTGTCCCCCCGGGGCCTCCGGCACAAGCTTATTAGATATTTTATACGTGGTTTAGTGGTAAATTTTTGAAGGTGGAGGGGTTACCAGCCCCTCGCACCCGTCCAGAGCCCCCGTTTAGCCACTGTGGTGGTCATAGACGCCATGAGGGGAGGAGCCAATCGGAATTGCACCTCCCCCCATAGCACTGTCCACGACAGAGTTGCCCGTCCGGCACCACGAGGAGGTAGGGGTTGTTTTGTGTGTGTATGTATATCCTTAGCTCTTTCGGTAAAGTCACGTTGAAGGGAAACAATGAAATAATATATATAAAATAATAAAAATTCTCACGACATTTCGACCATAACACAAACGGTCATCATCAGGTGTGAAAAGCAACGGCAAGAAACATTTGAAAGAAGTGGCGGTTTGCATCTAATTATATATTTATTTTTGAAGAGCCTTTCAAAACCATCACTTTACCCTACATTGTGGGGATCACGAAAAAAATTCTTCAAAATCTTGAATAAACACAAGATCCAGGTCCAGTTCAACACATTACACAAAATCCGTGATCTGGTTCCGTCTGTAAAAGATGTGATTCCGGACATACAGTACCCTGGTGTCTACAAACTAAGTTGCCTCTGTGGCAGTAGTTACATTGGAGAAACCAAACGCCATGTTTCGGACCGCATTCGTGAACACAAAGCAGACCCTAAACACGGTAGGACCAACTCCTCGGCCGTGGCAGATCATTGTTACAATTCAGTAGGCTCACATGACATTGACTTCTCCAAGACAGAGGTTATTTGTAAGCCACCTGGCTACCATGAGAGATTCGTTCATGAGGCTATCCACATATACAAGCACAGAGACAATTTCAACCGAGAAGATGGATTCTGGCTTAGCAATCATTGGAAGGATTTGATAAACCATTTCAGGTCTTAATTGATTGTTCACGCTTACGGTGGCTTTCAGACAGCCTACATTAATTTTTCGTCTCCCCTCCTCTTTTCAGAACATAGATGGACTCGTCCTTCTAAACAAACTGCCAAATTGCTGCCCGTGGTGCTAACGTTTTTTAAATAAATAAATGTGAACACCGTTTGTAAATAAATAAATAAGTGCGAACCGCCACTTCTTTCAAATGTTTCTTGCCGTTGGTTTTCACACCTGATGATGACCGTTTGTGTTATGGTCTAAACGTTGTGAGAACTTTTATTGTTTTATATATATTATTATTTTATTGTTTCCCTTCAACGTTACTTTACCGAAAGAGCTAAGAATATAATGTGTGTGTGTACTTATGCACACACACACACAGACATGTACATACACACACACACAACAACAACCGCCATTCACCACTAAGTGGCTTTGACGTCACCACGACGCTTGTGCCAGGCTATGTGCACATTGAGGCCACGTGAAGTGTCGAACGCCTGCTGGAGGTCACGGGGCAGACCCAGGTGCCACGGGTCGACTGACTGAGATGACTGGCTGATGCACCACCTGTGCTTTAGGCACCCGGTGCTCCGCTCGTTGTTCTGAGCATTGCTCCTCCACCCTCCATTGTTGTAGGAGGGCGACTGCCTCCAATTGCCCAGAAGTGTCCTTCATGAGCCTCCTCCACAGAGGCTGATCTTGACACTGCTGGTAGCAGTCATCGACATGTGCACTCAGCTCCACTGTCTCCTGTACCACATCACTCCATCTCTTCTCTAGCCTGTGCCGAGCCCGTTTATCCCCCTCCATCTGGCGAAACAAAAGCTGTTTAGGCATGCGGTGACTGGGCATGCGGGCCACATGGCCCAACCAACGCAGCCTGGCCTGCCATAGGAGGTCACCATTGGGACTTTGTCCAGATTTTTTAAGGATTTGTGAGCTCATCACACAATCCAGCCTGGTTAAACCCAGGATGGATAATAGGCAGGCCAGCCTAAATGTTTATAACCGGCGAATATGTTCCATTAGCGGGGTCCAAGTTTCAATAGCGTAGAGAAGGAAGGGAATGACCGTTGGGGAGAAGACCTGGAGCTTCGTGCGGAGCAAGAGGCATGGTAGCCTCCACACAGAATTACGCAGCCGATGAAAATATAATGCCGCTCGACTGATTCGGAGTGAGACCTCTGCTGTTAAACCGGAGCCGGTCATGAGCACACTGGGCAGGTATGGGAAACTCTCCACTCTCTCCACAACTGCCCCATCAGCAATTGTGAGTTGTGGGGGTGGATTGTCTGATGGTCCAAAATACCCAGGCAGGTGCTTAGTTTTGGTGGGGCTGATTGTAAGGCCCCATCTTTTAGTGGCAAGCTCCAGGTTCAGCAGCAGTGCCTCCAACTCCTCCTCTGAGTGAGCAGCAATCACCAGAGCATCGGCATACATAACATGGTTGACCAATTGGGAGGCATCCTTTGACCACACCAGGGCATCAATCAGCCTCCCATTATATATTTACCAGATGGGAATTCTTCCGGGACAGGCATTGAAGGCTTCACGAACTACCAGGTCCAAATATATGTAAAATTATGTGGGAGCCAGAGGACATCCCTGTTGCACCCCAAGGTGTAGAGAGAATGGCTCTGACTCACGGCCACGTAGTTTGACGCGGGACCACTCACCATCATCAAGATCTTTAATGATCGTGAGCAGAGGGTCAGGGACTCCGAAAGCACGGAGAACAACCCAGAGGCCAGAACTACTGATGATATCATAGGCCTTGATCAGGTTAATAAAGCACACACATGAACTAACACGCACACATGTACCTACAGACACGCAAAGAAATGGACTTGCACTGACTAACATGGAGCCATGCACACACAGCGACTAACACACACGCACATGGACTGACACACACACTCATATATCGACTCAAACACACAAACACATCGACTTACACACAGACACATATGGACTCACACACACATATATATCCACTTGAGATACACACACATGGAGTTACACAATCACATATCGACGTACAAACATACAGCGACTCACACACACACATCGACTCACACACAGACATACGTGGACTCACACACACATTAACGTAAACAAACAAATGTACTTACACACACACATGGACCCACGCACACACGTCGACTTATACACACACAGACTCACACATACATACATAGACTGACACACACATTGCCCTACATACACATATGGACTCTCACACACAGACATCTACTTTAAATACACACACATGGATTAACACACACACATCGACTCACACACACGCATTGACTTACACATACATAGAGTGACACGCACAGATCTATGGACTTACACACACATGTGGACTAACACACACATATGGACTGACACACACACACATCGACGTGCACAGCAATCCCCGATGATGGCACAGCTATTAGTATCCCAGTACTATGTATGCGGAAATAGCGTGACGTGATCAATCGAAACAATAAAAATTAATAGAAGAAATAATCAGAAATAAGTGTAAATTAAAGAGCAGCAGTACGCACATGCAAGTTGAGAAGCAGGCTGAAGTCTAGATGATAGACTGGCAGTACGGTGACTCAATGACATAAGCATTGCTAGAGTCGACATAATAACCTGGCAATACGTGCAGCAGCTGTAAAAGCAGAATGCAGTCGACATGAAAGGCTGGCAGGACAATGAGTGAGGTAAAGAAGCAGGCAACAGATTATAGACTGGCATGCACTCATAATGGTAAAAAGGATAATTAGCAGTGTAGATAATAGAGTGGCAGTGCACTGACGATAATTAATCAGCGGGCAGTAGGCCACATCACAGACTGGCAATAGACCATCACAGCGTCATAAAAATACAGCTGAAAAAGGGAATATTTAGCAACGTAATAATAAAAAAATGTATTTTGTGCAGACAAACAATGATTGTGATATCTGGCAACTTGTTTCATAATAGTAAACAATGAACCTGAGTTGTTATCTGCACACAAACATTATAGACATATCTGGCAACTAATAAGTTTGATAATAGTAAAAAAAATGAACCTGCATTTATATTTATGGCAGTGTTATTGATGTGTTGAGTTGTTTTGAAAAACGATGAAAATTACAATTCGTAAAGCACAACACATCGTCCGTAGAACACGCGCACAGACTGAAGAGGCTTCACCACCACCTTGATCAGCATCACTCGGTGGGGCCCACCTGAGTGGAAGCCTTTTGAGGGGGTGGGGGGTTTGGTTTGTTCACGAATATTTGTGAAACTAAAAAATAGCTGAGGCTGCCAAGTAGCCAGATGTTGTACATGAAGCGTGTTCGTCAAACCTTCTGTGTGGCCCTATATGTGCTTTGCCTCCGTCAGTCAGTTATTTTCCAGTTGCTAGGCTGCACATTGTTGTCGGTAGAACAGGGTAGAGCAGAACAACCCAATATTGTACTGGAACATGTACCTCTGTCTATAGATCCCACGTCTACCACCAACCTGTACTATCTGGCATGGTGAAGTATGGCCAAACAATCCCCACGATCCGCACGGCCAGTAGATACTATAAATTATTTATTCTGAATAACTGCGTGCGTTGAAATGGGTGGCTTGGAGATGAATAGCTCCGTCCATAGTAGAAATACCTAACTTTACTGATTTCTCTCGACATCTTATCCATTTTTTACTGCACCAGCTAAAGCTTTAGTTTTTTTTATTATTCGTAAACTTCTCCACCGACTTTGTAACCACCCTTTTTTGCCCTCAAACAACCTACTGGACTGTACCTGCATAGCACGGGCTGTGGCGATGTGTGCCTGAAATCCAGCACTGGATTCCATTGAGGGAGGGATCCCCTGTAATCCAGGTGGATCAGTCCTTTCCCCTGGTCACTGAGGTCACCTTACCCTGGCTTGCCAGCAGATGGCAGCACAGCAAGTAGATTCATTTCCACCTGCTCCATCGCGATAGATGTGTTCAGGTACTCTGGTTATCTCCCGCATGTATAATCACTCAATAATAGAGTTGGACAAACATCGCCATTTAGATTAGGACGAGCTACATATTTTGAACTCAACACGGATTGCTTGTATGCGTTCATGCTTTTACAAACACAGAGACATACAAAGACACTTACCTGTGCATAGACTTACAAAGGCAATGATATTGACAGGTGAGGCCAGTGGTGTAAGCGGACATATTTTAAGGCTATGGGGGGATGTGAGGCTCACGCTAGGTCAGGCCAGGTTTTTCTCCCTAGTGTGGATGTTTACACATGGCATTAGGCACTCGTTTGTGATAATCACAACTGATATTAACCACAATGCCACCCACCCCACACACCAACCCATACTACAGTCTGACAAGACTAAGATAATAGTCCCCCTTATTGCATCAACAGACTGTTGGGGAAAGTGGTAGTGGTGAGCACCTATGTTGACCGGCACAACACACCAGGGGTTGGTAGGCCAGAACCACGCCCGGCGGTCTTTGTCTCCCCAATGATAATGTTTACACACCACAACAGGTCAATTTTTGAGGCTGAGTTGACCAAGAGGAGGTCCAGGGCCGGTTCAGAAAAGAGCTACAAAGCTCGGTGGACTTGACGTGATAAATTAAAAGTTTAGTTTATCGATTTATGATGCCACATGTGTTGACAGCTGATTATAACGATGGATCACAAAGGGGCAGCCTCGGAATAAATCTCATCCAAGAGAAAGAGAACCAAGGAGATGGAGCGATTAAATCAATTCATGTACAGCTGCTCATTATATTACACTATGTAACACAATTTTTGTTCCTAGGTGGTAAGTTTTATTTCGTAATTGTTTATGCCTAAAAAGTATATAAAAGGCTATTATTCCCCACAAACTTTGCGTTTGTGACCAGGACAGTGATATTTTAAAATGTACCTATTTTCAATGATAAAACGGGCGAATTAGTTTACATAAAGTCAGAAAAAAACACTTATGAATAAAAATTACCATGTATTTACACTAAAATAATACAAAAATGACTACAAAAGATTTAGACGTGAGTAGTTTTTTTGAGATTCACGATTATACTGTAAATCACTTTCACGAATCAGCCCAAAAAATGTAGTCTCCCATCATGTTCTCATTATACTCTCATTGCTAGCGGAGTACAAAGTCCAGTATATCCTGGTGGAAGTGCTCGCCTTGCTCCTCCAAGTGCGTTCCCATGTTCTCCTTGAATTAATCAAGATGAGCATCAAGGATATGGACTTTGAGGGACATCCTACAGCTCATTGTGCCGTAGTTCTTCACCAGAGTCTGAACCAGCACCACATAGTTTTCGACCTTTTGATTGGCCATTTAGCCACGACCCACTGTGACAAAGCTGTTCCAAGCTGCGTTTTCCTTACTAGTGAGCTTCTTGGGGAATTAATTTCACTCCAGGATCTTCTCTATCTGAGGTACATGAAGGCTTCCGACTCCTTATTTACAGCTCTGACATTGTTTCATAAGGCCCAATTTGATGTGCAGTGGTGGCATCAGCACCTTCTGAGGGTCTACCAGTGGCTCCCACTTGACGTTGTTCCTCCCCACAGAGAACTCGGTCTGTTGTGGCCAGTCCCGCCTTAGTTTCCCTGCTTTCCCAAAGCAAAGATAGCAGGAAAACTTGGTAAAACCGCCTTGAAGACCCATCAGGAATGTCACCATTTTGAAGTCCCCGATTACCTCCCATCCGCGCTCACCATACTTCAAGGCGTGCAGAAAGGTATTGATGCTGTTGTAATCATGTTTGAGGTGCACCGAGTGAGCCAGAGGAAGATAGTGTACTTATTGAGCAGCACAGTTTTGATGCTCCTGGATGAGCTGTCAATGAAGAGGCTCCACTCATTCTGTGTACAGGTGATTCCGATTGCCTCGAACGGACTGGTCACATTGTGGCAGAAGCAGAGCCCATCTTGACAGGTGAAAAAGATGCAAAAAGGTTGGTGACGCTTCCTCTGATCTCGGCATTGGACTTGGTGAGACCAAGATCTCTGATCAAGTCGTTGAGGTCTTTTTGGTTGGGGTAGTATAGGTTTCTCTCCTCAGCTCCACCTCTGAATTTGTCATCTGGATCTACAACGTCTTCCTCGCTCTCTGACTTGCTGCTCTCTTCTAAAGACGGCTGCTCTCTCTGCATGGTGGACCCTTCCGACGCTTGGAAGGGTCCACCATGCAGGAGTAGCAATTGCTTTAATGGTCAGTGGGTTCCTGCAAAATTCTTGGGATAGCGAACTTAAGGCTCTTTTTCCCTCTGTACCATCCTACATAAAAACATTTATTTCACCGATGACTAATGTGTAAGAGATTCTCGCAACATTTTTCTGTCTGATATATTTTTTCAATAAAATTGAAAATTATGAAACATTTTAAAATTTAAAACGTTTACAATTTAAAAAAATTGTACCAAATTTTATAACATAAAATTGAGAGCAACAATTGTCCATCTTACCTGCCAGTGTTTTTTTGCATTGCTCGCAGGTGAAATTAGGTATCCAGGGTTTGTCTTTATCCCTGACAGGCATGCCAAAATATGCCTTGCAGGCCTCACAAATCTTAGCAGATGTTTTCAAAGAGTAATTTTCGCCCTTGTCTTGATCAATTGGCTGCAGACATAGAAAAATGCGTCTGCTGGATGCTTGCAGCCTATTGATACCATCTCAGAAAAATGCATAAATGTACCCACTTAGGCAGCTGGAAATAAACTGAACTGGTGGGCTTAAGGCCCCTGTATTTATATCACTGTAGCGGCATCGTTGACCGTTGTGCGTAAATGCTGCTACTTATGGCCTGTAGTAACAGCTTTGAGCAAAGAGGGGGCAAAGGGACGCCGATGGAGATGAGTGAGGCCGTTAGGCCAAGGTAAACCCCAGTGTAGCTCGGGACCAGGGGTACTGACCCCAGACCCCCAAGAGGCCCCTCCAGACTGTTCCAGAAGGGAGGAGTGGCTAGGGGCGGAGTGAGACAGAAATCGGTATAAAAGCCGGTCCCCTGAACTGAAGTTTTCACCGTTCTTCTCGGATGTCTTCGTCTTCATCATCTCCACGTCGCCAATCAGGCAGTCTACCAACTGTCCTGACTGTGAACCGTAGTCAACTATAGACGGATTTGAGGGAAGTGGTAGCCCATTGGTGCATGTTAATAAACAGAGTGCCTTCAACTCCTAGTATCTCCGATTCAGTCACTACACATGCAAACAGTACTGTACACTAGAGAAAATCGTAGGTGGCTGAACCTCCACAGCCGCGATGGGTCTCTAAAAATTATCATGACAAAATTCTCAAGACATGGCTATCACGCATTCCCCCATTCATTCAATCAATTCATCATCATAATTTACTGTCATCAATTTGACTTTCACCAAATTCACGAATAAAATATTTGCCCATTGCTTCCCCTAATATGTCATTTACCTCATCACCATTACATTAAAATGTACCGTTGTTAGTTCTAAATCAAGCACCTTGGTTAAGGCACTATATAAACTATGTAAAGACAAGATAGAAAGACATAAAAGCAACGCCAATAACAGAGCAGGCAGTTATAAACGACGTGCTGCATGGCGCCATGCTATCAATAACAAGTAAATATGCAAACTGTACTACGAACCACACTCGCTTACAAATCAACAGAACCAACCCTACTAAGATATGTATATACATATTTAACCTGATAAGTAACAATGTAATAACAATATAGTCTGATAATCGCACTAAGCAAAACCATTAAGAAAGCAACACACCGACCCATTTGCACCAGGTGTCCATTTTAATGAAATAAATAATCAACATATAAAAAGTAGTCTGGGCCAGAATTGCGAATTCATGGAAATGACCCATTTAGTGGCCGTCCATAAATGACGTCACGCACCTGGGGGGGGGGGGGGGTTAGACATTTGTGACGATATGTGACGAGGGGGTTTGAGAAATGTGATGTCACATCAAAATGCGCAACTTTAAATATAGACACGTTCTACTTAATTAAATATACTTTTTAATAAATGCTTTCTCCTACAACATCAGAGTGCAGCGCCACATTAAATACGCAATACAAAGACAATAGTTTAAAGCGATTTGAAGCATGTTTTTTTTTTGGGGGGGGGGGAGGCAGAGTTTTGTGACGTCATATTTGAGGGGGGTCTGACTTTTTGTGACGCCATGTGACGAGGGGGGGGGAATATAAAAATCGTCCATAATCGCGTGACGTCATTTATGGACCAAAATGCCCAATCTTTGAAAGTTTATTATGTTACAGAGGGGTAATTAAAGTGCAGTCACCTGAATCAGCCCACACGGTTTCCAGATAAACTGTAGCTGCAGACGCTCTACACAGTCTGAGAGAAGCACGTTGTATATTGGTGTTAAACTCGGTCGTGAAAATTCTCACGCCATCGGTGAATTCTGGCCAGTTAGCCAGAATTGGACATAACTTCTATATGAGTCTCTATGTATCGCTATGAGTCTCTATGTCATAATTTATACGAGTATCTGTGTTTCTATCTCTATGCATCTTTAGGAGTCTATCTGTACCTCTATAAGTCTCTATGTTCATTAGCTTTTTAAGTTTATTGAGCCAGCTGGTCAGGATTGGGAAATACCTCACCCACTTTTCACATGGGCAATTGGTGATCAGCAAATATTAATGTTTCTCACCGAACATTAAAATTTACATTTAAACATTACAAAAATCACAGTTAAGAGACAATATAAAAAGTATGATTAAAACAACATGATTGGTCAAATATTTGATAATTTCGTTGGCCATGTGTCAATATAACATTTGCAAACGGGGCAATCTTGCCAGGTAGTGGAGATGTTGGATGAGGCGTGAGCATTATGAGATCCTCTTGGCTCGCATTGGTGAACTTCTCGATGGAGGATTTATTTCGATGTCACGCACCGTGGCCACATTTATGCCAGTTAATAAGCTGACCAAATACATCCATGCCACGTGTTTAGTACAGTGCAGGTCAGGTTCAGAGTCCAACTTAAGTGTAACGTCCATGGTATCCTTTATCTACCGCTATCAACTTGCAGGGGTAAAAACTTCTGGGACAACTTACCTATACGTATCAATAGTACACCTACGAATAATAAATTGAAGACTGAATTGAAGACGATATTTTGAGATTGCTTATGAATAACTGAAATGATGTGGCACAAAAAATAGTCGTCTCAACTTATTATTTGTTTGTTAATTTACTTTATTATTGCACACTTTATACACGATTGTGTTGAACATCATATACCTTAGCTTATCACTTCCTTACTCAGAAAACATCTCAACTACCTGTTTGTTCTGCTACCTCGAGATGTATTTCATGGGGGCGCAGTATTAGAGACATAGAGAAGCATGCAAAAACTACACACAGAGACACAGACCAAAGAGACACAGAAACATGTACAGTCCCACATACAGACACACACTGGAGACACAAGTATGTGCAGTACTACACACAGGCACACACACAGGAGACACAGAAGCATGTGCAGTACTAGCCGCATAGACTCATACAGACTGGAGACATTCAAAAGCATTTACAGTTTTATACACAGACACACTGACTGGGGACACACAAGTATATACTGTGCAGTATTACTCACAGATACACACACAGATTGAAGAACTAGAGAAGAATATACAATACTAAACACAGAGAATAACAGACTAGAGACACGCAGACACACATACAACACAAAGACCACCCATATATCCTTCAAAGACTTGGAGTAAATGTTGTTAACACGCACCTATGAAAGCTGGAACGGCTCACGAGGGGGTGGGTGGGCAACGCCACGCACCGCCCACCTTTTTCTCCCCAGTGGCGATGTTTACACATCACACCAGGTAATAATTTAAGGCTGAGTCAACCTAGGGGAGGACTAGGACTGATATAGATAATCGTCAATGGTGTTGGCCGTAAGCAGGAATCGAACTCTGGATGCCGGTTTTGTAGGGCAACACGCTAACCATTGCACTCTCGATTCCTACTACAGAGAAACACACACAGACACACTCACATATTATAGACACGCAGAAGCATATAAAAAAGACAAAGATCCTCCCATATAGCCTGTAACAGACTGTAGGGGCAAGTGCTGTTATCGAGCACCTATGAAGGCCGGAACGGTACACGAGGGGGTAGGTGGCCAGCACCACCCACGGCCGCCTCTTTCTCCCCTGTGGTGATGTTTACAAAACACTGCACCAAGTACACATTTTAAGCTGAGTTTAACTAGGGGATGAGGCCTAGAACTGATTCAGATAATTGTTACCAATAGTGGGGGTGATGGACGTGAGTGGGAATCAAACTCAGGAATCTTTTGTGTTTGTAGTGCAGCGCTAGTGGTACAACACCGCGCCCTCAGCTGCGGAAGAATACGTTTATCTCTCTTTACTCATCTCATAAATTGACCATCGCAGCTGAGTCTCTCTGACTTATATTGACAACAAAGCTCTATTATTTAGATCTAGGGAGGTGTGTACACCTTGAGGCTGTTGTTTGCGGACCTAGGGGCAGGGGTTCACATTCCAGGGAGTGTCTCGTGATGTCAATGACGACAATGAAAATATATTTTTTTATTTTATTCTCCACCGTCGCTATAAGAGAAAGGTCCTGGTCCAATGTCTCTCTGAGCCACACAGCGAGCGATCCCAGCGAAGCCATGGGTCATGGCGAGAGCGACTCCCAGTGAGAGTGTGGATAGTGAGCTGCGCTGCTCCATCTGACTGGACACGTTCGTCTGCCCCTCCACGCTGAGCTGTGGACACTCGTTCTGCCTGCAGTGCCTGGAGACCGCCTGGGAGACGGTGAGCAGCTTCAGCTGCCCGCAGTTTCCGAACGGCTTTCCCCGTGCGACCCCAGCTGAGGAGGAACGTGGCCCTCGCCAACCTGGCGGAGCAGCTCAGAGTTGGAGACGGGATGGCCGCGGCCGTCGTGTGTGACATCTGTGGTGACGGCCAGACCCCTGCAGTGAAGACCTGCCTGAGATGCGAGATGTCCTTCTGTTTTTCCCACTACAAGCCTCATGTGGAGAATCCCAGGTTGAAAGACCACACCGTGGTGGATCCCACTACGAGCTTGGATGAGCGAAGATGCCCTGAGCACAGTGAGGAGCTGAAATTCTACTGCACAGTAGACAGCAGTCTGGTCTGCTCAACTTGCACCATCGCAGGTGAACACAAAGGACATGATGTCACCACGCTGAAGAACGAGCACGAGACACGGAAGGTGAGGCCCTCGGAGTGATACACCGCAACACGATCTGACAAATTCCGTAACTCGGCTGCACAACATCTGATGAAAAAAAACTATCGTGTGTTCCTGCTCTCCCTTTTGAATCTCTGTCTCTCTGCCTGTGTAGCTAATCTTCGGGTTTGCATTTCAGGAAGGAGCCTCAAGATTTATTGAATCCTAGTCTTTCATTAAACATAATTGCTGTATGAAGTAAATAAGTGGACAGAGATTTGAGACTGATATCATAGCCACCTGACAAACAATTATATTAGATTTATCTTATAAACTAGACAGTTGTGGGCATATGGCCCTTGAGTCCGAGTCGGTACGGACACCAAGCCAGTATGGCTCCCACCAGCATCAGTTTGCCCACTCCCAATCTCCACCCCCCCCCCTCTCAGTCGCTGTAGAGAGGCAGAGTGGAGATGAGGGCCTTGGCTGTGGTGGGGTCGGTGTGGAAGGAAGGGCGTTCTGAGGGGTGGATCAGGGGGCTGGAGTCTTCCCCTGGTGACGTCTCGTCTCTCACTACAGACGCACATAGGGGAGGAGATGCGAACGGTGGAGAAGAAGAGGAAGAAGGCGAAGAAGTCCATGAAGCGGATGGAGGCTGCTCATAAGGAGGCGCAGGTACCGTGTCCGGGTCTGACTCCACCCAGTGTGGAAGTCGTGGAGGTCAAAATGCATTCTAGCGAATTTTTGTGCAGCTTCCTAACTTTGATGCCTCTTACTATAACCATATCATTCACTTTCAAACTCAACATTAACTACAGTGGGGTTGCAAGTGTGCCACATTCAATAGCTGCATTGGCGATTCTGCCGCGAGGTCGGGTTATTCAGCTTGGCATCTTCCACTCCTGTGGCAAAAAAGATGTAGAGAGTGCAACGGATTGTCGGGGTGGAGCTGTGGTGCAGCAGTTGCGCTGCACAGGAGGTCCTGCACCGGAATGGACACAGAGGCGCTAACATCGCACAGCTGCACCACGCATCGTCCCTAATCGCGTCTGTGGAGTCTATTCAAACTACATCTGTATTTTACAAGGAAAGGCCCCACTGAACTATGCAGCTCTTTTTCAGAAGCGACCTGGCTATTAAAAAATTTCGCTCAACAAAGTGGCTGCTATCATCACGTGGAATTTATTGCAGCAGCCAAACTCTCTGAACGTTTGATTTGTATTCTAAGCAGGCACCAACGTCGTGAGTCAACCCACAACCCCTGTCAACCAGGCGAAGTAGTTCACATCTCGCCACATCTCGTAGGATCCACGAGGGGGCCCCCCACCGGACTCCGAGTGCCCGAATCTCAACATCCACGACCCCAGCGCCCTCTAGGGGAGAAGCAAGAAGAGAGCGGCGCCCCTCTTGCCCCCTTGGCATGGATCGACTCAGTCCCATGGGCGCCTCGTCACTGGGGCATGATTCACCACTAGGGAATAATATTTCATTATTTTACCAAGTAAGGCCCACTGAGCTGTGTAGCTCTTTTTCAGAAGCGACCTGGCAATCACAAATGATAACTCAACAAAATGGCTGATTGTAACGTTTAAATTGATGGCAGCCAAATAATCTGAACACGCGACGTTGATTCTTAATGTGGAGGTAAAAACCAGGGGACCCAGATAAGGATCCACACAACCACAGAGCGAACACACAAACTACAAATATACAGGCATCAGGGTCAGAAATGAACCCCGACCTCCTCTATACCAGGCAAGGGAGTCAACATTTCCTAGCCACCACGGCGCCAATACGCACACACGGAGTGGCTCATGGCTCAAGGAATCAACCGAGGTCCCCGCTTCTCCACAGGAATCGGTGGCTGGGATCAGGGGTCGCATCACGGGCAAATTCGCCCGCCTAAGGAAGGCTCTGGACGAGGACGAGAGGGAGGCTCTCCAACGCGTGGCCGTGAAGGAGCGCGAGCTGCTGTCCCAGATTGAGGAGGACATAGCTCGTCAGAAGCGGGAGATCAGCGAGCTCCAGGCGGCGGGCGCTCGCCTGCGCGCTCTGCTGCACGAGAGGGACTCGCTCGCCTTCCTGCAGGTGGGGAGCGCCTCTGGGGAGACGCCGTTTGGGCGTCCAGAACAGCAGAGCGGGCAGTGGCAGAGGGACTCGTGGTGCATGGGTAGAGACGTCACTCATGATCTCTCTCTCTCTTCCACAGGGGCACCTGGAGGAGACGCGAAGGTACAGATCCTTAATGCCTCACGATTAAACACTCAACACGGGGCTGTGTGTGAGACACTGGATATGTGTGTTAGACACATGGGCTTTCTATGAGACTCTGGCTGTGTGTGAGACACGGGCTGTGTGTGAGACACAGGTTGTATGAGATGATGGCTGTTTGTGAGACACTGACTGTGTGTGAGACACGGGCTGTGTGTCCCAGGAGAGAGATCCCAAAGGAATCTGCACCCCCACCTCACACTTCACTGGACGTCACCACGATCCGCTCCCTTGAAAGGGTCATGCACAGACTCCTGCCTCTCGCCTGTGAGTTCCTCAGTCTTGCACCCGCGTGTCCCACTATGTTGCGCTAAACTTACGTGCTCCCCACCTTCATTAACTTTTATTATTATTTTTACAGGTAAGAAACCCACTGAACCATGTTGCTCTTTTTTCAGAAGCGAAATGAATCACAAATGATAGCCCAACAAAGTGGCTTATCACGTGGATATTTATAGCAGCAGCAAAATACCTTGAATGCAAATTGATGCTAAATTTGGAGGGAAAAACGCGAGGGATCAGAGAAAAATCCACACGACCAAGAGGAGAGAGATGAAAACTCTGAAAGAGAGCGACATAACTCAGTGGGCTTTACCTGGTGATAGAAAAATTAGGTTAACAGTTTTAATATTCATCTTCTTTGGTTCTTTCGGTAAAGTCACGTATAATGAGAATAAAATAATAACTTGATAAAATAAAATAACACAATAATATTCTCACGACGTTTCGGCCACAACACAAGTGGCCTTCATCAGGTGAAGGGACGAGACTGTCTGGTAGGACAGCGCTGGAGTGAAAGAGCCACGTTCAGATGACGACCTTTAAGCTGTGTGAGAGGAAACAAAGCGCCTTGACAAAGGAATTAGCATATAATTTAGCATTGAAATGGCTGAGTGATTAGCTTGTGACTGGTCACAGAAATAGCTATGTTAAAAGTTAAAGCATACACATCCGCAGAGGCACCCCTTGACAAAGGAATTAGCATAGAATTTAGCATTGAAATAGCTAAGTTAAAGCATACACATCCGCAGAGGCACCCCTTGACAAAGGAATTAGCATATAATTTAGCATTGAAATAGCTGAGTGATTAGCTTGTAACTGGTCACAGAAATAGCTATGTTAAAGTCAGAGCGTACACATTCACCGAGGCACTTAGTACAAATCAAACAGGAGACTTTAGCATTGAAATAACTAGGCGAATTTTGCATTGAAATAACTGAGTGATTAGCTAGTGACTGGTCACAGAGATGGCTATGTTGAAGTCAAGGCCTACACATCTGAGCTATTCACAGTACTATATAGTGAACCAATAAAAAAAACTAAAATATAAATTACTTAATGTTATCAATAAACTCTATATTCTCCAATCAGCTAAGCTACCAACAATAAGTCGTTATATATCACAATGCTACATGGCGAAAAAATGGGTGGATTCTTACCCTCAACTTTAGCAACACGGATAGCTACGGGCCCCGTTCATACGGACGAGTTCATCCATGGTCGGAACAGAGGAGGGGGGGGAGTAACAGGAGGGGGAGTAACAGTTCCATTTCTGATGGTCTGAAATCCGTTTTAGCTAAAGGTCTAAACTTTGCTGTCACACCGAGACACTTACCAGTTAATGATATCATTGCCCATGTCGACGTTGCACTCAAGGGCTTGAGTCACATCTCTGCAGACGTAGCAAGATCTGAAATCGCTGCAACCCTCAAAAACGCTAAGTTGCCACCCAGCAACATCAGCAAAGATGAACGTTTTGAATTATATCAATTAAAAAAGAGAGATGATATTGTCGTCCTCTCAGCCGACAAGGGCAATGCCACTGTCATCATGGACAAAACAGAATATGACAACAAAATTCAAGAACTACTCAACAATGGCAGCTATACAAAAATAAAAAGAGATCCCACCAACAGCCTGGTCACAAAAACGAACAAAATCATCCCTGATTCAACAGCATTAATTGATGAGATAAAACAGTTCTCGTTGAAACCCTCTGCTGCCAGACCACCAAGATTATATGACCTTTCCAAAGATACACAAAGAAGATACACCCCTTCGTCCCATCGTCTCTACTATCAACTCCCCCACCTACAAACTGGCACGTTTTCTTGCTGATATACTGCGACCTTTCACTGGAAAAACCACCTCTGCGGTATTAAATTCTACTCACCTGGTATCGACAATCAAAGGCATTTCCCTGTCCCCAGACGACCTGCTTGTCAGTGTTGATGTGGTGTCCTTGTTCACCAAAGTCCCGGTACCTGACACCATCGCTATCATTGAAGACCTGGTTCATCAAGGACTGCATACTGATGTTCCCCCCCTGGTGAGACATTGCTTAACCAACACATACTTCACCTGGAATGGAACTTTCTACAAACAAACTGAGGGCACCCCAATGGGCTCTCCCCTATCTCCGGTTGTAGCCAACGTATTCATGGAAAAAACTTGAAACTGACGCCATCCAGACTGGCACTCTACGCCCGACCTTATGGAAGAGGTACGTTGATGACACCTTTGTCATCTGGCCACATGGCCAGCCTGCTCTAGACCAATTCCGCGACCACATCAATTCCATACACCCAGCCATCAGATTTACCATGGAGGTCGAAAAAGATGGCAAACTACCCTTTTTGGATGTCTTAATTAAAAGGAGACATGATGGTTCAATGAGCCACTCTGTCTACAGGAAAGCTACCCATACAGATGCTTACTTGAAACCGGATTCCCACCACCATCCATCCCAGAAGAACTCCCTCATCAAGACTCTATACCATAGAGGCCAATGCATTTCCGACCAGGAACACATTACCAGTGAACTCAAGCACGTACACCAGGCTCTCAGGGCTAATGGTTACTCCGACTACACAATCCGCAAAGCCATCACTCCAGTCATGAAGAAGGATCCTCTTGTGGAGCCAATCAAAACCATCACCATACCCTACATTGCAGGGGTCACTAAAAAGATCTCCAAAATCCTGAATAAACACAAGATCCAGGTCCGATTCAACACAGTACATAAAATCCGTGATTTAGTTCCATCTGTAAAAAATGCTGTTTCAGACATACAGTACCCGGGCGTTTACAAACTAAAGTGCCTCTGTGGTAGTAGCTACATTGGAGAAACCAAACGACATATCTCGTACCGCATCCGCGAACATAAAGCAGACTTGAAACACGGTAGGACGAACTCCTCTGCCGTGACAGATCACTGTTATAATTCAGTGGGCTCACATGACATTGACTTCTCCAAGACGGAGGTTCTTTGCAAACCAACCGGCTACCATGAGAGATTTGTTCATGAGGCCATTCACATATACAAGCACAGAGACAAATTCAACCGAGAAGATGGATTCTCGCTTAGTAACCATTAGAAAGATGTTTTAAACCATTTCTGTTCTTAATTAATTGTATTTTTACGATGACCTTCAGACCGCAGCTCTTTCGCCAGCATTGAATCTTAATACCTCTCACACCACGGTTAATGGTATCGTTTACAACATGGAGTATAACAGCGCCTCGCAGCTGTCTCTCTCCCCCTCCTCTGTTCCGACCATGGATGAACTCGTCCGTATGAACGGGGCCCGTAGCTATCCGTGTTGCTAAAGTTGAGGGTAACAATCCACCCATTTTTTCGCCATATAGCATTGTGATATATAACGACTTATTGTTGGTAGCTTAGCTGATTGGAGAATATAGAGTTTATTGATAACATTAAGGTAATTTATATTTTAGTTTTTTTTATTGGTTCACTATATAGTACTGTGAATAGCTCAGATGTGTAGGCCTTGACTTCAACATAGCCATCTCTGTGACCAGTCACTAGCTAATCACTCAGTTATTTCAATGCAAAATTCGCCTAGTTATTTCAATGCTAAAGTCTCCTGTTTGATTTGTACTAAGTGCCTCGGTGAATGTGTATGCTCTGACTTTAACATAGCTATTTCTGTGACCAGTTACAAGCTAATCACTCAGCTATTTCAATGCTAAATTATATGCTAATTCCTTTGTCAAGGGGTGCCTCTGCGGATGTGTATGCTTTAACTTAGCTATTTCAATGCTAAATTCTATGCTAATTCCTTTGTCAAGGGGTGCCTCTGCGGATGTGTATGCTTTAACTTTTAACATAGCTATTTCGGTGACCAGTCACAAGCTAATCACTCAGCCATTTCAATGCTAATTCCTTTGTCAAGGCGCTTTGTTTCCTCTCACACAGCTTAAAGGTCGTGATCTGAACGTGGCTCTTTCACTCCAGCACTGTCCTACCAGACAGTCTCGTCCCTTACCTGATGAAGGCCGCTTGTGTTGTGGCCGAAACGTCGTGAGAATATTATTGTGTTATTTTATTTTATCAATTTATTATTTTATTCTCATTCTACGTGACTTTACCGAAATAACCAAAGAAGATGAATCATTGCAGTCACGAAAGCTTTAAATCGAAGTTTTAATATTCTGCTAAACCATACAGCACAGTACAGGGGCAAGTGCTGTAAGCGAGCACCCATGAAGGCCGTCAGGGCACACGAGGGGGTGGGTGGCCAGCACCACGCCTGGCCACCTTTGTCTCCCTCGCGTCGAATGTTTACACATCACACCAGCAGAGGGCAGTGCAGCGTGAACCATTGTTGTACTGTACCTCTATGCTTCTACGTTCACTATCCCCACCATCGCCAACATGCACCGACGAGAGTGGTGAAGTATGGTCAAATAACTCCCCCAGGGTGCACACGGCGTGGGGAGGCGCTCTTCCAGCAGCAGAGTGACACACAATGGCAGTGTGTGGATGTGAGTATGCGAGTTCGTGTTTGTAGAGAGACGCTGTGAGAGTGGTATTAACATCGTGGTGCTGGCATCATCACCACTGTTCACTACCACTGCTCACACACCCATGGTCATATTAGTGTAGTACTATTATTATGAATAATTATTATTCACTAATGATCATTAGTATGTGTACACAGATACTAACGAATATTAGTATGTGTACACCAACACTAATGAATATTAGTGAAGAGGAGACTTGAAAAAGTTTAAGCAGGATCTTTATCCCCAAGGCACCTCAAACCGTGCTTCCACTCATCGAAAACCAACCTCGAACCCTCCAAATCGTCTCTCTTATATAGCCCGTTTCCCGCCCTTATCTAACACTCATTCCCTTCTCGGGCTTAACGTTCTACTGCTAATCCTTATGGGGGCCAATCCGATCAGTATCCTCCACTCAATGATGATCCTTAACCCGCGCTCCCTTGACACTTAACCCCTGCTCCCATGACCCTTATCCCGTGGTTGTGTGGTGTTTGTGTGTGAGAATGTCCCAAACATCCTCTACATTACCCCCCCCCCTCCCTTTCTGTTAAGAACGAGCCATCCTCGGCTCGGATTATTCCCCGATTAGGCAAACAACACACAACCCGGCGTAGCACCCGAATACATGCTTAACAATAACTTCCGTGGTGATAACAGGGCAAAATCGAGAAGAATTTTTTTTCCAGTGGTAACCACATAGCGGGGAGGAACAATAACAACAACTTTTGTGATTCCCTACATTTTAAGCCATGAGCCACCTCTGTCAGCGATAATGTCCAAGATCCATGACCGAGACCCAACACAAGGGAGTTGCAGGAATGTCTTGAGCCGATTCTGCGGCAAGATGGCCTGACTGAGAGCGGTTGTACGGACCCCCAGCCTTGGACGGGTGACCGTTCGGGTCGCGTCCCCGGCTGCTTCCGCTACCGGAGCCCGAGCATGCACACCAGTCATTCGTATCCCGTAGGAGCAGGAACCAGTATATGCATCAACCGATCCGCCATCCGCGAGTGCAATGATGATGGAAGGGATCATGAGGGTGCGTGATTCGGTGGCTCGTCCACAACGCAGCACTTCAGTCTAGATGGGTGGACGTACCACCGACGTTTACCCAAATGAATGCAGACACACTGGGGTCGAAGCACTTGCCCGATGCAACTTCATGGAGGTGCGTATTGGCACCTGTGGGCAGTGCAGCCAGGCCAGGTCACCAACTGAAAAACGGGACTACAGTTGCTACCTTGGCCCGCAGATGTTCATTTGTTGCCTGCGCCGCCGCAGACGCCACTGAGGCCGCCTCTCGAGCCTCGCACATATATTCCAGCGAGTGGCGAAACGAGGCCAGCCAATCGCCTGCTTGTGGCAGAATTGGGTTCAGCTGAGTCTCTATCGGAGGGTTAGGTTCCTGCCCATGCATAAAAAAGAACAGCGAGTACCCCATGGATGCATGTGGCGCCGAACAATATGCTGTCAGAACCCCAGGAATGTGCAAATCCAAGTCCATCTGCTGGGTGTTCACCAAGTGGCATAACATTCCCGAGATCGTGCGGTTAAAGCACTCAACCATGCCATCCATTTGCGGATGGTACGGGGAAGTCAACACCTTCTTGACACATAACATGTCGCACACCTCCTGCAATAGCTTGGAGAAGTTATGCCCCTGGTCTGTTAACAGCCGTTAAGGAGCCCCCTTGTCCACCACATAACCGTTCTCAAAAGTGTCAGTTATGGATGCCACGGTATGATCCACTAAGGGTCACGCGAAGGGCCAGCAGGTGAAATATTCCATGCTCACCAGCAGGTATTCATTTCCCCGAAGGGTAGCTGGAAAGGGCCCCAAAATATTGAGAGCCACGAGCTCGACTGCAGGGGAGCTTGTAGCATGGTGGCCAGAGGTTTTCTGCGGCCACAGTCCAAGCAGCATGCCACTGAAGAGATAAACATTGGCGGACATCCCCGGCCAAAATTAGCGTAGGCATAACGTTGCCTATGTCTTCCTGCTACCCAAATGGATCAGCTGTCGAATGTGAATGTCTGCACACAGCAGTTCTCTGCAGGGAAGAGGGAAGAACCAACACCCTGCGGCGGACCATGACGTCCCAGCACATCAGCTGGCTATTTACATAATTAAAATTTTCCAGATTTTTGCAGCTCGGTACTACTTCCAACCTCCACCAGCTGCTGGAGTGGCGCTAATGTAGTATCCGCCCACTGCCGGTCCTTCCATTTCCCAAGTGTCACCACCATATATCACAGTCAATGGTTGCTGAATCTTCCCCCCGGTTAGAGACCTCGCTGGATATTGGCGCAACGACACCGGGCGCTGACGCGACTGCAGGTTTACATCACGGTGACCTATCCCCACAGGCGCATAGAACGGGGGTGGGCAACCGTGACAAAGCGTCGGCGTTCGTGTGTTGCAGCCCTTTACGGTGAACCACACGGCAAGAGTATTCCTGCAGTAGCTGGAGCCACTGAGCCATCTGACCTGCTGGCTGATCAATGCGCAGCGAATACTTTAGTGCTGCATTATCCGTTCCAACATTAATTTAAATGTTGTGGCTTGGCTCTCCAACACACCAGTGTGCTGCACTCGTGACGAATTGGCATGTTCTGTTTTCATGACAAACGTTACTAGTTGGCTGTGTCGGGTGGTGGCGGGTTTTAAGGACAGATTTATATATTTACGCGATGTAACCCAAAAACCTCTATTATGAATAATGGTCGTGAAAGCCTACGTGTTCCCACTGTAACCCTGCCAGCACCATCTTCATTAACCGCTGGAATGTGGCCGGGGCTGTCATCAATCCCATTGGGAGGCAGTTAAAATGAAAAAGTCCCAGTGGCATTCTGAATGTCGTTTTTGGTTTGGATTCCACATCCAGCAGAAGCTGCCAGAATCCTGCCAACAGGTTCAGTGTGCAGAAAAAAATGCTCCCACGAGTTTTTCTAAAGAATCGTCAATGCGCGGGAGCAGGTACGTGTCAGCCAAGGTGACCTTGTTCAGGTGCCTGAAGTCGACGCACAACCACAGAGTGCCATCGGATTTCTTAACCAACATGATCGGTGCCCCCCACGGACTCGTCGATGGTGATATGATGTCCTTGTCCGTAGGACTCATCTATAGGTGTTCCGTCGAACGAGCAGTGCATCTCCTGTATCAATATGGTGCTCCATTAATGTTTTGCGGCCCACATCATATGGAACTTTGGTGAACACATCAGTGAAATTGTACAGCAATGCCCTGAGCTCGCCTGCCTCACTTTCTGACAGATCTGCATTCTGCTCTAGGATCTCATCTACCCAGGACGCGTCTTCTATTCCGGCTGACAGCTTACCCACCAACATGCTATACACACCTCGCGCATCAGGCCATGCTACTATAGGGCTGACATGCGCGAACAACGTCCATTCCTGTACTGTCGTTGGGGTGTCAGCAGTGTTGAGGACTTGTAAAAAGAGTGGCTGATTATTCTGAATAATCTTGTCGGCCACTGCCAAGCAATAGCACCCCGCTACTGATCGCAACCTGGACACCACGAGTGACGAATCCATCTGTAAAGTGACAAGTGGTGTCCGCTTATGCAATGGCACCAGGACCTTAGCACCCGGCAGAACCGAGACTGTGGTTTGCACCAGCGCCTGAACCTGTGGGATCTCCCTCCACCGCCAGCGCCGGGTCATCCAGGGTGGTGGGTAGTGCCCCCAGCGCCTCCTCCGCCCATCTCCATGCCCGGCACGTGGCTTTAAACCGGCACACAAAGGCACGCCATTCTCCGGTTCTGGACACGAATTTATCCACCCGGCCCAACTGGCAGGCCCACCCACATCCACTTTCTTAGGGTCATTCTGGTGGGAACGCAGCTCAATTCCTGACCCCGTCTCTCTCTGCTGCCCACTGCTCACTCGGCTGCTCTGCTGTTGGCAGGGTCGCGGAAGATGGAACAGCAATCACTCCCTGCTCTTGCACTGGATGCACCGTCAGCGACGTCACTGGAGATTTGCCTGCCACTGGCTGCTAGGGTCGGCAAGGGCTCCCGCCACCTTGCCGAGGTGGTGCGACCACCGCGACTTCCCCCGGTCATCCCCTCTCGGCCTTCAGCTGGTGAAGCAGCAATTTCACTATGTCCAGTAGTTGGAGGATGGTCTACTGTAGTGGCGTTGAAACGGCTCCGCTGGGTAGGTGGATGAAGGAGCTGGGAGACAAGTCCCGACTCGGCGGGTCCTTCTCGAACCAGCGCTCATCCTGGGCGCCTAGATGGTCCTCGGCTTGAGTCTCCCCACCGCTGCCACGAGATGAAGAGAAGATTTGATATGGTTTCAGCAGGACCTTTATTCACAAGGCAACTCACAATATGCTTCCATTTCGATTTAAAGCTTTCGTGACTGCAAGGATTCATCTTCTTTGGTTCTTTCGGTAAAGTCACGTAGAATGAGAATAAAATAATAAATTGATCAAATAAAATAACACAATAATATTCTCGTCCCTTCACCTGATGAAGGCCGCTTGTGTTGTGGCCGAAACGTCGTGAGAATATTATTGTGTTATTTTATTTTATCAATTTATTATTTTATTCTCATTCTACGTGACTTTACCGAAAGAACCAAAGAAGATGAATATGCTTCCAATCATCGAAAACCAACCTCAAGCCCTCAAAATCGTCTCTCTTATATAGCCCGTCTAACACTCATTCCCTTACTCAAATCTAGATTCAAATCTAGACTCATTTCCTTCTCGGGCTTACCGTTATACTGCTAATCCCCCCATGCGGCCAATTCGATCAGTGTTCTCCACTCAATGATCGGATTGGGTGTCATACCCGGCAGCGCCCCCATGCCCCTTAACCCATGCTCCCGTGACCCTTAACCCGTGGTTGTGTGGTGTTTGTATGAGGATTTCGCGAACATCCTCTACATTACTATGTGTACACAAATACTAACGAACGTTAGTATGTCTACACAAATACTAACGAATACTATGTGTACACAAATACTAACAAATACTATGTGTACACAACTACTAACGAATATTAGTATATGTACACAAATACTAATGATTATTAGTTTATGTACACAAATACGAACGAATACTAATATATGTACACTAATGCTAACGAATATTAGTATGTGTACACAGATATTAACGAATATTAGTATGTGTACAGAAATTGTAACGAATATTAGTATGAGTACTCATTTTAACGAATATTAGTATGTTTACACAAATACTAGTATGTGTCCACAAATACTATAATCTGTAAACAAATACTAACAAATACTAGTATGTTTGCTCACGTACTAAAGAATACTAAAATGTGTACACACATACTAACGAACATTAGTAGATTTAAACTAATACTAACGAATATTACTAAGTGTACACTAATACTAACGAATATTATTAAGTGTACACAAATACTAACGAATATTATGAAGTGTCTACTAATACTAACGAATATTATTAAGTGTACACTAATACTGACGAATACTAGCGTGTGTACACTAATATTGTATGCATTTGTCATACGCGTGATGATCACAGTGTTACATATCAACGTACCACGTACTGCGGTATTACCACAACAATACAACAGACAACACAACACCAGCGTGTGTGTGTACACACCACGTGCAATGCTCGTGAAGCTGCTGCGCACGTGTCGCCGTGACCACTGTGCTGTCGTCGTCGCTGTCCCACCATAGATGGACGCTCACCGACTCTGGACACAAACTCAGCTGGCGACCACCTCCAGATTTCATCGGATCTCAGGATGGTGACATGGAGCGTTGTCCCCCAGGGTCGCCCCCAACACCCACACCGCTTTGATTACTGGGACCAAGCCCTGTGCTCTGAGAGCTTTTCGTCGGGTCAGCACTACTGGGAGGTGGACGTGGGGCGTATGGGTTGGTGTCGGGTTGGAGTCGCGTACGAGATGATTCCACGGAGAGGGAGTGGTGCTGAGTGCCGCCTGGGATGGAATGACGTCTCCTGGTGTCTACAGAAACTTGGCGACAAATTAACTGTGCAGCATGGCGGGGTAGAGACCTCACTGTCGGTGCCCGAGCCTCCGCAGAGAGTCGGGGTTCACCTGGACTGGGACTCGGGGCTGCTGTCATTTTACAGCGCCGACTCCTTGACGCCATTGCACTCGTTTCACGAAACCTTCGCTCAGCCCCTACATGCTGGGCTGGCAGTTTGGGGGTGCGCTGCCTCTGTTAGGATTGTGGATCTGAGTGGTGCGTCCTGAGAGAGGTGAACGTGAACAGCGCAGAGGGCAGACGCTGCAAAGGCACGGCGCTCGCCACCCTCGTCACTGTCGTGCGCAGTGCCACGCCCGTGACTGCCTGGTGGTTGTCGGTGGCTAGGGGCTGCGTGGCTCTCCATCACAACGGGGGGGCTGAGCGTAAACAATCCTCACAACAACACAATACAATTCTCACGACGTTTCGGCCACAACGCAAGCGGCCGCCTTCAGGTGAAAGGTACAGACCTGTCGGGATGACATTGAAGCTCTGTCGTCCCGACAGGTCTGTACCTTTCACCTGAAGACGGCCGCTTGCGTTGTGGGCGAAACGTCGAGAGAATTTTATTGTGTTATTTTATTATCATTCTACGTGAATTTACCGAAAGAACCAAAGAAGATGAATCCTTGCAGTCACGAAAGCTTTAAATCGAAAAATCCTCACTACCTTAATAAGGGAGGGGGGTGATACAATAAGTACCGCTCTGTGTGTGTGTGTGAAGCTAGCGTGGATGTATTCACCCTGCCAGAGGAGTGTGACTGTGATGTAGGGGTGCAGTGATTAGCAATGGTGAACTGGGATGTTTTTCTACACTGGTGGTGTCATGGGTTGTGGGAGAGATACAACATCAACAATAATATTTTTTTTTAAGTATAAATGTACGTGTATGACAGTAGCATTGAAACGCTTGTATCGTCGATTATACAATAAAACAAACAGAACACAAACACCAACAACAATGTAGTTGTGTACAGCGTCATTCGTGCTCTCTGCATCCCACAACGCTGGTCATTAATTAAACACGAGGACAAAATCCTCTACATAGCCACTACCAAGCAAATTAAATAATGGACGTGGTGACGTCACTACGCACGCTCCCCCAACGCGGTTGAGTCACCACGCACGCTCCCCCAAACGCGGTGACGTCACCACGTCAACCCCCCCTGTCCCCCACCTCCCCCATGCGTTGCCCCCACGCCCGCCCCTCACCACCGCACCATCTGTGAACACAAAGAGCTTCACAGCTCATCGGATTCCTCGTGCACGACAAACATATTCTGACGTTCTGGATTCCCGCCACTGGGGGAGTCCCGCTGTGACGTCACCACGTCACCGCGTTGTCGAAAACAAAAACAAACAGACACTGAGGGGCAACCTGCAGCCTCGCTGCTGTGACTCAGCACTGTGGAGGGGGCGTGCGTGATTCGTAGTAGCGCGACGTGGCCTTGGAACCACCACCACGTGTGACTGGGAACTTACAAAAAAAGTCGTCCCCGGGCTTTTTGTCAACACGCCGGACGCAAATTTCGGCAATGGGCAACAATTAATTATGTATTTATACATTAATACATATTTATATTTGAATATTCATTTTTTTACATAGATGGGTAAATTAATGTATAAATATTCATTTATTTCTAAAATTTAAATCAAGATATATTTATAGTTTTATACAAATACGTAAATATATTGATATTTTGTTATATATTTATATATTATATATTTCGTATATTTACGTATAAACATGAATATATATGTCAATATATATTTTGATATATAAAAAAATATCACATTTATAAAAAAACACTTAATTAGATGAATATATAACAAACAATAAAAATGTTTCATATTCATATAAAATATAAATACATGTGTATTTATGTTTATATATAAATATACCTATATATTTGTAGGTATATTTATACATGAATTAATTTTTTATATGAATACATAACAATTTGAAAATAAAAATATAAATATGCGTGTGTATATATTTTGAAATAAGTGTCGTAGTGCGATGACGAGCGGTGTGGTAGTGGTAGTAGCTAGACGGTGCCACGTGATGCAACGTGGTTCTGGTGTGATGACAGCGGTGTGGTAGTGGTAGTAGCTAGACGGTGCCACGTGACGCACCGTGGTGCTGGTGTGATGACAGCGGTGTGGTAGTGGTAGTAGCTAGACGGTGCCACGTGATGCACCGTGGTGCTGGTGTGATGACAGCGGTGTGGTAGTGGTAGTAGCTAGACGGTGCCACGTGATGCACCGTGGTGCTGGTGTGATGACAGCGGTGTGGTAGTGGTAGTATCTAGACGGCGCCACGTAACGCACCGTGGTGTTGGTGCGATGTTGCTGCGTGATCCTCCATTGGCACCGCGTGGGCCTGGATCCACAAAAAACACAAATGGGGGGGAGCGGTGAGGAATAATCTTTTGTTGATGCCGAATTTATGGATGGGGACTTTGTGGCAACTGGGAGCGTTACTAAGCAATGGAGCGTGCACATTGGAAGTGATAAAATATTTTAATTAGCAAATAATATATGATATATTTATACATAAGTATTACTCTGATCGCACATTTGCAATTTCCCCACACACGACTATTTTCCCACACAAGATCTATTACGTCTGTGTGGTATAGAGTGCCTCCCCTTTCACTCCCCTCCCACCCTCACCACGCCTACGTTCCGGGTGTGGAGTGACGTCACCACGCACGTGCCCACCCAATGTAACCAAATAGCGCGCATCTTCATAGCACCCGGCCCCTGTATTAATCAGCTCTTTGCATTTAAAGCGGTTAAAAATAAGTACATTAATCATTTTATTATCACTAGATGACAGCACAGCCCTGACGAGCAGTGCCAGCGACAAAGATCCCCATGTAGCCTTAACAGACTGACAGACTGTCGAGGCAAGTGCTGTTCGCAAGTAGCGTCTGTGAAGGCCGGCTCAACGGCACACGAGGGGGTGGATGGTCAGCACCACGCCCGGCCGCCTTTGTCTCCTCAGTGGCGATGTTTACTACACACCGCACCAGGTACACATTTGAGGCCGAGTCGACCTAGGGGAGGTCCAAGACCGGTTCAGATAATCGTCGCCGGCGTTGGGGGCCATGAGCGGGAATCCACTTCGGTCGGCCCGGGTTTGTAGCGCAGCGCGCCGCTAATCGCTGTGCCACCGCTCCCCACGCTGGGTGGCAGCGCAGCCCTGAGCAGCAGAGACGCGGACACCGTGGGGCTCCCATCACGAGGAGACCCCACGTGGAGACGTCTCAACGTGAACTCGTGCCGCTGACGTCGCTCCTTCACACCGTTGCCGTAGTCTAGGATGTTTCACACTCAAAAAATACAATCAAAAGGCCTTCACCTCCTGGTCTGTAGGGGTCACGGGGGCGTTCCTTCCCCCACATATCCGATTAGCACTGTTGGCTATGTACGGTGCGAAAGAAGTTCAACTATACATTACAATCAGAATCTGAATATACAAACTGTAGGAGGAATCCGATGAGCTATGAAGCTCTTTTGTCACAGATGGTCCAGTAGCGGCACGGGGGTCAGAACGTTACACAACAAACACAAAACAAAAACATGTCAGGAAAAGTAAACAAATCAATTTAAAAAAAGATACAAATGAAACTAAACTATATTTTGTATCTTACCAGGTAAAGCCGACTGAGCTATTAGCGATTTGTTCAGAAGTGACCTGGCTATCGCAACTAAGTGGCTTACCACGAGGAAACTCATAGTAGCCAAAGACTCTAAACGCGTGATGTTGATTCTAAATGTGGGGAAAAACAGGAGGACCCGGAGAAAAATCCACGTGACCACGGGAAAGCAACGTCCAGACTCCAAATACACAATAGAAGTCAGGGCCGGGATGACACCCATGATCTCCTGTATACCAGGCGAGGAAGTGAACCTCTCCAAGCCACCGAGGCGCTGGGATGAATGCTGTAAAGCGAGCAGAGGAGCTAAGAAGGGCGGTGTGGGACACTGCAAGGCTTAGAGCCTTCACAGTACTCAAGCTGACACATTACAGCAGGTGTCGGTTTTAAGGTTAAGTCGACCTCGGCGATGTTCAGGACCAGTTTAGATATTTGTAACTAAGATATTACTTGCTTTGAATGTCAGCCATCGAAGGGATTTGAACTAACTTCACTGGGGTTGTAGTGCAGTGCAAAATCCACAGCATATTACACTTGAACACTCGGTCTGTACAGACAGACAGCCTACTCTCTACACTGCATACACACGATACACAGAGTCTACTCCATACACTATACACACAGAGTCTACTCCATACACTCTGTATACACACAGCCTACTCTCTACACTATATACACAATACACAGAGTCAACTCCCTGCACACAGAGACAAACATACACCAGAAACGCAGAGAAACATAGACATTACTATGCACTGACTAGAGAGACACAGACACTACACTGAGATACACATCGACTGGAGCCACAGATACACATCCTACACTGACTAGAGACACGCAGAAGCACGGACAGTACTACACACACAGAGACACACACTCGAGACTCACAGAATTGGGCACAGTGGGATACAGACAGGACACAGAGGGCTTCACACAAGCGGTGAGTAAGAGAGAGAGGTCGTAGGGCCCGTGTGTGTTGTGTCTGAACCAGTCCCGGGCCTCCCCTAGGTCGACTCAGCCTCAAATGAGTACCTGGCACGGCGTGTAAACATCGCCAGCACCGGGGAGACAAAGGCGGTCGGGCGTGGTGCTGTCCACACAGCCCTCAGCGTGTAAACCGTTCCTGCCTTAATAGGCGCTCGCTAACAGCACTTGCCCCGCCGCCTGTGGAGGCTACGCGGGAGATCTTTGTCTTAATAGGCGCTCGCTAACCACTTGCTCTCACTGCCTGTGGAGGCTACGCGGGGGATCTTTGTATTAATAGGCGCTCGCTAACAGCACTTGCCCCGCCGCCTGTGGAGGCTACGCGGGGGATCTTTGTCTGCGGTGTGCAGCTGAGCGCTGTCGTTTAGTGGCCACTCCTCTCACATCCACACACGCAATGCCACTCGCTTTGTTCCTTACTTGTACAAGGGTAACGAGAAAATAAACATTTATTATGTAGTTTCATGTTCAAGCGGATAATGTAATAGAGCATAATTTATTTATATTGATTTACTTATATTTAGTGTCTTGCATACCTTTTGAAGGAGCTCATACCTCAGTCGGCTTTACCTGGAATGATAAAACATCGTTTAGTTTTATTTATATATATTGTATAATTAGATTTGGATAGTTTTATTTGTTTTTACGTGACTTATTTACCTTTCTCCCTATTTACATGCCTAATTGTTTTTAATTAACATTGTTTGCTGCTGTAACTTGCCGTGACCCCGTGCCCTGACTGGACATATGTGAAAACTTAAAGAGCTTCACAGCTCATCGGATTCCCCCTCCTGCAGTCTAAACCACGACTCTGACAATGCGCAGCTGTGGAGGTGTGGGGCAGAGAACTCATCAGCTCCACTCCGTTGGTGGGCGTGGAGCGTGGTGGTAGTAGTGGTGGTAGTGGTGGTGGTAGTGGTGTTAGTGGTGGTGATGTTAGTGGTGGTAGTGGTGGTAGTGGTAGTGGTGGTGTTGTTGGTGGTGGTAGTGGTGGTGTTAGTGGTGGTGGTTGTGGTGGTAGTGGTGGTAGTAGTGGTGATAGTGGTGTTAGAGGTGGTGGTTGTGGTGGTAGTGGTGGTGGTAATGGTGGTAGTGGTGGTGCTAGTGGTGGTGTTAGTGGTGGTGGTAGTGGTGTTAGTGGTGGTGATGTTAGTGGTGGTCGTGGTGGTAGTGGTGGTGGTAGTAGTGGTGGTAGTGGTAGTGGTGATGTTAGTGGTGGTGGTAGTGGTGGTGGTAGTAGTGGTGGTGGTAGTAGTGGTGGTGGTAGTGGTGGTGGTAGTGGTGGTGGTGGTGGTAGTGGTAGTGGTGGTGGTAGTGATAGTGGTGGTGTTAGTGGTGGTGGTAGTGGTGGTGTTGTTGGTGGTGGTGGTAGTGGTGTTAGTGGTGGTGGTGGTAGTGGTGGTGTTGTTGGTGGTGGTAGTGGTGATAGTGGTGTTAGTGGTGGTGGTTGTGGTGGTAGTGGTGGTGGTAATGGTGGTAGTGGTGGTGCTAGTGGTGGTGTTAGTGGTGGTGGTAGTGATGGTGGTAATGGTGTTAGTGGTGGTGTTAGTGATGGTGGTAGTGGTGTTAGTGGTAGTGATGGTGGTGTTGGTGGTGTTAGTGGTAGTGGTGGTGGTAGTGGTGGTAGTGGTGGTGGTAGTGGTGTTAGTGGTGGTGATGTTAGTGGGGGTCGTGGTGGTAGTGGTGGTGGTAGTAGTGGTAGTAGTGGTGATGTTAGTGGTGGTGGTAGTGGTGGTGGTAGTAGTGGTGGTGGTAGTAGTGGTGGTGGTAGTGGTGGTGGTAGTGGTGGTGGTGGTAGTGGTGGTGTTAGTGGTGGTTGTGGTGGTAGTGGTGGTGGTGGTAGTGGTGGTGGTGTTAGTGGTGGTGGTAGTGGTGGTGTTGTTGGTGGTGGTAGTAGTGATAGTGGTGTTAGTGGTGGTGGTTGTGGTGGTAGTGGTGGTGGTAATGGTGGTAGTGGTGGTGCTAGTGGTGGTGTTAGTGGTGGTGGTAGTGATGGTGGTAATGGTGTTAGTGGTGGTGTTAGTGATGGTGGTAGTGGTGTTAGTGGTAGTGATGGTGGTGTTGGTGGTGTTAGTGGTAGTGGTGGTGGTAGTGGTGGTAGTGGTAGTGGTGTTAGTGGTGGTGATGTTAGTGGTGGTCGTGGTGGTAGTGGTGGTGGTAGTAGTGGTGGTAGTGGTGATGTTAGTGGTGGTGGTAGTGGTGGTGGTAGTAGTGGTGGTGGTAGTAGTCGTGGTGGTCGTGGTGGTGGTAGTGGTGGTAGTGGTAGTGGTGGTGTTAGTGGTGGTGGTGGTTGTGGTGGTAGTGGTGGTGGTGGTAGTGGTGGTGGTAGTGGTGTTAGTGGTGGTGGTGGTAGTGGTGGTGTTGTTGGTGGTGGTAGTGGTGATAGTGGTGTTAGTGGTGGTGGTTGTGGTGGTAGTGGTGGTGGTAATGGTGGTAGTGGTGGTGCTAGTGGTGGTGTTAGTGGTGGTGGTAGTGATGGTGGTAATGGTGTTAGTGGTGGTGTTAGTGATGGTGGTAGTGGTGTTAGTGGTAGTGATGGTGGTGTTGGTGGTGTTAGTGGTGGTGGTAGTGGTGGTAGTGGTGGTAGTGGTAGTGGTGTTAGTGGCAGTGATGGTGGTGTTGGTGGTGTTAGTGGTAGTAGTGGTGGTAGTGGTATTGGTGGTGGTAGTAGTGGTGGTAGTGGTGGTAGTGGTGTTAGTGGTAGTGATGGTGGTGTTAGTGGTAGTAGTGGTAGTGATGGTGGTGTTGGTGGTGTTAGTGGTAGTAGTGCTAGTGGTGGTGGTGGTGTTGGTGGTGTTAGTGGTAGTAGTGGTAGAGATGGTGGTGTTGGTGGTGTTAGTGGCAGTAGTGGTAGTGATGGTGGTGTTGGTGATGGTATTGGTGTTAGTGGTAGTGGTGTTAATGGTGGTGTTTTGATTTAAAGCTTTCGTGACTACAGTAATTAATATTCTTAGTTCTTTCGGTAAAGTCACGTTGAAGGGAAACAATAAAATAATAAAATATATAATACAATACAAATTCTCACGACGTTTCGACCATAGCACAAACGGTTGTCATCAGGTGTGTCGGTTTGCATACATTTATTTATTTTTAAACGGTGCATTTATTTATTTATAAAAAAAACGTTAGCGCCACGCGCAGCGATTTGGCAGTTTATTTAGAAGGATAGGTCCATCTATGTTCTGAAAAGAGGAGGGGGGAGACGAAAAATGTAATGTATGCTGTCTGAAAGCCACTGTAAGCGTGAACAATCAATTAAGACCTGAAATGGTATATCAAATCTTTCCAATGATTGCTAAGCCAGAATCCATCTTCTCGGTTGAAATTGTCTCTGTGCTTGTATATGTGGATAGCCTCATGAACGAATCTCTCATGGTAGCCAGATGGCTTACATAGAACCTCTGTCTTGGAAAAGTCAATGTCATGTGAACCTTCTGAATTATAACAATGATCTTCCACGGCCGAGGTGTTGGTCCTACCGTGTTTAAGGTCTGCTTTGTGTTCACGAATGCAGTCCGAGACATGGCGTTTGGTTTCTCCAATGTAACTACTACCAAAGAGGCAACTTAGTTTGTAGACACCAGGGTATTGTATGTCCGGAATCACATCTTTTACAGACGGAACCAGATCACGGATTTTATTTAATGTGTTGAAACGGACCTGGATCTTGTGTTTATTCAAGATTTTGGAGATCTTTTTTGTGATCCCCGCAATGTAGGGTAAAGTGATGGTTTTGAAAGGCTCCTCAAGAGGGTCCTTCTTCATGGTTTGAGTGATAGCTTTGCGGATTGTATAGTCGGAGTAACCATTAGCCTGAAGAGCTTGGTGTACGTGCTTGAGTTCACTGCCTATGTGTTCCTGGTCGCATATGCATTGGGCTCTATGATACAGAGTCTTGATGAGAGAATTCTTCTGTGATGGATGGTGGTGGGAATCCAGTTTCAGATAAGCATCCATATGGGTAGCTTTCCTGTAGACAGAGTGGCTCATTGAACCATCAGGTCTCTTTTTAATTAGGACATCCAAAAAGATAGCTTGCCATCTTTTTCGACTTCCATGGTAAATCTGATGGCTGGGTGTATGGAATTGATGTGGTCGAAGAATTGGTCTAGAGCAGGCCGGCCATGTGGCCAGATGACAAAAGTGTCATCCACGTACCTCTTCCATAAGGTTGGGCGCAGAGTGGCAGTCTGGATGGCGTCAGTCTCAAATTTCTCCATGAAAATGTTAGCTATAACCGGAGATAGGGGGGGGGGGGCACATTGGGGTGCCCTCAGTTTGTTTGTAGAAAGTTCCATTCCAAATGAATTATGTATTGGTTAAACAGTGTCTCACCAGGGGGGGTACCTCAGTGTTTAGTCCTTGATGAACCAAGTCTTCAATGATTGCGATGGTGTCAGGTACAGGAACTTTGGTGAATAAGGAAACTACATCAAAACTAACAAGCAGGTCGTCTGGGGACAGGGAAAACCCCTTGATTGTCAATACCAGGTGAGTAGAATTTTGTACCGCAGAGGTGGTTTTTCCAGTGAAAGGACGCAAAATTTCAGGCAAAAAACGAGCCAGTTTGTAGGTGGGAGAGTTAATAGTAGAGACGATGGGACGAAGGGGTGTATGTACTTTATGTATTTTTTGGTAAGCCGTATAATCTTGGTGGCCTGGCAGCAGAAGGTTTCAACGAAAACTGTTTAGATTGATCAATTAATGCGGTTGAATCAGAAATTATTTTGTTGGTTTGTGTGACGAGGCTGTTGGTGGGATCTCTTTTTATTTTTGTATAACTACCATCGTCGAGTAATTCTTTAATTTTGTTGTTGTATTCTATTTTATCCATGATGACAGTAGCATTGCCCTTGTCAGCTGAGAGGACTACAATATCATCCCTCTTTATTAATTTATATAATTCAAAACGCTCATCTTTGCTGAGGTTGCCAGCTGGCATCTTAGCGTTTTTGAGGGTTGCAGCGATTTCAGATCTTGCTACGTCTGCAGCGATGTGACCCAGGCCCTTGAGAGCAACGTCTACTTGGGCAATTATATCGTTAACTGGTATGTGTTTAGGTGTGACTGCAAAGTTTAGACCTTTAGCTAAAACGGATTTCAGACCATCGGAAATAGAACTGTTACTGCGATTAATTACGACTTTGTTAACGTCTAACTTTTTGGAGTGTGGGTCCGGTCTTTTGTTGAAGAGGAGGTTAAATTTGGAAATCAGGTTGTCCTTACATTTGGTCGACATAGTAGCAGCTGAAGAGGCAGTCATATTGTCTACATGTTCCCAATCCGATGTGGACATTTTTGCCGTCAATGATAAGTGTGATTTGTAGAGTGTCTTATCTAACTGATCTAGTTCGCTGCATATAAGTCTGATTTTTTCTGAGATAAGAGCTAAGCTAGTTTTGAAAATAATTCGTTCCGCATTAGAAGAAGTTACAGCAGCAGAGGTCAGTGTAAATACGATTGGTATTACCCCAGAGTCGCGGCATCTCTTCAGAAAGGTGAGAGACTCGATCAATATGACTGCCTCTTCAGCTGCTACTATGACGACCAAATGTAAGGACAACCTGATTTCCAAATTTAACCTCCTTTTCAACAAACGACCGGACCCACACACCAAAAAGTTAGACGTTAACAAAGTCGTTATTAATCGCAGTAACAGTTCTATTTCCGATGGTCTGAAATCCGTTTTAGCTAAAGGTCTATACTTTGCAGTCACACCTAAACACATACCAGTTAATGATATAATTGCCCAAGTAGACGTTGCTCTCAGGGGCCTGGGTCACATCACTGCAGACGTAGCAAGATCTGAAATCGCTGCAACCCTCAAAAACGCTAAGATGCCAGCTAGCAACCTCAGCAAAGATAAGTGTTTTGAATTATATAAATTTAAAAATAGGGATGACATGGTAGTCCTCTCAGCTGACAAGGGCAATGCTACTGTCATCATGGATAAAATAGAATACAACAACAAAATTAAATAATTACTCGACGATGGTAGTTATACAAAAATAAAAAGAGATCCCACCAACAGCCTCGTCCTACAAACCAACAAAATAATTTCTGATTCAACCGCATTAATTGATCAATCTAAACAGTTTTCGTTGAAGCCTTCTGCTGCCAGGCCACCAAGATTATACGGCTTACCAAAAAATACATAAAGTACATATACCCGTTCGTCCCATCGTCTCTACTATCAACTCCCCCACCTACAAACTGGCTCGTTTTAAGTCTGAAATCCTGCGTCCTTTCACTGGAAAAACCACCTCTGCGGTACACAATTCTACTCACCTGGTATCGACAATCAAGGGTATTTCCCTGTCCCCAGACGACCTGCTTGTCAGTTTTGATGTAGTTTCCTTATTCACCAATGTTCCTGTACCTGACACCATCACAATCATTGAAGACTTGGTTCATCAAGGACTATACACTGAGGTACCCCCCCTGGTGAGACACTGTTTAACCAATACATACTTCACTTGGAATGGAACTTTCTACAAACAAACTGAGGGCACCCCTAATGGGCTCCCCCTATCTCGGGTTATAGCTAACATTTTCATGGAGAAATTTGAGACTGACGCCATCCAGACTGCCACTCTGCGCCCAACCTTATGGAAGAGGTGCGTGGATGACACTTTTGTCATCTGGCCACATGGCCGGCCTGCTCTAGACCAATTCTTCGACCACATCAATTCCATACACCCAGCCATCAGATTTACCATGGATGTCGAAAAAGATGGCAAGCTACCTTTTTTGGATGTCCTAATAAAAAAGAGACCTGATGGTTCAATGAGCCACTCTGTCTACAGGAAAGCTACCCATACGGATGCTTATCTGATACCGGATTCCCACCACCATCCATCACAGAAGAATTTTCTCATCAAGACTCTGTACCATAGAGCCCAATGCATATCCGACCAGGAACACATAGGCAGTGAACTCAAGCACGTACACCAAGCTCTTAAGGCGAATGGTTACTCCGACTATACAATCCGCAAAGCTATCACTCAAACCATGAAGAAGGACCCTCTTGAGGAGCCTTTCAAAACCATCACTTTACCCTACATTGCGGGGATCACAAAAAAGATCTACAAAATCTTGAATAAACACAAGATCCAGGTCCGTTTCAAGACATTACATAAAATCCGTGATCTGGTTCCGTGTGTAAAAGATGTGATTCCGGACATACAGTACCCTGGTGTCTACAAACTAAGTTGCCTATGTGGCAGTAGTTACATTGGAGAAACCAAACGCCATGTCTCGGACCGCATTCGTGAACACAAAGCAGACCTTAAACACGGTAGGACCAACACCTCGGCCGTGGAAGATCATTGTTATAATTCAGAAGGCTCACATGACATTGATTTTTCCAAGACAGAGGTTCTTTGTAAGCCATCTGGCTACCATGAGAGATTCGTTCATGAGGCTATCCACATAAACAAGCACAGAGACAATTTCAACCGAGAAGACGGATTCTGGCTTAGCAATCATTGGAAAGATTTGATAAACCATTTCAGGTCTTAATTGATTGTTCACGCTTACAGTGGCTTTCAGACAGCATACATTAATTTTTCGTCTCCCCCCTCCTCTTTTCAGAACATAGATGGACTAGTCATTGTAAATAAAGTGCAAAATCACTGCGTGTGGCGCTGACGTTTTTTTTATAAATAAATACACCGTTTAAAAATAAATAAATGCAAACCGACACACCTGATTACGACCGTTTGTGTTATGGTCGAAACGTCGTGAGAATTATTATTGTTTTATATATATTTTATTCTTTTATTGTTTCCCTTCAACATCACTTTACCGAAAGAGCTAAGAATATGAATTACTGCAGACATGAAAGCTTTAAATCAAAAGCTAATTCCTTTGTCAAGGCGCTCTGCTTCCTCTCACACAGCTTAAAGGTCGCGGTCGGAGCTTGGCTCTATTTCACTCCAGCGCTGTCCTCTATCCAGTCTGTCCCTTCACCTGATGAAGGCCACTTGTGTTGTGGCCGAAACGTCGTGAATTTTTTATTTGTTGTTGTTTTCTTACTTGACTTTACCGAATAGAACCAAAGAGTATGGATCCTTGTAGTCACGAAAGCTTTAAATCTAGAACCGTCTATCTACTACCACTACCACACCACTGTCATCACATCAGCACCACGGTGCGTCACGTGGCACCGTCTAGCTACTACCACTACCACACCGCTGTCATCGCACCAGCACCACGGCGCGTCACGTGGCACCGTATAGCTACTACCACTACCACACCGCTGTCATCACACCAGCGCCTCGGTGCGTCACGTGGCACCATCTAGCTACTACCTCTACCACACCGCTGTCATCACACCAGCCCCACGGTGTGTCACGTGGCACCGTCTAGCTACTACAACTACCACACCGCTGTCATCGCACCAGCACCACGGTGCGTCACGTGGCACCGTCGAGCTACTACCACTACCACATCGCTGTCATCAAACCAGCACCACGGTGTGTCACGTGGTACCGTTTAGCTACTACCACTACCACGTCATTGTCATTGTACTACGACACACATGCATTTCTAAATATATACACACGTTTTATATAATTGTTAATTACATATAAATATATTTCGAAATATATTTACATGTAAATTAGTATGTATACGTGAATATACGCATCTTTATAAAATGATACGTAATTATATGAATATATGACGAAATATCAACATATTCATATGAAACTATACATATATATTTCGCAATATAGTTTTCATAAATTAATATTTAAATGTAAATATAAGCATCTAAAAAACATAATATACAGTGAATATGTACAAGTAGAATTATGTATGAGTGTATAAATATATGAATAATTGTTGCCCATAGCCGTAATTTGTGTGAGTCGACTTTTATTGTAAGTTCCCAGTCTCTGTCACTGTGTGAAGTTCACACGTGGTGGTGGTGGTTGTTGTAGTGGTGGTTGTTGTTGTGGTTATTGTGGTGGTTGTTGTGGTGGTTTATAGGGTGGTGGTTGTTGTGGTGGTGGTGGTTGTGGTGCTGGTTGTTATGGTGGTTGTGGTGGTTGTTGTGGTGGTTGTGGTGGTTGTTGTGGTGGTTGTTGTGGTGGATGTGGTGGTGGTTGTGGTGGTTGTGGTGGTGGTTGTGGTGATGGTTGCTGTGGTGGTAGTTGTGGAGGTGGTTGCGGTGTTTGTTATGGTGGTTGTTGTGGTTGCAGTGGTGGTGGTTGTGGTGGTTATTGGGGGAGTGAGCGTGTTGACGTCACCACGTCCATGACGCAGCAGCAGACGACTTGAATAGCTGGGACATTGTTGGCGCCTTTTATGTTTGGCGCCGTCTCTTTATTTGTTCATTAATTTGTAGATTCAATTTGCTTGGCGGTGGCTGTGTAGAGGATTTGGTCCTCGTGTTTAATTAATCAACGGCGTTGCGGGATGCAGTGAGCAGGATTGACGCTGTACACAACTACATTGTTCTGTACTTTTATTGTAGAATCGACGATACAAGCGTTACATTGCCAATGTCGTACATTTATACTTTATAAAATCAATAATATTTTTTTTTACTTTTAACTTTTCGGGACTGCAGGAGATACAACAACAATAATAATATTATATTATTTGGTTCTTTCGGTAAAGTGACGTATAGAAAATACAATTAAAATAAAATGTTAATAATAAAAACTACAAATTTAATCTTCTTTGGTTCTTTCGGTAAAGTCATGTAGAATGAGAATAAAATAATAAATTGATAAAATAAAATAACACAATATTCTCATGACGTTTCGGCCACAACACAAGCGGCCTTCATCAGGTGAAGGGACGAGACTGTCTGGTAGGACAGCGCTGGAGTGAAAGAGCCACGTTCAGATCACGAGCTTTAAGCTGTGTGACAGGAAACAAAGCGCCTTGACAAAGGAATTAGCATATAATTTAGCATTGAAATGGCTGAGTGATTAGCTTGTGACTGGTCACAGAAATAGCTATGTTAAAAGTTAAAGCATACACATCCGCAGAGACACCCCTTGATAAAGGAATTAGCATAGAATTTAGCATTGAAATAGCTAAGTTAAAGCATACACATCCGCAGAGGCACCCCTTGACAAAGGAATTAGCATAGAATTTATCATTGAAATAGCTGAGTGATTAGCTTGTAACTGGTCACAGAAATAGCTACGTTAAAGTCAGAGCATACACATTCATTGAGGCACTTAGTACAAATCAAACAGAAGAATTTAGCATTGAAATTACTAGGCGAATTTAGCATTGAAATAACTGAGTGATTAGCTAGTTACTGGTCACAGAAATGACTATGTTGAAGTCAAGGCCTACACATCTGAGCTATTCACAGTACTATATAGTGAACCAATAAAAAACTAAAATATAAATTACCTTAATGTTATCAATAAACTCTATATTCTCCAATCAGCTAAGCTACCATCAATAAGTCGTTATATATCACAATGCTATATGGCGAAAAAATGGGTGGATTCTTACCCTCAACTTTAGCACCACGGATAGCTACGGGCCCCGTTCAGACGGACGAGTTCATCCATGGTCGGAACAGAGGAGGGGGAGAGAGACAGCTGCGAGGCGCTATTAAACTCCATCTCTCCCACAACTTATGACCACCAGTGTATAAACACATCCAAGTTCATCATTGCTAATCACTGCACCCTACACCACAGTCACACTCCTCTGGCAGGGTGAATACATCCACGCTGGCTTCACACACACACAGAGCGGTACTTATTTTATCATCCCCACTCAATGAAGGTTGTGAGGATTGTTTACACTCACCCCCCCCTCCCCCCCCACGCTGTGATGGAGAGCCACGCAGCCCCTAGCCACCGACAGCCACCAGCCAGTCACGGGCGTGGCGCTTCGCGTGACGGTGACGAGGGTGGCGAGCGCCGTGCGTCGTGGCGTCTGCCCTCTGCGCTGTTCACGTTCGCCTCTCTCAGGACGCACCACTCAGATCCACGATCCTCACTGAGACACCAACTTTACCGTACAACAACTTGCCCAACCACCCCCCCACCGCCAGCCCAGGGTGTAGGGGCTTAGTGAATGTTTGGTGAAACGAGTGCAACGGCGCCATGGAATCGGCGCTGTAAAACGACAGCAGCCCCGCGTCCCAGTCCAGGTGGACCCCGACTCTCCGCGGAGGCTGCGGCACCGACAGTGACGTCACTACCCCGCCATGCCGCACTGAGAAGATGTCGTTATGTTTCTCTAGACACCAGGAGACGTCATTCAGTCCCAGGGAGCACTCAGCACCACGCCCTCTCCGTGGTATCGTCCCGTACGCGACTCCAACCAGACACCACCTCGCGCTCCCCACGTCCACCTCCCAGTAGTGCTGACCCGACGAGAAGCTCTCAGAGCACAGCGCTTGTGGCCGGCACTCAAAGCGGTGTGGGTGATGGGGGCGACCCTGGGGGACACCACTCAGCGTCGCCGTCCTGAGATCCGAGGAAATCTGGAGGAAGTCGTGGGCTGAGTTTGTGTCCAGAGTCGGTGAGCGTCCATCTGTGGTGAGTATTAGTGTACACATACTAATATTAGTTAGTATTAGTGTACACACACTAATATTAATTAGTATTAGTGTACACATACTACTATTAGTTAGTATTAGTGTGCACACACTCATATTAGTTAGTATTAGTGTACACGTACTAATATTAGTTAGTATTAGTGTACACATACTATTAGTTAGTATTAGTGTTGTATCTCTCCCACAACTTATGACACCACCAGTGTATAAACACATCCCAGTTAGTGTACACATACTAATATTAGTTAGTATTTTTGTACACATATTAATATTAGTTAGTATTAGTGTACACATACTAATATTAGTTAGTATTAGTGTACACATACTAATATTAGTTAGTATTAGTGTACACATACTAATATTAGTTAGTATTAGTGTACACATACTAATATTAGTTAGTATTAGTGTACACATACTATTGTAGAGGAGTAGAATGGGGAAGTGGCGTCACTTGTGCTGTCCAGGGCGATGACGTGACGTCATGCGCTCGGGGCAACAGAGTGGTGTCACGGCTCCTCAAGGATAAAAGGGGGACCTCGTGATGTAAGCGGGGTCATAGCTGGAGAATAGGGTCGGAGAAGGTGGGGAATGGGGAGCCAGGGGCAGGAGGGTAGGGATAGGGGAGAGCACAGTGCCAGGCTAGACATGGCTGTGCTCCTCGGTCGGCCGTGTTGGCTGATCCCACGGCTGGCGCAGAGGAGACAGCAGAGGGCAGCCGGCTGTGTCGGGACCTAGCCTGGGACCCCTAACCCCTGGGGAGTTGTTCACCCCTGTGTATTGTAAAAGATTTGTAAAAAAACCTTGGCAGAAGCCCTTACCTTACCTTAGCCTCCGAGTGAGTCGTCGGGAACTCCTTTACAACTGGTGTCAGGAGTGGTTACGCTGCCGTCGCTATGCCTAAATCGGGTGGGCGGCGTAAGAAGCCACCGGTGGGACGCCGGGAGAGTGCTGACGACGTCGGGGAGGCTCCGGCTGCGACCCGGGGGCAGTCCATCGCCGTGGAGATGGACTCGGCGGGGCAGGTGGTGTCGGCGGCTGGGGGTCCCAGCGCACCACCGCCGGTGGCAGGGGGCGATGCCGAGGGGCGGTCGCAGCTGCTCCTGCGGGTGATGGAGCAGCTCATCGCCGCCCTTAAAGAGGTGGGAGCGCGGACGCACCCACCCAGCCCACACTCCGCGTGGCACCGGCGGATTTCTGCCGTTTTGCCGCCCGCCAATTTGGAAGTCGATGCCATTTTTTATGCGCCGCCGGAAGTGGCGGCCATGTTGGTGGGGGCGCCGCAAGCGGACGTAATTTCCGCTGCGACGCCGGAAACGGCGGCCATTGTTGCGACCGTGGCTGCCGCGGATGCGGCTGCGGATGCCGCCGCGGCTCCGCAACTTGCCGTGGCTGCGTGCCGGGCCGCGGATTCCGCCGCAATTGCGGCGTGGCCTGCGGGGACCGCAACGCCGCACCTCGCCACGTTGGCGGGATGGGCCGCGGACGCCACGGACGCCGCGGCCCCCCTCCCACGCTGACGCTATTGCAGGGTGGGTCGCGGGCGCCATGGATCCATTTGCTGCCGCATTTGCGAGGTGGCTCGGAGGCGCTACTGCGCCTCCTCACCTCGCCGTGTCTGTGGCATGGCCCACGGAGGCCGCAATGCCGCCGGCCCTCGTCGCGTCTGTGGGAGGGGCCGAGGGGGCTGCCGCGGCTCAGCACGCGGGCGGGGTCACGGAGCTGGCCGTTGGCAATGTTGCGGGCCCGCACCTCGTCGCGCCTTCAAGGTGGGTCACGGGCGCTAATGCGCCTCCGCATCCTGCCGCGCCGGCGGGGTGGGCGGCGGCCGCTGATGCACTTCCGCACCTCGCCGTGTCTACAGCGTGGCTCGGGGGGCCGCAACGTGGCCGCTGCTCACTGCGTCTCCGGCGTTGCCCACGGGGGCCGCAACACTGCCGCACCACGCCATGTCGCGGGAGGTTTCCGCGGCTGCGGAGGCCGCCGCAGGCACGCACGCCGGCACCGCGGCTCCGTACGGTGCCGCGGACAGGTGGGTCGCGGGCGCTATGGCACCTCCACACCTCGCCGCGTCTATGGCATGGCCCGGGAAGCCCGCAACGCCGCTGCCCCTCGCCGCATCGCGGGAGGTTGCCGCGGCTGCGGATGCAGATCCATCCGTCTCTGCACCTGCGGGGTGGCCCGCAGGGGCCACCGCGGGGCCGTGTTATACCGCCGCGTCTCCGGCGTAGCCTACGGGGGCCGCAGCGCCACCGCACCTTGCACGTCTTCGGCGTGGCCTATGGGGGCCGCAACTCTGCCACCACCCACCGCGTCTCCGGCGTGGCCTACGGGGGCCGCAGCGCCACAGCACCTTGCCGCGTCTTCGGCGTGGCCTATGGGGGCCGCAACGCTGCCGCATCACGCCATGGTTGCAGGGTGAGCCGCGGGGTTCGGAGGGCTTCCATACCTCGCCACACCGCGCGGCCAAGGGCTGCGCCGGTTACCCCACATTGCGCCGTTTGTCACGAAAGTGGGCGACTGGTTGGCCTTCCAGGACCGGTTCGACGCGGCGTATATGTCAGTCGGCTGGTCCATGGAGGAGACGTTGGGGGCCCTTCCGACCTACCTGGACGAGAAGGCGATGCAGGTCTTCAAATCCATTCCCCTGGGCGATAAGGCTACGCTTCCGATGGTGTACCTCCGGATGGCCGACGTACTCGAGCCGCCGTCCAGGGCACACCAAAAGTTTCACTATGGTGGCGGGAGAATCGCCATTGGTCTTCCACTGCTTGCTCCTGGCCTTGGCACAGGCCACATACCCTGATATACAGGGCAGGGCGCTGGACTCGATGGCCCTGGAATGGCTACTCGACCTGGCACGTGAGCTGGGGATCGCTTTGTCCATAAATAGCGATCGCCAGATCACGTCATTGGGGGTGGCCGAGAACATCCAGGTGCACCTCTTCCTCCGCCAACAGCCCCGGATGGCGGCGTGCACGGGGATCCCGGCGCCAGAAGAGGAGGCCGCCTCTCAGGATGTGGACACCCTCGCGGCCCTGGCAATGCCCGGTCGTCGCGGGAGGGGGGCGGGTGGTCGCCGTCCGGATCAGCGGGGGTGGCCGGGACCTTCCCGCCCGCAGGACACTGCCATGGTGACCTGCTTCCGCTGTGGTCAGCAGGGCCACATTGAGCGGGGGTGTATGAATGCCCCGGGGGCCTTCAGCAAGGGGGCTCCAACTCCTCCTGGACCCTCATCGGCATCGAGCCCAGGGCCCCAGATGAGTCGCGTCGCATCACCCGCGCGGCCGCCCCCCTCACCTCATGCATCTAGCGGGGCTAGGGCCCATCGTCAGGGGGTTATCCTTGAGGGGTCGGATGCACCACCATTGTCACCCACTGGATGGCCCAGGCTGATCCGCCACTGGAACGCGCTGGCACATCGGATGGTGGCGGCAGCTGCTGGCTCCTCAGCGTTGGCGGGTTGCGTGCAGGGGGTACAAGTTCGCCTCTTGGTGGATATGGGCGCATCTGCCACCATTAGTTCAGAGGCCGTTTTCAAGCTCCTATCCCACAGTGTCGGTCCATTAGGGGCGGTTCGTGGGGCTTGTGTCGCCGCGAATGGCAGCAGTTTGGGCATATTGGGCCAAGTTATAGCATCGGTTCGGGTTGATGATATTGAGTTGGCCGGGCCTATTTTGGTCTCCAAGACCTTGGCAGTTCCATGCCTCTTGGGGACCGACTTTTTGTCTAGAATGCCCATTCGAATTCTCGTTGACCAGGGCTGTGTGGAATTGCCATCAGGGAGGCGGCTGCAATTCCTACAATCGCCTACCGTCCTGTCTTCCTTGGTTGCCAGTGTGCGGGCCTTGAATAGGGCAGCAGTGACCGTGCCGCCAGCGTCACAAATCTTGCTACCCCTTAGGTTGCGCAGACCGCTCGAAGGGGGCTCCATGGAGACAGGTATCCTCCTGTCCCCGTCGAGTTACTTTTCAAGGACGATGGGATTGGTAGGCGCCTTGACGGCCGTGTCGGGGGGCCAGGACCTTTTTCTACAGGTCCTCAATTCGGGGCCTACGCTGATCGTAATCCCGGCCGGTGCCATCCTGGCGCACGCGACCCCAGCTCCCCCACCCGAGAGCGCTGCCCCGGATGGAGGAATCGTGGTGGGCGTGATGCGCACGGGGGACTCCGACGCATTGTGGATCGCCACGTTGTGTGACGAGAAAGCCTCGTTGTCCACCGGGGAGCGTCAGCAACTCCGCGAACTCATCGAGAGGTTCGCCGATGTGTTTAGCCAAAGTAAGTTTGATCTGGGTTGCACTACTCTTTTGGAACACCACATAGATATGGGCGACTCACACCCTATTCAGCTTAATTCCCACCACTTTAGCCCTGTGGAAAAGGAGCATGTCCGCTCGGCTGTCGACGACATGTTGGCGGCGGACATCGTCTCCCCTTCCACTAGCCCTTGGGGTGCCCCCATTGTGCTAGTCAAGAAACGGGATGGGAGTCTCCGGTTCTGCGTCGATTTCCGTAAATTGAACAAGATGTCGGTGGCTGACGCATATCCATTGCCTCGCATGGATGATTCCCTGGACGCCCTGTCGGGCGAGCAGTTCTTTTCGACTCTAGATTTGCTCTCCGGCTTCTGGAAATTGCCGCTGGACGAAGCCTCTAGACCCAAGACAGCGTTCCGCACGCCCCAGGGGTTGTTCGAGTTCAACCGGCTTCCTATGGGTCTTCATTCGGCCCCAGCCACCTTCCAGCATCTCCTGGAGATAGTTTTGGTGGGGCTGCAGTGGGAGTCTTGTTTATTCTACTTGTATGACGTTATTGTTTTTGGGCGTACGTTTGACGAGCACTTGCAACACCTCGAGGCTGTGTTCGTCAAAGTGCGCGCTGCAGGCTTGAAATTTAAACCCCAGAAATGCCATTTGCTACAACCATCGGTGAAGTATTTGGGACACATCGTTAGTGCATCAGGTGTCGCCACGGACCCGGAGAAAACGGCTTGTGTCCGGATGTGGCAAACTCCCACATCTGTCGCGGAGGTGCGTAGCTTCCTCGGCTTCGCATCGTACTATCGCCGGTTTGTCCACGATTTTGCGACGATTGCGAAGCCGCTGCACGCCCTCTCTGCCAAAGGCCAAAAGTTTCACTGGGGCATGGGGGAGGAGGCTGCTTTTGCAACGCTTCGCACGGCCTTGGCAGATGCGCCGCCCTTGGGGTACCCCGATTTCTTGAAGCTCTTTCTGCTTGACACCGATGCCAGCAACACGGGCATTGGGGCAGTCCTGGCCCAGGTGGTCGACGGGGTGGAGAGGGTGGTAGCCTATGGCAGTTTTGTTCTGTCCCCGATGGAACAGCGACACTGTGTGACTCGGAGGGAGCTTTTGGCAATAGTTTTTTTTTGTTCAATTGTATAGGCCCTACTTGTACGGTAGGCGGTTTACAGTCCGAACTGACCACGCGGCCCTGCAATATTCGCTGAGGATTGGTCAGCCCTCGGGTCAGCTGTCCCGCTGGCTCGAGGTGCTCCAGGATTACCCCTTTGACGTAATCCACAGAAGGGGGCACTGCATAGAAATGCGGACGGCTTGTCCAGATTGCCGGCAGGCGGCGGGTGTGCTTGCGCCCTGGGCTCTAGCCGTTGCAAGGCCCCAAGGGACGTCGCGCCCAGTTGGTCACGTCGGCCGCGACGGCCACCCCCCCAGGTGTGGCGATGTCCGCGGATTTTGGCCTGGGACTCCCCCGGGAGGTATGGTCCAGCTTGCAGATGGAGGATTCCTCTCTGCTGAAGCTACGGCGATGCGTCAGACGTAAGGCCCGGGGCTCAGCTTTGTCGGTGGCCCCAGCGATCGCCGTGCATGACGGACTCCTCATGCGTTGGGATGCCCAATTGGAACGCTATTACGTGGTTGTGCCCACTAGCCTGCGTGGTAAATTAACCCGAGCCATTCACGAGAAGCTTATGCAGCATGGCTACCACAAGACCCTATTGACCCTTAAGCGGGACTATTACTGGCCAGGTGTGGAGGGTGACGTGGCACTGATTTTGAAGGGTTGCCATGACTGCGCGCGGAGGAAGGCCCCAGTGGTCCAGGACCGGGCCCCGCTGCAGTTCATCCGGGTTACTCGCGTTAATGAACTCGTGGCGCTCGACATCTTGGGCCCATTCCCTGCATCCCAACGGGGCCATAAATACCTCTTGGTGGGCGTTGAGTACCTCACATGTTGGCCTGTGGCGTGGCCTTTGGTCGATCAGTCGGCCTCTTCTATCACCAAGGCGTTCGTCCAGGGGTACGTGTTGGACAAGGACGCGCCAGAACAATTGTTGATGGATCAGGGGCGGAATTTCTCGTCTAAGCTGCTCAAGGAGATGTGTGACCTCCTTGGTACCAAGAAAATCCGCACCTCGCCCTACTACCCCCAATCGGACGGGATGGTAGAGCACTTGAACCGCACCCTTACTTCCATGCTGTGCCACCATGTGAACACATCTCAATCGGACTGGGACCTGTTCATCCCGGGGGTCTTGGCAGCGTATCGGTTGGCTCCTCATGCCTCAACAGGATTTTCACCTTTTTATTTAATGTACGGGAGGGAGCCGGAGCCCCCGGTGCACGTCCAACTGGACGTGGGGTCCTCCAAGAAGGGGTCGGCCGTGCCGGTCCCTTTGAAAGTCGCGCTTGACCGGCTGCGCGAGGCATGGCAGGCCGCTGCCGAGATATCCGCCGGCCGGCAGGCGGCTAATGAGCGGCTGCCCAAACACCAGGCAGCGGGCCTCCCATGGGTAGCGGGCAAGAAAGCGTGGCTGCATTGTCCCCAGGTCAAAGTTGGCACATCTGCCAAATTGCACTGCCCTTGGCAGGGTCCCATTGAGGTCGTGGAAGTCCCCCGGCCGCAGTGCGTCCGGATTCGGTTCAGACGCCGGCGGTGGATAGTGCACCCGTCCCAGCTCAAACGCTATGTTCCATCTACCCTGGGGGATCCACCCCCAACTCCGGGGCGGCCGGCGGGTGATGCGTCTGTCGTGCTTGTCCGGCCGGGTCCTGTTGACGGGGGCGGCGTTCGCCCTGTTTGTGTGCCCCCAGGGCCCTTCCAAGTAGCGCCGGCGAGGACCCCCCGGCCACGGGAGGAAACGGCGGTCAGCCTGTTGCCTGCTGACAGCCCACCTGCACCGGTGGTGGACGCCACATGGGGAAGCCGGCCGGCAGCGCAAACCCGTTCAAGGGGGATGCGGATCCGGTCTTTACTTTTTCCCGTTCGTTTGGTTGTTGTTGTTGTTATTGTGATGCCTGGGATGCCATGCTGCCCTAAGGTTGGGGTTTTCTAGCAGCCGGTTTTACCTTCGGGCACGTGCACGGTTAGTTGTTCGGCCGTCAATGGGGGGGGGTTATGCCCCGTTGGCGTGGTGGTTGCAGCCGGGTCGGCTATTTTTTTTTCACAGGGGGGGTAATGTAGAGGAGTAAATGGGGAAGTGGCGTCACTTGTGCTGTCCAGGGCGATGACGTGATGTCATGCGATCGGGGCAGCAGAGTGACGTCAAGGCTCCTCAATGATAAAAGGGGGACCCTGTGACGTAAGCGGGGTCGTAGCTGGAGAATAGGGTCAGAAAAGGTGGGGAACGGGGAGCGAGGGGCAAGAGGGTAGAGATAGTGGAGAGCACAGTGCCAGGCGAGACGTGGCCGTGCTCCTCGGACGGCCGTGTTGGTTGATCCCACGGCCGGCGCAGAGGAGACAGCACAGGGCAGCCGGCTGTGTCGGGACCTAGCCCGGGACCCCTAACCCCTGGGGAGTTGTTCACCCCTATGTATTGTTAAAGATTTGTAATAAAAACTTGGCGGAAGCCCTTACCTTAGCCTCCGAGTGAGTCGTCCGGAACTCCTTTACAATATTATTAGTTAGTATTAGTAATATTAGTTAGTATTAGTGTACACATACTAATATTAGTTAGTATTAGTGTAAACAAACTAATATTTGATAGTATTAGTGTACACATACTAATATTAGTTAGTATTAGTGTACACATACTAATATTAGTTAGTATTAGTGTACACATATTAATATTAGTTAGTATTAGTGAACACATACTAATATTAGTTAGTATAAGTGTACACATACTAATATTCATTAGTATTACTGTACACATACTAATATTAGTTAGTATTAGTGTACACACACTAATAATAGTATTAGTGTACACATACTATTATTAGTTAGTATTAGTGTACACACACTAATATTAGTTAGTATTAGTGTAGACATAATAATATTAGTTAGTATTAGTGTACACATACGAATATTAGTTAGTATTAGTGTTAACAAACTAATATTAGTTAGTATTAGTGTATACATACTAACATTAGTTAGTATTTGTACACATATTAATATTAGTTAGTATTAGTATACACAAACAAATATTAGTTAACATTAGTGTACACACACTAACATTAGTTAGTATTAGTGTATATATATAAATATTAGTTAGTATTAGTGTACCCAAACTAATATTAGTTAGTATTAGTGTACACATACTATTATTAGTTAGTATTAGTGTACACACACTAATATTAGTTAGTATTAGTGTACACATACCAATATTCGTTAGTGTTAGTGTACACACACTAATATTACATATTATTAGTGTACACATACTAATATTCATTAGTATTAGTGTACACACACTAATATTAGTTAGTATTAGTGTACACATACTATTATTAGTTAGTATTAGTGTACACACACTAATATTAGTTAGTATTAGTGTACACATACTAATATTCGTTAGTGTTAGTGTACACACAATATTAAATAGTATTAGTGTACACACACTAATATTAGTTAGTATTAGTGGAGACATAATAATATTAGTTAGTATTAGTGTACACATACGAATATTAGTTAGTATTAGTGTTAAACAAACTAAAATTAGTTAGTATTAGTGTATATACTAACATTAGTTAGTATTAGTGTACACATATTAATATTAGTTAGTATTAGTATACACAAACAAATATTAGTTAACATTAGTGTGCACACACTAATATTAGTTAGTATTAGTGTATATATACTAATATTAGTTAGTATTAGTGTACCCACACTAATATTAGTTAGTATTAGTGTACACATACTATTATTAGTTAGTATTAGTGTACACACACTAATATTAGTTAGTATTAGTGTACACATACCAATATTCGTTAGTGTTAGTGTACACACACTAATATTACACAGTATTAGTGTACACACACTACTATTAGTTAGAATTAGTGTAGACAATAATATTAGTTAGTATTAGTATACACATACTAATATTAGTTATTATTAGTGTAAACAAACTATTAGTTAGTATTAGTGTATACATATTAATATTAGTTAGTATTACTGTACACATACTAATATTATATAGTATTAGTGTACACACACTAATATTAGTTAGTATTTGTGTAGACATAATAATATTAGTTAGTATTAGTGTATACATAATAACATTAGTAAGTATTAGTGTACACATACCAATATTCGTTAGTGTTAGTGTACACACACTAATATTACATAGTATTAGTGTACACACACTACTATTAGTTAGTATTAGTGTAGACAATAATATTAGGTAGTATTAGTGTACACATACTAATATTAGTTATTATTAGTGTATACATAATGATATTAGTTAGTATTAGTGTACACATACTAATATTAGTTAGTATTAGAGTACACATACTCATATTCATTAGTATTAGTGTACACATACTAATATTAGTTAGTATTAGTGTACACACACTCATATTAGTTAGTATTAGTGTACACATACTAATATTAGTTAGTATTAGTGTACACATACTAATATTCGTTAGTGTTAGTGTACACCCACTAATATTATATAGTATTAGTGTACACACACTAATATTAGTTAGAATTAGTGTAGACATAATATTAGTTAGTATTATTGTAAACATACTAATATTAGTTAGTATTAGTGTTAACAAACTAATATTAGTTGGTATTAGTGTATACATACTAACATTAGTTAGTATTAGTGTACACATATTAATATTAGTTAGTATTAGTATACACAAACAAATATTAGTTAACATTAGTGTACACACACTAATATTAGTTAGTATTAGTGTATATATACTAACATTAGTTAGTATTAGTGTACCCACACTAATATTAGTTAGTATTAGTGTACACATACTATTATTAGTTAGTATTAGTGTACACACGCTAATATTAGTTAGTATTATTGTAAACATACTAATATTCGTTAGTGTTAGTGTAGACACACTAATATTACATAGTATTAGTGTACACACACTAATATTAGTTAGTATTAGTGAAGACATAGCAATATTAGTTAGTATTAGTGTACACATATTAATATTAGTTCGTATTAGTGTACACATACTAATATTAGTTAGTAATAGTGTACACATACTAATATTCATTAGTATTACTGTACACATACTAATATTAGTTAGTATTAGTGTACACACACTAATAATAGTATTAGTGTACACATACTATTATTAGTTAGTATTAGTGTACACACACTAATATTAGTTAGTATTAGTGTAGACATAATAATATTAGTTAGTATTAGTGTAGACATAATAATATTAGTTAGTATTAGTGTACACATACGAATATTAGTTAGTATTAGTGTTAACAAACTAATATTAGTTAGTATTAGTGTATACATACTAACATTAGTTAGTATTTGTACACATATTAATATTAGTTAGTATTAGTATACACAAACAAATATTAGTTAACATTAGTGTACACACACTAACATTAGTTAGTATTAGTGTATATATATAAATATTAGTTAGTATTAGTGTACCCAAACTAATATTAGTTAGTATTAGTGTACACATACTATTATTAGTTAGTATTAGTGTACACACACTAATATTAGTTAGAATTAGTGTACACATACCAATATTCGTTAGTGTTAGTGTACACACAATAATATTACATATTATTAGTGTACACATACTAATATTCATTAGTATTAGTGTACACATACTAATATTAGTTAGTATTAGTGTACACACACTAATATTAGTTAGTATTAGTGTACACATACTATTATTAGTTAGTATTAGTGTACACACACTAATATTAGTTAGTTTTAGTGTACACATACTAATATTCGTTAGTGTTAGTGTACACACAATATTAAATAGTATTAGTGTACACACACTAATATTAGTTAGTATTAGTGGAGACGTAATAATATTAGTTAGTATTAGTGTACACATACGAATATTAGTTAGTATTAGTGTTAAACAAACTAAAATTAGTTAGTATTAGTGTATATACTAACATTAGTTAGTATTAGTGTACACATATTAATATTAGTTAGTATTAGTATACACAAACAAATATTAGTTAACATTAGTGTGCACACACTAATATTAGTTAGTATTAGTGTACCCACACTAATATTAGTTAGTATTAGTGTACCCACACTAATATTAGTTAGTATTAGTGTACACATACTATTATTAGTTAGTATTAGTGTACACACACTAATATTAGTTAGTATTAGTGTACACATACCAATATTCGTTAGTGTTAGTGTACACACACTAATATTACACAGTATTAGTGTACACACACTACTATTAGTTAGAATTAGTGTAGACAATAATATTAGTTAGTATTAGTATACACATACTAATATTAGTTATTATTAGTGTAAACAAACTATTAGTTAGTATTAGTGTATACATATTAATATTAGTTAGTATTACTGTACACATACTAATATTATATAGTATTAGTGTACACACACTAATATTAGTTAGTATTTGTGTAGACATAATAATATTAGTTAGTATTAGTGTATACATAATAACATTAGTAAGTATTAGTGTACACATACCAATATTCGTTAGTGTTAGTGTACACACACTAATATTACAAAGTATTAGTGTACACACACTACTATTAGTTAGTATTAGTGTAGACAATAATATTAGGTAGTATTAGTGTACACATACTAATATTAGTTATTATTAGTGTAAACAAACTAATATTAGTTAGTATTAGTGTATACATAATGATATTAGTTAGTATTAGTGTACACATACTAATATTAGTTAGTATTAGAGTACACATACTCATATTCATTAGTATTAGTGTACACATACTAATATTAGTTAGTATTAGTGTACACACACTCATATTAGTTAGTATTAGTGTACACATACTAATATTAGTTAGTATTAGTGTACACATACTAATATTCGTTAGTGTTAGTGTACACCCACTAATATTATATAGTATTAGTGTACACACACTAATATTAGTTAGTATTAGTGTAGACATAATATTAGTTAGTATTAGTGTAAACATACTAATATTAGTTAGTATTAGTGTTAACAAACTAATATTAGTTGGTATTAGTGTATACATACTAACATTAGTTAGTATTAGTGTACACATATTAATATTAGTTAGTATTAGTATACACAAACAAATATTAGTTAACATTAGTGTACACACACTAATATTAGTTAGTATTAGTGTATATATACTAACATTAGTTAGTATTAGTGTACCCACACTAATATTAGTTAGTATTAGTGTACACATACTATTATTAGTTAGTATTAGTGTACACACGCTAATATTAGTTAGTATTATTGTAAACATACTAATATTCGTTAGTGTTAGTGTAGACACACTAATATTACATAGTATTAGTGTACACACACTAATATTAGTTAGTATTAGTGAAGACATAGCAATATTAGTTAGTATTAGTGTACACATATTAATATTAGTTAGTGTTAGAGTATACAAACAAATATTAGTTAACATTAGTGTACACACACTAATATTACTTAGTATTAGTGTATATATACTAATATTAGTTAGTATTAGTGTACCCACACTAATATTAGTTAGTATTAGTGTACACATACTAATATTAGTTAGTATCAGTGTACACATACTAATATTATTTCTATTTGTGTACACATACCAATATTAGTTAGTATTACTGTACACATACTATTATTAGTTAGTGTACACATACTAATATTAGCTGGCGTTAGTGTACACATAGTAATGTTAGTTAGTGTTCATGTACAGATACTAATATTAGTTAGTATTAGTGTACACATACTAACATTAGTCAGTAATCATGTACACATACTAATATTAGTTCTTATTAGTGTACACATACTACTATTAGTTAGTATTAGTGTACACATACAAATATTAGTTAGCATTGGTGTACACATACTAATATTAGTCAGTATTAATGTACACATACTAATATTAGTTAGTATTAGTGTACACATACTAATATTAGTTAGTAATAGTGTACACATACTAAAATTCATTAGTATTAGTGTACACATACTAATATTAGTTAGTATTAGTGTACACACACTAATATTAGTTAGTATTAGTGTACACATACTAATATTCGTTAGTGCTAGTGTACACACACTAATATTAGTTAGTATTAGTGTACACATACTATTATTAGTTAGTATTAGTGTACACACACTAATATTAGTTATTATTAATGTAAACAAACTAATATTAGTTAGTATTAGTGTATACATACTAACATTAGTTAGTATTAGTGTACACATACTATTATTAGTTAGCGTTAGTGTACACATACTAATATTAGCTGGCGTTAGTGTACACATACTAATGTTAGTTAGTGTTCATGTACAGATACTAATATTAGTTAGTATTAGTGTACACATACTAATATTAGTCAGTATTCGTGTACACATACTAATATTAGTTCTTATTAGTGTACACAAACTACTATTAGTTAGTATTAGTGTACACATACCAATATTAGTCAGTATTAGTGTACACATACTAATATTAGTTAGTGTTAGTGTACACATACAAATATTAGTTAGCATTGGTGTACACATACTAATATTAGTTAGTATTAGTGTACAGATACCAATATTAGTTAGTATTAGTGTACACATACTAATATTAGTTAGTGTTGGTGTACACATACTAATATTATCTGGCGTTAGTGTACACCTAATAATGTTAGCTAGTGTTCTTGTACAGATACTAATATTAGTTAGTGTTAGTGTACACATACTAATATTAGCTAGTGTTAGTGTACACATACTAATAATAGGTAGTATTAGTGTACACACACTAATATTAGTTAGCATTAGTTTACACAAACTAATATTAGTTAGTATTAGTGTACACACATTAATATTAGTTCGTATTAGTGTACACATACTAATATTAGTTAGTAATAGTGTACACATACTAATATTAGTCAGTATTCGTGTACACATACTATTATTAGTTAGCATTAGTGTACACATACTAATATTAGTATTAATGTACACATACCAATATTAGTCAGTATTAGTGTACACATACTAATATTCGCTAGTGTTATTGTACACATACAAATATTAGTCAGTATTAGTGTACACATACTAATATTAGTCAGTATTATTGTACACATACTAATATTAGTTAGTATTAGTGTACACATACTAATATTAGTTAGTATTAGTGTACACATACTACTATTAGTTAGTATTAGTATACACATACCAATATTAGTCAGTATTAGTGTACACATACTAATATTAGTTAGTGTTAGTGTACACATACCAATGTTAGTTAGTGTTCATGTACAGATACTAATATTAGTTATTATTAGTGTACACATACTTATATTAGTCAGTATTCGTATACACATACTAATATTAGTTCGTATTAGTCTACACATACTACGATTAGTTAGTATTAGTGTACACATACCAATTTTAGTCAGTATTAGTGTACACATACTAATATTAGTTAGTGTTAGTGTACACATACAAATATTAGTCAGTAATAGTGTACGCAATCTAATATTAGTTAGTATTAGTGTACGCAAACTAACATTAGTTAGTATTTGTGAACACATTCTAATATTAGTTAGTATTAGTGTACACGTACAAATATTATTTAACATTAGCGTACACATACAAATATTAGTTAACATTAGTGTACACATTCTAAAATTAGTTAGTAATAGTGTACACTTAATATTATTTAGTATTAGTGTTCACAAACCAATATTAGTTAGCATTAGTGTACACATACTAATATTTGTTAGTATTAGTGTACACACACCAATATTAGTTAGTATTATTGTACACATACTAATATTAGTTAGTAATAGTGTACACATACTAATATTAGTTAGTATTAGTGTACACATACTAATATTAGTTAGTATTAGTGTACACATACTAATATTGTTAGTATTAGTGTACACACACTAATATTAGTTAGTATAACTGTACACACTGCTAATCACTTGTGAATAATAATAAATAATAATATTACCACACTAACTTGACTATGTGTGTGTGTGTGTGTGCAGTGGTAGTGAAGAGTGGTGATGATGCCAGCACCACGATGTTGACGCCACTCTCAAATCCACACACAGACATTGTGTGTCACAGCCTCGCATACTCTCACACCCATACACAGACATTGTGTGTCACAGACTCGCACACTCTCACACCCACACACAGACATTGTGTGTCACAGACTCGCACACTCTCACACCCACACACAGACATTGTGTGTCACAGCCTCGCACAATCTCACACCCACAGACATTGTGTGTCACAGCCTCGCACAATCTCACACCCACACACACACATTGTGTGTCACAGACTCGCACACGCTCACACCCACACACAGACATTGTGTGTCACAGACTCGCACACTCTCACACCCACACACAGACATTGTGTGTCACAGCCTCGCACACTCTCACACCCACACACACACATTGTGTGTCACAGCCTCGCACACTCTCACACCCACACACAGACATTGTGTGTCACAGCCTCGCACACTCTCACACCCACATACACAGACATTGTGTGTCACAGCCTCGCACACTCTCACATCCACACACAGACATTGTGTGTCACAGCCTCGCACACCCTCACACCCACACACAGCCATTGTGTGTCAAAGCATCGCACACTCTCACACCCACACACAGACATTGTGTGTCACAGCCTCATACACTCTCACACCTACGCACAGACATCGTGTGTCACAGCCTCGCACACTCTCACACCTACGCACAGACATTGTGTGTCAAGCTGGATGAGCGCCTCCCCACGCCGTGCGCATCCTGAGGGGGGGGGGGGTGATTTGACCAAATTTCACCACTCTCGTCGGTGCGCGTTGTCTATGTTGGGGATCGTGAACGTAGAAGCGTAGAGGTATAGTATAACAATGGTTCACGCTGCACTGCCCTCTGCTGGTGTGATGTGTATACATTCGGCACGAGAGAGACAAAGGCGGCCGGGCGTGATGCTGGCCACCCACTCCCTCGTGTGCCGTGCCTACCTTCCTAGGTGCTGCTATTCACTAACAGCACTTGCCCCAGTACCCAGCAAAATGGTTCAGATGAATGTTGAAACTTTTAAACTAATTTTATTTCAGCAGGTAGAACCCACTGATCCATGTCGCTCTCTTACAGAGTCTGCGTCTCTTCCCATGGTAGCGTGGATTTTTCCCTGGCTCCTCGCGTTTTTCCCTCCACGTTTATAATAAATTTGCGTTCAAAGGATTTGGTTGCTGCTGTAAATATCCACGTGATGAGCCACTTCGTAGAGCTGTCATTTGTGATATGTCGCTTCCGAAAACAGAGCGACAAGGTTCAGTGGGTTCCTTACCTGGTAAAAATAAAATAAAATGTTGTTGAAGGTGGGGAGCACAGAAGTGCAGTGCAACAGAGCGGGACATTGCGGGTGCAAGACTGAGGAACTCACAGACGAGAGGCAGGAATCTGTTCACGACCTTTTCAAGGGAGCGGATCGTGATGACGTCCAGTGAAGTGGGAGGTGGGGGTGCAGATTCCTTTGGGATCTCTCTCCTGGGACAACCACCAACAGCATCACACACAGCCTCGTTTAACCACAGCCATGGAACACTCAGCATCCATAGCACACACAGCAAGTGTCTAACACGTAGCCCTTGTCTCACACACAGCCCGTGTCTCACACACAGCCCGTGTCTCACACACAGCCTGTGTCTCACACACAGCACGTGTCTCACAGACAGCCTGCATATCTAAAACACACAAACACACCCTGTGTCTAAAACACAAGGCCCGTGTGTCTAACACGCACAGCCTGTGTGTCTAACATACACAGCCCGTGTGTCTAACATCTACTGTGTTGTGAGTGTTTAACCGTGAGACATTGAGGATCTGTACCTGCGCGTCTCCTCCAGGTGCCCCTGTGGAAGAGAGAGACAGGGATCATGAGTGACGTCTCTAACCTTGGATCACGAGCCGCCTGCCACTGCCCACTCTGTTGTTCTGGACACCCAAACGGCGTCTCCACAGAGGCGCTCCCCACCTGCAGGAAGGCGAACGAGTCCCTCTCGTGCTGCAGGGTGCGCAAGCGAGCGGCCGCCGCCAGGAGCTCCCCGATCTCCTGCTTGTGACGAGCGATGTCCTCGTCGATCCGGGACAGCAGCTCGCGCTCCTTCACAGCCACGCGTTGGAGAGCCTCCTTCTCATCCTCGTCCAGAGCCTTCTTTAGGCGGGCGAACTTGCCCGTGATGCGACTCCTGATCCCGGCTACCGATTCCTGCGGAGACGCGAGGACCACGGTTGGCCCCCTGAGCCATAAGCCACTCCGTGTGTGCGTGTGGGCGCCGGGGTGGCGAGGAAATGTTGACTCCCTCGCCTGGTATACCGCAGGTCGGGTTCAATCTTGATCCTGACGCCTGTTTATTTGGAGTTTGTTCTCTCTGTAGTCGTATGTATTTTTCTCCGGGTCCCCCGGTTTTTGCCTCCACATTTAGGGTCAACGTCGCGCGTTTAGAGTATTTGGTTGCTATCAAATTCCACGTTACAATCAGCCGCTTTGTTGAGCTATAATTTGTAGTAGCCAGGTCGCTTCTGAAAAAATAACTATGTAGCTCAGTGGAGCTATTCCTGGTAAAATAAAAATTAGTTTAGTCTATGGGTCTCTACGGGTCTCTAGGCCTCTCTCGGGGTCTCTCTATATGTCTCTGTTTATCTGTGTGTCTCTATGGTGTCTAGTTATCTCTATGGGTCTAGTATGTATATGGGTGTCTATGTATCGATATGGGTCTCTATGTATATTTTGCAACTGCTATATATTTCCACATGATAATGATATCAGCAATTTGGTTGATCTGTAATTTGTGATTGCCAGGTCGCTTCTGAAAAAGAGCTACACAGCTCAGTGGGCCTAACCTGCTAAAATAATAAAATAATATTCCCTCGTGGTGAATCATGCCCCAGTGATGAGGCGCCCATGGGACTGAGTCGATCCATGCCAAGGGGGCAAGAGGGGTTCCGCTCTCTTCTTGTTTCTCCCCTAGAGGGCGCTGGGGTCGTGGATGTTGAGACACGGGCACTCGGAGTCCGGTGGGAACCCCCTCGTGGGTCTGACGAGATGTGGGGAAATGTTAACTACCTCGCCTGGTATGCAGGGAGTCGTGGGTTCGATCACGACCCTGATGCCTGTGTGGATTTTTCTCCGAGTCCTCCGGCTTTTCCCTCCACATTTAGAATCGGTGTAATCCAGGTCGGGTTTTCCCATAAATCCGACTTGGGTTTATAATCCAAGTGATTCCTTATCTGTTGTGCACAACCGACAGAGCCCAAGAGAGCATCTCCGGGTTCAAGTATGCGTTTAGAATACAATATTTAGAGTATTTGGCTGCTATAAATTTCAACTGATAAGCCATTTCATTGAGCTATCATTTGTGAAATTCAGGTTCCATCTGCAAAAGAGTTACAAGGCTCAGTGGGGCCTTAGCTGATGATGATTGCTTGTGTTGCGATCGAAACGTCGTGATATTTTTATTATTTTCTCAACGGTTTTACTTAACTGGACTCCTATGTTTGTCGTGGTCAAATCTTGTAATCAACATTTTGTCTACTTCCTGTTGTGCAATCAATTCCAAATTTAGCACACCTACTCAGATCCGGTGACAATGCATGCCTGTATCAAAATCGGCATCAATTAATCAATTAATTGGCTCTTTTAAAGCAATTAACTTTTTGTATGGATGGCTTAGTTTAATATCAATTTGTGCAGGTCAAAAACGCCACGGTCCCTAAAATCTGGAATCGCCTCGCCCAAGAAGCAGGCGCCACGCAACTCAGGCGCCAAGCGTCTCAGGCGCCAAGCGTCTCAGGCGCCAAGTGTCTCAGGCGTCACGTGTCTCTTTTGTCATCAAGTTGTCGTCCACTTCCCGTTGTCCAATCGAGTTATTTACTTTTTAATGCACTTTAAAATAAAAGTTAAAAAAAAAAACTTTTTTTAAGGAGTTTATTACTCACTTTATTTCATTTTATTGTTATTAAAAATATATATTATCTACGTGACTTTACCGAAAGACCCAAAGAATAAGAATTCCTTCAGTCATGAAAGCTTTATGTCAAGAAAATATAAATAGTTTAGTCTGTGGCTCTCCATGTATCTCTAAGTGTCCCTATGTATCACTATTTGTCCCAATGTACATCTATGGGTCTCTATGTATCTCTATGGGTCTGCTGCTATATTTCACGTGATGATGATGATGCCAGCCACTTTGCTGAGCTGCTATTGTTTGTGACAGCCAGGGTCACTTCTGAAAAAATCTACACAGCTCAGTGGGGCCTTAACTGGTAAAATAAAAATAGTTGTATTTTAAATAAACTCCGGTGACGCGATTAGGGACGGTGTGAGGTGCAGCTGTGCGGTGTTCGTGCCTCTGCTTCCGTTCCGGTGCGCGACCTCCCGTGCAGTGCAACAGCTGCACCACAGCTCCACCCCGACAATCCGTGACACTCTCGACACTTTTTTTTTCCCACAGGAGTTGAAGACGCAATGCCGAGTAACCCGACCTTGCGGCAGACTCGCCAATGCGGTTATCGAATGCAGTAAATGTGGAACCCCCTTGTAGTTAATGTTGAGTTCAAAAGTGAATGATTTAATTAAGAGGTATCACAGTTATGAAGCTGCACGAAGTTCGCTTGAATAAATTTTGACCTCCACGACTTCCACACTGAGTGGAGATGACGGGGCTCAAAGAGCCCGGCCCGGACACGGTACCTGCGCCTCCTTGCGAGCGGCCTCCATCCGCTTCACGGACTCCTCCGCCTCCTTCCTCTTCTCCTCCACCGCTCGCGTCTCCTCCCCTACGCGCGTCTGTAGTGAGAGACGAGACGTCACCAGGGGGAGACTCCAGCCCCCTGAACCACCCCTCACACCGCCCTTCCATCCACACCGACCCCTCCACAGGGAAGGCCCTCATCTCCACGCTGCCTCTCTACGGCGACTGAGATGGGGGGAACTCGGAGTGGGCAAGCTGATGATTCATTGTAGCAGCAGCCACTGGGAGCCGTGCTGGCTTGGTGGCCATACCGACTCGGCCCCAAGAGCCCATGTGCCCACAGCTGTCTCGTTTAGAAGATAAATTTAATAGAATTGTCTCTCAGGTGGCTGTGATATCAGTCTCACATCTCTATCCACTCAATTCCTTTACACGAGAATTATGTTTAGTGAGAACCTAGCATTCAATACATCTTAAGGTCGTTTCCTTAAACAACAAGCAGGAGATGTCTACACAGGCAGAGACAGAGAATCATAACAGAGCATGAACACACAATTGTTTTTTTTCACAACATGTTGTACAGCCCAGTGACAGAATTGGTCAGATCGTGTTGCGGTGTCTCACTCTGAGGGCCTCACCTTCCGTGTCTCGTGCTCGTCCTTCAGCGTCAGGACCTTATGTCCTGTGTGTTTTCCTGTGATGGTGCAAGTTGAGCAGACCAGCCTGCTGTCTACTGTGCAGTAGAATTCTAGCTCCCTGCTGTGCTCCCGGCACCGTCGCTCCTCCAGGTTCGCGATGGGAGCCACCAGGAGGTGTTCTCTCAACCTGGGATTCTCCACGTGACGCTTCAAGTGCGTCACACAGAAGGACATCTCACATCTCAGGCAGGTCTTCACTGCAGGAGTGTGGCCATCACCGCAGATGTCACACATGACAGCTGCGGCCATCCCGACTCCAACTCTGAGCTGTTCCGCCAGGTTGGCGAGGGCCACGCTCCTCCTCAGCTGGGGTCGCACAGGGAAGGTCGCTCGGCACTGCGGGCAGCTGAAGCTGCTCGCCGTCTCCCAGGCGGCCTCCAGGCACCGCAGGCAGAACGAGTGTCCGCAGCTCAGCGTGGAGGGGCAGACGAACGTGTCCAGGCAGATGGAGCAGCGCAGCTCACTATCCGCACTCTCACTGGGAGTCGTGCTCGCCATGACTCATGGCTTCGCTGGGATCGCTCACTGTGTGGCTCAGAGAGACGCTGGACCAGGACCTTTCTCTTATAGCGACGGTGAAGAAGGAAGTAAAATACTTAAAATATTTTCATTATCGTCACTGATATCACGAGACACTGCCTGGAATGTGAACCCGCGCCCCGAGGTGTGCAAACAGCAGCCTCAATGTGAACACGGCTACTGTACACACCTTGACATTTATAGAAATTAGTGCTGTTGTTAATATAAATCGGTGAGGCTCAGCTGCGGTGGCTCATTCGTGAGATGAGTGTCGAGAGATGAACTTCTACAGCAAATTGGTGGCAAGATGTTATCTCCCTCGCCCGGTATACAGGAGGTGGTGGGGTTTGATCCCAATCCTGACGCCTGCTTTATATTTAAAGTTTGCGTCTCTCTCCGTGGTCGCATGAATTTTTCTCCGGGCCCTCCGGTTTTTCATTCCACATTTACAATCAACATCACGCATTTAGAATAGTTGGCTTTAACACATTACCACGTGATAAGCCATAATTTGTGGCCAGGTCGTTTCTGAAAAATAGCTACACAGCTCAGTGAGCCTTGCCTGGTAAAATTAATATATATAGTTGGCATAGTTGTAGATATCTCATGATGTCCTGTAACTCTATCTCCGTGTAATTACCCCAACGTGACAAGTTGCTTTAATGTCATCGTGGCATCAGAAAAAAAATGTGCGTGTAGGCTCCCGTGACAGATCCTGGAATGTTGAGACTTTTGCTAGCAGTGTGAATCTGTCACCAACTCTACCTGCCTCCATCACCCACTGCTGGCGATGTCGCCGTCTCTCACTCTCACCTTGTCCGGGACTGCAGATCCCCGTGCCGGCCATTCACAGCCGCACCCACCGCTTACTTCAGCTGCGTTGTTTCACATTCACACACACGGCTACTCAACACGCATGCACACGCAGCAACACAGATGGGAATCGGAGTTTCCCATGATTGTAAAAAATAAAATACACATAAAACTAAACTATTTTTTGCAATTACTCTTTGTTTTTATCGGTAAAGTCACGTATAAATAAGAAATAATAAAATACCATAACAGCGTATGACGTTTCGGTTGCAACACAAGCAGCCATCATCAGGTACAGAAGAGCTAAATTTATTAGAGAGGGGAAACATATAACCTCAGATGTATATACAGACACCCAAGTAGGGGGAACTGACACAGATAGAACAGGGGACACAGAGATAGAAGCATACCAGACAAACAGGGTTTAGCAAAATTTTGGAAACCATGTAAAGCAACACAGACGGTCGGTCAAAACACAATTAACGCATAGTCCAGTTGATCACGCTATTTCAAAGATTGCTAAATTGCAAGTTAAGTATGAAACTCAAAATACAGACCGCACACACACACACAGACATCCAAGTAGAGCGAACCAGCACAGAGACAAGCACACAGTAAAGTTGCCTTAAATAGGCAGAGAAGGTAAGGCTGAGAGACAATGGGACACAATTAGCATGAGGTATGCATGGAGCAAAGTGGGGCGCGGCAGCACACAATGGGACAAAACAGCCTGCTTTGAGGCGCAGTGGCTCCAGGCCAGGCAGGCAGCGTGATCCGCCGCGGGTTTTGCAGCCAACAAATCCTCGCAGCGTCCCGGGAGAGCCGTTTAGGTGACAGCTCACCCTTCGGGTGCCAAGCAGCCCACACCCGGCTATGCTTTCAGTTACACTCACACAATCACACACTCGCTCACACACTTACACACTCACACAACAACCGCCATTCGCCACGAAGTGGCGGTGACGTCACCATGAAGCTTGTGCCAGGCCACTCACACACATACTCATTCACTCCCTCACACACGGGCCTACGGTCTCTCTTTCTAACTCACCACTTGTATGCAGCCGTCTGTGGACTCCCGTACATGAATCTGCGTGTTTCTAGTCTGTGTCTCTAGTATGTATGTATTTTTAAAAAGTCATCTGTGTCCCACCTGTGTTTATCTATGCCTTTTCCAAAAAAATTATATTGGGTGATATTGCGTATTTTTTACGTAACAGTTTTTTTTTATCTCCATATTTCTGGATTTAGCGCGGTAAAAAAAAGTCTTAATACGAATTACGTCAATTATACACGACCAGAATAATTTGTATTCCAGGGGTAAAACCAGAGCCTGCCCAACCGCCTTTGTCTCCCCAGTGGCACCCCTCAAAACCATTTACGGCCTTCGGCCGGGAAAGTCACGAAATTTGCACACGAACGACGCATTCACGGAAGCACTCGATGCTCCGTTTTATATGAAACATCTTTTAATTGTATTGTTTCGAATTATAAAATTATGTTCCTTAATTAAAAGCTTATGTCATTTTACATCTGGAAGACTTCATTGAAAAATAAATTTCGTGTGAATTTTCTCTCGTCGTTAAGTAGATGTCCTTGCTGGGGGTTTGGACTTTCACCTGGTTGGGATTGTGGGATCGAGATAAGGCGACATAGAGCTGGCCGTGCGAGAAGACCGCCATCGGCAGATCGATTCCAACGTAATCTAAAGTCTGTCCCTGCGACTTATTGCTTGTAATAGCGTATGCGGGGAGAATGAGAAATTGTCGGTGGGGGCCAAGTCGATTCTGGGAATCAACACCGAATCGCCTCGGTTACACTCAGAGATGATCAGCTCCTTGATTAAATTTCTCGCGAGCTCCTCGACAATCAATCGCGTGCCGTTGCAAAGTCCTTTCTTTGAGTCGAAACTCTGCAGAAGCATGATGACGCCCTTCTTCAGCAGCAGGACGTGTGGTGGCATTCCCGATAGCGTCTGTTCGTTAAGAAACTCGACTGGAAAATGCAGTGTCGCTAGGATCTTCGCTCACGACTGAATCGGCGCTGTAGTAGATGGCGGGCTTGCCAGGCATCTGCCCGATGATTTTGTGGTTATTTAGAGTGTCTGTGCATTGCCTCATACACCAAAACAAGGGAATTGTGTATGGTCGCGTTACCATGAGACAGCCTATTGTTTTATTTCAATCACGTGATTGTTAGATTCGATCTTTGCTCTTCTAACCATACTCTTTGGTTTTATTCGGTAAAGTCAGGTAGGTAAAAAACTAATTAAAATAAAATAAACAATTAAAACACGACGTTTCGGAGGCAACACAAGCTTCCGTCTTCAGGTGGAAACAGTCACAGCAAAAAATCGCTGACTGTTTCCACCTGAAGACGGAAGCTTGTGATGCCTCCTAAACGTCGTGTTTTAATCGTTTATTTTATTTTAATTTGTTTTTTTTACCTACGTGACTTTACCGAATAAAACCAAAGAGTATGAATTATTTCAGTCACGAAAGCTTCAAATCTAGAATTATTCTAACCATTTGATCAGCATTTATTTTAAGAACCCATATTGCTACATGAACACGATAATTGTGATATTTGCGGTTTGTTTTCTTTCAATCGTAAAATCTTGCAAATCTGATCGTTGATGCCTTCTAGACATTTGAAAAGAATACAAATGTTTTTGAACACGTATGCTGACATTGATACTGTTGTGGGTTAGCCTGTAAGTATTGTTTGATCAAGTGATCGTGAGATTCGATTGTGTTGATACTTCTAACCATTTAATACGCGTATTTTCGGACACGCATTCCGTACGAATATTGCGATTTTAGGGTCTGCCTATTTTTAGCACGTGATCGTGAATGTTAGCCAATACTTTTTTTCATTCAATACGGATTGAGTAGGTATATTTGAATGGATATTGTTGTTGCTGTTAATTCCTGTTGATAACAGTTCTGCATATTAGAGTAAGTTGATATTAAAGTTGCTTAGATTAAAAAACAGGTTTCGGAGTGCTTCTTCCCTAAGCTCATGCATCATTGTCGTGATGACGAACTGTCTTCTGCGGTGAAATCTTAATCCTGAGACCTGCCATAATTGCACACTTAAATGTCAAAGCAAGAATCATAAACTCAGAGAGAGAATCATTGATATAATCACGATTGGTGAAACATACCCCGAGACGAGAGTCAATAATAATCTAACCACAATAACTGCACACACAAACACATAATCACTAACACAATCACACACGCACATAATCACACATATCCCTAGACAACACAATCGCATACACACACTGAGCTATGTAGCCCCTTTCCAGAAGCGACCTGGCCACCACAAATGAAAGCTCTACGAAGTGGCTGATCGTCACTGTGGACATTTATAGCAGCAGCCAAATATATATTGACACCCAAATAGATAGAGACCCATAGAGATACATAGACCCATATGGACACACAGATATACAGAGATCCATGGAGATACCTAGACACCCATATAAATATATATGGATACATAAAAATACATAAAGACCCATAGATATAAATAGAGACCCATATATATATACACACACACTAGACCCATCGTGACACATAGATACATATATAGGGACACATAGATATACAGAGACCCGGAGAAAAATCCACAAGACCACAAGAAGAGAGAGATACAGGCACGTGTGACCCGTGCCCACTGTGCCTCGATCTTTCCTGGCCGTGACCATTATCGAGCACACAGGGGGGGTGGCGGTTATCAATAAATGATTAAATCAAAGTTTTGGATAGCACTCCTGCGGAGTTTTCCTTGGCACCACTGCGTGATCCTCCTCCTTGTCAACTGCGGCACGACTCTCACCTCTCTCTCCCAACGCGGGCCACGTGCACACACACCACACAGACTCACAACACACCGAAGACATTCTGAGGGGTTGACGAGGCTCCAAAACGGCATCTGTTTCTTTGTCCAGCTCCCAGCACACAGGTGTAGTAGCGTTTCACGCGAACACTTTCAGCTTTTCTCCTGTGTAACTTTATTTTGTCGCATCCCGCACGGATGCTCCTCGCACTTAACACCACGCAGTCTTGTTCCGAACTCTCTCTTGCTCCACTAGCCTATCACTTAATACTCCGCTAGCCTGTTAGTGAATACTCCGCTAGCCTGCCACTTACTACTCCGCTAGCCTTTTACTGAATACTCCGCTAGCCTCTCAGCCTTCTCTCACACCTCCAACCTCATCCGTGCCCCCATCTGGGCTTCAGCGAACACCACTGGAAAGGACAAGGTGTGGAGGGCGAGGTCCCAGGCTTATTGTCTCCGGCTCTTGTTCTCTTCGTTCCATCAGCTCCAACCAACTCAACCCCGTGTTCTCCGCACACTCCTTTATATCCCCCTCCTCATTAAGGGTTCACAGTTGCCCGGCGAGCCTCCTGCACGTGCTCCCTTATTGTCTCCATCTCCCGTCTTTCCGGCACCTACACCGTGTTTGCACGCTTGCACCTGCCTGTCCCCGAATGCACCTGCCTCATTACCGCTTCTCTCCTTAATTGCTGGCGCCTCTCTGGCGGCTGTTCCATATCCTGACGCTTGCACCTGCTCGCCCTGAAATGCACCTGCTGTTTGCAACCTTGAGCGCGTTACGCCACTAGACAGGGACGCCAACGGAACCCTTTAATGTCGACGTTCTGGCGTCACGATTGGACTCCCGACACAGGCCTCCCTCTCTTCAAGCGTGACTCTCGCAAATATGTGAATACATATTTGAACAATAATCAAAATTCACTCTAATTATCTAAACAATCATTCATGTTATACTAATCATAACTATCCTTTATACGACTACGATTTTCTTAACTTGACTATCATTACTCTTTGGTTCTTTCGGTAAAGTCACGTAGGTAGAAAATAAGAGATCACGACATTTCGATCGCAACACAATCGACCATCATCAGGTGAGACAATTACAGCAGGGAAACTGCTTCAGACAATTACAGCAGAGACACTGCTTCAGACAATTACAGCAGGGAACCTGCTTCAGACAATTACAGCAGGAAACTGCTGAAGCAGTTTCCCTGCTTTAATTGTCTCAATTGATGACGGTCACTTTTGTTGTGATTTCAATGTCGCGATCTATTATTTTCTACCTACTACGTGACTTTACCGAAATAACCAAATAGTATGGATGCCTGCAGTCACGAAAGCTTCAAATCAAGATTGACTATCACTAATAATGTTGACCCTATTCTAGCTATCATTTATATGACCATATTTATCCTATCTATGATATTCATTACATAACCTATCCAGATTACAATTTACAATGTTATGCTCTTCCTAGCTATCATTTCTAACACTTCGTTTATTCTATCCATAGTACAGACAGTCCACAGGTTACGGATGGGGTTAGGTTTCAGAGAATGTAACCCAATTTTCCTATGTCAGAATCTGAACAATTTAGCCTCAAACTCAAGATAGAATCCCATAGCTGGAAATAGTTCAGTGGTCCTTAACGTGGGGCGCATCACGCACCCATGGGGTATAATAAAAAATACAAATTAAGCACGTCACATTTAAGGGCAGCCTTAAATGTGACAGGTTTCTCTCAGTCACATTAACACGATCTTCAGCAAAAGAGGAAACGCAAAACATTTACAGATGAGAGCTCAGAGCCAGGTGTGACGCTTGAGGGGAGGGAGAAGTTCAAATAGAAACATTTTATGTGGTCATTTATAAGCTAGTGGCATGCCGTGAACATCGCTTGGACGCTTAAAAGCGTTTGACCAGTCTTTTTGGAGTTCTGTTTTTGTCAGATCAGTTGTCTAACAGTGATGTCATAGTGGAAAAGGTAAATGCACTCTCCGCTGCATATCCATCAGACCTGGACATGAACTTTGACAACGAACTCATCCAATTCAAGTCTTTCATGTCTGACTCTGAGGGTGAGAAGTTCCCAACTAAATTGCTTGAGACGTTGCAGGCATTTAATCTGCAGTCAGTGTTCCCCAATGTTTTCTAACTTTGCCGGTGACAAACTGCCAGGATGAGCAGACATTTTCCCTTTAAGGCAGAATAAATGAGCTGCGGAGTAGCGTGTTGACAAACACGTCACAGCTGACTGTCATTGACGTCACTAGAGTCAGACCTTGTCAGACAGCGAGATTATGACGATCTAGTGGATGATTTTGAGAGGATGAAGGCAAGAAAGACACCAATATAGGAAAGCGGGGGGGGGGGGGGCCTCTAAAAGACACGTGACCAGGGGCCTCATGGGACCATGATCCGGACCTTCTTCTGTGTGTCTCCAATGTGCGTCTGTGTGTAGTACTGTACATGCTTCTGTGTGTCTCCAGTCTGTGAATGTGTCTGTGTGTGGAACTGTACATACTTCTGTGTGTTGCCAGTTTGTGTGTGTGTGGTACTGTACATGCTTCTGTATGTCTTCAGTGTGTGTGTCTGTGTGTGGTACTGTACATGCTTCTGTGTGTCTCTAGCGTGTGTGGTACTGTGATGCCGCCGCCACGGAGCCGATCGGCGGGTGGCCCACCTGCGATCTCGCCGCCCCGAGCGGCGAGGCCGACATTGCTCCACCCCACCACCTCCCCACCCCCCCCACCGGAACACACACGCACGCACTCCCCCCACCATTAGAGCGCGTGGGAAGACACCCTGGCCGACAGGTTTTCACCCAGAAGCCCTCGTAAAGGGATAATCTTCACGGTTTCCTGCGGCCAGGGAATTGGACGGTCTCCTCCGACGCTAACACACACCGTGGCGCCGTGACTTGAGTAGAAATGACATGTTCACGGCGGGGCTGCCCCGCCACCGCGGTTAGTACGCACCTCACGCACACGGGTCGGCAGGGCAGGCAGGTAGGAGGGCAGAGCCACGAGCGGCGGGAAAGCAGGGTCGCCCTCCGGCTGGAGGGCCGCTGAGCAGGTAAATTTAGATGCAGACGTCGCTGAAAGCAACGGCCCGGGGGATGCTGGGATACAGATGGGCCTACCGATTGGTGGGTGATCCCAGCGAGCTGATTGGCCCACGAGTCGGCACCAGGTAGCACCTTTGATGTAGAAAGAATAAAGCGGGTCAGGGCGAAGGGAAAAGGGTCTCTGGCTACTCGAGTCAACCCCAGGACCATCAACTCCCGAGTCCAGCCGCGCGAACGTCCGTGGGACGTATCGACGCGCCGCGAGGACCAGCCGGCAGGGACGACGAACCGTGAGTAAGAGAGAGAGAGAAAGAGGGAGTTGGGACTTAGCTTAAGAGGAAAACCGGAGAGGGTAAAGGGGAGAAGGACAGGTAGAGTGTAGTGCCGACTATCGAGAGATAGATTGGTCCTGCCCCGCTGATCCCGACTGACTCGGTTAAATAAGGGCTCGCCGATGCGGTGGAATAAATCGTCGGTGGTTACATAACGGACTGGTGTGGTTTTTGCGAGGGTGTGGAAAGAGAGTGGAAGCGTGGGTGCGCTTGCTGTTCTCGGTGGTCGCTGCGTGTGTGGAGCGGCGCCGCGTGGAGTGTGTGCGCTACAAACCGTCGGCTGCGGACTCCCACGTTGCGAGCGGATACCCATCTCGCACGCATGCCCGTCGCATAGCCCTTTAAACCCGTTTAATCCAATCCCCCCAATCGTCGGAGTGAGCACGAACGACGTCGCTTACCCTCCGACCTTTAACCCCCCTGTTACCCGCGTGTGATTGGGGCGTGGGACTGCGCGGGCGGGGAGCGTCGCGTTTGGGTGCCGGCGAAGCGCTAGCAGGTCCCAGGGCGGTCGAGGGTGATGCCTCACTGGCAGGAAACCCGGACTCGGGGGGGGACAGCACAGGGGGGGGAACAGGAGCGCGACGACCTTTCCCCGCCCGGGGAGGAGTGCGGCGGCGGCAGCTCCCACACTAGTGGAGAGTCTGGGAGCATCGGTACTTCGCGGACAGGGTCGCAGGCAGGAGAGATCCCGGGGGCCGGCGACCCTAACATTATGGTGTCAGAGGTGGTACGATCCCCCGCACGCCCAAGGGAGAGAGGCGTCCCACCCCAGGCTAAGATAAAATGCACGTTCACGGGCAAGGGGATTCCGTCATGGAAATCGTTTGCCCGCAGCATCAGAGGTGCGAAGAATTTTAATGGCTGGACGGACGCGGAGGCGTTGCAGCAGCTGGAGATGCACTTGGATGGGCGGGCAGCCGACTTTGTAGAGGCTTTGCCCGCAAGCGCACAAACCAGGTGGGGGGAATTAATGCGCCGGCTTGAACTACGCTTCGGCACGCATGATGAGGAGGAGGCGCAGGCGGCCTTAGAGGCGCGCCGCCGCCAACCCAGTGAGGATCTGCGGGATTATGCCGAGGACGTGCGCGCACTAACCCGGATCGCGCACCCGGAGTATGAGGCGAAAATAATTGATGACCTTGCCGCCGGGAAGGTACAGCGATATTTGATGCGTACCCCGTGGTGGCAACCAAATGTAGACGGGGCGCGCCTTCCCTTCGACACCCTTGTCGAGCGCGCGTAAATGTGAGAAGCTCTCCGGTGAGCGCACGCAGCCGTGAGGGCGGGGACGGGAGTGCGCCGTGGCGAGCTTACTCTCCGACGAGGAGGAGGAGCTCGCCATCGCGACAAGGGGACAGGCAAGGGAGCCCCCGAGACCCCGGGAGGCAATGCCCGGATGGGTAGCCGGGATACAGACCAGCATCGGGGGGATGGAGGACAAAATGGACCGAAGTATGACCAAGCTGCAGTCCTCCGTCGGGACCATCCAGTCCGAGATGGGTGAGATGCGCTCCACGGTGGGGGGGCTAGCTGGGAGGATAGCCCGACTAGAAGCAGGGTCTGGGCAGCGGCGCCCTGGGGGGAGAGGGAGCGGGCAGGGTGCCCACTACGGAGCCGCCACCCCCCCCCCCCCGGGCGTGTTATATGTGCGGCCATCAGGGGCATCTCATGAGAGACTGCCCACAGATCGCCCGCGCTAGATATACCGAAGGGTTAAACGCCAACGCCCCCTAGAGAATGGACCACCTAGGGGTGCAATCGACGCGATCCCGACACATATCCACGACAGTGGGAATAATGGCGAGCGAGTGATCTTCACACAGGTTCCAGCGACAACGCCCGTGGACGCGGTGACTCCTGGCGACTGGCTACGGGAGCTGGTGGCAGGAATCACGGGGGCCACGTCGCTGGTAGAAGGGCAGGTTAACGGAATGCGTACCCGGATCCTGCTGGATACGGGGGCGGTGGCCTCGCTTTTGAGCGCGGCGCACTGCAGTGCGGTCGGGGTCGACGTGAGCCGCCTGCAGGCCCCGGACCCCCTCCAGGGTGGCCCTCCCCAGGGGCCCCATTCCGGAGCCGGAATGGGGCCCCTGGGGAGGGCCACCCTGGAGGTCCGCGTAGGCCACCAGGTGTGCACCCAGGAGTTCTACGTCTCGAGTGTGCTGTGCCACGAGTGCATCGCAGGTACCGACCTCCTGGAAAAGCTGGGGCTCAACGTGCAGCCCCGACAGCGGTGCGCCACCGTGGAAGGCAGCGGGGAACGGATTCCATTCCTGGGACGGGAGCCCAATCGCCCCCGCTTCACACCCGTGGCCGCTACCCTGACGACGGCCGTCACCATCGGGCCGCTCGCCGAGATGCTGGTGCCTGTGGCGACACCCTCCACCGACCCCGCGCACCGACCATCGGGGGAGGTAATGCTAACTCCTCACCCGGAGTTAGCAAAACGATACGGGGTTGTGGGGTCAGCCACGTTGGTAAACGCCGATGGGGGCCGATTGTTTATGCGTGTGTTTAACCCCCACGGCACCCCAGCAATACTACGACGGCGCACCACAGTAGCCACCGTGCACCCCCTACACGCGCGCCACTCCAGCGACTCGGTATTCGCACTCTGGGCGGAGGACCCCGGTCGACCCGAGGACCAACAGGACCTGGCCTGGCGAGTCGGCCCGACTCCCCACGCCGAGGTCGTCCCCCTTCTTGACGCGGTACACGTACCTTGGGCAGATTTACCCAAGGGAGAGGCCGATCAGCTACGCGGGTTACTGCGGGAGTACGCCGACGTGTTCAGCGAACACGATTCAGACGTGGGTCGCACAGATCTCGTTAAGCACCAAATCGACACCGGGGCCGCCCGACCCATAAAGCTCCCCGCGTACCGCGTGGGCGCACCCGAACGCGCCCAGATCAAAGAGGCGGTCAGGGACATGCTCCGCGATAACATAATTCAGCCCTCGGCGAGCCCCTGGTCTGCCCCGGTGGTACTAGTAACGAAAAAGGACGGGTCAACCCGTTTTTGCGTCGATTACCGCAAACTAAACGCAGTCACCCTCGGCGACGCCTTTCCCATACCGCGTATCGACGACACCTTTGACAGCCTCGCCGGAGCGTGGTATTTTTCCACCCTCGATCTCGCGTCCGGGTACTGGCAGGTGGAGATGACGGAGGAGGATCGGCCAAAAACCGCATTCACCACCCCGATGGGACTATTCGAGTTTCGAGTACTCCCGTTTGGGCTCACCAACGCGCCCGCGACGTTCCAGCGGCTGATGGAGTTGGTGATGCGGGGCTTGCAGTGGGAGCAATGCCTGATTTACCTGGATGATGTGATCGTGTTCAGTAGATCTCTGTCTGAGCACTGGTCCAGGTTACGGGAGGTGTTCCAGCGACTGCGAGCGGCTCATCTCAAGCTCAAGCCGCGTAAGTGTTACATCGCACAGCGCGAGGTGGGGTACCTCGGACATCGCGTCAGCGAGGCGGGGGTGCGCACCGATCCGGACAAGGTACGCGCCGTAGTGGATTGGCCACAGCCAAGAAACCTGTCGGAGATAAGATCATTTTTGGGGCTCGCCACCTATTATTGTCGATTTGTAAAGGGATTCAGCGAGATTGCACGCCCCCTCACCCAACTCACTTCCCCTAAGAACCCCTATCAGTGGACGGAGGCCTGCCAGACGGCCTTCACCACCCTCAAAGACCACCTCACACACACCCCCACACTGGCTTTCCCCGATTTTACCACCGACTTTATTTTGGACACCGATGCCTGCAGCAGCGGGCTGGGTGCGGTGTTGTCGCAGGTGCAGGAAGGGGTGGAACGGGTGATTGCGTACGCCAGCCGGACCCTGAGCGGGGCCGAGCTGAACTACTGTGTGACCCGTCAGGAATTGTACGCTGTGATCTTCGCGTGTAAACAGTTTCGGCCGTATTTGTACGGCAGGAAATGTCGAGTTCGCACGGACCATTATGCTCTGCAGTTCCTCCTCACCTTCAAGGAACCGCGGGGGCAGATGGCCCGATGGCTGGCGCAGCTGCAGGAGTACAACCTGCAGATCGAATACCGGGCGGGGCGGACGCATGCAAACGCGGACGCATTATCACAGCGACCCGCGGTGTGTGCCGAGACGAGGGCGGAGGAGGCCTGCCCGTGCTTCACGGGGGGACGTTGCCGACAGGCAACGGACCCCCGGGAACCCGCTGAACCTAACCCCCCCCCGGCGAGAGAGAGTGCGGTATGCGCCACAGAGACCCCCACAGGTGGAGGCGCGGACCCAGTCGGCCGCCCGGCGAGCGCAGGGCCCACGACTCGGGACCCAGCGGACCACCCCGCCCCGATCGGACGGATCCAGGAGGACGTCGGCTGCGCCTTCCCGGGCCTGAGCGACGAGCAGCTGAGGCAGACCCAGCAGCGGGATCCGGATCTGGCGGCGGTGGAAGCGGCCCTGCGGGAGGGGAAAAGCACCCTACCAGGGCCCTGGAGCAGTTTGTATGCCCGGTTGTGTGTGCAGAACGGGGTGGTACGGGAGTTAACCGAGGCCAGCCAGCCGGGGTGCATCTGTGTTCCCGCCCAGGTGCGACCCCAGCTGCTACGGCTGGTACACGACCACCCGCTCGGGGGCCATGACGGGGAACGGCGCACTCGGGAGACTCTGCGTCGCCAGTATCTCTGGCCCAAATTGACGCAAGATGTGGCCGCCTGGGTACAGGGCTGCCGTGCTTGTCAGCAGTGCGGACCGAAACCGGCACGATACCAAGTACCCCTAAGGCCGTTCCGCGTCAGTCGGACTAACCAGCTGGTCGGCATCGATCTCCAGGGGCCGTTCCCACGATCCCACCGGGGCAACCGCTATACCCTCGTAGCGGTGGAATACTTCACCCGCTACCCCGTGGCGGTGGCCATCCCCGATAAAACGGCCCTGGTAGTGGCCCGGGCATTCGTGGAGCACTATGTACTTAAGCACGGGATCCCGGAGCGAGTCCTTACCGACCAGGGTAGCGAGTTCGAGGCCGAGTTGTTTCAGGCGCTGTGCCGGGAGTTCAGAATCCAGAAAGACCGAACCACGGCGTACCACCCCCAGGCGAATGGTATGGTTGAGCGTATGAATCAGACTCTGGCCGGAAAGCTCAAGCGTATGGCGGCCGCAAACCAACGGGATTGGGACGAACACCTCCCCTACGCCCTGTTCGCCTACGCCACCACGGTGCACACATCGACGGGACAAACCCCGTTCCTAATGATGTTTGGTCGTGAGTCTCGTCTACCCGCAGACTTGCTGTTCGGCATTCCTCCCCCCCAAACGGAGGAAGGGAGTCGCCCCGTGGAACATCTGATGGAGACCCTACGAGGGGTCCGGGACCGGGCCTACCCGCAAGGGGAGGCCGCGCATCGGCGACAGGAGCAGAGCACCCGACCCCGCGTGGAGCCCCCCCTTTTCTTGACAGGCACCAAGGTGTGGCTACACACCCCTCGCGTCGGGGCCGGACAGGTGGGGAAGCTGACCACCTACTGGCGGGGACCCTGGACCGTGGTACGGCAGATCTCTCCCTGGACGGTATTAATCCAGGGTGGAGAGAGGGGCCGAGAAACGGTGGTTAACGTCCGCCGCTTAAAACCATGGAGGGCAGCCCCGGCGGGGGAGAACCTCGCTGCCCGAGTACCGCGAAATCCCGGTGCCCCTGCGCCACCCGTGCTCGGGGGCCTCGCGCACTACATGGGCCCCGCCGGGCCCCCAGCCCCGAGGCGCCCCGGCCCCACCAGAGGACGGCGGGGACGCCGCCCCTTAAACCCCGCTGCCGCGGTGTTTGTTCCCCAGCCCCCAGGTGCCGAGGGACAGGAGGAGCCACTGGAGTGGAGAAGGAGACCGCTGCAGGAAACCCCGAGGACGGAGCCACCCCCCCCGAGGCCGGCCACGAGATCCGGGCGGATCCCCCGGACCCCGCAGCGCTACCTCGTGGGCGCAGCCCAGGCGAGGTGCTCCAGTCAACCCGGGACGGAGACTGGCACCTCGGGGGGCTATGTGATGCCGCCGCCACGGAGCCGATCGGCGGGTGGCCCACCTGCGATCTCGCCGCCCCCGAGCGGCGAGGCCGACATTGCTCCACCCCGCCACCTCCCCACCCCCCCCCCCCCCCCACCGGAACACACACGCACGCACTCCCCCCACCATTAGAGCGCGTGGGGAGACACTCTGGCCGACAGGTTTTCACCCAGAAGCCCTCGTAAAGGGATAATCTTCACGGTTTCCTGCGGCCAGGGAATTGGACGGTCTCCTCCGACGCTAACACCCACCGTGGCGCCGTGACTTGAGTAGAAATGACCTGTTCACGGCGGGGCTGCCCCGCCACCGCGGTTAGTACGCGCCTCACGCACACGGGTTGGCAGGGCAGGCAGGTAGGAGGGCAGAGCCACGAGCGGCGGGAAAGCAGGGTCGCCCTCCGACTGGAGGGCCGCTGAGCAGGTACATTTAGATGCGGACGTCGCTGAAAGCAACGGCCCGGGGGATGCTGGGATACAGATGGGCCTACCGATTGGCGGATGATCCCAGCGAGCTGATTGGCCCGCGAGTCGGCACCAGGTAGCCCCTTTGATGTAGAAAGAATAAAGCGGGTCAGGGCGAAGGGAAAAAGTTATCTGGCTACTCGAGTCAACCCCAGGCCCGTCAACTCCCGAGTCCAGCCGCGCGAACGTCCGTGGGACGTATCGACGCGCCGCGAGGACCAGCCGGCAGTGACGACGAACCGTGAGTAAGAGAGAGAGAGAAAGAGGGAGTTGGGACTTAGCTTAAGAGGAAAACCGGAGAGGGTAAAGGGGAGAAGGACAGGTAGAGTGTAGTGCCGACTATCGAGAGATAGATTGGTCCTGCCCCGCTGATCCCGACTGACCCGGTTAAATAAGGGCTCGCCGACGCGGTGGAATAAATCGCCGGCGGTTACATAACGGACTGGTGTGGTTTTTGCGAGGGTGTGGAAAGAGAGTGGACGCGTGGGTGCGCTTGCTGTTCTCGGTGGTCGCCGCGTGTGTGGAGCGGCGCCGCGTGGAGGGTGTGTGCTACAAACCGTCGGCTGCGGACTCCCACGTTGCGAGCGGATACCCGTCTCGCACGCATGCCCATCGCATAGCCCTTTAAACCCGTTTAATCCAATCCCCCCAATCGCTGGAGTGAGCACGAACGACGTCGTTTACCCTCCGACCTTTAACCCCCTGTTACCCACGTGTGATTGGGGCGTGGGACTGCGCGGGCGGGGAGCGTCGCGTTTGGGTGCCGGCGAAGCGCTAGCGGGTCCCAGGGCGGTCGAGGGCGATGCTTCTCCGGCAGGAAACCCGGACTCGGGGGGGGACAGCACAGGGGGGGGGGAACAGGAGCACGACGACGTTTCCCCGCCCGGGGAGGGGTGCGGCGGCGGCAGCTCCCACACTAGTGGAGAGTCTGGGAGCGTCGGTACTTCGCGGACAGGGTCGCAGGCAGGAGAGATCCCGGGGGCCGGCGACCCCAACATATATATCGTGTACAGTACTACACAGACACACAGAAGTGTATATATAGTGTACAGTACTACACAGAGACACACAGAAGTATATATAGTGTGCATTACTACACAGAGACACACAGAATCGTGCACAGTGGTATACAGACAGGACACAGAGGGCTTCACACAAGCCGTGAGTAAGAGAGAGAGAGGTCGTAGGGCCCCGTGTGTGCTGTGTCTGAACCGGTCCCGGGCCTCCCCTAGGTCGACTCAGCCTCAAATGAGTACCTGGCGCGGCGTGTAAACATCGCCAGCACCGGGGAGACAAAGGCGGCCGGGCGTGGGGCTGTCCACACACAGCCCTCACCGTGTACCGTTCCGGTCTTAATAGGCGCTCGCTAACAGCACTTGCCCCTGCCGCCTGTGGAGGCTACGCGGGGGATCTTTGTCTGCGGTGTGCAGCTGAGCGCTGCCGTTTAGTGGCCACTCCTCTCACATCCACACACGCAATGCCACTCGCTTTGTTCCTTACTTGTGTAGTGCCGTGAATTCACTCGGACGACAACCGTCTCTTTTTCCGCCGTCACTTTTATTCCATCGTTCCGTACACACAGTAATTCTCTTCGCGCTCCGCCAACTCGGACACTCCGATTTACTTCAGCATCGTCAATGCATCCCCTTCCACACACAGTGTTTCTTCCTCTATCTCTTCACACACAGTGTCGTCCCTTCCACACACAGTGGTTCGTCTTCTATCTCCTCAAACACAGTGTTGCCGCTATCTCTTCACACGCAGTGACTTCCCTTCCACACACAGTGGTTCGTCTTCTATCTCCTCACACACACACAGTATCACCGTTATCTCTTCACACGCAGTGACTTCCCTTCCACACACTGTGATTCTTCTTCTATCTATTCACACACAGCATCCTGTCTGTCTATTCACACACAGTGACTTTATCTCCGCTAACACTAACTCTCCCTATCGCTATTTACTGTCTTTGGGGTTCGGCTCTCTATCTATTCTTCCCTAACATTGCCAGCTGTCCTCTTCGCATCTCTCCACCTCTCGCCAACAACTGCCCAGTAACAACTCTCTCTCCATTCAAATCACCTCGCGTTTTATCCCCTTTCGCATTAGCCTTAATTAATTGCCACGTGGCTCGCTGGCCGTTTTCCGCCAGCTCGCACCTGTCCCCTCCGTCAGACATCGAGACGCCACCACTTAACACTTACAGCCTCTCGACCAATCACAGCCCTCGTGCCACGACTCGCTTAATTACTTCGAGTTGTTTACGCCACCCGTGACTCGACCACCTGTTCGACCTCATGTGACCCGTTCTCCTTGTCTGTCTGTATGTACTGTATGTGGCCAATTCCTATGCGTATTGTTTACTCCACTACACTTGTACAAGGGTAACGAATACATAAACATTTATTATTCAGTTGTATGTGCCTGTGGATAATGTAACCGAACTTTATTTATCTTGATTTACTTCTATTTAGTGACTTGTGTAACTTTTGAAAGAAGCTACTACCTCAGTCGCTTTACCTGGAAAGATAAAGCATCGTTTAGTTTTATTTGTATCATTATATTTGTTTAGTTTTATTTATTTTTACGTGACTTATTTACTTTCTCCCTATTTTACACCCCAGTTTTTAATCATCAATGTTTGCTGCTGTAACTTGCCGTGACCCCGTGCCCATAGTGGACATCTGTGATAACTTAAAGAGCTTCACAGCTCATCGGATTGCCCCTCCTGCTGTCTAAACCACGACTCTGCCAGTGCGCAGCTGTAGCGGTGTGGGGCAGAGAACTCGTCAGCTCCACCCCGTTGGTGGGCGTGGAACGTGGTGGTGGTGTTAGTGGTGGTGATGGTAGTGGTGGTGATGTTAGTGGTGGTGGTGGTAGTGGTGGTGATGTTAGTGGTGGTGGTGGTAGTGGTGGTGGTAGTAGTGGTGGTGGTGGTGGTGGTGGTTGTGGTGGTAATGGTGGTGGTAGTGGTAATGGTGGTGGTAGTGGTAGTGGTGGTAGTGATGGTGGTAGTAGTAGTGATGGTGGTGAAGGTGGTGTTAGTGTTAGTGGTGGTGGTAGTGGTGTTGTTGGTAGTGGTGCTAGTGGTGGGGGTCTGTGGCCGTGAGTGTCGATGCGGTGTCTCTTGGCCAGCGGTGACGGTGCCAGAAGTTCACTTTAATTGTGGGCCCAGTTTGGGTGGGGAGGGGGGGGAGAACGGGGGGACAACGCCCCCCCCCCCCCTAAAACAACTGGACACCTTTATTCATTTATTTTCATGACTTAGAATAATGGAGTCGAGGACTCCATTTTGTTTTATTTTTATTTATTTACTAACAATTAACGAGCTTTGGCAACTTCTTTATGGAAATTCTGAGCTAAATTAATGCGCATTTAGCAATCAGAAGGCGGTTACAACATAATGTATGTGTAGTTTGTTGAATAAAATGTTAATTACGTTTAAAGTGTTAATGGTTTAAATGTACAAAATGGCTGCCTTCAGGTTGGCTCTGAGTCTTGGTCGAGATGACCACAGTGGCTGATTCAGATTGGAGAGGCGTTTTTGTTTTATTTATTCGTGATTAGTACGGTATGATTTACCTCTGAATATGATGAGATATGAAGATGTATATATTATTACACCTATATATTGTTTCATTTCTGTATAATAGTGGTTTTGAATAGGAAACGTAGGCTAACATATATTTGAGTATTTTGTTAAAGTACGTCTTGTGTTTAGTGCTGGTTCAATAGGCCATGGGGGGGGGGGGGGGGGGGTTGAGTGGTGGATTGTGGCATGTGGGATGATGCGAACTAAAAACTATTTTTTACTTTACTGAGATAAGTCTCTCTTGTTCACGTGTGACCTGGTTATTACAAATTACAGCTCAACGGAGTGGCTCGTCACGTGGATATTTACAGCGGCAGCCAAATCCTCTGAATGCAAATTGATTCTAAATGTGGAGGGAAAAAAACGGAGGACCCGGAGAGAAATCTACGCGACAACGGAGAGAGACGTGATGACTCAAAATATACAGCAGGCGTTAGGGTCGGGATTGAACAAACGACCTCCTATATACCAGGCGAGGTAGTTAACATCTCGCCACCAATGCAGTGACTCTTGACCACTGTTTCAGAGATACGAGGGTTACCCAGAAGTACTTTGTTTGCTTTTGTTTATAGTGCACAATTAAATGAAACTCGTGCTTAAACTATTTACATTGTAGATACTCTTTGGTTCTTTAGCTAAAGTCACGTAGGTGAAAATAATAATCAAATAAAAAAGTGAAAACAACTAAATTAAATCAAGACGTTTCGGGCGCAACACAAGTGTCCGTCATCAGGCGGGGACAACCACAGCAAAAACAATTGCTGATGTAGGCCAAAGAGATGACTGTGACAAGGTCTTATATAGCTGAGGGGGGGATGGAGGAGCCAAAGTGAGTGTGGGGGCGGGGCGTGGGCTGGAAGAAAGTGGCAAGCATGCTCCTAATGCTCGACCTAAAGCTTGACCTAAAGCTGTGACACGTTGGGGGGTGGGGGGGGGAGAACTCTGCAGGCTCGAAACACTGCACAGCAAATTTCAAAGTGATTGGAGTGAGCAGGGCTGGGAGTAAAAGACTGGAGATGCGGATATGTATATAAACTATAAGGCATATAAGGTTTAACTTGTTTAATAACATCCTTCCAATGATTGCTCAATTTGAATCCATCTTCTAGGTTGAAGTTATGTCTATGTTTGTATATTCGAATGACTTCATGGACAAATCTTTGGTGGTATCCAGACGGCTTGCAGAGCACTTTGGTATCAGAGAAAACAATATCACGAGAGCCCACAGCGTTGTGGCAGTGATCAGCCACGGCAGACAAGTTCGTCCTGCCATGTTTCAAATCTGCCTTGTGCTCGCGAATGCGGTCTGATACATGTCGTTTCGTTTCCCCAATGTAACAATCACCACAAATGCAACTCAGTTTGTCGACTCCAGGGTGCTGCAAATCAGGAATAACATCCTTTACGGATGGGATTAGATCACGGATTTTGTGTACTGTACTAAATCGGACCTGGATCTTGTGTTTGTTTAAGATTTTGGAAATATTTTTGGTAACGCCTGCTATGTATGGTAACGTGATGGTTTTGGTCAGTCTCAGGGGGTTGTTTCTCAATGGTTGTAGACACAGCTTTGCGGATAATGCGGTCTGAGTATCCATTCATCTTAAGGGTCCGGTGTACATGTTCTAATTCACTGGCCAGGTGGTGTTGGTCAGAAATGCAGTGGGCCCTATGGTATAGTGTTTTGATGAGGAAATTCTTCTGTGCCGGATGGTGGTGGGAATCAGGTTTCAGATAGGAATCTGTGTGGGTGGCTTTCCTGTAGACAGACTGTCCCAAAGAGCCATTGGACCTCCTCTCAAACAGAACATCCAGGAATGGCAGCTTGCCATCCTTATCCACGTCCATGGTGAAATTGATGGATGGGTGTATGGAGTTAATGTGTTCGAGAAACTGGTCCAATACTGACAAGCCATGTGGCCAAATAACAAAAGTGTCATCCACAAATCTCTTTCACAGGGAAGGACGTAGGGTGGATGTCTGGATGGCGTCTGTTTCAAATTTCTCCATGAAAACATTGGCTATCACTGGTGACAAGTGGGAACCCATGGGGGTAACCTCATTTTGTTTGTAGAAAGAACCATTCCAGGTGTTGTACATGTTGGTAAGGCAGTGCCTAATCAGTGCAGGGACATCAGGGTTCAATCCATGTTGGACTGTCTTCAATTATTGCTATGGTGTCAGGCACTGGAACCTTGGTGAATAGAGAAACCACATCAAAGCTGACGAGGACATCATCAGGGGACACTGAAATGTCCTTGATTAGAGACCAAGTAAGTTGAATTAAGTACTGCTGAAGTGGTCTTGCCAGTAAAGGGAAGCAAAGTATCCGACAGAAAATGGGCTAGTTTGTAGGTAGGTGTGTTGATCGTGGACACGATGGGCCGTAGTGGGGTACCTTCTTTATGGATCTTGGGAAGACCATAGAATCTGGGTGGTCTAGCAGCCGAGGGTTTTAGGGAGAGCCGCTTGACTGGTTCGATTAGAGAAGTCGAACTGGCAATGATCTTGTTGGTTTTTGTAGTTCGTAAAGTGCAGCGCATCGTCAGTAGAACACGCACACAGACTGAAGAGGCTTCACCACCATCTTGATCAGCATCACTCGGTGGAGCCCACCTGAGTGGAAGCCTTTTGAGGGAGTTGGAGGGGTTTGGTGGATCATGAATATTTGTGAAACCCATAAATAGCTGAGGCTGCAAAGTAGCCAGATGTTGTACATGAAGCGGCTTCGTTACTGACGGAGGCAAGGCCCTATAAGTGCCTTGCCTCCATCAGTCAGCTCTTTTCCAGTTGCTAGGCTGGACACTAATGTAGGTAGAACAGAGTAGAGCATAACAATCCAATGTTGTGCTGCAACATGTACCTCTGTATATAGATGCCACGTCTACCACCAACCCGTACTGGCTGGCGTGGTGAAGTATGGCCAAACAACCCCCACGATCCACATGGCCTGTGGATACTATACATTATTTATTCTGAGTAACTGCGTGCCTTGAAATGGGTGGTTCGTAGATGAAATGCTCCGTCCATAGCAGAAATACCCAACTTTACCGATCTCTCTCGATATCTTTACCCCTTTTTTTACTCCAGCTAAAGCCTTCGGTTTTGTTGTCATTCATAAACTTCTTTACAGATTTTCCAACCACCCTCTTCTTTCCCTCCAACAACCTACTGCACTGTACCTGCATAGCACGAGCTGTGGTGATGCGTGCTTCAGATCAAGCACTGGATTCCATTGAGGGACTTATCCCCTGTAATCCAGGTGGATCACTCTCTTCCCAAGGGCACTGAGGTCACCATACCCTGGCTTGCCAGCAGATGGCAGTACAGCAAGTGGATTCATCTCCACTTGCTCCATTGCATTAGATGTGTCTGGGTACTCGGGTTGATCATCAAACTCGCCTCTCCTCCTCCACTCGAGCAGCTGCGCTGTGAGCAACTCAGCTGCGTTTCCACTAACGACCCCTCACGTCCATTCTCATTGACGTGCACACACTCCTTCACTTTGATATTGTAGCTCGTGTTCCTACATGCGGAGGGTTCTGTCACGCGTGGTTCGTTTGATTTAAAAATATAATATATTCTCAACTGCAGTGATTTCCCCCGTACTTTATGTGATGTACAATGGGTGGGAGGCGTTCGTGTGAGTGAATACGTTCATCCAAGCCGCAACGGGATTTGTTCACCCGACGCTGGAGGGACGAGCCGTCTCGAGCACGCCCTGCCCACAGGACGTCCACAACGCGCCCAGGTGTCTCTCAACTCCGTGATCTGTACAAGACGCCGCTACTCACACTCGCCTGCCCCTAACATCCACAATTTAACACGGGGGGTGGTTATTCATGTATTATTCATACATCTTTCATTTTATTAAAATTATAAAATATTTTATAAACAATATTTTATATTTGTTGATTTAAATTATTTCGTAAAATAAAAAAAAATGTATTTCATTATTAACTTACTCATAAATAATTAACGTCATTTAAATTATATATTTATTATTTTATTTAAATGCGTAAATTCACGTAACGCATACATTTCATTTACAATCAATTTTATAATTCATTCATATTATAATTTTTATTATAATATGTATTTACTTATTATTAACTTTATTTGCTACTTAATGTTCTTCTGCTATTCGTTGTGTGCAGTTGCGGGATAGGCAGCAGCCAGGCGGCGAGGAGCTGGCGCCACCAACGATTGCCCCGTGGTGTCGGGCAATTTTTTATTAGCGACTTACAAATTATGGGAGGAGAACGGAGAACCCCGAGGGAGGGAGGAAGGGAAGGGAGGGGAGGGGATGGAGGGAGGGGAGTGTTGTATCTGCCGGGTCTTGAAAATGTAATAACAATAATCAAAATTAAATGAAATGTAAAAAAAAATCGTAATTATCCAAAATTACGTTAATTGATGTAATTATGCACATACATTATGTTAATTTGGGAGACGTCATCGTTTTAGGTTTTGCAATTGCATGCGATTATGCTAATGCATACCGTTATGATAATTAAGCCCTGCCTCGTTGTCGAGGGTAGTATTATCAACCGGGATCATACAATTACTTGCATGAAGTTATGCAGGTGTACTGTAAGTATGCTAGATTAAGCTCGGCTTCGTTGTCTAGGTTCGTATTATCAATTGGTATAATACAATTATTCTCGCTTAACATTTACTGATTATGTCTTAGTGTTTTTATATCAGGTCTCAAATTTCAAATCTCACTGCAGGATGCAGTTCTTATAATTAAGATTATTATGCATGAATTTAGGAAGGCGCCACGCAGACACTTCTGTGTTAAGCAATTTAAATTTCTAAACAAAACCTTAACACTCTAATATGCGAACTCTTATGCTTGGAATTGTTACTGGGTAACAATACAATCGATTATTCCTCAGAGTACGCGAGCATAGACGGCGAGAGGAAAACGTCCTTAAACATTCATGCAATGATATTCATACGAAGGCAATAAAGAAACATGTCCCTAAGGCAAAAAGTATACGGCAATTAATTAATGGGCAAGATTATGTAATTAACGAAATGTTTGAAACAATGGTGTGGGGCAGTATGCCTGCTTCAGCAAATACTTATCAATTGGCTAAGGCTTCAATAAATTCGCGGGCAGATTCTATGATCAAGATACAGATTTCAACACAATATCCTCCCTGTGAGTGTGTAGATTCGTAACTTAGGTTTCTATATGTTTAGTTTTCATCGATAAATTCATTCATAATATTTATGCAAATCAAAAGAAACATAACTACTAAAATACTTCTAAACGACTGTTTCTCCGTAACCCAATGGCAACTGTGTTCTTCGTTATGAGTTGATACTTGACGCACTTATCATGAGTCTTCTTATTGTTGTTAGTCCGGGTATGTGTTGTGTATGGATGTGTCCTTGATCAATTCATTGCGTCAAGCAGACGCCAGGTGATGTGTTGTAATGTGTGGATGTGTGCATATCATATGGACAGCTTGGTTCTTCTTCTTTCTCACGGGCGGCCGGAGTTCTGTCCACAGCTGGTTGGAAGAGTCGGCACGACGCTCGCCGTCGGTGCGCGATGATCTCGTCGTCAGGTAGCACCCGCAGCTCGTCCGCTGGCAGCTGACACCCTTGCTTGGTGGCGCTGGTGACGCTGCGGCGTGCTCTCTCCTGCTCCGTCTCTCTGGCGGTGTCGATTGCACGTGCAGCTGGTTCTCTGTGATGCTGGCTTGGTCGATGCTTGGCGCTTTCCGCCTTTTCTCGACGTTGACTGCTTGACGTTGCCCGCCGTCGCAGAACTCTTCGGTGACTGATCGCCCTTGGTGGCTGGCTGTTATTTTCTGTGGTTGGTCATCTTCTGTAATTGATCACCGTCTTCTGCCGCTGGTAGCTGTGATAGCGATGTATGGCTCATGTCTCTGTTTTTATGCCAAAATTTCTTCCTCTGGCTCGCCTTCTCACAAAGGACCGGAATTTCCTTTGATTTCGCTCTGTGCTGTGGGGGCGGGGGTTGTACATGTGTCCGTGTGTGTGTGTTCTGATTTATTAAGCCATCTGTTAAGTCTCACCCTGGCTTGATTTCTGTCCCCCTCCTCAGCCATCCTGCCATCAAAGGGAAACAGATGATTCAGATTGCCCCCGAGTGCGTCTTTCTTCTGCAAAAATTAATCTGGAAGGAGGGGGGGCTCCCTCTGTCCGGTGGAGTTCCCCCCCCTCTTCTCTTCCCTCCCGGTGTGACATTCTTTTGCCTCTCACAAAGGGGTATGTTGAGGCTTTTGAAGTTAAACATTTTATTTTACCTCCTATAGCTCGATACCGTACCACTTTGTAGTTATGATTCTGTACGTGTCTCAAGGTATGTTTGTGGCAGTATTTACAATGCTTGCATCGTGGTGGTTGATTTTTATTTTTAAGAGGAGATTCCCTCTGCCTGAGTATGCAAATTTCTATCATGTGCTGCTGGAAGACAAAGGCGGTTGGGAGACTCTCTTACTCTATGGAATACATTTATCTTGGTCACGTGATCGACCCACCTCGCCTCATCTCCCCTGGATGACCCCTGGCTTAACTCTTCATCATCATTATTTGGTTTATGTTTTCCACGATTCGTGATTTTACATTGTCATTTCACGTATGTTCCTAGGGTTTATTAACTTTCGTTCCACCATCTGTATCCAGGGATCCGTCCTGTTATACTCGAGTTATATTTTGATGTCCTGAGGTTAGAGGTATAGTTAAGTTTCAGTTAAGCTTCTTAACTGCTGGAATTCACATTTCTGTGAATTCCAGCAGTTAAGAAGCCCTGGGCTGCACCTTGGCCGAGTTGGCCACCGGCAAGGTGCTTTTCGATTCACCAACCGACGAAGAACACCTGCCTTGCTGCATTGAGGTATGGGCGGTGGGTGGGTATGGTGGGTATAGTGGGTTGGTATGGTGGGTGGGTATGGTGGGTGGGTATGGTGGGTATGGGGGGTATGGTGGGTCTCTATGGGTATGGGTCTCTGTTGGTCTGCACAGAGACCCATACTCATCGAGACCATACAGACCCACAGAGACTTATACTCATAGAGACCCATACAGACCCACAGAAACCTATACTCATAGAGACCCATACAGACCCACAGAAACCCATACTTATGGAGATCCATGCAGACCCACACTCATAGAGACCCATACAGACCCACAGAAACCCATACTCATAGAGACCCATGCAGACCCACAGATACCCATACTCATAGAGACCCATACAGACCCATAGATACCCATACTCATGAAGTTTTATTCCCTCTCACGGCCACAAACACCAGCGAGGAATATCTAAAATGGTCCAGGGCCTCTCATAGGTTGACTCAGCCTCAAACGAGTACCTGGTGTAGCAGTGTGTAGTAAACATTTCCACTGGGGGAAACAAAGGTGGCCGGGCGTGGTGCTGGGCACCCACCTCCTTGTGTGCCGTTCCGGCCTTCAAAGGTGCTGCTCGCTGCTAACAGCCCTTGCCCCAGCAATGAGATGAGGCTAAGACTAGGAGGGGGGATTGTTGTCTTTGTAACAGTGCTGGCCTCCACACGCGCTGCCTCCGCCACTACTCACCGCTGACAGACGGCACTTGCCCCAATGGGCCTGCTGAGGCTACACCAGCTGTAACCCCCTCCTTCTTTTGTCTTCTTCCCAAACCGTGCGCAGATCCTGGGCATGCCCCCAAAAAAGATGGTGAGTTGAGGGGCTTGGGCAGGCTGGCGGAAGCAACGTAACCCATTCAGTTTTGTTAGGTGGGTGTGGCAGTGAGGCTCTTATAGGGTTCTGGGTTGGCCTGGGGGGGGGGGGCTCTGATTACCCCGGGGGTGGGGGGTAGATTTGGGATTGGGGCTCTCAGTAGCAGTCGTTAGGAAGCATAGGTGGGTGGGTGAGTGAGCAGGTGGGTGGGTAGGTGAGTGGGTGGGTGAGTGAGTGGGTGGGTGAGTGGGTGGGTGAGTGAGTGGTTGGGTAGGTGAGTAGGTAGGTGAGTGGGTGGGTGAGTGGGTGGGTGAGTGGGTGGGTGAGTGGGTGAGTGAGTGGTTGAGTAGGTGAGCAGGTAGGTGAGTGGGTGGGTAGGTGGGTGGGTAGGTGAGTGGGTGGGTAGATGAGTGGGTGGGTGAGTGGGTATGCAGGTGGGTGAGTGGGTGAGTAGGTGGATAGGAAGTTGGGTAGTTAAGTGGATGAGGTGGTATGTGGGCGACGTGGTGGTTGGTGACTCTGCGTGCGTCTCTCTGTCCCTCTATAGATTCCGAGGGACTCCCCTACAACCTGTCCAAGCAGCGGCCACCAGGAAGCCTCCCCCTGCACCGCGCACTGCAGGGCCACCACCCTCAGCTGGTGGACTTCGTCAGCTGCTGCCTGCAGTACGAACCACACTCGCCCCTCGCTCACCCCCACACATCCCCACACCACTCACCACCACTCACTCACCCCCACTCACCACCCCATACCTGTCAACACCTTATCAGTGCCCTACCTTACTACAGACCCAATTCAGACCTGTATTGGTCACCTCGTGACCCTTATAAATCTCAACGTTCATCCTAAAAAGTCCCATCACAAGGGAGAAACACAAACAAATAGACACAAACTATTTTTGTTGTTTATATTGAAACGGCTGCACTCTGTATGGACCTGAAAACTCAATTTCCCTGTACAAGAACAGAGGGCAAACAGTATTGGTTAACAGCTGTGGTGTAGTGTAGTGTATAGTGTGGTGCATAGTGTAGTGTATCGCGTATAGTAATGCAGTGTAGTGTCTAATAATGTAGTAGTGTAGTTTATAATAGTGTAGTGTAGTGTGTAAAAATGTAGTAGTGTAGTGTATCGTGTAGTTGTAGTAGTATAGTGTGTAGTTATGTAGTGTAATAGTATAGTGAAACGTAATGTAGTAGTGTAGTGTGTAGTCTATAGTAGTGTGGTGTATAGTGTAAAGTGTAGTGTATAGTAATGAAGTGTGTAGTAATGTAGTATAGTATAGTGTATAGTAGGATACAGATTATAGCGTACCTGTGAACCCCTTATCCGTGCCCTACCTTACTACAGACCCAACTCAGACCTTTATTGGTCACTCCGTGACCCTTATAAATCTCAACGTTCATCCTGCAAAGTCCCATCACAAGGGACAAACACAAATAGACCAATTATTTTTGTTACCCAGAATTGAAACAGCTGCACTCCGTACAGACCTGAAAACTCAATTACCCTGTACAAGAATATGGAATAAACCGTACGGGTTGACAGCTCTGCCACACACTCACTACCCACCACCACTCCCTCCCCCCACGCCACCATCTCCCCACTCTCCCCCCACCTCCCACCCTGTCAAATCATCTCACCATGCCCCTCTCACCACGTGTGCGTCTCCCCCCCACCCCTCCCTCCCCATGCGTCTCCCAACAGATGGGATCCGAATCTCCGGATGACGCCTGAGCAGGCGCTGGCTCACAGCTGGCTCCAAACCACCACCACCACCGCCGCCGCCGCCGCCGCCACCGCCACCGCCACCAGGGCAACCACCAGCATCTGGGCCACCCCCACCGCCAGCAAGACCACCCCCACCGCCAGCGAGACCACCCCCACCACCACCACCATCCGAGCCACCACCACCAGCTGGGCCACCCCCACCACCAGCGAGGCCACCACCGCCACCATCCGGGCCACCACCACCACCAGCGAGGCCACCCCCACCACCAGCGAGGCCACCCCCACCACCAGCGAGGCCACCCCCACCACCAGCGAGGCCACCCCCACCACCAGCGAGGCCACCCCCACCGCCAGCGAGACCAATCCCACCACCACTATCCGGGCTACCACCACCAGTTGGGCCACCACCACCATGAGCAGCAGCGTCGGCACCACTCCTGTGCAGGGCTCTGCAGCTGCTGAGCCACGGTGAGCCTCTCTCTGTGTACCTCGCCTGGTACGCAGGAGGACGTGGGTTCGATCCCGACCCTGATGAGACATTAACGACCTCGCCTTGTACGCAGGAGGTCGTGCGTTCGATGCCGACCCTGATGAGAAGTTAATTACCTCGCCTGGTATACATGAGGTCGTGGGCTCGATACCGCTGCTGCTGTATATTTGCAGTCTGCGTTTCTCTCCCCGTGGTGGTCACCGCGTGGATTCTTCTCAGGGTCCTCCAGATTTTCCAATCCACGTTGAGAACCGTCGTCACGCACTTCGAGTATTTGACTGCCGATATAAAATGTCCACGCGATGAAGATGATGTTGTCAGCCCTCTTTAATCGGCTATCAGCTGAGATGGCCAAGTCGCTTCTGGTCTACGTGGGACAATAGGTCTCTGTGGTTCTATGGGTCTCTATGATTATGGGTTTCTGTGGGTCTATGTGTCTCTGAGGGTCTATGGGTCTCTGGGGTCTGTATGGGTCTCTATGAATATGGGTCTCTGTGTGCCTGATGATGACAATGATGATGATGACGATGATGAGGATGACCACGATGATGATGACAACGATGATGATGATGATGATGACGACGATGATGATGACAATGATGACGATGAGGATGACGATGATGATGATTGCGATCAGGATGACGACGACGATGATGACGATGCTGATGATGATGACGATGATGATGACTATTATGATGACGATGATGACGATGATGATGACGACGATTATGTTGACGATGATGACGACGATGATGACGATGATGGACGATTATGATGACGATGATGATGATGACGACGATGATGATGATGATGACGATGATGACGATGTTGATGATGATGATGTGCTGCTGTGGTGCTCCTGCCTCTCTCTTCACAGAGCGGAGCCGGAGGAGAAGCTCCCATCGCCATTGCCATCGTCCCCGCTCACCCAGACATTTGGAGAGGGGACGGAGGTGGTGGAGGTGGTGGAGACGCAGGAGGAGGATGACGACAACGAGGAGGAGGAGGATAAAGAGGAGAAGGAGGATGGAAAGGAGAAGGAGGAAGAGGAGGAGGAGAGGGTGCGAGGGGTCCTGGCGCGTGTGGGCAGGGCGCTCCGCTCACTCCGCTCGCTGCTCAGCCGCCTGCTGCTCTATGGTGGGCGGCCCACAGCAGAGTAGCGGAGTGGACCCCCACTCACCACCCACACTCACCACTCACACTCACCACCCACACTCACCACCCCACACTCATCAACCACACTCACCACTCACACTGACCACCCACACTCACCACCCCACACTCACCACCCCACACTCATCACACTCACCACCCACACTTACCACACCACACTCACCACCCACACTCACCACTCACACTCACCACCCACACTCACCACCCCACACTCACCACCCACACTCACCACCCACACTCACCACCGACACTCACCAAACTCACCACCCCAACTCACCACCCACAGTCACCACACTCACCACCCACACTCACCACCCACACTCACCACACCACACTCACCACCCACACTCACCATCCACACTCACCACACAATGGACGAGAGCCTGCCAAGCCACGTGCGCGTGTGAAGAGTTAGGATAGAGATACAAAAATAAGTTATAATGTAATAACGTGTACATATATATCTAGACCATTGTTTGTTTATCGATTGTTGTTGTTAATAAATAAGCGGACTCAACAGAACGTTGCAGTTGTGTTTGTTGTGGCGAGTTGCTGCTCCCTGGGGTCTCAGGTGACTTGGATCCAGATGTTGACTATCTCGCCTGGTACACAGGAGGTCGTGGGTTCAATTCCGACCCTGATGAGATGCTAACTACCTCGCCTGGTTACGCAGGTCGTGGGTTCGATCCCGGACCCTGATGGGATGTTAACTACCTCGTCTGGTTACGCAGGAGGTGGTGGGTTCGATCCTGACCCTGGTGAGATTTTGACTACCTCGCGTGGTATACAGGAGGTCGTGGGTTTCTGTCCCGACCCTGACGATTCCTGCTGCTGTATATTTGGAGTCTACGTCTCTCTCTCATCATCACAGTGGCTAGGAAATGTTAATTACCTCGCCTAGTGTACGGGAGGTCGTGGGTTCAATTCTACCCTGATGAGATGTTAACTACCTCGCCTGGTTACAAAGGAGGTGGTGGGTTCGATCCCGACCCTGATGAAATTTAACTACCTCGCCTGGTACGCAGGAGGTCGTGGGTTCCATCCCGACCCTGAAGATGCCTGCTGCTGCTGTGTATTTGGAGTCTGCCCAGCTCCGTGTCTCATCAGCAGAAGCAAGAGACAGGCTTTGCTTGAACCAATGGAGGTGAACTGCCCAGATGTTTGTTGTCAGATGCACCTAGCCTGGCACAGCAGTCAACCCATGGCACCTGCTGGATCTGTCCCGTGACCTCCTACTCCACCTAGCCTGGCACAGCAGTCAACCCATGGCACCTGCTGGGTCTGTCCCGTGACCTCAAATTGCACCTAGCCTGGCACAGCAGTCAACCCATGGCACCTGCTGGGTCTGTCCCGTGACCTCCTCCTGCACCTAGCTTGGCACAGCAGTCAACCCATGGCACCTGCTGGATCTGTACCGTGACCTCCTACTCCACCTAGCCTGGAACAGCAGTCAACCCATGGCACCTGCTGGGTCTGTCCCGTGACCTCCAATTGCACCTAGCCTGGAACAGCAGTCAACCCTTGGCACCTGCTGGGTCTGTCCCGTGACCTCCTCTTCCACTTAGCCTGGCACAGCAGTCAACCGATAGCACCTGCTTGGTCTGTCCCGTGACCTCTGCCTGCACCTAGCCTGGCACAGCAGTTAACCCATGACACCTGCTGGGTCTGTCCTGTGACCTCCTCCTGCACCTAGCCTGGCAAAGCAGTCAACCCATGTCACCTCCTGGGTCTGTCCCGTGACCTCCTCCTGCACCTAGCGTGGCACAGCAGTCAACCCATAGCACCTGCTGGGACTGTCCCGTGACCTCTTCCTGTACCTAGCCTGGCACAGCAATCAACCCATGGCACCTGCTGAGTCTGTCCCGTAACCTCCTCCTGCAACGAGCCTGGCACAGCAGTCAACCCAAAGCACCTGCTGGGTCTGTCCAGCAACCCTTCGAAACTTCACATGGCCTCATAAGTGCCGTGGTGACGTCAAAAGTGGGATGGGACACGTGTCTGAGTTACAATTAATGAGTTCTGCACGGGTCGTCATTAACAAAGCTTACCTAACCGATCCACAATACAAATTGCAATCACCTTTACTGGCTACTCCGAATAGGCTTCCATAGGTTTTACATCAAACCTTCCACCACATTTCCTACACGACATAACCATCTTCTTATCCACACTACAAATTACAATCACCTCCACAGGCTATTCCCATAGCCTCCATTACCTGTCCTCACGTTCCCCAATTTGCTTAAGAAACCACGCTTATCCGCACTATGCATTAAAATCGCCGTCGCCGGCCAATCAAATAGAGCACCCATAGGCTCTCACGTTTCCTGCCCTCCACATTCCCTACATGACATAAGCTTCGCTAACTATCCGCACTACAATTGCCTTCGCCGGCAAACTCCCATAGAGCTCCCATCGTCTCCTATGTTAAGCTACCACCACATTCCCCAGTTTTCGCTTAAGAAACCACGCTTATCCATAGAGACACAAAGAGACCCATAGTTCAGTTCAGTTCATTTATTAGGTATAGCCCTGTGAGCCATTCAGCTCTTGAATAGGGTGCAACCGCAACCAACTAAAAAAAGAACAAGAAACATATTAAAGTGACTACATGCAACAGAAAAAATCCAGGAAAAAAACAGCAAAGTCTTCCAGAAAAAGCACCGCATATCAACGCTGTGTGCAAAAATCCCAGTGGGATGCTTGTCAAACAATAACAACCATAAGACAATTTCAATTGCAGTTACCAGTCTAACTCTGTGTATTTCAACAAACAAATATGGCTAAACCAGAACCTTTTCGAAATCACCAAAATAAAGCTATAAAAACAATGTAACAGTGATCATAGGAATTGTGATTACAATTTAACAATAAACGATATACGTGACATGCACGACCAATTCTAGATTTGAAGCTTTCGTGACTGCAAGGATCCATACTCTTTGGTTCAATTCGGTAAAGTCACGTAGGTAAAAAATAAAACAACAAAAATCACGACGTTTCGACCACAATACAAGCAGCCTTCATCAGGTGAAGGGACTGTGTTGTCATGAGGACAGCGTTGGAGTGAAAATAGCCAAGCCCAGGTCGCGTCCTTTAAGCTGTAAAATCTAGAATCCACAAAACTTACCTCACATAGAGACCCACAAACTCACTTCACACAGAGACCCACACACTGAGACCTACACACTCACCACACACAGACACACATTGAGACCCACAAACTCACAACACAGAGACCCACAGACTCACCTCACACAGAGACCCCCAGACTCACCACACACAGACACCCACACTCACCTCACAGACACCCACAGACTCACCTCACACAGAGACACACAGAGACCCACAGGCTCACCTCACACTGAGACACACAGACTCACCACACAGACACACAAAGAGACCACAGACTCACCTCACACAGAGACCCACAGACTCACCACACACAGACACGCACACTCACCTCACAGACACCCACAGACTCACCACACACAGACACACACAGACACCCACACTCAAACCACACAGAGACCCACAGATTAACCTCACACAGACACACACAGACTCACCACACAGACACACAAAGAGACCACAGACTCACCTCACACAGAGACCCACAGACTCACCACACAGACATACAAAGAGACCACAGACTCACCTCACACAGAGACCCACACTCAAACCACACAGACACCCACAGACTCACCTCACACAGAGACCCACAGGGCCACAGACTCACCACACACAGACACGCACACTCACCTCACAGATACCCACAGACTCACCTCTCACAGAGACTCACAGACTCTCCACACACAGACACCCACACTCAAACCACACAGACACCCACAGATTCACCTCACACAGAGACCCGCAGACTCACCTCTCACAGAGACTCACAGACTCTCCACACACAGACACCAACACTCAAACCACACAGACACCCACAGACTCACCTCACACAGAGGCACACAGACTCACCACACAGACACACAAAGAGACTCACAGACTCACCACACACAGACACCCACACTCAAACCATACAGAGACCCACAGACTAACCTTACACAGACACACAAAGTGACCCACACAATCACCACACAGAGCACCCAGAGACTCATCACTTAGAGACCCGCAGACTCTCCACACAAAGACCCACAAACTCACCTCACACAGAGACCCACAGACTCACTACACAGAGACCCACAAACTCACCACACAGAGACCCACAAACTCACTTAACACAGAGTCCCACATACTACCACACCGCTGTCATCGCACCAGCACCACGGTGCATCACGTGGCACCGCCTAGCTACTACCACTACCACACCTCTGTCATCGCAACCAGCACCACGGTGCGTCACGTGGCACCGTCTAGCTGCTACCACTACAACACCGCTGTTATCGCACCAGCACCACGGCGTGTCTACCACTACCACACCGCTGGTCATCGCACTACGACACGTTAATTTTTAAATGTATGCACACGTATACAGTAAAACCTTGGATTGCGAGCATAATCTGTTCCGGAAACGTGTTTGTAATCCAAAGCACTCGTATATCAAGGCACTCGTATATCACTTGTGATCATGTGACGCTCGTTAGACAAAGCGTATACGTACTACTCGTATTGCAAGACCTCGTTCGTTTATCAAATTAATATTTATTTAAAAATTTTGCTCGTCTTGCAAAACACTCGCAGACCAAGACCAAGTTTCTCGCAATTCAAGGTTTTACTGTATTTATATTTTTATACGTAAAATGTTCAATTATTGTTTTACGTGTTCATATAACTACTTGTGGTAAGTACCCGGCGTTGCCCGGGCGACAAAGGCAGACAAACACATGGACTTACACACGGACATCGACCCACACACATAGAAAACATCGACTTAGATGCACACACACACGGTTAAACCCAGGATGGATCATGAGCAGGCCAGCCTAAATGTTTCGAACCGGCGAAGATGTTCCATTAAGGGGGTGCACGTGTCGCAAGCGTAGAGAAGGGAGGGAATTACCGTGGAAGAGAAGACCTGGAGCTTCATGCGGAGCGAGAGACCAGGTACCTTCCACACAGCATAACGCAGCCGATGAAAATATAATGACGCTCGACTGATTTGGAGTGGGACCTCTGCTGTTTAACCGGAGCTGGTCATGAGTACACTGGGCAGGTATGGGAATCTCTGCAATATCTGCACAACTGCCGCATCACCAATTGTGAGTTGTGGCGGTGGATTGTCCGATGGTACAAAATACCCAGGCAGGTGCTTAGTTTTGGTAGGGCTGATGGTAAGGCCCAACCTCTTAGTGGCACGCTCCAGGTTCAGCAGCAGCGACTCCAACTCCTCCTCTGAGTGAGTAGCAATCACCAGAGCATCGGCATACATAACATGGTTGAGAAATAGAGAGCCATCCCTTGACCGCACCCGGGCATCGATCAGCCTCCCATTGTATCTGTATCACATGGTAATTCCTCCGGTACAGCCATTGAAGGCTTCACCAACTACGTGGTCAAAAGATATGTTAAATAATGTGGGAGCCAGAGGACATCCCTGTCACACCCCAAGGTGTAGAGGGAATGGCTGTGAGTGACGGCCTGTAGTTTGACGCGGGGCCGCTCAATATCATAACGGTCCTTAAGTATCGTGAGCAAAGGGGGAGGGACTCCGAAAGCATGAAGAACACCAAAGGCCTGGCCTACTGATAGTATCATAGGCCTTGACCAGGTCAATAAAACAGACACATAGACTCACACGCACACATGGAGCTACAGACATGCAAAGAAATGGACTCACACTAACTCACATGGAGCCACACACACAAAGCGACTATCACACACGCCCATGGACTGACACACACAGACATATTGACTCACACACACAAACACATAGACGTACACACACACACATATGGAGTCACACATGCATAGACATCCACTTTAGATACGCACACATGGAGTTACACACATATATATCGACGTACACACATACAGCAACTCACACACACACATCGACTTACACACGGACATACGTGGACTAAAAAACACACATTGACGTATAGTACACTGATGTACTTACACGCATATCAACTAAGACACACACACGCATTGACTTACACACACATATCGAGTGACACACACACACACATGTATGGATTTACACACACATGTGGACTACAACACACATATGGACTGACAACACACATACACAGCGACGTACACACACACACATCGACTGACAAACATAGACGCACAAACGCACGTTAAGTTACACACTCAGATGGTGCCATGCACACACATCGACTAGCACACAAACATGGACTAACACACACATAGAGTGACTGATACGCACACAAATGGACTGACACGCACACTTGGACTGACACACACAAACACTTCGACGTACACACACACATCGGGTGTTGTCCGTTCGAAAAAGACAGACACACATGGACTTAAATACACGTATGGACCTACACGTACACATATGGACTCAAACACACACACAACTCGACTCAAACACAAACACATTGACTTACATACACACATATGAACTTACACACACATATGAACTAACACACACATGGACTAACACACACACATTTGGATTTTTGATTGATGAGCTGGCACTGCTAAGGTTCTGGATTCGAAATTAGGTCAGCACTCAGACCTCTGAGCGATGTGGCCATATCTCTCTTGCGAGAATCGAGAATATAGGTTTATCATGCGCGATTGAAGTTATATCTAAAAACCAAGATCTCACTTCTGCTACGCGTTATCTGCACACATACTAGCTTACGTTTTGATAACTGTGATGGAAGGGGTTATCTTCGTGCAGTCATTCGTGACCGGGTTGAGACCATCAACTCACCAAACTTGACTGTGCAGTTTCATTACAGGCGAATGCCTGGATTTGAACAAATGTTTTCAGTGATGCTGGTTCAAAGGGGTTGTGGATGTGATAATGAAGATACTGAATGCAAACACAATCCAATGATTTTTTTAAGATATTTTATTTTGCATCACAAGCCCAAAGCATTGCAGAACATGCAACTGACTAGTTGCATGCAATTCCCTATAATTAAAGAGCATGCAATTGTAATCTAAATACATTAATCCAGATGGTGGTGCTGATGGAAATGATAGCACTGCAAGAGAAGTTCTTTAATTTTCTGGTGTCACCTTTGGAGAAATTGTTGGTAATTCGAGGCCAGTTATCATTATTTGTATATTCATTGTAGTGTGAAATGGAAAACAAATATGAGCGTTTTTGAAAATAGGTGTCCCAACACAAATGAAGATTGGTTGATTGTTTGAGGACTCTTTATCTTTCCGTCATCGTTTTTTTTAGTATCATTCACACGTGGATGTCTTCTCTCTATAATTTTAGTAGAAATGTTGGTCAAGTCCATCGATTTTTCTGTTCGTGGCAGCATGCAGAAACTGTATTGTCAAGATATATGGTTGTATGATTTTGCCGTGGAGAATGTCCTTAGCTGTGTGCTTCGTGTGAGTTTTCACTCTTCAGCTTCTCATTTCTGAAGCCCATAAAGCTTCACCTCTTTTACCTCCTTCCAGTCATTTATGTCGGTCATCCAACTTGTACTTTGATGTTTTGAACCCCTCCAGATTTGCACTCTACCGATCAGCGTTGCCTATGCCAGTGTGTATTGTCTTGTTACATTGCCCAAACCACTGCAGGAAGTTTTTTTTCCATTTGCTTTTGCTAGTTCGGGCTCATTCTCACGTAAGTAAATGGCAAAAGTAACGTTAAAAATGATTTTTTATCTGTGAAATGATAGTTAGATTGTAAAATCAAATATTATGAAGATACCCTCTCCTGTGTTGGTTTGATCTGGAACTGTTTTTGTCGTCGTTTTGTTGCCTTGCCCAAGTTTGCATTTAATGTTGAAAAATCGGAAGCAATGTACTTATGCTATTTGTACTTATATACTTTATTTATTCGTATTTCTTTATATAAGTTTAATCTACTGGCTTACCTTTGATCTACTTTTTACTCCTATCGTGTTTTGTATTGTTTGTTGTTGTAACTTGCTGACTCGCCCCTACTGGACATCTGTAAAAAAGAGATTAATTTATCGTCGGATTCCTCCGGAATAAAGACAGATTATGATCATTCCATTGTGATTTCTGAGCGAACAGACTCAATTATGTACGGTATGTGCGAGAAAAATTCGTTGAAATAACTGCATCTCCGTGTAAATTATTTTTTCACCGATTCAAAGGTTCCTTAATTGCACGAACTGAAATCTCCCAAATGGCATATGTATTGCATCATATTTTATACCGCAGGGTTCAATAAACTATTAAATAAAGATAGGCAGCGTTGAATGCAGCATGCAGTTAGTAAAGCGCAGCACGTGCGTGCTTTTCCGGTGCCGTTTCACTTTTCCTTTGTTACTACAGTCGCCTTGGTGTAGGCGAGGCCCTTGTAGACACCCTCCATTGGGATGTCGTAGGTGGCGCCGTTCAATAAGGAGATGCGCACCGTACCCTTGTACGGGAGGTCGATTTCCGCGCGACCGATATTGATGTCGATCGCAGTGGTCTTGTGTGGAGGAACCGTGACGTTGAATGAGAGGAGCTCGGTTTTCGATTCTGAATTCTCCACGGCGTGCGTACTCTCGGTGCTAACGGTAAAACTAAAGCCAGCTTCAACATCCACGACATCCGGAACGCCGGCTGAGACGGTGAGGCTCACGGTTGCCTCCAGCTTGTTTGTGATCGACCAGGAGGAGGTTTTGGTCACGGTCTTGGAGGTTTCAATTTTATAGGTTTGGGGGACAGAACCAGTATTCTTGTAACTGAGTGATTTGATCTCTTCCATCTGGACTTTTGGAAGCTCCCTGTGCAGTGTAGGGTATGTCACGTTGATCAATTCTGAACTTTTAACCGAATTAATGAAGAGGAAGCCCATGCTGTCGATGTCTGAACCGCCTTTGCCCATAATTCCAAGGCAGATTCCAGAGCGGATGTCGACTGGGTACTCGGTCTTTAGGCCCCAGTCTGTCATCTTCACGAAGAATTCCCTGCCTTTGGTTGTCCTGAACTTGAAGGCGCCCAGGCGTGAGCCAGCCCCATTCCCCCACAGTGAGAGGGACGAAAACAGCTCCCCGGGCTGGAACACAAACTCTTTGTGAGATCCCGAGGGACTGCCGTACTGTGCAGTCCTTCCGTCCGTCAGCCAGGCCTTCACGCACTTGATCTGCCATCCTCCAACCCACACCCAGATTTTTTCCAGCGTTGCTCCATTTTTCCTCCCATCAAAACTGAAGGCTGTTCCTCCTTGTCCTCCACAGGTGTGTAAGGCCAATGCATAAGGCATTTTCTCCTTTCTTCCTGCACATTACAAGATACAGATTTGTTTAAATTATGAAAGGTCAAACATTGTGATATTCACAGTTTGACTTTCAAAACCACATTTTATTGACACCTCTGTAATAGTTATGTACTTCTAAATTTGCATGTCGACTCAGACTTTATCGACAATTCAATAACAAATATCACTATTGCGAAAAAACGGTGATAAAGCAGTACAGCATCATGTTGGGAAATTGTAAAAAAAACACACATTGTATCAGATTAATAACTCGTAATGCCTAACTTACAGCTAAAGACAATGAAAGAGGAGCAGACAGTGACAAGGTTAGATAATTTACAAGAATAACTGTTTGAGGTTAAGAGAGCCTTGTCTGCAAGAGAAATACAGCTTCTCTGAAATAAAAGTTGACAAACACAGTACAGCAAATCCTTCCGTCGAGGTTTTACTGTTTTGGGCCAAATTTATTTAGGTACTCTTCGCCGATTGTGCCCCGGTGGCTCGAACATTCGCAGTTGATCTAGAGATTCCTGTATGCATGATATATGTACTGCTCGCGATTATGCTGCCATGAAAGTACACAATGCGCAATCTTGTCCCCATCTTATTGCCCAAGTGGCCCATCGTGGTATCCCAGGCCACGTGGTGTTCCTAGATTCCAGTGGGTAGACAGTGAGGTTCAGCCGCTCACGATTTTAACTTCCTGCAGTGAACAGTACTGTACACGGTTACCTATACAGTACATCTACGAATAGCCCCTCCTGTATTCAAAAAGCTTTCTTTAAGATGTTTGATTCAAGCATAGCCTCATCCATATGGGATCACAAAATAGCGCAAATAGATTTTCATTCCCTTACGTTACTTAGGAGAGATCGGGGCCTGACCCTTTGCAGATTTCCTAAAATAGAACAAAGCAATCGCTTTCAGAACTTTATTCAATAGATCAACAAGAAAAAGTAAAGGACATGTAAAAACTGGGAGAAGGCTCGGTGAGGTGCTGGTTATTTGCTGCGGTTACCTAAGCTCCTATCAAATATAGATCGCGTGTCCTGAAACCATTATTCACGGTTTCTAACACATTGGGGAAATGCAACCACAGGTGAATCTCATTCCACTCCTTCATATGTAGACAATCGCCTCTGTGGGGCGACCAATCACTAACAATAGAATGCACAAGGGGTAACTGGCCTGGCTGGAGAGTGATAGGCTTGGAAAGGGTGGGGGACCTTCCAAATAAGGTTACCAAAATATCAGGGACACCATCCAAAGCTACAAACAAAAACTTTGACCACATCACTCACCCAATCTTGGATGGTCTGGTGGAAAAAAAGGAAATGAAAAGTTCGTGCAGGAGATTGAGACCGGGTTAGAGCCAAAACTAGAAAGCTGAGGGGGAAAGGCTGCTGGGACAGGACATTCCTCACCAGAAATTGACTCAAATATGGTTAGGCTCAGACAGCAGGCCGCAGGTCCCTTCCTCTATACATAATTTAGTTCAAATTCACACATTCCTCTCCTAATTGCCCTAGATACCACAATGGACGGTACAGATGTAACTGAATGCCTTCTGGCCGTGCCCAGATATTTTAGAATTATACGAGAATTTAACGGATTATTTTAATCGGAACTTGGCACAGAGCTGAGCCCCTCAGTGGACTAAACTTTGCGGGGCTTGAAACCAAAAGGGCTATCGGTACGCCAATATGCCTTACTGAAAACCGGATATATTGTAGCAAGAAAGACAATATTAGCAAATTGGAAACAAGAACCCCCTCTTGGAGACTCTGGCACATAACTATTCGTGCCTTGGCGGGAATCAGCTCCTTAACCAGGATCTACCAGGAATATAATAAGAGTAAGAGGAAATGTGGTCCCCATTTTTATTGACCCTGCGTGAATAACCAGAAAAGTAGGGAGCGGGGCAAGGGGATGAACTCCAGACACTGAAACATTCCAATAGGCACTGTTGCTCCTAGGGGAAAATAAGAAGGATAAGCCCAGACATCACGCTTATTTTACTTTGTTTCCTGTCTAGTTTGGATAAATTATTCCCCTTCCTCCCCCTTGTCCTCTTCTTCCCCTTCCCAGTTAATCTGCTGCTCCTGATCGTTGCCTCTGTGGTAGGTCAGCGAGCCCAATGGCATCCAGACGGGTCCCCATTTAAGGATTTATTGCACCGGGTTCGACACACGTTCGTAATTGGTATCTCCCTCTGTGATGGCCATGTTCTGGACAAAAAAAAACATGCATTGGATAAAAAAGGGTGGAAGATTGACCCAGGACATCAAGAGTCGTGTTTTTCTTCTTCATGTGATGCAGTGTGGATATCAAAGAGAGAGAGAGAGGAGGGAGACAGGAAAAGAGCAAAGTGAGAGGAGAGGCACGAGTATTGCGCAATCGACGTCACTTTTATACAGACAAACGTCATCAATGCATTTGTATGTAAAGTTTTTCCTGAACATTTAAACCAACGTTGCATGATTGTCAATTGAATTCACATCTTTATATTTTTAGGAGTTGCTTGCTGCTGATGCTGTTATACGTTGTTTTTTCACTGATTTGTGACAGTACCTTACAGAACGGATTTTTAGTGAAAATAAACACAGAAATCCGCTAGCATCTTGTTTTGACAACATTACACCAAGCAGGCAGGTTCTCAAGGGGTGCCAGCTCAGAGGCACTTACCTGGGTGTCACCTGTCCACCACACACACCAACTGAATTTTTAAGAACGAGACCAGTCAGGAGTAACCCACACACTCACCTTAAGGTTCTCTTCCCAGAGCATGCTTTTCTATCACCAGAACACTGTCATTTATACTACTGTTGCACAGGCCACGTGATCCAGCCACAGCCTAAATTATACATCGCTTCGCATCACTCACGTCAGAATAGTTTATGTAACTATAGTTTGGCATATTTACAGAAATTATGAATATTTAATCTATCATACATATTTAATTTTCAAAGTTGAACCTCTCTTTCTTTTTCATGATGACGAGGTGGAGTGAATCAATGAGTGGTGTATTATCAAACAAGGTTCTTCCAACATTATGGAACCTTGTTTCCGCGCCAAACATCGTAAACCTTCCATTAAAAAATATTCTGAAGCAGAAAACTAGTAGTGCCAGATACACCAGCCACATTTATAAATATGTTGTGTAACATAGATCCTTACTCACCGTGTAGCAATATTTTAATGTAGATGTAAAATTCAATGAGGGACGTGATTATCTTGGTGTGTTCTGAGACTGTTGTTGTACATATCCGGGAGAGATCTGAGATTGTTGTTGTTGTTGTCTTGGTGAGGGACTGTTGTTAATGTTGTCTTGGAGTTGTCTGGGACTGTTGTTGTTGTTGTTGTTGTTTTGGTGTGTAACTATTGTACTTGTCATGGTGTTGTCTTGGACTCTTGCTGTTGTTTTTGTCTTTTTGCTGTTTTGCCCCAGGCGTGCATTTGGTGTCAAAAAATTGGCAGGAATGTATGTTATTGTGCAATTTGTACATCTATACAGGCGTATCTCACTTAAAGAGCATTCTTTCTCTGCTAATTCGAGCGATTTCAATACAGATTAATTCGTTCCAAAACGAGCAACACTCTCACGGCACTACTTTTAGTTGCGAATATGATAATCTTAAGCAGCGTTAAAACATGTATGACCAAAACATAACCCTCGTGTTCCTCCAAAGAGATCTCATTAGGTAACGCGTGTTGGGCTGAAACAAGTGTTCGATAACTCTTCGTTGGGTAAGAATTTCATGTATTTGTATTCTGTTGGTGTACCCAGAAAATCCTTACTGACTCTCAAGATACATTTTCGAAAGGGCCTCTCTAAGTTTCACAGTAGGGGGCGATGTAGCTGCTCTGTGTAATCCCAATTGAGTAATTTTGCAAATACATTTTCAACATTGGAATGTTCGGTCACATCAGAAACATTTACAAATAAATTGTGAGAGAAGAAAAGCAGAGAACCCATAGGAAACCCATCCAGGAGCGGGTCAGAAATCGACGAAAGGACGTCTAAACTGTGAGGCACAAGTGTTAAAACTCTGCTACCCCGCCTACAATATCAAATTGAATCCACGAATTGAAATAGAATTGGAAAGAAAAAAAGCCCGCTTCAACTACAATGGAAGTCAAATGGTAATGAATTTTAATTATAACTAAAGTTTGTCATCGGAATGCCTAAAAATATGACGTATAATGTAGTGCATTTTTTAAAACAGTTAAGCCATAACTGGTTTATTATATTAATCTGATATACCAGTCTTTCCCAACCAGTGTGTTTGATGTGTACACCTCCCAGCCTAATAACTTTCCCTCATTCCCTGACCAGCACATAATCTACTGCGAATCATCCCTAACTTTACTTTACAATCCCTGTTCGTACCCCCTTTGGAGATGGTACACCAGGCAGCCACTAACAGAAGATTAATGCAGTAATTTATCCAAACGTTTAGGCTCCGCAGTCCCAGAGTGTCAGGCTACTTTATTCCCAATAATTCGTTTGGTGCTACTGAGTAGTTTCTACTTCGAAAATAACCTTTAAAAATACACAGACCATAAAAACGAGACGTGACAAATGAAACACTACAATCGAGCAGACAGAGGTTATGAATCAAGCCATATTACACAATACAAATAAGTAAGACATGCACGTGTATGATACACGATATAGAAAATAAGCCAATCCAAATGAGACAAACAGTAGAGACAGTTCATAAGATTCAGGTCATTTTAGATGACTTATTACGAATTGGATATTACATGGGCAAAGGGAATACATAGTATATGTTAAACAGTAACAATTGACGGCGAATTATAAAGTAAATAAACATGAGCATCCCCACGCTGAGAAACATGCAAGGGAAGCAATCTTGCGAGCAAGCTGTTATGAGTAGCAAAAACATGTTGCGTAAAGCAGACGTGTTACATAAGAAGTACCGATATAGATGTCTCTTCTCTTCCATCAGCTGTCAACAGGTGGTTGACAACGAGGCTGAATGAAATAGTTTCTTTGATTTCGGTCACTGGACACGACATTCGCTATGCCGTGAGGTATGGTGAATTGAATATTGGCTTGGCAACATTGATCTGTAATATTTAACGAATAAATAATCAATAAATAACCGTGATAGTGTTGATGTATTGAGCCTATCCTTTTTATTTAGATACAATTTTGGGGGGGGTTTTTGGAAGCGGAAATTCCTTAGCCCACAAAAAAAGCATCATGGAGAAGGAAGTGAAGTCGCACTGCTGTGACTCTGGAACATCAAAGGCTGACAGAATTAGCCACCATTGTGATTGGCTGGCTGGTCTGCTATCTGGCATATGAAATACAAAATTTTATACGAAATCAAGCGTTTAGGAAGTTTTACTTGATTCGGTTAGCCAGATCACTTGGCGCATGTGTGATTGGTGGAGGCGCACGGACAAGAGACGACTTTTCACCTGTGATGACACTCGACTAAGGGGCCGTCCAAATGACGTCACGCGATTTTGAAAATTTTTGACACCCCGCCCCCTTCGTCACGCGGCGTCACGCAAAGTCAGACCCCCCTCAAATATGACGTCACGAAGCTCTGCCCCCCCCCCCAAAAAAAGATGTAAAACATGCTTCAAACCGCTTTAAACTATTGTCATTGTAGTGCATTTTTAATGTGGCGCTGCACTCTGATGTTGTAGGAAAACACACTTATTAAAACGTATAATTAATTAAGTAGAAGGTGCTGCCTATATTTATTTAAAGTTGCGCATTTTGATGTGACGTCACATTTCTCAAACCCCTCCCCCCTCGTCAAACATCGTCACAAATGTCTGACCCCCCCCCCCAAGTGCATGACATAATTTATGGATGGCCCCTAATATATTAGTACCGATTAACTAAATATGTATTTGTATGTACTGTATATGCTGTACATGAAACAAAAATTGGATTCATTGTTAGATTTATATCTAACTAGCGGTAAGTACCCGGTGGTGCCCGGGTGAAAAAGGCAGACACACACCTGGACTTACACACAGACATCGACTCACACACATAGAAACACATCGACTTACACGCACACACACAGGCATCGACTTTAGACACACACATATGTAGTTACACACACAAATGGACTCACACACACATATACTTACACACACATATCGACTCACACATACATACATATGTAGTGGAACAATTAGGCGCATGAGGGTAAATGGTGAGATGGCGCGGGGGCAGGAGAGTATGGGTCATATTGGGACAAACATATGCGATGGTTGGGACAATGATGTCATGATTAGGCCAATTAAGCTATGGAGCCAGAGACGGCTGTGATTGGCTGGTGTTGTTGTCAGGGCTGAAGTGGCGTCTTAAAGTCTGGAGAAGTAACAGGTGCATGGGCACGCGGAGCGTCGTTGGGACGCGGGTTAATTAATTGGAGAGTAATGAGAGCAGGGACAAACTGGGGAGATGCGAGGAGAAAGGGGGGTTGGATTCGGGGGCTGGACGAAGCAGGACGTGGAGCAGAGCTGAAGTGAAGGCAGCCAGCAGTGAGAGAGGAAAGCAGGAGCTGAAGAGAGAAGCAGCAAGCAGTGGAGAGAGCACAGTGATAGCGGAGAGAGGAGAGCAGAGAGAAGCAGCCAGCAGTGGAGAGAGCACAGTGATAGCAGAGAGAGGAGAGTAGGGAGAAGCAGCCAGCAGTGGAGAGAGTGCAGTGATAGCGGAGAGTGGAGAGCAGAGAAGAAGCAGCCAGCAGCGGAGAGAGCACAGTGATCGCGCAGAGCGGAGAGCAGAGACGAAGCAGCCAGCAGTGGAGAGAGCACAGTGATATCAGAGCTGACGGAGAAGTAGAGATTGGAGAGACAAAGGCGGCGAGTGAGTCGTGTGAAGCACGGCGAGCGAGCCATGGCAAGCAAAGGAACTGTAAAGTATTGAGGACATTTGGGGAACTGTAAATGAAGTGGTGTTGGAAGAAAAACAAAAGTTGTCCAAGTGAAATCAACCACTACATTTGGTGTCAGAGGTGACTACAAAACCACGCCGACATGTCGAAGAAATCGGCCAAGAGGAAGAACGTGCTGATGGACTCGTCCGACAACAGCAACGACTTGGACGTGATTCCCGTGTCTGGCCAAGTGGCTGTTACTCCTCCGGAGGACCTGGTCGAGCAAGTGTCTAGCGAGCGGGATGGTGGCTCAAGCAGGGCCGAGATCCCGGGGCCGACGGGTGACTGGAGAGTCCTCATGGCCCAGTGGGAGGCCAGGCTGGCGACATTGACGGAGGCATTTGACCGCTTTATGACGACGGAGCGGGTGCTATTGACGGTGTTAAGTTGTCCTGCAGCTGTTCCCACGGCATTGGAACACGCCGACGATGGACCCGCACCCTCCGGGGAACGGCCAGCTGAATCGGACGATGATGGAGCACCACCATCGAGAGCGGGACAGCGACTTCACGTTCAATGCTTTTAGGCCAAAGTTGGCAATTGGACGGCGTTTATGAGACGGTTCCGATCGGCATATCAATCACTAGTCCATCTATGTTCTGAAAAGAGGAGGGGGGAGACGAAACATTAATGTATGATGTCTGAAAGCCACTGTAAACGTGAACAATCAATTAAGACCTGAAATTGTTAATCAAATCTTTCCAATGATTGCTAAGCCAGAATTCATCTTCTAGGTTGAAATTGTCTTTGTGCTTGTATATGTGGATAGCCTCATGAACGAATCTCTCATGGTAGCCAGATGGCTTACAAAGAACCTCTGTCTTGGAAAAGTCAATGTCATGTGAGCCTACTGAATTATAACAATGATCTGCCATGGCCGAGGTGTTGGTCCTACCGTGTTTATGGTCTGCTTTGTGTTCACGAATGCGGTCCGAGACATGGCGTTTGGTTTCTCCAATGTAACTACTACCACAGAGGCAACTTAGTTTCTAGACACCAGGGTACCGTATATCCGGAATCACATATTTTTACAGACGGAACCAGATCACGGATTTTATGTAATGTGTTGAAACGGACGTTGATCTTGTGTTTATTCAAGATTTTGGAGATCTTTTTTTGTGATCCCCGCAATGTAAGGTAAAGTGATGGTTTTGAAAGGCTCCTCAAGAGGGTCCTTCTTCATGGTTTGAGTGATAGCTTTGCGGATTGTATAGTCGGAGTAACCATTTGCCTTAAGAGCTTGGTGTACGTGCTTGAGTTCACTGCCTATGTCTTCCTGGTCGGATATGCATTGGGCTCTATGGTACAGAGTCTTGATGAGAGAATTCTTCTGTGATGGATGGTGGTGTGAATCGGGTTTCAGATAAGCAGAGTCACAGCAGTGCCACTTCACTTCCTTCTCCATGATGCTTTTTTTGTGGGCTAAGGCATTTCCGCTTCCAAAAAAAACCCAAAAAATACTATCTAAATAAAAATGATAGGCTCAATACATTAACACTATCACGGTTATTTATTGATTATTTATTCGTTAAATATTACCGATCAATGTTGCCAAGCCAATATTCAATTCACCATACCTCACGGCACAGCGAATGTCGTGTCCAGTGACCGAAATCAAAGGAACCATTTCATTCAGCCTCGTTGTCAACCACCTGTTGACAGCTGATGGAAGAGAAGAGACATCTATATCGGTACTTCTTACGTAACACGTCTGCTTTACGCAACATGTTTTTGCTACTCATAACAGCTTGCTAGCAAGATTGCTTTCCTTGCATGTTTCTCAGCGTGGGGATGCTCATGATTATTTACTTTATAATTCGCCCTCAATTGTTACTGTTTAACATATTCTACCTACTCCCTTTGCCCATCTAATATCCAATTCGTAATAACTCATCTAAAATGCCCTGAATCTTATGAACTGTCTCTGCTGTTTGTCTCATTTGCATTGGCTAATTTTCTATATCGTGTATCTTACACGTGCATGTCTTACTTATTTGTGTTGTGTAATATGGCTTGATTCGTAACCTCTGTCTGATCGATTGTAATGTTTCATTTGTCACGTCTCGTTTTCATGGTCTGTGTATTTTTAAAGGTTATTTTCGAAGTAGAAACTACTCAGTCGCACCAAACGAATTATTGGGAATAAAGTAGCCTGACACTCTGGGACTGTGGAGCCTAAACGTTTGTATAAATTACTGCATTAATCTTCTGTTAGTGGCTATCTGGTGTACCATCTCCAAAGGCGGTACGAACAGGGATTGTAAAGTAAAGTTAGGGATGATTCGCAGTAGATTATGTGCTGGTCAGGGAATGAGGACAAGATATTAGGCTGGGAGGTGTACACATCAAACACACTGGTTGGGAACGACTGGTATATCAGATTAATCTAATAAACCAGTTATGGCTTAACTGTTTCACTAAATGCACTACATTTTTCGTCATATTTATAGGGATTCTGATGACAAACTTTAGTCATAATTAAAATTTATTACCATTTGACTTCCATTGTAGTTGAAGCGGGATTTTTTTCTTTCCAATTCTATTTCAATTCGTGGATTCAATTTGATACTGTAGGCGGGGTGGCAGAGTTTTAACACTTGTGCCTCACAGTTTAGACGTCCTTTGTTCGATTTCTGAGCAGCTCCTGGATGGGTTTCCTATGGGTTCTCTGCTTTTCTTCTTTCACAATTTATTTGTAAATGTTTCTGGTGTGGCCGAACATTCCAATGTTGAAAATGTATCTGCAAAATTACTCAATTGAGATTACACAGAGCAGCTAAATCGCCCCCTACTGTGAAACTTAGAGAGGCCCTTTCGAAAATGTATCTTGAGAGTCAGTAAGGATTTTCTGGGTACAACAACAGAATATGAATACGCGAAATCCTTACCCAACGAGGAGTTATAGAACGCTTGTTTCAGCCCAACACACGTTAACTAATGAGGTCTCTTGGGAGGAGCACGAGGGTTATGTTTTGGCTATACTTGTTTTAACGCTGCTTAAGATGATCATTTTTGCAACTAAAAGTAGTGCCTTGAGAGTGTTGCTCGTTTTGGAACAAATTAATCTGTATTGAAATCGCTCGAATTAGCAGAGACAGAATGCTCGTTAAGTGAGATACTCCTGTATAGATGTACAAATTGCACAAGAACATACATTCCTGCCAATTTTTTGACACCAAATGCACGCCTGGGGCAAAACAGCAAAATGACAAAAACAACATCAAGCGTCCAAGAAAACACCATGACAAGTACAAGAGTTATACACCAAAACAACAACAACAGTCCCAGACAACTCCAAGACAACAGCAACAACAGTCCCTCACCAAGACAACAACAACAATCTAGATCTTTCCCGGATATGTACAACAACAGTCCCAGAACACACCAAAATAATCATGTCCCTCAATTGAATTTTACATCGACATTAAAATATTGCTACACGGTAGCAAATGTGGCTGGTGTATCTGGCACTACTAACTTTCTGCTTCAGAATATTTTTTTAATGGAAGGATTACGATGTTTGGCACGGAAACAAGGTTCCATAATGTTAGAAGGACCTTGTTTGATAATACACCACTCATTGATTCACTCCACCTCGTCATCATGAAAAAGAAAGAGAGGTTCAAGTTTGAAAAACATATCAATGTATGATAGATTAAATATTCATAATTTCTGGAAATATGCCAAACTATATTTACATAAACTATTCTGACGTGAGTGATGCGAAGCGATCTATAATTTAGGTTGTAGCTGGATCACGTGGCCTGTGCAACAGTAGTATAAATGACAGTGTTCTGGTGATAGAAAATCATGCTCTGGGAAGAGAACCTTAAGGTGAGTATGTGGGTTACTCCTGACTGGTCTCGTTCTTAAAAATTCAGGTGGTGTGTGTGTTGGACAGGTGACTCCCAGGTAAGTCCTTCTGAGCTGGCACCCCTTGAGAACCTGCCTGTTTGGTGTGATGTTGGCAAAACAAGATGCTATCGGATTTCTGTGTTTATTTTCACTACAAATCCGTTCTGTAAGGTACTGTCACAAATCAGTGAAAAAAAAAAACGTATAACAGCATCAGCAGCAAGCAACTCCTAAAAATATAAAGATGTGAATTCAATTGACAATCATACAACGTTGGTTTAAATGTTCAAGAAAAAAACTTTACATACAAATGCATTGATGACGTTTGTCTGTGTAAAAGTGACGTCGATTGTGCAATACTCGTGCCTCCCCTCTACCTTTGCTCTCTTCCTGTCTCTCTCTCTCTCTTTGATATCCACACTGCATCACATGAAGAAGAAGAAGAAAAACACGACTCTTGATGTCCTGGGTCAATCGTCCACCCTTTATTTATCCAATGCATGTTTTTTTGTAAGAGTCCAGAACATGGCCATCACAGAGGGCGATACCAATTACGAACGTGTGTCGAACCCGGTGCAATAAATCCTTAAATGGGGACCCGTCTGGATGCCCTTGGGCTCGCTGACCTACGACAGAGGCAACGATCAGGAGCAGCAGATTAACTGGGAAGGGGAAGAAGAAGGACAAGGGGGAGGAAGGGGAATAATTTATCCAAACTTGACAGGAAACAAAGTAACATAAGCGTGATGTCTGGGCTTATCCTTCTTATTTTCCCCAAGGAGCAATGGTGACTATTGCAATGTTTCAGTGTCTGGAGTTCATCCCCTTGCCCCGCTCCCTACTTTTCTGGTTATTCAGGCAGGGTCAATAAAATGGGGACCACATTGCCTCTTACTCTTATTATATCCCTGGTAGATCCTGGTTAAGGAGCTGATTCCCGCCAAGGCACGGATAGTTCTGTGCCAGAGTCCCCAAGAGGGGGTTCTTGTTTCCAATTTGCTAGTATTGTCTTTCTTGCTACAATATAGCCGGTTTTCAGTAAGGCATATTGGCGTACCGATAGCCCTTTTGTTTTCAAGCCCCGCAAAGTTTAGTCCACTGAGGGGCTCAGCTCTGTGCCAAGTTCCGATTAAAATAATCCGTTAAATTCTCGTAAAATTCTAAAATATCTGGGCACGTCCAGAAGGCATTCAGTTACATCTGTACCGTGCATTGTGGTATCTAGGGCAATTAGGAGAGGAATGTGTGAATTTGAACTAAATTATGTTTAGAGGAAGGGACCTGCGGCCTGCTGTCTGAGCCCAACATATTTGAGTCCATTTCTGGTGAGGAATGTCCTGTCCCAGCAGCCTTTCCCCCTCAGCTTTCTAGTTTTGGCTCTAACCCGGTCTCAATCTCCTGCACAAACTTTTCATTTCCTTTTTCCACCAGACCATCCAAGATTGGGTGAGTGATGAGGTAAAAGTTTTTGTTTGTAGCTTTGGATGGTGTCCCTGATATTTTGGTAACCCTAATTGGAAGGTCCCCCACCCTTTCCAAGCCTATCTCTCTCCAGCCAGGCCAGTTAGCCCTTGTGCATCGTATTGTTAGTGATTGGTTGCCCCACAGAGGCGATTGTCTACATATGAAGGAGTGGAATGAGATTCACCTGTGGTTGCATTTCCACAATGTGTTTAAGAAGTGGAATGAGATTCACCTGTGGTTGCATTTCCCCAATGTGTTAGAAACCGTGAATAATGGTTTCAGGACCCGCGATCTATATTTGATAGGAGCTTAGGTAACCGCAGCAAACAACCAGCAGCTCACCGAGCCTTCTCCCAGTTTTTCCATGTCGTTTACTTTTTCTTGTTGATCTATTGAATAAAGTTCTGAAAGCGATTGTTTTGTTCTATTTTAGGAAATCTGCAAAGGGTCAGGCCCCGATATCTCCTAAGTAACGTAAGGGAATAAAAATCTATTTGCGCTATTTTGTGATTCCATATGGATGAGGCTATGCTTGAATCAAACATCTTAAAGAAAGCTTTTGAATACAGGAGGGGCTATTCGTAGATGTACTGTATAGGTAACCGTGTACAGTACTGTTCACTGCAGGAAGTTAAAATCGTGAGCGGCTGAACCTCACTGTCTATCCACTGGAATATAGGAACACCACGTGGCCTGGGATACCACGATGGGCCACTTGGGCAATACGATGGGGACAAGATGGCGCATTGTGTACTTTCATGGCAGCATAATCGCGAGCAGTACATTTACCATGCATACAGGAATCTCTAGATCAACTGCGAATGGTCGAGCCACAGGGCACAATCGGCGAACAGTACCTCAATAAATTTGGCCCAAAACAGTAAAACCTCGAGGGAAGGATTTGCTGTACTGTGTTGTGTCAACTTTTATTTCAGAGAAGCTGTATTTCTCTTGCAGACAAGTCTCTCTTAACCTCAAACAGTTATTCTTGTAAATTATCTAACCTTGTCACTGTCTGCTCCTCTTTCATTGTCTTTAGCTGTAAGTTAGCCATTACGAGTTAATAATCTGATGCAATGTGTGTGTTTTTTACAATTTCCCAACATGATGATGTACTGCTTTTTCACAGTTTTTTCGCAATAGTGATATTTGTTATTGAATTGTCGATAACATCTGAGTCGACATGCAAATTTAGAAGTGCATAACTATTACAAATGTGTCAATATAATGTGGTTTTGAAAGTCAAACTGTGAATATCACGATGTTTTAAATTCCTTTAATAATTTAAACAAATCTGTATCTTGTAATGTGCAGGAAGAAAGGAGAAAATGCCTTATGCTTTGGCCTTACACACCTGTGGAGGACAAGGAGGAACATCCTTCAGTTTTGATGGGAGGAGAAATGGAGCAACGCTGGAAAAAATCTGGGTGTGGGTTGGAGGGTGGCAGATCAAGTGCGTGAAGGCCTGGCTGACGGACGGAAGGACTGCACAGTACGGCAGTCCCTCGGGATCTCACAAAGAGTTTGTGTTCCAGCCCGGGGAGCTGTTTTCGTCCCTCTCACTGTGGGGGAATGGGGCTGGCTCACGCCTGGGCGCCTTCAAGTTCAGGACAACCAAAGGCAGGGAATTCTTCGTGAAGATGACAGACTGGGGCCTAAAGACCGAGTACCCAGTCGACATCCGCTCTGGAATCTGCCTTGGAATTATGGGCAAAGGCGGTTCAGACATCGACAGCATGGGCTTCCTCTTCATCAATTCGGTTAAAAGTTCAGAATTGATCAACGTGACATACCCTACACTGCACAGGGAGCTTCCAAAAGTCCAGATGGAAGAGATCAAATCACTCAGTTACAAGAATACTGGTTCTGTCCCCCAAACCTATAAAATTGAAACCTCCAAGACCGTGACCAAAACCTCCTCCTGGTCGATCACAAACAAGCTGGAGGCAACCGTGAGCCTCACCGTCTCAGCCGGCGTTCCGGATGTCGTGGATGTTGAAGCTGGCTTTAGTTTTACCGTTAGCACCGAGAGTACGCACGCCGTGGAGAATTCAGAATCGAAAACCGAGCTCCTCTCATTCAACGTCACGGTTCCTCCACACAAGACCACTGCGATCGACATCAATATCGGTCGCGCGGAAATCGACCTCCCGTACAAGGGTACGGTGCGCATCTCCTTATTGAACGGCGCCACCTACGACATCCCAATGGAGGGTGTCTACAAGGGCCTCGCCTACACCAAGGCGACTGTAGTAACAAAGGAAAAGTGAAACGGCACCGGAAAAGCACGCACGTGCTGCGCTTTACTAACTGCATGCTGCATTCAACGCTGCCTATCTTTATTTAATAGTTTATTGAACCCTGCGGTATAAAATATGATGCAATACATATGCCATTTGGGAGATTTCAGTTCGTGCAATTAAGGAACCTTTGAATCGGTGAAAAAATAATTTACACGGAGATGCAGTTATTTCAACGAATTTTTCTCGCACATACCGTACATAATTGAGTCTGTTCGCTCAGAAATCACAATGGAATGATCATAATCTGTCTTTATCCCGGAGGAATCCGACGATAAATTTATCTCTTTTTTACAGATGTCCAGTAGGGGCGATTCAGCAAGTTACAACAACAAACAATACAAAACACGATAGGAGTAAAAAGTAGATCAATGGTAAGCCAGTAGCTTAAAGTTATATAAAGAAATACGAATAAATAAAGTATATAAGTACAAATAGCATAAGTACATTCCTGCCGATTTTTCAACACTAAATGCCAACTTGGGCAAGGCAACAAAACGACGACAAAAACAGTTCCAGATCAAACCAACACAGGAGAGGGTATCTTCATAATATTTGATTTTACAATCTAACTATCATTTCACAGATAATAAATCATTTTTAACGTTACTTTTGCCATTTACTTACGTGAGAATGACCCCGAACTAGCAAAAGCAAATGGAAAAAAAAAAAACTTCCTGCAGTGGTTTGGGCAATGTAACAAGACAATACACACTGGCATAGGCAACGCTGATCGGTAGAGTGCAAATCTGGAGGGGTTCAAAACATCAAAGTACAAGTTGGATGACCGACATAAATGACTGGAAGGAGGTAAAAGAGGTGAAACTTTATGGGCTTCAGAAATGAGCAGCTGAAGAGTGAAAACTCACACGAAGCACACAGCTAACGACATTCTCCACGGAAAAATTATACAACCATATATCTTGACAATACAGTTTCTGCATGCTGCCACGAACAGAATAATCGATGGACTTGACCAACATTTCTACTAAAATTATAGAGAGAAGACATCCACGTGTGAATGATACCAAACAAAACGATGACGGAAAGATAAAGATTCCTCAAACAATCAACCAATCTTCATTTGTGTTGGGACACCTATTTTCAAAAACGCTCATATTTGTTTTCCATTTCACACTACAATGAATATACAAATAATGATAACTGGCCTCGAATTACCAACAATTTCTCCAAAGGTGACACCAGAAAATTAAAGAACTTCTCTTGCAGTGCTATCATTTCCATCAGCACCACCATCTGGATTAATGTATTTAGATTACAATTGCATGCTCTTTAATTATAGGAAATTGCATGCAACTAGTCAGTTGCATGTTCTGCAATGCTTTGGGCTTGTGATGCAAAATAAAATATCTTAAAAAAATCATTGGATTGTGTTTGCATTCAGTATCATCATTATCACATCCACAACCCCTTTGAGCCAGCATCACTGAAAACCTTTGTTCAAATACAGGCATTCGCCTGTAATGAAACTGCACAGTCAAGTGTGGTGAGTTGATGGTCTCAACCCGGTCACGAATGACTGCACGAAGATAACCCCTCCATCACAGTTATCAAAACGTAAGCTAGTATGTGTGCAGATAACGCGTAGCAGAAGTGAGATCTTGGTTTTTAGATATAACTTCAATCGCGTATGATAAACCTATATTCTCGATTCATCACTCAGAGGTCTGAGTGCTGACCTAATTTCGAATCCAGAACCTTAGCAGTGCCAGCTCATCAATCAAAAAATCCAAATGTGTGTGTGTGTGTTAGTCCATGTGTGTGTTAGGCCATATGTGTGTGTAAGTTCATATGTGTGTATGTAAGTCAATGTGTTTGTGTTTGAGTCGAGTTGTGTGTGTGTTTGAGTCCATATGTGTACGTTTAGGTCCATACGTGTGTTTAAGTCCATGTGTGTGTCTGTCTTTTTCGAACGGACAACACCCGATGTGTGTGTGTACGTCGAAGTGTTTGTGTGTGTCAGTCCAAGTGTGCGTGTCAGTCCATTTGTGTGCGTATCAGTCACTCTATGTGTGTGTTAGTCCATGTTTGTGTGCTAGTCGATGTGTGTGCATGGCACCATCTGAGTGTGTAAGTTAACGTGCGTTTGTGTGTCTATGTTTGTCAGTCGATGTGTGTGTGTGTTGTCAGTCCATATGTGTGTTGTAGTCCACATGTGTGTGTAAATCCATACATGTGTGTGTGTGTCACTCGATATGTGTGTGTAAGTCAATGCGTGTGTGTGTCTTAGTTGATATGCGTGTAAGTACATCAGTGTACTATACGTCAATGTGTGTTTTTTAGTCCACGTATGTCCGTGTGTAAGTCGATGTGTGTGTGTGAATTGCTGTATGTGTGTACGTCGATATATATGTGTGTAACTCCATGTGTGCGTATCTAAAGTGGATGTCTATGCATGTGTGACTCCATATGTGTGTGTGTGTACGTCTATGTGTTTGTGTGTGTGAGTCAATATGTCTGTGTGTGTCAGTCCATGGGCGTGTGTGATAGTCGCTTTGTGTGTGTGGCTCCATGTGAGTTAGTGTGAGTCCATTTCTTTGCATGTCTGTAGCTCCATGTGTGCGTGTGAGTCTATGTGTCTGTTTTATTGACCTGGTCAAGGCCTATGATACTATCAGTAGGCCAGGCCTTTGGTGTTCTTCATGCTTTCGGAGTCCCTCCCCATTTGCTCACGATACTTAAGGACCGTTATGATATTGAGCAGCCCCGCGTCAAACTACAGGCCGTCAGTCACAGCCATTCCCTCTACACCTTGGGGTGTGACAGGGATGTCCTCTGGCTCCCACATTATTTAACATATCTTTTGACCACGTAGTTGGTGAAGCCTTCAATGGCTGTACCGGAGGAATTACCATGTGATACAGATACAATGGGAGGCTGATCGATGCCCGGGTGCGGTCAAGGGATGGCTCCCTTTTCTCAACCATGTTATGTATGCCGATGCTCTGGTGATTGCTACTCACTCAGAGGAGGAGTTGGAGTCGCTGCTGCTGAACCTGGAGCGTGCCACTAAGAGGTTGGGCCTTACCATCAGCCCTACCAAAACTAAGCACCTGCCTGGGTATTTTGTACCATCGGACAATCCACCGCCACAACTCACAATTGGTGATGCGGCAGTTGTGCAGATATTGCAGAGATTCCCATACCTGCCCAGTGTACTCATGACCAGCTCCGGTTAAACAGCAGAGGTCCCACTCCAAATCAGTCGAGCGTCATTATATTTTCATCGGCTGCGTTATGCTGTGTGGAAGGTACCTGGTCTCTCGCTCCGCATGAAGCTCCAGGTCTTCTCTTCCACGGTAATTCCCTCCCTTCTCTACGCTTGCGACACGTGCACCCCCTTAATGGAACATCTTCGCCGGTTCGAAACATTTAAGCTGGCCTGCTCACGATCCATCCTGGGTTTAACCGTGTGTGTGTCCATCTAAGTCGATGTTTTCTATGTGTGTGGGTCGATGTCCGTGTGTAAGTCCATGTGTTTGTCTGCCTTTGTCGCCCGGGCAACGCCGGGTACTTACCACAAGTAGTTATATGAACACGTAAAAAAATAATTGAACATTTTACGTATAAAAATATAAATACAGTAAAACCTTGAATTGCGAGAAACTTGGTCTTGGTCTGCGAGTGTTTTGCAAGACGAGCAAAATTTTTAAATAAATATTAATTTGATAAACGAACGAGGTCTTGCAATACGAGTAGTACGTATACGCTTTGTCTAACGAGCGTCACATGATCACAACTGATATACGAGTGCCTTGATATACGAGTGCTTTGGATTACAAACACGTTTCCGGAACAGATTATGCTCGCAATCCAAGGTTTTACTGTATACGTGTGCATACATTTAAAAATTAACGTGTCGTAGTGCGATGACCAGCGGTGTGGTAGTGGTAGACACGCCGTGGTGCTGGTGCGATAACAGCGGTGTTGTAGTGGTAACAGCTAGACGGTGCCACGTGACGCACCGTGGTGCTGGTTGCGATGACAGAGGTGTGGTAGTGGTAGTAGCTAGGCGGTGCCACGTGATGCACCGTGGTGCTGGTGCGATGACAGCGGTGTGGTAGTATGTGGGACTCTGTGTTAAGTGAGTTTGTGGGTCTCTGTGTGGTGAGTTTGTGGGTCTCTGTGTAGTGAGTCTGTGGGTCTCTGTGTGAGGTGAGTTTGTGGGTCTTTGTGTGGAGAGTCTGCGGGTCTCTAAGTGATGAGTCTCTGGGTGCTCTGTGTGGTGATTGTGTGGGTCACTTTGTGTGTCTGTGTAAGGGTAGTCTGTGGGTCTCTGTATGGTTTGAGTGTGGGTGTCTGTGTGTGGTGAGTCTGTGAGTCTCTTTGTGTGTCTGTGTGGTGAGTCTGTGTGCCTCTGTGTGAGGTGAGTCTGTGGGTGTCTGTGTGGTTTGAGTGTTGGTGTCTGTGTGTGGAGAGTCTGTGAGTCTCTGTGAGAGGTGAGTCTGCGGGTCTCTGTGTGCCTCTGTGTGAGGTGAATCTGTGGGTGTCTGTGTGGTTTGAGTGTGGGTGTCTGTGTGTGGAGAGTCTGTGAGTCTCTGTGAGAGGTGAGTCTGTGGGTATCTGTGAGGTGAGTGTGCGTGTCTGTGTGTGGTGAGTCTGTGGCCCTGTGGGTCTCTGTGTGAGGTGAGTCTGTGGGTGTCTGTGTGGTTTGAGTGTGGGTATCTGTGTGAGGTGAGTCTGTGGTCTCTTTGTATGTCTGTGTGGTGAGTCTGTGGGTCTCTGTGTGAGGTGAGTCTGTGGTCTCTTTGTGTGTCTGTGTGGTGAGTCTGTGTGTGTCTGTGTGAGGTTAATCTGTGGGTCTCTGTGTGGTTTGAGTGTGGGTGTCTGTGTGTGTCTGTGTGTGGTGAGTCTGTGGGTCTCTGTGTGAGGTGAGTCTGTGGTCTCTTTGTGTGTTTGTGTGGTGAGTCTGTGTGTCTCAGTGTGAGGTGAGCCTGTGGGTCTCTGTGTGTCTCTGTGTGAGGTGAGTCTGTGGGTGTCTGTGTGAGGTGAGTCTGTGGGTCTCTGTGTTGTGAGTTTGTGGGTCTCAATGTGTGTCTGTGTGTCGTGAGTGTGTAGGTCTCAGTGTGTGGGTCTCTGTGTGAAGTGAGTTTGTGGGTCTCTATGTGAGGTAAGTTTTGTGGATTCTAGATTTTACAGCTTAACGGACGCGACCTCGGCTTGGCTGTTTTCACTCCAAAGCTGTCCTCATGACAACACAGTCCCTTCACCTGATGAAGGCTGCTTGTGTTGTGGCCGAAACGTCGTGATTTTTGTTGTTTTATTTTTTACCTACGTGACTTTACCGAATAGAACCAAAGAGTATGGATCCTTGCAGTCACGAAAGCTTCAAATCTAGAATTGGTCGTGCATGTCACGTATATCGTTTATTGTTAAATTGTAATCACAATTCCTGTGATCACTGTTAAATTGTTTTTATAGCTTTATTTTGGTGATTTCGAAAAGGGTCTGGTTTAGCCATATTTGTTTGTTGAAATACACAGAGTTAGACTGGTAACTGCAATTGAAATTGTCTTATGGTTGTTATTGTTTGACAAGCATCCCACTGGGATTTTTGCACACAGCGTTGATATGCGGTGCTTTTTCTGGAAGACTTTGCTGTTTTTTTCCTTGATTTTTTCTGTTGCATGTAGTCACTTTAAGATGTTTCTTGTTCTTTTTTTAGTTGGTTGTGGTTGCACCCGATTCAAGAGCTGAATGGCTCACAGGGCTATACCTAATAAATGAACTGAACTATGGGTCTCTTTGTGTCTCTATGGATAAGCGTGGTTTCTTAAGCGAAAACTGGGGAATGTGGTGGTAGCTTAACATAGGAGACGATGGGAGCTCTATGGGAGTTTGCCGGCGAAGGCAATTGTAGTGCGGATAGTTAGCGAAGCTTATGTCATGTAGGGAATGTGGAGGGCAGGAAACGTGAGAGCCTATGGGTGCTCTATTTGATTGGCCGGCGACGGCGATTTTAATGCATAGTGCGGATAAGCGTGGTTTCTTAAGCAAATTGGGGAACGTGAGGACAGGTAATGGAGGCTATGGGAATAGCCTGTGGAGGTGATTGTAATTTGTAGTGTGGATAAGAAGATGGTTATGTCGTGTAGGAAATGTGGTGGAAGGTTTGATGTAAAACCTATGGAAGCCTATAGGAGTAGCCAGTAAAGGTGATTGCAATTTGTAGTGTGGATAGGTTAGGTAAGCTTTGTTAATGACGACCCGAGCAGAACTCATTAATTGTAACTCAGACACGTGTCCCATCCCCCTTGTGACGTCACCACGGCACTTATGAGGCCATGTGAAGTTTCAAAGGGTTGCTGGACAGACCCAGCAGGTGCTTTGGGTTGACTGCTGTGCCGGGCTCGTTGCAGGAGGAGGTTGTTAGGGTCGCCGGCCCCCGGGATCTCTCCTGCCAGCGACCCTGTCCGCGAAGTACCGACGCTCCCAGACTCTCCACTAGTGTGGGAGCTGCCGCCGCCGCACCCCTCCCCGGGCGGGGAAAGGTCGTCGGGCTCCTGTTCCCCCCCCTGTGCTGTTCCCCCCCGAGTCCGGGTTTCCGGCCGGTGAGGCATCACACTCGACCGCCCGGGGGCCCGCTAGCGCTTCGCCGGCACCCAAACGCGACGCTCCCCGCCCGCGCAGTCCCACGCACCAATCACGCGCGGGTAACAGGGGGGTTAAAGGTCGGAGGGTAAGCGACGTCGTTCGTGCTCACTCCGACGCTTGGGGGGATTGGATTAAACGGGTTTAAAGGGCTATGCGATGGGCATGCGTGCGAGACGGGTATCCGCTCGCAACGTGGGAGTCTGCAGCCGACTGTTTGTAGCGCACACACTCCACGCGGCGCCGCTCCACCCACGTGGCGACCACCGAGAACAGCAAGCGCACCCACGCTTCCACTCTCTTTCCACACCCTCGCAAAAACCACACCAGTCTGTTATGTAACGACCACCGCGACAGCAAGCGCACCCACGCTTCCGCAAAAACCACACTAGTCTGTTATGTAACGACCACCGCGACAGCAAGCGCACCCATGCTTCCGCAAAACCCACACCAGTCTGTTATGTAACGACCACCGCGACAGAAAGCGCACCCACGCTTCCGCAAAAACCACACCAGTCTGTTATGTAACGACCACCGCGACAGCAAGCGCACCCACGCTTCCGCAAAAACCACACCAGTCTGTTATGTAACGACCACCGCGACAGCAAGCGCACCCACGCTTCCGCAAAAACCACACCAGTCTGTTATGTAACGACCACCGCGACAGCAAGCGCACCCACGCTTCCACTCTCTTTCCACACCCTCGCAGAAACCACACCAGTCCGTTATGTAACCGCCGACGATTTATTCCATCGCGTCGGCGAGCCCTTATTTAACCGAGTCAGTCGGGATCAGCGGGGCAGGACCAATCTATCTCTCGATAGTCGGCACTACACTCTACCTGTCCTTCTCCCCTTTACCCTCTCTGGTTTTGCTCTTAAGCTAAGTCCCAACTCCCTCTCTCTCTCTCTCTTACTCACGGTTCGTCGTCACTGCCGGCTGGTCCTCGCGGCGCGTCGATACCTCCCACGGACGTTCGCGTGGCTGGACTCGGGAGTTGACGGGCCTGGGGTTGATTCGAGTAGCCAGATAACTTTTTCCCTTCGCCCTGACCCGCTTTATTCTTTCTACATCAAAGGTGCTACCTAGTGCCGACTCGCGGGCCAATCAGCTCGCTGGGATCAACCGCCAATCGTTAGGCCCATCTGTATCCCAGCATCCCCCGTGCCGTTGCTTTCAGCGACGTCCGCATCTAAATTTACCTGCTCAGCGGCCCTCCAGCCGGAGGGCGACCCTGCTTTCCCGCCGCTCGTGGCTCTGCCCTCCTACCTGCATGCTGACCCGTGTGTGTTGTGTGTGCTTTCTACAAGCGGTGGCTCAGCAGCCCCGTCGTGACCATGTAATTACAACCAAAGTCACGGCGCCGCGGTGGGTGTTAGCGTCGGAGGAGATTGTCCAATTCCCTGGCCGCAGGAAACCGTGAAGATTATCCCTTTACGAGGGCTTCTGGGTGAAAACCTGTCGGCCAGGGTGTCTCCCCACGTGCTCTAATGGTGGGGGGAGTGCGTGCGTGTGTGTTCCGGTGGGGGGGGTGGGGAGGTGGTGGGGTGGAGCAATGTCGGCCTCGCCGCTCGGGGCGGCGAGTTCGCAGGTGGGCCACCCGCCGATCGGCTCCGTGGCGGCGGCATCACATAGCCCCCCGAGGTGCCAGTCCCCGTCCCGGGTTGACTGGAGCACCTCGCCTGGGCCGCGCCCACGAGGTAGCGCTGCGGGGTCCGGGGGATCCGCCCGGATCTCGTGGCTGGCCTCGGGGGGGGTTGCTCCGTCCTCGGGGTTTCCTGCAGCGGTCTCCTTCTCCACTCCAGTGGCTCCTGTCCCTCGGCACCTGGGGGCTGGGGAACAAACTCCGCGGCAGCGGGGTTTAAGGGGCGGCGTCCCCGCCGTCCTCTGGCGGGGCCGGGACGCCTCGGGGCTGGGGGCCCGGCGGGGCCCATGTATTGCGCGAGGCCCCCGAGCACGGGTGGCGCAGGGGCACCGGGATTTCGCGGTACTCGGGCAGCGAGGTTCTCCCCCGCCGGGGCTGCCCTCCATGGTTTTAAGCGGCGGACGTTAACCACCGTTTCTCGGCCCCTCTCTCCACCCTGGATTAATACCGTCCAGGGAGAGATCTGCCGTACCACGGTCCAGGGTCCCCGCCAGTAGGTGGTCAGCTTCCCCACCTGCCCGGCCCCGATGCGAGGGGTGTGTAGCCACACCTTGGCGCCTGTCAAGAAAAGGGCGGGCTCCACGCGGTGGAGCCCCGTGCTGTCGCCGATGCGCGGCCTCCCCTTGCGGGTAGGCCCGGTCCCGGACCCCTCGTAGGGTCTCCATCAGATGTTCCACGGGGCGACTCCCTTCCTCCGTTTGGGGTGGAGGAATGCCGAACAGCAAGTCTGCGGGTAGACGAGAATCACGACCAAACATCATTAGGAACGGGGTTTGTCCCGTCGATGTGTGCACCGTGGTGGCGTAGGTGAACAGGGTGTAGGGGAGGTGTTCATCCCAATCCCGTTGGTTTGTGGCCGCCATACGCTTGAGCTTTCCGGCCAGAGTCTGATTCATACGCTCAACCATACCGTTCGCCTGGGGGTGGTACGCCGTGGTTCGGTCTTTCTGGATTCCGAACTCCCGGCACAGCGCCTGAAACAACTCGGCCTCGAACTCGCTACCCTGGTCGGTAAGGACTCGCTCCGGGATCCCGTGCTTAAGTACATAGTGCTCCACGAAGGCCCGGGCCACTACCAGGGCCGTTTAATCGGGGATGGCCACCGCCACGGGGTAGCGGGTGAAGTATTCCACCGCTACGAGGATATAGCGGTTGCCCCGGTGGGATCGTGGGAACGGCCCCTGGAGATCGATGCCGACCAGCTGGTTAGTCCGACTGACGCGGAACGGCCTTAGGGGTACTTGGTATCGTGCCGGTTTCGGTCCGCACTGTTGACAAGCGCGGCAGCCCTGTACCCAGGCGGCCATATCTTGCGTCAATTTGGGCCAGAGATACTGGCGACGCAGAGTCTCCCGAGTGCGCCGTTCCCCGTCATGGCCCCCGAGCGGGTGGTCGTGTACCAGCCGTAGCAGCTGGGGTCGCACCTGGGCGGGAACACAGATGCACCCCGGCTGGCCGGCCTCGGTTAACTCCCGTACCACCCCGTTCTGCACACACAACCGGGCATACAAACCGCTCCAGGGCCCTGGTAGGGTGCTTTTCCCCTCCCGCAGGGCCGCTTCCACCGCCGCCAGATCCGGATCCCGCTGCTGGGTCTGCCTCAGCTGCTCGTCGCTCAGGCCCGGGAAGGCGCAGCCGACGTCCTCCTGGATCCGTCCGATCGGGGCGGGGTGGTCCGCTGGGTCCCGAGTCGTGGGCCCTGCGCTCGCCGGGCGGCCGACTGGGTCCGCGCCTCCACCTGTGGGGGTCTCTGTGGCGCATACCGCACTCTCTCTCGCCGGGGGGGGGTTAGGTTCAGCGGGTTCCCGGGGGTCCGTTGCCTGTCGGCAACGTCCCCCCGTGAAGCACGGGCAGGCCTCCTCCGCCCTCGTCTCGGCACACACCGCGGGTCGCCGTGATAATGCGTCCGCGTTTGCATGCGTCCGCCCCGCCCGGTATTCGATCTGCAGGTTGTACTCCTGCAGCTGCGCCAGCCATCGGGCCATCTGCCCCCGCGGTTCCTTGAAGGTGAGGAGGAACTGCAGAGCATAATGGTCCGTGCGCACTCGACATTTCCTGCCGTACAAATACGGCCGAAACTGTTTACACGCGAAGATCACAGCGTACAATTCCTGATGGGTCACACAGTAGTTCAGCTCGGCCTCGCTCAGGGTCCGGCTGGCGTGCGCAATCACCCGTTCCACCCCTTCCTGCACCTGCGACAACACCGCACCCAGCCCGCTGCTGCAGGCATCGGTGTCCAAAATAAAGTCGGTGGTAAAATCGGGGAAAGCCAGTGTGGGGGTGTGTGTGAGGTGGTCTTTGAGGGTGGTGAAGGCCGTCTGGCAGGCCTCCGTCCACTGATAGGGGTTCTTGGGGGAAGTGAGTTGGGTGAGGGGGCGTGCGATCTCGCTGAATCCCTTTACAAATCGACGGTAATAGGTGGCGAGCCCCAAGAATGACCTTATCTCCGACAGGTTTCTTGGCTGTGGCCAATCCACTACGGCGCGTACCTTGTCCGGATCGGTGCGCACCCCTGCCTCGCTGACGCGATGTCCGAGGTACCCCACCTCGCGCTGTGCGATGTAACACTTACGCGGCTTGAGCTTGAGATGAGCCGCTCGCAGTCGCTGGAACACCTCCCGAAACCTGGACCAGTGCTCAGATAGAGATCTACTGAACACGATCACATCATCCAGGTAAATCAGGCATTGCTACCAACTGCAAGCCCCGCATCACCAACTCCATCAGCCGCTGGAACGTCGCGGGCGCGTTGGTGAGCCCGAACGGGAGTACTCGAAACTCGAATAGTCCCATCGGGGTGGTGAATGCGGTTTTTGGCCGATCCTCCTCCGTCATCTCCACCTGCCAGTACCCGGACGCGAGATCGAGGGTGGAAAAATACCGCGCTCCGGCGAGGCTGTCAAAGGTGTCGTCGATGCGCGGTATGGGAAAGGCGTCGCCGAGGGTGACTGCGTTTAGTTTGCGGTAATCGACGCAAAACCGGGTTGATCCGTCCTTTTTTGTTACTAGCACCACCGGGGCAGACCAGGGGCTCGCTGAGGGCTGAATTATGTTATCGCGGAGCATGTCCCTGACCGCCTCTTTGATCTGGGCGCGTTCGGGTGCGCCCACGCGGTACGCGGGGAGTTTTATGGGTCGGGTGGCCCCGGTGTCGATTTGGTGCTTAACGAGATCTGTGCGACCCACGCCTGAATCGTGTTCGCTGAACACGTCGGCGTACTCCCGTAGTAACCCGCGTAGCTGATCGGCCTCTCCCTTGGGTAAATCTGCCCAAGGTACGTGTACCGCGTCAAGAAGGGGGACGACCTCGGCGTGGGGAGTCGGGCCGACTCGCCAGGCCAGGTCCTGTTGGTCCTCGGGGCGACCGGGGTCCTCCGCCCAGAGTGCGAATACCGAGTCGCTGGAGTGCCGCGCGTGTAGGGGGTGCACGGTGGCTACTGTGGTGCGCCGTCGTAGTATTGCTGGGGTGCCGTGGGGGTTAAACACACGCATAAACAATCGGCCCCCATCGGCGTTTACCAACGTGGCTGACCCCACAACCCCGTATCGTTTTGCCAACTCCGGGTGAGGAGTTAGCATTACCTCCCCCGATGGTCGGTGCGCGGGGTCGGTGGAGGGTGTCGCCACAGGCACCAGCATCTCGGCGAGCGGCCCGATGGTGACGGCCGTCGTCAGGGTAGCGGCCACGCGTGTGAAGCGGGGGCGATTCGGCTCCCGTCCCAGGAAGGGAATCCGTTCCCCGCTGCCTTCCACGGTGGCGCACCGCTGTCGGGGCTGCACGTTGAGCCCCAGATTCTCCAGGAGGTCGGTACCTGCGATGCACTCGTGGCACAGCACACTCGAGACGTAGAACTCCTGGGTGCACACCTGGTGGCCTACGCGGACCTCCAGGGTAGCCCTCCCCAGGAGCCCCATTCCTTCTCCGCTCGCCGTGTGCAGTGCGCGGTCCGGGGCCTGCAGGCGGCTCACGTCGACCCCGACCGCGCTGCAGTGCGCTGCGCTCAAAAGCGAGGCCACCGCCCCCGTATCCAGCAGGATCCGGGTACGCATTCCATTAACCTGCCCTTCTACCAGCGACGTGGCCCCCGTGATTCCTGCCACCAGCTCCCGTAGCCAGTCGCCAGGAGTCACCGCGTCCACGGGCGTTGTCGCTGGAACCTGTGTGAAGATCACTCGCTCGCCATTATTCCCACTGTCGTGGATATGTGTCGGGACCGCGTCGATTGCACCCCTAGGTGGTCCACTCTCTAGGGGGCGTTGGCGTTTAACCCTTCGGTATACCTAGCGCGGGCGATCTGTGGGCAGTCTCTCATGAGATGCCCCTGACGGCCGCACATATAACACGCCCGGGGGGGGGGGTGGCGGCTCCGTAGTGGGCACCCTGCCCGCTCCCTCTCCCCCCAGTGCACCACTGCCCAGACTCTGCTTCTAGTCGGGCTATCCTCCCAGCTAGCCCCCCCACCGTGGAGCGCATCTCACCCATCTCGGATTGGATGGTCCCTACGGAGGACTGCAGCTTAGTCATACTTCGGTCCATTTTGTCCTCCATCCCCCCGATGCTGGTCTGTATCCCGGCTACCCAACCGGGCATTACCTCCCGCGGTCTCGGGGGCTCCCTTGCCTGTCCCCTTGTCGCGATGGCGAGCTCCTCCTCCTCGTCGGAGAGTAAGCTCGCCACTGCGCACTCCCGTCCCCGCCCTCGCGGCTGCATGCGCTCACCGGAGAGCTTCTCACATCTTCGCGCGCGCTCGACAAGGGTGTCGAAGGGAAGGCGCGCCCCGTCTAAATTTGGTTGCCACCACGGGGTACGCATCAAATATCGCCGTACCTTCCCGGCGGCAAGGTCATCAATTATTTTCGCCTCATACTCCGGGTGCGCGATCCGGGTTAGTGCGCGCACGTCCTCGGCATAATCTCGCAGATCCTCACCGGGTTGGCGGCGGCGCGCCTCTAAGGCCGCCTGCGCCTCCTCCTCATCATGCGTGCCGAAGCGTAGTTCAAGCCGGCGCATTAATTCCTCCCACTGGGTTTGTGCGCTTGCGGGCAAAGCCTCTACAAAGTCGGCTGCCCGCCCATCCAAGTGCATCTCCAGCTGCTGCAACGCCTCCGCGTCCGTCCAGCCATTGAAATTCTTCGCACCTCTGACGTTGCGGGCAAACGATTTCCATGACGGAATCCCCTTGCCCGTGAACGTGCATTTTATCTTAGCCTGGGGTGGGGCGCCTCTCTCCCTTGGGCGTGCGGGGGATCGTACCACCTCTGACACCATAATGTTAGGGTCGCCGGCCCCCGGGATCTCTCCTGCCTGCGACCCTGTCCGCGAAGTACCGACGCTCCCAGACTCTCCACTAGTGTGGGAGCTGCCGCCGCCGCACCCCTCCCCGGGCGGGGAAAGGTCGTCGCGCTCCTGTTCCCCCCCCTGTGCTGTTCCCCCCCGAGTCCGGGTTTCCGGCCGGTGAGGCATCACACTCGACCGCCCTGGGGCCCGCTAGCGCTTCGCCGGCACCCAAACGCGACGCTCCCCGCCCGCGCAGTCCCACGCACCAATCACGCGCGGGTAACAGGGGGGTTAAAGGTCGGAGGGTAAGCGACGTCGTTCGTGCTCACTCCGACGCTTGGGGGGATTGGATTAAACGGGTTTAAAGGGCTATGCGATGGGCATGCGTGCGAGACGGGTATCCGCTCGCAACGTGGGAGTCCGCAGCCGACGGTTTGTAGCGCACACACTCCACGCGGCGCCGCTCCAACCACGCGGCGACCACCGAGAACAGCAAGCGCACCCACGCTTCCACTCTCTTTCCACACCCTCGCAAAAACCACACCAGTCTGTTATGTAACGACCACCGCGACAGCAAGCGCGCCCACGCTTCCGCTCTCTTTCCACACCCTCGCAACAACCACACCAGTCTGTTATGTAACGACCACCGCGACAGCAAGCGCACCCACGCTTCCGCAAAAAAACACACCAGTCTGTTATGTAACGACCACCGCGACAGCAAGCGCACCCACGCTTCCGCAAAAAAACACACCAGTCTGTTATGTAACGACCACCGCGACAGCAAGCGCACCCACGCTTCCGCAAAAACCACACCAGTCTGTTATGTAACGACCACCGCGACAGCAAGCGCACCCACGCTTCCGCAAAAACCACACCAGTCTGTTATGTAACGACCACCGCGACAGCAAGCGCACCCACGCTTCCGCAAAAACCACACCAGTCTATTATGTAACGACCACCGCGACAGCAAGCGCACCCATGCTTCCGCTCTCTTTCCACACCCTCGCAGAAACCACACCAGTCCGTTATGTAACCGCCGACGATTTATTCCACCGCGTCGGCGAGCCCTTATTTAACCGAGTCAGTCGGGATCAGCGGGGCAGGACCGATCTATCTCTCGATAGTCGGCACTACACTCTACCTGTCCTTCTCCCCTTTACCTTCTCCGGTTTTGCTCTTAAGCTAAGTCCCAACTCCCTCTCTCTCTCTCTTACTCACGGTTCGTCGTCACTGCCGGCTGGTCCTCGCGGCGCGTCGATACGTCCCACGGACGTTCGCGCGGATGGACTCGGGAGTTGACGGGCCTGGGGTTGACTCGAGTAGCCAGAGAACTTTTTCCCTTCGCCCTGACCCGCTTTATTCTTTCTACATCAAAGGGGCTACCTGGTGCCGACTCGCGGGCTAATCAGCTCGCTGGGATCATCCGCCAATCGGTAGGCCCATCTGTATCCCAGCATCCCCCGGGCCGTTGCTTTCAGCGACGTCCGCATCTAAATTTACCTGCTCAGCGGCACTCCAGCCGGAGGGCGAACCTGCTTTCCCGCCGCTCGTGGCTCTGCCCTCCTACCTGCCTGCTGACCCGAGTGTGTTGTGTGTGCTTTCTACCCGCGGTGGCTCAGCAGCCCCGTCGTGACCATGTAATTACAACCAAAGTCACGGCGCCGCGGTGGGTGTTAGCGTCGGAGGAGACCGTCCAATTCCCTGGCCGCAGGAAACCGTGAAGATTATCCCTTTATGAGGGCTTCTGGGTGAAAACCTGTCGGCCAGGGTGTCTCCCCACGCGCTCTAATGGTGGGGGGAGTGCGTGCGTGTGTGTTCCGGTGGGGGGGGGGTGGGGAGGTGGTGGGGTGGAGCAATGTCGGCCTCGCCGCTCGGGGCGGCGAGATCGCAGGTGGGCCACCCGCCGATCGGCTCCGTGGCGGCGGCATCACAAGGTTACGGGACAGACTCAGCAGGTGCCATGGGTTGATTGCTGTGCCAGGCTAGGTACAGGAAGAGGTCACGGGACAGTCCCAGCAGGTGCTATGGGTTGACTGCTGTGCCAGGCTAGGTGAAGGAGAAGGTCACGGGACAGACCCAGCAGGTGCTATGGGTTGTACTGCTGTGCCAGGCTAGGTGCAGGAGGAGGTCACGGGACAGACCCAGCAGGTGACATGGGTTGACTGCTTTACCAGGCTAGGTGCAGGAGGAGGTCACAGGACAGACCCAGCAGGTGTCATGGGTTAACTGCTGTGCCAGGCTAGGTGCAGGCAGAGGTCACGGGACAGACCAAGCAAGGGCTATCGGTTGACTGCTGTGCCAGGCTAAGTAGAAGAGGAGGTCACGGGACAGACCCAGCAGGTGCCAAGGGTTGACTGCTGTTCCAGGCTAGGTGCAATTGGAGGTCACGGGACAGACCCAGCAGGTGCCATGGGTTGACTGCTGTTCCAGGCTAGGTGGAGTAGGAGGTCACGGTACAGATCCAGCAGGTGCCATGGGTTGACTGCTGTGCCAAGCTAGGTGCAGGAGGAGGTCACGGGACAGACCCAGCAGGTGCCATGGGTTGACTGCTGTGCCAGGCTTGGTGCAATTTGAGGTCACGGGACAGACCCAGCAGGTGCCATGGGTTGACTGCTGTGCCAGGCTAGGTGGAGTAGGAGGTCACGGGACAGATCCAGCAGGTGCCATGGGTTGACTGCTGTGCCAGGCTAGGTGCATCTGACAACAAACATCTGGGCAGTTCACCTCCATTGGTTCAAGCAAAGCCTGTCTCTTGCTTCTGCTGATGAGACACGGAGCTGGGCAGACTCCAAATACACAGCAGCAGCAGGCATCTTCAGGGTCGGGATGGAACCCACGACCTCCTGCGTACCAGGCGAGGTAGTTAAATTTCATCAGGGTCGGGATCGTTTTGGCCCCTGCACAGTCGTGAGGCCGCTGCAGCAGGGCCACTCTGCCGAGGTCGTGCCCACCGCTGCAAAGCCGCCACCGGGGGATGTCGACGCCGACGCTGCGCACCCTCACCCCTCCCCACACACGAACGTACACACGCCCCACGTAGAGCCAGGAGGGGAGGTCACCCGGCTGATAGGTTTTTGTCCAGAAGTCCCTAGTGGGATCGAACTTCATGTTTTCCTGCGGCCGGGAAATTGGGCGATCCTCCCCCCTGTAGCTGACATGCACTGCGGCGCCGCGACCTGATATTAAAGTTGCATGGTCGCGGCAAGGGCCATCGAACCACCGCGAGTGGAGCCTCACACATGCACGGGTCAGTGGACTGGTAGCGGGAGAACAGAGAGCGGACGTCGGTGAGATCACTGCGGCGACGTCATCTGAGCTGGGATCCGGACATCGAAAGGGCGGGAGAATCCGAGCCCCTGATTGGACGGGAGGCCAAGGGTCGGAAAGAGCAAATATTCCTTTGTTGTAGGTAGGATAAAAAGGGGGGGAATCGGGGTAGCAAGGGGGTTCATCTGGTTCAAGATCATCACGGTCCTGGGAGCAGGAGAGTCAGCCATCCGAGACTTCCGTGAGACGTACTCCAGCATCGGCAGGCTCGTCGCCTCATTCCCTCACAGCGGTCAGTACATCGGGGAGAAGTAAGTACGAGTGAGAGAGGCGTAAGTTCAGCCGTTTTACATCCAGGATAGAGAGCGGGGCGAGCGGTAGGGGAAATCGACTCGTAGACCTCCGAGGGATAGGTTAGCGTCCACTGACCGTACCATCACAGGTAAATAAAATTCGCTAGTGGGGGGAAAAACAACTGTGTTGCGTGGTCTTTTGGGAGCGTGAAGTGGAGGGCAGAGTGTGCGCCGGGTGTCTACGTGTGTATGCGCGGCTGTGCACCTCGAGACGAAGCGGGTGGTGTTTACGTGCCCGCACGATTGCCCACCATAGTGCTTAGCGATCGCGTACCTGGGTGGCGGTGCCGCGGTCACGCACCCGCACACGGGTCTGGTCACGAGATAGCGAGTTAGAGCGCCGAGCGTGCGCGTATTCGCGCGACTGTTTGAGCGGGACCTTTAACTCAGAGCCAAGCGAGCGTCCCCAATCAGCGGCGCGCGCACGGCAGAAACCCCGCCCGCCCGTCCCCCAGCTCCACCCCCTTCGTGTGCGATTGGTCTGTTTACGGGCAGAGGGTAGGGGCGTGTTTGTTATTGTCGGCACACGTGGAGCGCGGGTGGGAGGGAAACACGCGCCGCGCCTGTTTGTTTATGGGCGGGACGGAGATTTACTGGTGAGCGCGCTTACAGCCCCACCCCGCCTTTGCACAGTGTAACGCATCGCAAGCGCGGAGCGTACGAGCTGCTAATTAAACTATGCAAACGCGGTCTACATCCCAGGCAGAGGTACAGGGGGGCGAGACGTTAGGGGTCGTTAGTCTGGACCTGACGGAGCAGCCGGGGGGTAGCGGTGTGAGTGGAATGGGGGAGTCGGTGAGCAGCAGCCCCGACAATTCAGTGATGGCGGGGGACGGTAGCCCCCACACTACACAGAGACACACATAAGTGTATATATAGTGTACAGTACAACACAGAGACACACAGAAGTGTATATATAGTGTACAGTACTACACACACAGAAGTGTATATAGTGTACAGTACTACACAGACACACAGAAGTGTATATGTGATGCCGCCGCCACGGAGCCGATCGGCGGGTGGCCCACCTGCGATCTCGCCGCCCCGAGCGGCGAGGCCGACATTGCTCCACCCCGCCACCTCCCCAACCCCCCCCCCCCCACCGGAACACACACGCACGCACTCCCCCCACCATTAGAGCGCGTGGGGAGACACCCTGGCCGACAGGTTTTCACCCAGAAGCCCTCGTAAAGGGATAATCTTCACGGTTTCCTGCGGCCAGGGAATTGGACGGTCTCCTCCGACGCTAACACCCACCGTGGCGCCGTGACTTGAGTAGAAATTACCTGTTCACGGCGGGGCTGCCCCGCCACCGCGGTTAGTACGCGCCTCACGCACACGGGTCGGCAGGGCAGGCAGGTAGGAGGGCAGAGCCACGAGCGGCGGGAAAGCAGGGTCGCCCTCCGACTGGAGGGCCGCTGAGCAGGTAAGTTTAGATGCGGACGTCGCTGAAAGCAACGGCCCGGGGGATGCTGGGATACAGATGGGCCTACCGATTGGCGGATGATCCCAGCGAGCTGATTGGCCCGCGAGTCGGCACCAGGTAGCCCCTTTGATGTAGAAAGAATAAAGCGGGTCAGGGCGAAGGGAAAAAGTTATCTGGCTACTCGAGTCAACCCCAGGCCCGTCAACTCCCGAGTCCAGCTGCGCGAACGTCCGTGGGACGTATCGACGCGCCGCGAGGACCAGCCGGCAGTGAAGACGAACCGTGAGTAAGAGAGAGAGAGAAAGAGGGAGTTGGGACTTAGCTTAAGAGGAAAACCGGAGAGGGTAAAGGGGAGAAGGACAGGTAGAGTGTAGTGCCGACTATCGAGAGATAGATTGGTCCTGCCCCGCTGATCCCGACTGACCCGGTTAAATAAGGGATCGCCGACGCAGTGGAATAAATCGTCGGCGGTTACATAACGGACTGGTGTGGTTTTTGCGAGGGTGTGGAAAGAGAGTGGACGCGTGGGTGCGCTTGCTGTTCTCGGTGGTCGCCGCGTGTGTGGAGCGGCGCCGCGTGGAGGGTGTGTGCTACAAACCGTCGGCTGCGGACTCCCACGTTGCGAGCGGATACCCGTCTCGCACGCATGCCCATCGCATAGCCCTTTAAACCCGTTTAATCCAATCCCCCCAATCGCTGGAGTGAGCACGAACGACGTCGTTTACCCTCCGACCTTTAACCCCCCTGTTACCCGCGTGTGATTGGGGCGTGGGACTGCGCGGGAGGGGAGCGTCGCGTTTGGGTGCCGGCGAAGCGCTAGCGGGTCCCAGGGCGGTCGAGGGCGATGCCTCTCCGGCAGGAAACCCGGACTCGGGGGGGGACAGCACAGGGGGGGGAACAGGAGCGCGACGACCTTTCCCCGCCCGGGGAGGGGTGCGGCGGCGGCAGCTCCCACACTAGTGGAGAGTCTGGGAGCGTCGGTACTTCGCGGACAGGGTCGCAGGCAGGAGAGATCCCGGGGGCCGGCGACCCCAACATTATGGTGTCAGAGGTGGTACGATCCCCCGCACGCCCAAGGGAGAGAGGCGCCCCACCCCAGGCTAAGATAAAATGCACGTTCAAGGGCAAGGGGATTCCGTCATGGAAATCGTTTGCCCGCAGCATCAGAGGTGCGAAGAATTTTAATGGCTGGACGGACGCGGAGGCGTTGCAGCAGCTGGAGATGCACTTGGATGGGCGGGCAGCCGACTTTGTAGAGGCTTTGCCCGCAAGCGCACAAACCCAGTGGGGGGAATTAATGCGCTGGCTTGAACTACGCTTCGGCACGCATGATGAGGAGGAGGCGCAGGCGGCCTTAGAGGCGCGCCGCCGCCAACCCGGTGAGGATCTGCGAGATTATGCCGAGGACGTGCGCGCACTAACCCGGATCGCGCACCCGGAGTATGAGGCGAAAATAATTGATGACCTTGCCGCCGGGAAGGTACAGCGATATTTGATGCGTACCCCGTGGTGGCAACCAAATGTAGACGGGGCGCGCCTTCCCTTCGACACCCTTGTCGAGCGCGCGCGTAAATGTGAGAAGCTCTCCGGTGAGGGCACGCAGCCGCGAGGGTGGGGACGGGAGTGCGCCGTGGCGAGCTTACTCTCCGACGAGGAGGAGGAGCTCGCCATCGCGACAAGGGGACAGGCAAGGGAGCCCCCGAGACCCCGGGAGGCAATGCCTGGATGGGTAGCCGGGATACAGACCAGCATCGGGGGGATGGAGGACAAAATGGACCGAAGTATGACCAAGCTGCAGTCCTCCGTCGGGACCATCCAGTCCGAGATGGGTGAGATGCGCTCCACGGTGAGGGGGCTAGCTGGGAGGATAGCCCGACTAGAAGCAGGGTCTGGGCAGCGGCGCCCTGGGGGGAGAGGGAGCGGGCAGGGTGCCCACTACGGAGCCGCCACCCCCCCCCCCCCCCCGGGCGTGTTATATGTGCGGCCGTCAGGGGCATCTCATGAGAGACTGCCCACAGATCGCCCACGCTAGATATACCGAAGGGTTAAACGCCAACGCCCCCTAGAGAATGGACCATCTAGGGGTGCAATCGACGCGGTCCCGACACATATCCACGACAGTGGGAATAATGGCGAGCGAGTGATCTTCACACAGGTTCCAGCGACAACGCCCGTGGACGCGGTGACTCCTGGCGACTGGCTACGGGAGCTGGTGGCAGGAATCACGGGGGCCACGTCGCTGGTAGAAGGGCAGGTTAACGGAATGCGTACCCGGATCCTGCTGGATACGGGGGCGGTGGCCTCGCTTTTGAGCGCGGCGCACTGCAGCGCGGTCGGGGTCGACGTGAGCCGCCTGCAGGCCCCGGACCGCGCACTGCACACGGCGAGCGGAGCCGGAATGGGGCCCCTGGGGAGGGCCACCCTGGAGGTCCGCGTAGGCCACCAGGTGTGCACCCAGGAGTTCTACGTCTCGAGTGTGCTGTGCCACGAGTGCATCGCAGGTACCGACCTCCTGGAAAAGCTGGGGCTCAACGTGCAGCCCCGACAGCGGTGCGCCACTGTGGAAGGCAGCAGGGAACGGATTCCATTCCTGGGACGGGAGCCGAATCGCCCCCGCTTTACACCCGTGGCCGCTACCCTAACGACGGCCGTCACCATCGGGCCGCTCGCCGAGATGCTGGTGCCTGTGGCGACACCCTCCACCGACCCCGCGCACCGACCATCGGGGGAGGTAATGCTAACTCCTCACCCGGAGTTAGCAAAACGATACGGGGTTGTGGGGTCAGCCACGTTGGTAAACGCCGATGGGGGCCGATTGTTTATGCGTGTGTTTAACCCCCATGGCACCCCAGCAATACTACGACGGCGCACCACAGTAGCCACCATGCACCCCCTACACGCGCGCCACTCCAGCGACTCGATATTCGCACTCTGGGCGGAGGACCCCGGTCGCCCCGAGGACCAACAGGACCTGGCCTGGCGAGTTGGCCCGACTCCCCATGCCGAGGTCGTCCCCCTTCTTGACGCGGTACACGTACCTTGGGCAGATTTACCCAAGGGAGAGGCCGATCAGCTACGCGAGTTACTGCGGGAGTACGCCGACGTGTTCAGCGAACACGATTCAGACGTGGGTCGCACAGATCTCGTTAAGCACCAAATCGACACCGGGGCCGCCTGACCCATAAAGCTCCCCGCGTACCGCGTGGGCACACCCGAACGCGCCCAGATCAAAGAGGCGGTCAGGGACATGCTCCGCGATAACATAATTCAGCCCTCGGCGAGCCCCTGGTCTGCCCCGGTGGTACTAGTAACGAAAAAGGACGGGTCAACCCGTTTTTGCGTCGATTACCGCAAACTAAACGCAGTCACCCTCGGCGACGCCTTTCCCATACCGCGTATCGACGACACCTTTGACAGCCTCGCCGGAGCGTGGTATTTTTCCACCCTCGATCTCGCGTCTGGGTACTGGCAGGTGGAGATGACGGAGGAGGATCGGCCAAAAACCGCATTCACCACCCCGATGGGACTATTCGAGTTTCGAGTACTCCCGTTCGGGCTCACCAACGCGCCCGCGACGTTCCAGCGGCTGATGGAGTTGGTGATGCGGAGCTTGCAGTGGGAGCAATGCCTGATTTACCTGGATGATGTGATCGTGTTCAGTAGATCTCTGTCTGAGCACTGGTCCAGGTTACGGGAGGTGTTCCAGCGACTGCGAGCGGCTCATCTCAAGCTCAAGCCGCGTAAGTGTTACATCGCACAGCGCGAGGTGGTGTACCTCGGACATCGCGTCAGCGAGGCGGGGGTGCTCACCGATCCGGACAAGGTACGCACCGTAGTGGATTGGCCACAGCCAAGAAACCTGTCGGAGATAAGATCATTTTTGGGGCTCGCCACCTATTATTGTCGATTTGTAAAGGGATTCAGCGAGATTGCACGCCCCCTCACCCAACTCACTTCCCCTAAGAACCCCTATCAGTGGACGGAGGCCTGCCAGACGGCCTTCACCACCCTCAAAGACCACCTCACACACACCCCCACACTGGCTTTCCCCGATTTTACCACCGACTTTATTTTGGACACCGACGCCTGCAGCAGCGGGCTGGGTGCGGTGTTGTCGCAGGTGCAGGAAGGGGTGGAACGGGTGATTGCGTACGCCAGCCGGACCCTGAGCAGGGCCGAGCTGAACTACTGTGTGACCCGTCAGGAATTGTACGCTGTGATCTTCGCGTGTAAACAGTTTCGGCCGTATTTGTATGGCAGGAAATGTCGAATTCGCACGGACCATTATGCTCTGCAGTTCCTCCTCACCTTCAAGGAACCGCGGGGGCAGATGGCCCGATGGCTGGCGCAGCTGCAGGAGTACAACCTGCAGATCGAATACCGGGCGGGGCGGACGCATGCAAACGCGGACGCATTATCACGGCGACCCGCGGTGTGTGCCGAGACGAGGGCGAAGGAGGCCTGCCCGTGCTTCACGGGGGGACGTTGCCGACAGGCAACGGACCCCCGGGAACCCGCTGAACCTAACCCCCCCCCGGCGAGAGAGAGTGCGGTATGCGCCACAGAGACCCCCACAGGTGGAGGCGCGGACCCAGTCGGCCGCCCGGCGAGCGCAGGGCCCACGACTCGGGACCCAGCGGACCACCCCGCCCCGATCGGACGGATCCAGGAGGACGTCGGCTGCGCCTTCCCGGGCCTGAGTGACGAGCAGCTGAGGCAGACCCAGCAGCGGGATCCGGATCTGGCGGCGGTGGAAGCGGCCCTGCGGGAGGGGAAAAGCACCCTACCAGGGCCCTGGAGCGGTTTGTATGCCCGGTTGTGTGTGCAGAACGGGGTGGTACGGGAGTTAACCGAGGCCGGCCAGCCGGGGTGCATCTGTGTTCCCGCCCAGGTGCGACCCCAGCTGCTACGGCTGGTACACGACCACCCGCTCGGGGGCTATGACGGGGAACGGCGCACTCGGGAGACTCTGCGTCGCCAGTATCTCTGGCCCAAATTGACGCAAGATGTGGCCGCCTGGGTACAGGGCTGCCGCGCTTGTCAGCAGTGCGGACCGAAACCGGCACGATACCAAGTACCCCTAAGGCCGTTCCGCATCAGTCGGACTAACCAGCTGGTCGGCATCGATCTCCAGGGGCCGTTCCCACGATCCCACCGGGGCAACCGCTATACCCTCGTAGCGGTGGAATACTTCACCCGCTATCCCGTGGCGGTGGCCATCCCCGATAAAACGGCCCTGGTAGTGGCCCGGGCGTTCGTGGAGCACTATGTCCTTAAGCACGGGATCCCGGAGCGAGTCCTTACCGACCAGGGTAGCGAGTTCGAGGCCGAGTTGTTTCAGGCGCTGTGCCGGGAGTTCGGAATCCAGAAAGACCGAACCACGGCGTACCACCCCCAGGCGAACGGTATGGTTGAGCATATGAATCAGACTCTGGCCGGAAAGCTCAAGCGTATGGCGGCCGCAAATCAACGGGATTGGGACGAACACCTCCCCTACGCCCTGTTCGCCTACGCCACCACGGTGCACACATCGACGGGACAAACCCCGTTCCTAATGATGTTTGGTCGTGAGTCTCGTCTACCCGCAGACTTGCTGTTCGGCATTCCTCCCCCCCAAATGGAGGAAGGGAGTCGCCCCGTGGAACATCTGATGGAGACCCTACGAGGGGTCCGGGACCGGGCCTACCCACAAGGGGAGGCCGCGCATCGGCGACAGGAGCAGAGCACCCGACCCCGCGTGGAGCCCCCCCTTTTCTTGACAGGCACCAAGGTGTGGCTACACACCCCTCGCGTCGGGGCCGGACAGGTGGGGAAGCTGACCACCTACTGGCGGGGACCCTGGACCGTGGTACGGCAGATCTCTCCCTGGACGGTATTAATCCAGGGTGGAGAGAGGGGCCGAGAAACGGTGGTTAAAGTCCGCCGCTTAAAACCATGGAGGGCAGCCCCGGCGGGGGAGAACCTCGCTGCCCGAGTACCGCGAAATCCCGGTGCCCCTGCGCCACCCGTGCTCGGGGGCCTCGCGCACTACATGGGCCCCGCCGGGCCCCCAGCCCCGAGGCGCCCCGGCCCCGCCAGAGGACGGCGGGGACGCCACCCCTTAAACCCCGCTGCCGCGGAGTTTGTTCCCCAGCCCCCAGGTGCCGAGGGACAGGAGGAGCCACTGGAGTGGAGAAGGAGACCGCTGCAGGAAACCCCGAGGACGGAGCCACCCCCCCCGAGGCCGGCCATGAGATCCGGGCGGATCCCCCGGACCCCGCAGCGCTACCTCGTGGGCGCAGCCCAGGCGAGGTGCTCCAGTCAACCCGGGACGGGGACTGGCACCTCGGGGGGCTATGTGATGCCGCCGCCACGGAGCCGATCGGCGGGTGGCCCACCTGCGATCTCGCCGCCCCCGAGCGGCGAGGCCGACATTGCTCCACCCCGCCACCTCCCCACCCCCCCCCCCCCACCGGAACACACACGCACGCACTCCCCCCACCATTAGAGCGCGTGGGGAGACACCCTGGCCGACAGGTTTTCACCCAGAAGCCCTCGTAAAGGGATAATCTTCACGGTTTCCTGCGGCCAGGGAATTGGACGGTCTCCTCCGACGCTAACACCCACCGTGGCGCCGTGACTTGAGTAGAAATTACCTGTTCACGGCGGGGCTGCCCCGCCACCGCGGTTAGTACGCGCCTCACGCACACGGGTCGGCAGGGCAGGCAGGTTGGAGGGCAGAGCCACGAGCGGCGGGAAAGCAGGGTCGCCCTCCGGCTGGAGGGCCGCTGAGCAGGTAAATTTAGATGCGGACGTCGCTGAAAGCAACGGCCCGGGGGATGCTGGGATACAGATGGGCCTACCGATTGGCGGATGATCCCAGCGAGCTGATTGGCCCGCGAGTCGGCACCAGGTAGCCCCTTTGATGTAGAAAGAATAAAGCGGGTCAGGGCGAAGGGAAAAAGTTCTCTGGCTACTCGAGTCAACCCCAGGCCCGTCAACTCCCGAGTCCAGCCGCGCGAACGTCCGTGGGACGTATCGACGCGCCGCGAGGACCAGCCGGCAGTGACGACGAACCGTGAGTAAGAGAGAGAGAGAGAAAGAGGGAGTTGGGACTTAGCTTAAGAAGAAAACCGGAGAGGGTAAAGGGGAGAAGGACAGGTAGAGTGTAGTGCCGACTATCGAGAGATAGATTGGTCCTGCCCCGCTGATCCCGACTGACCCGGTTAAATAAGGGCTCGCCGACGCGGTGGAATAAATCGTCGGCGGTTACATAACGGACTGGTGTGGTTTTTGTGAGGGTGTGGAAAGAGAGTGGACGCGTGGGTGCGCTTGCTGTTCTCGGTGGTCGCCGCGTGTGTGGAGCGGCGCCGCGTGGAGGGTGTGTGCTACAAACCGTCGGCTGCGGACTCCCACGTTGCGAGCGGATACCGGTCTCGCACGCAAGCCCATCGCATAGCCCTTTAAACCCGTTTAATCCAATCCCCCCAATCGCTGGAGTGAGCACGAACGACGTCGTTTACCCTCCGACCTTTAACCCCCTGTTACCCGCGTGTGATTGGGGCGTGGGACTGCGCGGGCGGGGAGCGTCGCGTTTGGGTGCCGGCGAAGCGCTAGCGGGTCCCAGGGCGGTCGAGGGCGATGCCTCTCCGGCAGGAAACCCGGACTCGGGAGGGGACAGCACAGGGGGGGGGAACAGGAGCACGACGACCTTTCCCCGCCCGGGGAGGGGTGCGGCGGCGGCAGCTCCCACACTAGTGGAGAGTCTGGGAGCGTCGGTACTTCGCGGACAGGGTCGCAGGCAGGAGATATCCCGGGGGCCGGCGACCCCAACATATATATAGTGTACAGTACTACACAGACACACAGAAGTGTATATATAGTGTACAGTACTACACAGAGACACACAGAAGTATATATAGTGTGCAGTACTACACAGAGACACACAGAATCGTGCACAGTGGTATACAGACAGGACACAGAGGGCTTCACACAAGCGGTGAGTAAGAGAGAGAGAGGTCGTAGGGCCCCGTGTGTGCTGTGTCTGAACCGGTCCCGGGCCTCCCCTAGGTCGACTCAGCCTCAAATGAGTACCTGGCGCGGCGTGTAAACATCGCCAGCACCGGGGAGACAAAGGCGGCCGGGCGTGGGGCTGTCCACACACAGCCCTCACCGTGTACCGTTCCGGTCTTAATAGGCGCTCGCTAACAGCACTTGCCCCTGCCGCCTGTGGAGGCTACGCGGGGGATCTTTGTCTGCGGTGTGCAGCTGAGCGCTGCCGTTTAGTGGCCACTCCTCTCACATCCACACACGCAATGCCACTCGCTTTGTTCCTTACTTGTGTAGTGCCGTGAATTCACTCGGACGACAACCGTCTCTTTTTCCGCCGTCACTTTTATTCCATCGTTCCATACACACAGTAATTCTCTTCGCGCTCCGCCAACTCGGACACTCCGATTTACTTCAGCATCGTCAATGCATCCCCTTCCACACACAGTGTTTCTTCCTCTATCTCTTCACACACAGTGTCGTCCCTTCCACACACAGTGGTTCGTCTTCTATCTCCTCAAACACAGTGTTGCCGCTATCTCTTCACACGCAGTGACTTCCCTTCCACACACAGTGGTTCGTCTTCTATCTCCTCACACACACACAGTATCACCGTTATCTCTTCACACGCAGTGACTTCCCTTCCACACACTGTGATTCTTCTTCTATCTATTCACACAAAGCATCCTGTCTGTCTATTCACACACAGTGACTTTATCTCCGCTAACACTAACTCTCCCTATCGCTATTTACTGTCTTTGGGGTTCGGCTCTCTATCTATTCTTCCCTAACATTGCCAGCTGTCCTCTTCGCATCTCTCCACCTCTCGCCAACAACTGCCCAGTAACAACTCTCTCTCCATTCAAATCACCTCGCGTTTTATCCCCTTTCACATTAGCCTTAATTAATTGCCACGTGACTCGCTGGCCGTTTTCTGCCAGCTCGCACCTGTCCCCTCCGTCAGACATCGAGACGCCACCACTTAACACTTACAGCCTCTCGACCAATCACAGCCCTCGTGCCACGACTCACTTAATTACTTCGAGTTGTTTACGCCACCCGTGACTCGACCACCTGTTCGACCTCATGTGACCCGTTCTCCTTGTCTGTCTGTATGTACTGTATGTGGCCAATTCCTATGCGTATTGTTTACTCCACTACACTTGTACAAGGGTAACGAATACATAAACATTTATTATTCAGTTGTATGTGCCTGTGGATAATGTAACCGAACTTTATTTATCTTGATTTACTTCTATTTAGTGACTTGCGTAACTTTTGAAAGAAGCTACTACCTCAGTCGCTTTACCTGGAAAGATAAAGCATCGTTTAGTTTTATTTGTATAATTATATTTGTATAGTTTTATTTATTTTTACGTGACTTATTTACTTTCTCCCTATTTTACACCCCAGTTTTTAATCATCAATGTTTGCTGCTGTAACTTGCCGTGACCCCGTGCCCATAGTGGACATCTGTGATAACTTAAAGAGCTTCACAGCTCATCGGATTGCCCCTCCTGCTGTCTAAACCACGACTCTGCCAGTGCGCAGCTGTAGCGGTGTGGGGCAGAGAACTCGTCAGCTCCACCCCGTTGGTGGGCGTGGAACGTGGTGGTGGTGTTAGTGGTGGTGATGGTAGTGGTGGTGATGTTAGTGGTGGTGGTGGTGGTAGTGGTGGTGATGTTAGTGGTGGTGGTGGTGGTAGTGGTGGTGGTAGTAGTGGTGGTGTTAGTGGTGGTGGTGGTTGTGGTGGTAATGGTGGTGGTAGTGGTAATGGTGGTGGTAGTGGTGGTAGTGATGGTGGTAGTAGTAGTGATGGTGGTGAAGGTGGTGTTAGTGTTAGTGGTGGTGGTAGTGGTGTTGTTGGTAGTGGTGGTAGTGGTGGGGGTCTGTGGCCGTGAGTGTCGATGCGGTGTCTCTTGGCCAGCGGTGACGGTGCCAGAAGTTCACTTTAATTGTGGGCCCAGTTTGGGTGGGGAGGGGGGGGAGAACGGGGGGACAACGACCCCCCCCCCTAAAACAACTGGACATCTTTATTAATTTATTTTCATGACTTAGAATAATGGAGTCGAGGACTCCATTTTGTTTTATTTTTATTTATTTACTAACAATTAACGAGCGTTGGCAACTTCTTTATGGAAATTCTGAGCTAAATTAATGCGCATTTAGCAATCAGAAGGCGGTTACAACATAATGTATGTGTAGTTTGTTGAATAAAATGTTAATTACGTTTAAAGTGTTAATGGTTTAAATGTACAAAATGGCTGCCTTCAGGTTGGCTCTGAGTCTTGGTCGAGATGACCGCAGTGGCTGATTCAGATTGGAGAGGCGTTTTTGTTTTATTTATTCGTGATTAGTACGGTATGATTTACCTCTGAATATGATGAGATATGAAGATGTATATATTATTACACCTATATATTGTTTCATTTCTGTATAATAGTGGTTTTGAATAGGAAACGTAGGCTAACATATATTTGAGTATTTTGTTAAAGTACGTCTTGTGTTTAGTGCTGGTTCAATAGGCCATGGGGGGCGGGGGGGGGGGTTGCGTGGTGGATTGTGGCATGTGGGATGATGCGAACTAAAAACTATTTTTTACTTTACTGAGATAAGTCTCTCTTGTTCACGTGTGACCTGGTTATTGCAAATTACAGCTCAACGGAGTGGCTCGTCACGTGGATATTTACAGCGGCAGCCAAATCCTCTGAATGCAAATTGATTCTAAATGTGGAGGGAAAAAAACGGAGGACCCGGAGAGAAATCTACGCGACAACGGAGAGAGACGTGATGACTCAAAATATACAGCAGGCGTTAGGGTCGGGATTGAACAAACGACCTCCTGTATACCAGGCGAGGTAGTTAACATCTCGCCACCAATGCAGTGACTCTTGACCACTGTTGCAGAGATACGAGGGTTACCCAGAAGTACTTTGTTTGCTTTTGTTTAGAGTGCACAATTAAATGAAACTCGTGCTTAAACTATTTACATTGTAGATACTCTTTGGTTCTTTAGCTAAAGTCACGTAGGTGAAAATAATAATCAAATAAAAAAGTGAAAACAACTAAATTAAATCACGACGTTTCGGGCGCAACACAAGTGTCCGTCATCAGGCGGGGACAACCACAACGAAAACAATTGCTGATGTAGGCCAAAGAGATGACTGTGACAAGGTCTTATATAGCTGAGGGGGGGAGGGAGGAGCCAAAGTGAGTGTGGGGGCGGGGCGTGGGCTGGAAGAGAGTGGCAAGCATGCTCCTAATGCTCGACCTAAAGCTTGACCTAAAGCTGTGACACGTTGGGGGGTGGGGGGGGGGAGATCTCTGCAGGCTCGAAACACTGCACAGCAAATTTCAAAGTGATGGGAGTGAGCAGGGCTGGGAGTAAAAGACTGGAGATGCGGATATGTATATAAACTATAAGGCATATAAGGTTTAACTTGTTTAATAACATCCTTCCAATGATTGCTCAATTTGAATCCATCTTCTAGGTTGAAGTTATGTCTATGTTTGTATATTCGAATGACTTCATGGACAAATCTTTGGTGGTATCCAGACGGCTTGCAGAGCACTTTGGTATCGGAGAAAACAATATCACGAGAGCCCACAGCGTTGTGGCAGTGATCAGCCACGGCAGACAAGTTCGTCCTGCCATGTTTCAAATCTGCCTTGTGCTCGCGAATGCGGTCTGATACATGTCGTTTCGTTTCCCCAATGTAACAATCACAACAAATGCAACTCAGTTTGTCGACTCCAGGGTGCTGCAAATCAGGAATAACATCCTTTACTGATGGGATTAGATCACGGATTTTGTGTACTGTACTAAATCGGACCTGGATCTTGTGTTTGTTTAAGATTTTGGAAATATTTTTGGTAACGCCTGCTATGTATGGTAACGTGATGGTTTTGGTCAGTCTCAGGGGGTTGTTTCTCAATGGTTGGAGACACAGCTTTGCGGATAATGCGGTCTGAGTATCCATTCATCTTAAGGGTCCGGTGTACATGTTCTAATTCACTGGCCAGGTGGTGTTGGTCAGAAATGCAGTGGGCCCTATGGTATAGTGTTTTGATGAGGAAATTCTTCTGTGCCGGATGGTGGTGGGAATCAGGTTTCAGATAGGAATCTGTGTGGGTGGCTTTCCTGTAGACAGACTGTCCCAAAGAGCCATTGGACCTCCTCTCAAACAGAACATCCAGGAATGGCAGCTTGCCATCCTTATCCACGTCCATGGTGAAATTGATGGATGGGTGTATGGAGTTAATGTGTTCGAGAAACTGGTCCAATACTGACAAGCCATGTGGCCAAATAACAAAAGTGTCATCCACAAATCTCTTTCACAGGGAAGGACGTAGGGTGGATGTCTGGATGGCGTCTGTTTCAAATTTCTCCATGAAAACATTGGCTATCACTGGTGACAAGTGGGAACCCATGGGGGTAACCTCATTTTGTTTGTAGAAAGAACCATTCCAGGTGTTGTACATGTTGGTAAGGCAGTGCCTAATCAGCGCAGGGACATCAGGGTTCAGTCCATGTTGGACTGTCTTCAATTATTGCTATGGTGTCAGGCACTGGAACCTTGGTGAATAGAGAAACCACATCAAAGCTGACGAGGACATCATCAGGGGACACTGAAATGTCCTTGATTAGAGACGCAGTAAGTTGAATTAAGTACTGCTGAAGTGGTCTTGCCAGTAAAGGGAAGCAAAGTATCCGACAGAAAATGGGCTAGTTTGTAGGTAGGTGTGTTGATCGTGGACACGATGGGCCGTAGTGGGGTACCTTCTTTATGGATCTTGGGAAGACCATAGAATCTGGGTGGTCTAGCAGCCGAGGGTTTTATGGAGAGCCGCTTGACTGGTTCGATTAGAGAAGTCGAACTGGCAATGATCTTGTTGGTTTTTGTAGTTCGTAAAGCGCAGCGCATCGTCAGTAGAACACGCACACAGACTGAAGAGGCTTCACCACCATCTTGATCAGCATCACTCGGTGGAGCCCACCTGAGTGGAAGCCTTTTGAGGGAGTTGGAGGGGTTTGGTGGATCATGAATATTTGTGAAACCCATAAATAGCTGAGGCTGCAAAGTAGCCAGATGTTGTACATGAAGCGGCTTCGTTACTGACGGAGGCAAGGCCCTATAAGTGCCTTGCCTCCATCAGTCAGCTCTTTTCCAGTTGCTAGGCTGGACACTAATGTAGGTAGAACAGAGTAGAGCAGAACAATCCAATGTTGTGCTGCAACATGTACCTCTGTATATAGATGCCACGTCTACCACCAACCCGTACTGGCTGGCGTGGTGAAGTATGGCCAAACAACCCCCACGATCCACATGGCCTGTGGATACTATACATTATTTATTCTGAGTAACTGTGTGCCTTGAAATGGGTGGCTCGTAGATGAAATGCTCCGTCCATAGCAGAAATACCCAACTTTACCGATCTCTCTCGATATCTTTACCCCTTTTTTTACTCCAGCTAAAGCCTTCGGTTTTGTTGTCATTCATAAACTTCTTTACAGATTTTCCAACCACCCTCTTCTTGCCCTCCAACAACCTACTGCACTGTACCTGCATAGCACGAGCTGTGGTGATGCGTGCTTCAGATCAAGCACTGGATTCCATTGAGGGACTTATCCCCTGTAATCCAGGTGGATCACTCTCTTCCCAAGGGCACTGAGGTCACCATACCCTGGCTTGCCAGCAGATGGCAGTACAGCAAGTGGATTCATCTCCACTTGCTCCATTGCATTAGATGTGTCTGGGTACTCGGGTTGATCATCAAACTCGCCTCTCCTCCTCCACTCGAGCAGCTGCGCTGTGAGCAACTCAGCTGCGTTTCCACTAACGACCCCTCACGTCCATTCTCATTGACGTGCACACACTCCTTCACTTTGATATTGTAGCTCGTGTTCCTACATGCGGAGGGTTTTGTCACGCGTGGTTCGTTTGATTTAAAAATATAATATATTCTCAACTGCAGTGATTTCCCCCGTACTTTATGTGATGTACAATGGGTGGGAGGCGTTCGTGTGAGTGAATACGTTCATCCAAGCCGCAACGGGATTTGTTCACCCGACGCTGGAGGGACGAGCCGTCTCGAGCACGCCCTGCCCACAGGACGTCCACAACGCGCCCAGGTGTCTCTCAACTCCGTGATCTGTACAAGGAAGCCGCTACTCACACTCGCCTGCCCCTAACATCCACAATTTAACACGGGGGGTGGGGGGCGACCGGTTTATTTATTATTTTTTTAATTTTCTTGTTGTTTATTTTATTATTCATGTATTATTCATACATCTTTCATTTTATTAAAATTATAAAATATTTTATAAACAATATTTTATATTTGTTAATTTAAATTATTTCGTAAAATAAAAAAAATGTATTTCATTATTAACTTACTCATACATAATTAACGTCATTTTAATTATATATTTATTATTTTATTTAAATGCGTAAATTCACGTAACGCATACATTTCATTTACAATCAATTTTATAATTCATTCATATTATAATTTTTATTATAATATGTATTTACTTATTATTAACTTTATTTGCTACTTAATGTTCTTCTGCTATTCGTTGTGTGCAGTTGCGGGATAGGCAGCAGCCAGGCGGCGAGGAGCTGGCGCCACCAACGATTGCCCCGTGGTGTCGGGCAATTTTTTATTAGCGGCTTACAAATTATGGGAGGAGAACGGAGAACCCCGAGGGAGGGAGGAAGGGAAGGGAGGGGAGGGGTTGGAGGGAGGGGAGTGTTGTATCTGCCGGGTCTTGAAAATGTAATAACAATAATCAAAATTAAATTAAATGTAAAAAAAAATCGTAATTATCCAAAATTACATTAATTGATGTAATTATGCACATACATTATGTTAATTTGGGAGACGTCATCGTTTTAGGTTTTGCAATTGCATGCGATTATGCTAATGCATACCGTTATGATAATTAAGCCCTGCCTCGTTGTCGAGGGTAGTATTATCAACCGGGATCATACAATTACTTGCATGAAGTTATGCAGGTGTACTGTAAGTATGCTAGATTAAGCTCGGCTTCGTTGTCTAGGTTCGTATTATCAATCGGTATAATACAATTATTCTCGCTTAACATTTACTGATTATGTCTTAGTGTTTTTATATCAGGTCTCAAATTTCAAATCTCACTGCAGGATGCAGTTCTTATAATTAAGATTATTATGCATGAATTTAGGAAGGCGCCACGCAGACACTTCTGTGTTAAGCAATTTAAATTTCTAAACAAAACCTTAACACTCTAATATGCGAACTCTTATGCTTGGAATTGTTAACACAGTACTCCTGGAGATGTTCTCCTTATTGATCCATACATTTAACCCTCAATGATCACGTTTGTTAACTGGGTAACAATACAATCGATTATTCCTCAGAGTACGCGAGCATAGACGGCGAGAGGAAAACGTCCTTAAACATTCATGCAATGATATTCATACGAAGGCAATAAAGAAACATGTCCCTAAGGCAAAAAGTATACGGCAATTAATTAATGGGCAAGATTATGTAATTAACGAAATGTTTGAAACAATGGTGTGGGGCAGTATGCCTGCTTCAGCAAATACTTATCAATTGGCTAAGGCTTCAATAAATTCGCGGGCAGATTCTATGATCAAGATAAAGATTTCAACACAATATTCTCCCTGTGAGTGTGTAGATTCGTAACTTAGGTTTCTATATGTTTAGTTTTCATCGATAAATTCATTCATAATATTTATGCAAATCAAAAGAAACATAACTACTAAAATACTTCTAAACGACTGTTTCTCCGTAACCCAATGGCAACTGTGTTCTTCGTTATGAGTTGATACTTGACGCACTTATCATGAGTCTTCTTATTGTTGTTAGTCCGGGTATGTGTTGTGTATGGATGTGTCCTTGATCAATTCATTGCGTCAAGCAGACGCCAGGTGATGTGTTGTAATGTGTGGATGTGTGCATATCATATGGACAGCTTGGTTCTTCTTCTTTCTCACGGGCGGCCGGAGTTCTGTCCACAGCTGGTTGGAAGAGTCGGCACGACGCTCGCCGTCGGTGCGCGATGATCTCGTCGTCAGGTAGCACCCGCAGCTCGTCCGCTGGCAGCTGACACCCTTGCTTGGTGGCGCTGGTGACGCTGCGGCGTGCTCTCTCCTGCTCCGTCTCTCTGGCGGTGTCGATTGCACGTGCAGCTGGTTCTCTGTGATGCTGGCTTGGTCGATGCTTGGCGCTTTCCGCCTTTTCTCGACGTTGACTGCTTTACGTTGCCCGCCGTCGCAGAACTCTTCGGTGACTGATCGCCCTTGGTGGCTGGCTGTTATTTTCTGTGGTTGGTCATCTTCTGAAATTGATCGCCGTCTTTTGCCGCTGGTAGCTGTGATAGCGATGTATGGCTCATGTCTCTGTTTTTATGCCAAAATTTCTTCCTCTGGCTCGCCTTCTCACAAAGGACCGGAATTTCCTTTGATTTCGCTCTGTGCTGTGGGGGCGGGGGTTGTACATGTGTCCGTGTGTGTGTGTTCTGATTTATTAAGCCATCTGTTAAGTCTCACCCTGGCTTGATTTCTGTCCCCCTCCTCAGCCATCCTGCCATCAAAGGGAAACAGATGATTCAGATTGCCCCCGAGTGCGTCTTTCTTCTGCAAAAATTAATCTGGAAGGAGGGGGGGCTCCCTCTGTCCGGTGGAGTTCCCCCCCCCCCTCATCTCTTCCCTCCCGGTGTGACATTCTTTTGCCTCTCACAAAGGGGTGTGTTGAGGCTTTTGAAGTTAAACATTTTATTTTACCTCCTATAGCTCGATACCGTACCACTTTGTAGTTATGATTCTGTACGTGACTCAAGGTATGTTTGTGGCAGTATTTACAATGCTTGCATCGTGGTGGTTGATTTTTATTTATAAGAGGAGATTCCCTCTGCCTGAGTATGCAAATTTCTATCATGTGCTGCTGGAAGTCAAAGGCGGTTGGGAGACTCTCTTACTCTATGGAATACATTTATCTTGGTCACGTGATCGACCCACCTCGCCTCATCTCCCCTGGATGACCCCTGGCTTAACTCTTCATCATCATTATTTGGTTTATGTTTTCCACGATTCGTGATTTTACATTGTCATTTCACGTATGTTCCTAGGGTTTATTAACTTTCGTTCCACCATCTGTATCCAGGGATCCGTCCTGTTATACTCGAGTTATATTTTGATGTCCTGAGGTTAGAGGTATAGTTAAGTTTCAGTTAAGCTTCTTAACTGCTGGAATTCACATTTCTTGGTCTTTATAAAGTCACGTAGACGGCAAGAGGTAATAGAATTTAAGGTGAATAACATTAGTATTAAAATGACATGCATGAGAAGTAATAACCCACTAGGTAGATTGTAGTCTGGTTTTTAATCTGAGTGAGTGTGTTGGCAGTCTATGATGTCGACTCATTTTTGTCGCTAAGTTCTGAACTTTAACCGTTGTATTAAGATAAACGAAAAGGAAAATCATTGAAGAATTCGCCTGTTCTTTCGTGGTGCCTGGTTGTCTGTGCTCTTTTAACGGGGGCCTTTGAGGCTACGTAGATTTCCCCCGAGTCTCATTAGTAATTCCCCCCCCCCCTTCTCTTTTGTTTTGGGTTTTATTATATTTTATGGCTTATCTCTGGCTGCCTTGTTCCGAGTGTGAGAGGCAGCTGCTGTGAGGGGAGGGGGGGTTCACTTCACCCCCTTTGGCTCCCAAGCGACACCATGATTGATTAGAAATAATATTGGCAGAATCATTCTTAATATCAATTTTGGAGGAGGGATGGAGTCAATTCCCATTCGGAGGCACTGGTGGGCTGGTCTTGTATGCGACAAGTTGCAATTAAATGTCATCAGTGAACAGAGAAAAATAAATAAAAAGATAAAAAATGTAATATTAATTCACGATCATTGTCAACACAATGCCTGGAATCTTCTCCAGGTGGTCTCCCGAGTTCGGAGGCACATTTATCGTGACATTTTTTCAAATTCCCAGAAGTGTTCACATTTTTTGAAGCACCCTGTATATATAATTGCATACATAATTATTGTATGCATAATTATATATAGTTATTGAAGCACCCTGTATTAATAATTATTGTATATGTAGTGTGACAAAGGAGGCAGAGACTTCTTCGTAGGCAACACTGTTAATTTACTCTAACGTCAGAGAACGTCCCTAACACAGAGAGGTAACGGCCTCTCCCACCCGATAGCCTAGAGGATACGTCCTCATACTTAGTGTGCCCTCACACTATACTCTGCTTAGCGGGTACTGTCACTGGGCCGTTCAGACCTGGCACTGACAAGGGCCGGAGGTCGGAAGTCCCAGGGCACTATCTAGATGTTTTGAGTCTTGAGGTGAGTGCGGACTGACTCATGCTGGGAGAGCTGTCCTTTATATCCTTCCTCTCCCAACCGTCCTGTCTCGAGAGGGTCTGGGTCTAACGATTGCCCCCCCCCCCCAGCCCCCTCCCTCAGTGGGCTTTGCCCCCTCACCCCTGGACAACGGTTATTGTAGTCGTGACTCATACAATACTGCTGTGCAGGTAAGTATGATGCATGTTGCGCATAACAATGCAGCTACACGTGCGTGGAGTTTTTTTTTCAGGGTTAGCTCACGTCAATGTAAACGTTGCATCGTCAAACCCGCCGCCATCCGACGCAGCCAGCCAGTGATGTTCAGCGTCACGTAAAAAGGACGCTCCAATTCACCACTTGCACAGCACTAAACGGTGTGCTGGAGATGTAAACCCACTACGACGTTTACAATTCGAGCGATTACAGCCAAGCATCATCATCAGGCGGGCAGCCAGAGTACGTGGTCCAACCCAAAAACTCGCCTCCACCGTGCAATATCGGTCGCAGAAGCCGACTATGCGTTTAACCAACCGAAAAAAAAAAACCTGTTCAACCCACGTCGCTGTTGACGGAGTGACCACTTTATATTCATCGTCCATGTTGTTGTTGTTGCTGTGCAGCCCAAAACGTGGGCGGGACGGTGCCCTACATGGCCCCGGAACTGCTGCTGGGCTACCGTGTCACCTGCGCTGTGGACATGTGGGCCCTGGGCTGCACCTTGGCCGAGTTGGCCACCGGCAAGGTGCTTTTAGATTCACCAACCGACGAAGAACACCTGCCTTGCTGCATTGAGGTATGGGCGGTGGGTGGGTATGGTGGGTATAGTGGGTTGGTATGGTGGGTGGGTATGGTGGGTGGGTATGGTGGGTATGGGGGTATGGTGGGTCTCTATGGGTATGGGTCTCTGTTGGTCTGCACAGAGACCCATACTCATCGAGACCATACAGATCCACAGAGACTTATACTCATAGAGACCCATACAGACCCACAGAAACCTATACTCATAGAGACCCATACAGACCCACAGAAACCCATACTTATGGAGATCCATGCAGACCCACACTCATAGAGACCCATACAGACCCACAGAAACCCATACTCATAGAGACCCATGCAGACCCACAGATACCCATACTCATAGAGACCCATACAGACCCATAGATACCCATACTCATGAAGTTTTATTCCCTCTCACGGCCACAAACACCAGCGAGGAATATCTAAAATGGTCCAGGGCCTCTCATAGGTTGACTCAGCCTCAAACGAGTACCTGGTGTAGCAGTGTGTAGTAAACATTTCCACTGGGGGAGACAAAGGTGGCCGGGCGTGGTGCTGGGCACCCACCTCCTTGTGTGCCGTTCCGGCCTTCAAAGGTGCTGCTCGCTGCTAACAGCCCTTGCCCCAGCAATGAGATGAGGCTAAGACTAGGAGGGGGGATTGTTGTCTTTGTAACAGTGCTGGCCTCCACACGCGCTGCCTCCGCCAATACTCACCGCTGACAGACGGCACTTGCCCCAATGGGCCTGCTGAGGCTACACCAGCTGTAACCCCCTCCTTCTTTTGTCTTCTTCCCAAACCGTGCGCAGATCCTGGGCATGCCCCCAAAAAAGATGGTGAGTTGAGGGGCTTGGGCAGGCTGGCGGAAGCAACGTAACCCATTCAGTTTTGTTAGGTGGGGGTGGCAGTGAGGCTCTTATAGGGTTCTGGGTTGGCCTGGGGGGGGGGCTCTGATTACCCCGGGGGTGGGGGGTAGATTTGGGATTGGGGCTCTCAGTAGCAGTCGTTAGGAAGCATAGGTGGGTGGGTGAGTGAGCAGGTGGGTGGGTAGGTGAGTGGGTGGGTGAGTGAGTGGGTGGGTGAGTGGGTGGGTGAGTGAGTGGTTGGGTAGGTGAGTAGGTAGGTGAGTGGGTGGGTGAGTGGGTGGGTGAGTGGGTGGGTGAGTGGGTGAGTGAGTGGTTGAGTAGGTGAGCAGGTAGGTGAGTGGGTGGGTAGGTGGGTGGGTAGGTGAGTGGGTGGGTAGATGAGTGGGTGGGTGAGTGGGTATGCAGGTGGGTGAGTGGGTGAGTAGGTGGATAGGAAGTTGGGTAGTTAAGTGGATGAGGTGGTATGTGGGCGACGTGGTGGTTGGTGACTCTGCGTGCGTCTCTCTGTCCCTCTATAGACTCCGAGGCACTCCCCTACAACCTGTCCAAGCAGCGGCCACCAGGAAGCCTCCCCCTGCACCGCGCACTGCAGGGCCACCACCCTCAGCTGGTGGACTTCGTCAGCTGCTGCCTGCAGTACGAACCACACTCGCCCCTCGCTCACCCCCACACATCCCCACACCACTCACCACCACTCACTCACCCCCACTCACCACCCCATACCTGTCAACACCTTATCAGTGCCCTACCTTACTACAGACCCAATTCAGACCTGTATTGGTCACCTCGTGACCCTTATAAATCTCAACGTTCATCCTAAAAAGTCCCATCACAAGGGAGAAACACAAACAAATAGACACAAACTATTTTTGTTGTTTATATTGAAACGGCTGCACTCTGTATGGACCTGAAAACTCAATTTCCCTGTACAAGAACAGAGGGCAAACAGTATTGGTTAACAGCTGTGGTGTAGTGTAGTGTATAGTGTGGTGCATAGTGTAGTGTATCGCGTATAGTAATGCAGTGTAGTGTCTAATAATGTAGTAGTGTAGTTTATAATAGTGTAGTGTAGTGTGTAAAAATGTAGTAGTGTAGTGTATCGTGTAGTTGTAGTAGTATAGTGTGTAGTTATGTAGTGTAATAGTATAGTGAAACGTAATGTAGTAGTGTAGTGTGTAGTCTATAGTAGTGTGGTGTATAGTGTAAAGTGTAGTGTATAGTAATGAAGTGTGTAGTAATGTAGTATAGTATAGTGTATAGTAGGATACAGATTATAGCGTACCTGTGAACCCCTTATCCGTGCCCTACCTTACTACAGACCCAACTCAGACCTTTATTGGTCACTCCGTGACCCTTATAAATCTCAACGTTCATCCTGCAAAGTCCCATCACAAGGGACAAACACAAATAGACCAATTATTTTTGTTACCCAGAATTGAAACAGCTGCACTCCGTACAGACCTGAAAACTCAATTACCCTGTACAAGAATATGGAATAAACCGTACGGGTTGACAGCTCTGCCACACACTCACTACCCACCACCACTCCCTCCCCCCACGCCACCATCTCCCCACTCTCCCCCCACCTCCCACCCTGTCAAATCATCTCACCATGCCCCTCTCACCACGTGTGCGTCTCCCCCCCACCCCTCCCTCCCCATGCGTCTCCCAACAGATGGGATCCGAATCTCCGGATGACGCCTGAGCAGGCGCTGGCTCACAGCTGGCTCCAAACCACCACCACCACCGCCGCCGCCGCCGCCACCGCCACCGCCACCAGGGCAACCACCAGCATCTGGGCCACCCCCACCGCCAGCAAGACCACCCCCACCGCCAGCGAGACCACCCCCACCACCACCACCATCCGAGCCACCACCACCAGCTGGGCCACCCCCACCACCAGCGAGGCCACCACCGCCACCATCCGGGCCACCACCACCACCAGCGAGGCCACCCCCACCACCAGCGAGGCCACCCCCACCACCAGCGAGGCCACCCCCACCACCAGCGAGGCCACCCCCACCACCAGCGAGGCCACCCCCACCGCCAGCGAGACCAATCCCACCACCACTATCCGGGCTACCACCACCAGCTGGGCCACCACCACCATGAGCAGCAGCGTCGGCACCACTCCTGTGCAGGGCTCTGCAGCTGCTGAGCCACGGTGAGCCTCTCTCTGTGTACCTCGCCTGGTACGCAGGAGGACGTGGGTTCGATCCCGACCCTGATGAGACATTAACGACCTCGCCTTGTACGCAGGAGGTCGTGCGTTCGATGCCGACCCTGATGAGAAGTTAATTACCTCGCCTGGTATACATGAGGTCGTGGGCTCGATACCGCTGCTGCTGTATATTTGCAGTCTGCGTTTCTCTCCCCGTGGTGGTCACCGCGTGGATTCTTCTCAGGGTCCTCCAGATTTTCCAATCCACGTTGAGAACCGTCGTCACGCACTTCGAGTATTTGACTGCCGATATAATATGTCCACGCGATGAAGATGATGTTGTCAGCCCTCTTTAATCGGCTATCAGCTGAGATGGCCAAGTCGCTTCTGGTCTACGTGGGACAATAGGTCTCTGTGGTTCTATGGGTCTCTATGATTATGGGTTTCTGTGGGTCTATGTGTCTCTGAGGGTCTATGGGTCTCTGGGGTCTGTATGGGTCTCTATGAATATGGGTCTCTGTGTGCCTGATGATGACAATGATGATGATGACGATGATGAGGATGACCACGATGATGATGACAACGATGATGATGATGATGACGACGATGATGATGACAATGATGACGATGAGGATGACGATGATGATGATTGCGATCAGGATGACGACGACGATGATGACGATGCTGATGATGATGACGATGATGATGACTATTATGATGACGATGATGACGATGATGATGACGACGATTATGTTGACGATGATGACGACGATGATGACGATGATGGACGATTATGATGACGATGATGATGATGACGACGATGATGATGATGATGACGATGATGACGATGTTGATGATGATGATGTGCTGCTGTGGTGCTCCTGCCTCTCTCTTCACAGAGCGGAGCCGGAGGAGAAGCTCCCATCGCCATTGCCATCGTCCCCGCTCACCCAGACATTTGGAGAGGGGACGGAGGTGGTGGAGGTGGTGGAGACGCAGGAGGAGGATGACGACAACGAGGAGGAGGAGGATAAAGAGGAGAAGGAGGATGGAAAGGAGAAGGAGGAAGAGGAGGAGGAGAGGGTGCGAGGGGTCCTGGCGCGTGTGGGCAGGGCGCTCCGCTCACTCCGCTCGCTGCTCAGCCGCCTGCTGTTCTATGGTGGGCGGCCCACAGCAGAGTAGCGGAGTGGACCCCCACTCACCACCCACACTCACCACTCACACTCACCACCCACACTCACCACCCCACACTCATCAACCACACTCACCACTCACACTGACCACCCACACTCACCACCCCACACTCACCACCCCACACTCATCACACTCACCACCCACACTTACCACACCACACTCACGACCCACACTCACCACTCACACTCACCACCCACACTCACCACCCCACACTCACCACCCACACTCACCACCCACACTCACCACCGACACTCACCAAACTCACCACCCCAACTCACCACCCACAGTCACCACACTCACCACCCACACTCACCACCCACACTCACCACACCACACTCACCACCCACACTCACCATCCACACTCACCACACAATGGACGAGAGCCTGCCAAGCCACGTGCGCGTGTGAAGAGTTAGGATAGAGATACAAAAATAAGTTATAATGTAATAACGTGTACATATATATCTAGACCATTGTTTGTTTATCGATTGTTGTTGTTAATAAATAAGCGGACTCAACAGAACGTTGCAGTTGTGTTTGTTGTGGCGAGTTGCTGCTCCCTGGGGTCTCAGGTGACTTGGATCCAGATGTTGACTATCTCGCCTGGTACACAGGAGGTCGTGGGTTCAATTCCGACCCTGATGAGATGCTAACTACCTCGCCTGGTTACGCAGGTCGTGGGTTCGATCCCGGACCCTGATGGGATGTTAACTACCTCGTCTGGTTACGCAGGAGGTGGTGGGTTCGATCCTGACCCTGGTGAGATTTTGACTACCTCGCGTGGTATACAGGAGGTCGTGGGTTTCTGTCCCGACCCTGACGATTCCTGCTGCTGTATATTTGGAGTCTACGTCTCTCTCTCATCATCACAGTGGCTAGGAAATGTTAATTACCTCGCCTAGTGTACGGGAGGTCGTGGGTTCAATTCTACCCTGATGAGATGTTAACTACCTCGCCTGGTTACAAAGGAGGTGGTGGGTTCGATCCCGACCCTGATGAAATTTAACTACCTCGCCTGGTACGCAGGAGGTCGTGGGTTCCATCCCGACCCTGAAGATGCCTGCTGCTGCTGTGTATTTGGAGTCTGCCCAGCTCCGTGTCTCATCAGCAGAAGCAAGAGACAGGCTTTGCTTGAACCAATGGAGGTGAACTGCCCAGATGTTTGTTGTCAGATGCACCTAGCCTGGCACAGCAGTCAACCCATGGCACCTGCTGGATCTGTCCCGTGACCTCCTACTCCACCTAGCCTGGCACAGCAGTCAACCCATGGCACCTGCTGGGTCTGTCCCGTGACCTCAAATTGCACCTAGCCTGGCACAGCAGTCAACCCATGGCACCTGCTGGGTCTGTCCCGTGACCTCCTCCTGCACCTAGCTTGGCACAGCAGTCAACCCATGGCACCTGCTGGATCTGTACCGTGACCTCCTACTCCACCTAGCCTGGAACAGCAGTCAACCCATGGCACCTGCTGGGTCTGTCCCGTGACCTCCAATTGCACCTAGCCTGGAACAGCAGTCAACCCTTGGCACCTGCTGGGTCTGTCCCGTGACCTCCTCTTCCACTTAGCCTGGCACAGCAGTCAACCGATAGCACCTGCTTGGTCTGTCCCGTGACCTCTGCCTGCACCTAGCCTGGCACAGCAGTTAACCCATGACACCTGCTGGGTCTGTCCTGTGACCTCCTCCTGCACCTAGCCTGGCAAAGCAGTCAACCCATGTCACCTGCTGGGTCTGTCCCGTGACCTCCTCCTGCACCTAGCGTGGCACAGCAGTCAACCCATAGCACCTGCTGGGACTGTGCCGTGACCTCTTCCTGTACCTAGCCTGGCACAGCAATCAACCCATGGCACCTGCTGAGTCTGTCCCGTAACCTCCTCCTGCAACGAGCCTGGCACAGCAGTCAACCCAAAGCACCTGCTGGGTCTGTCCAGCAACCCTTCGAAACTTCACATGGCCTCATAAGTGCCGTGGTGACGTCAAAAGTGGGATGGGACACGTGTCTGAGTTACAATTAATGAGTTCTGCACGGGTCGTCATTAACAAAGCTTACCTAACCGATCCACAATACAAATTGCAATCACCTTTACTGGCTACTCCGAATAGGCTTCCATAGGTTTTACATCAAACCTTCCACCACATTTCCTACACGACATAACCATCTTCTTATCCACACTACAAATTACAATCACCTCCACAGGCTATTCCCATAGCCTCCATTACCTGTCCTCACGTTCCCCAATTTGCTTAAGAAACCACGCTTATCCGCACTATGCATTAAAATCGCCGTCGCCGGCCAATCAAATAGAGCACCCATAGGCTCTCACGTTTCCTGCCCTCCACATTCCCTACATGACATAAGCTTCGCTAACTATCCGCACTACAATTGCCTTCGCCGGCAAACTCCCATAGAGCTCCCATCGTCTCCTATGTTAAGCTACCACCACATTCCCCAGTTTTCGCTTAAGAAACCACGCTTATCCATAGAGACACAAAGAGACCCATAGTTCAGTTCAGTTCATTTATTAGGTATAGCCCTGTGAGCCATTCAGCTCTTGAATAGGGTGCAACCGCAACCAACTAAAAAAAGAACAAGAAACATCTTAAAGTGACTACATGCAACAGAAAAAATCCAGGAAAAAAACAGCAAAGTCTTCCAGAAAAAGCACCGCATATCAACGCTGTGTGCAAAAATCCCAGTGGGATGCTTGTCAAACAATAACAACCATAAGACAATTTCAATTGCAGTTACCAGTCTAACTCTGTGTATTTCAACAAACAAATATGGCTAAACCAGAACCTTTTCGAAATCACCAAAATAAAGCTATAAAAACAATGTAACAGTGATCACAGGAATTGTGATTACAATTTAACAATAAACGATATACGTGACATGCACGACCAATTCTAGATTTGAAGCTTTCGTGACTGCAAGGATCCATACTCTTTGGTTCAATTCGGTAAAGTCACGTAGGTAAAAAATAAAACAACAAAAATCACGACGTTTCGACCACAATACAAGCAGCCTTCATCAGGTGAAGGGACTGTGTTGTCATGAGGACAGCGTTGGAGTGAAAATAGCCAAGCCCAGGTCGCGTCCTTTAAGCTGTAAAATCTAGAATCCACAAAACTTACCTCACATAGAGACCCACAAACTCACTTCACACAGAGACCCACACACTGAGACCTACACACTCACCACACACAGACACACATTGAGACCCACAAACTCACAACACAGAGACCCACAGACTCACCTCACACAGAGACCCCCAGACTCACCACACACAGACACCCACACTCACCTCACAGACACCCACAGACTCACCTCACACAGAGACACACAGAGACCCACAGGCTCACCTCACACTGAGACACACAGACTCACCACACAGACACACAAAGAGACCACAGACTTACCTCACACAGAGACCCACAGACTCACCACACACAGACACGCACACTCACCTCACAGACACCCACAGACTCACCACACACAGACACACACAGACACCCACACTCAAACCACACAGAGACCCACAGATTAACCTCACACAGACACACACAGACTCACCACACAGACACACAAAGAGACCACAGACTCACCTCACACAGAGACCCACAGACTCACCACACAGACATACAAAGAGACCACAGACTCACCTCACACAGAGACCCACACTCAAACCACACAGACACCCACAGACTCACCTCACACAGAGACCCACAGGGCCACAGACTCACCACACACAGACACGCACACTCACCTCACAGATACCCACAGACTCACCTCTCACAGAGACTCACAGACTCTCCACACACAGACACCCACACTCAAACCACACAGACACCCACAGATTCACCTCACACAGAGACCCGCAGACTCACCTCTCACAGAGACTCACAGACTCTCCACACACAGACACCAACACTCAAACCACACAGACACCCACAGACTCACCTCACACAGAGGCACACAGACTCACCACACAGACACACAAAGAGACTCACAGACTCACCACACACAGACACCCACACTCAAACCATACAGAGACCCACAGACTAACCTTACACAGACACACAAAGTGACCCACACAATCACCACACAGAGCACCCAGAGACTCATCACTTAGAGACCCGCAGACTCTCCACACAAAGACCCACAAACTCACCTCACACAGAGACCCACAGACTCACTACACAGAGACCCACAAACTCACCACACAGAGACCCACAAACTCACTTAACACAGAGTCCCACATACTACCACACCGCTGTCATCGCACCAGCACCACGGTGCATCACGTGGCACCGCCTAGCTACTACCACTACCACACCCCTGTCATCGCAACCAGCACCACGGTGCGTCACGTGGCACCGTCTAGCTGCTACCACTACAACACCGCTGTTATCGCACCAGCACCACGGCGTGTCTACCACTACCACACCGCTGGTCATCGCACTACGACACGTTAATTTTTAAATGTATGCACACGTATACAGTAAAACCTTGGATTGCGAGCATAATCTGTTCCGGAAACGTGTTTGTAATCCAAAGCACTCGTATATCAAGGCACTCGTATATCAGTTGTGATCATGTGACGCTCGTTAGACAAAGCGTATACGTACTACTCGTATTGCAAGACCTCGTTCGTTTATCAAATTAATATTTATTTAAAAATTTTGCTCGTCTTGCAAAACACTCGCAGACCAAGACCAAGTTTCTCGCAATTCAAGGTTTTACTGTATTTATATTTTTATACGTAAAATGTTCAATTATTTTTTTACGTGTTCATATAACTACTTGTGGTAAGTACCCGGCGTTGCCCGGGCGACAAAGGCAGACAAACACATGGACTTACACACGGACATCGACCCACACACATAGAAAACATCGACTTAGATGCACACACACACGGTTAAACCCAGGATGGATCGTGAGCAGGCCAGCCTAAATGTTTCGAACCGGCGAAGATGTTCCATTAAGGGGGTGCACGTGTCGCAAGCGTAGAGAAGGGAGGGAATTACCGTGGAAGAGAAGACCTGGAGCTTCATGCGGAGCGAGAGACCAGGTACCTTCCACACAGCATAACGCAGCCGATGAAAATATAATGACGCTCGACTGATTTGGAGTGGGACCTCTGCTGTTTAACCGGAGCTGGTCATGAGTACACTGGGCAGGTATGGGAATCTCTGCAATATCTGCACAACTGCCGCATCACCAATTGTGAGTTGTGGCGGTGGATTGTCCGATGGTACAAAATACCCAGGCAGGTGCTTAGTTTTGGTAGGGCTGATGGTAAGGCCCAACCTCTTAGTGGCACGCTCCAGGTTCAGCAGCAGCGACTCCAACTCCTCCTCTGAGTGAGTAGCAATCACCAGAGCATCGGCATACATAACATGGTTGAGAAATAGGGAGCCATCCCTTGACCGCACCCGGGCATCGATCAGCCTCCCATTGTATCTGTATCACATGGTAATTCCTCCGGTACAGCCATTGAAGGCTTCACCAACTACGTGGTCAAAAGATATGTTAAATAATGTGGGAGCCAGAGGACATCCCTGTCACACCCCAAGGTGTAGAGGGAATGGCTGTGACTGACGGCCTGTAGTTTGACGCAGGGCCGCTCAATATCATAACGGTCCTTAAGTATCGTGAGCAAAGGGGGAGGGACTCCGAAAGCATGAAGAACACCAAAGGCCTGGCCTACTGATAGTATCATAGGCCTTGACCAGGTCAATAAAACAGACACATAGACTCACACGCACACATGGAGCTACAGACATGCAAAGAAATGGACTCACACTAACTCACATGGAGCCACACACACAAAGCGACTATCACACACGCCCATGGACTGACACACACAGACATATTGACTCACACACACAAACACATAGACGTACACACACACACATATGGAGTCACACATGCATAGACATCCACTTTAGATACGCACACATGGAGTTACACACATATATATCGACGTACACACATACAGCAACTCACACACACACATCGACTTACACACGGACATACGTGGACTAAAAAACACACATTGACGTATAGTACACTGATGTACTTACACGCATATCAACTAAGACACACACACGCATTGACTTACACACACATATCGAGTGACACACACACATGTATGGATTTACACACACATGTGGACTACAACACACATATGGACTGACAACACACATACACAGCGACGTACACACACACACATCGACTGACAAACATAGACGCACAAACGCACGTTAAGTTACACACTCAGATGGTGCCATGCACACACATCGACTAGCACACAAACATGGACTAACACACACATAGAGTGACTGATACGCACACAAATGGACTGACACGCACACTTGGACTGACACACACAAACACTTCGACGTACACACACACATCGGGTGTTGTCCGTTCGAAAAAGACAGACACACATGGACTTAAATACACGTATGGACCTACACGTACACATATGGACTCAAACACACACACAACTCGACTCAAACACAAACACATTGACTTACATACACACATATGAACTTACACACACATATGAACTAACACACACATGGACTAACACACACACATTTGGATTTTTGATTGATGAGCTGGCACTGCTAAGGTTCTGGATTCGAAATTAGGTCAGCACTCAGACCTCTGAGCGATGTGGCCATATCTCTCTTGCGAGAATCGAGAATATAGGTTTATCATGCGCGATTGAAGTTATATCTAAAAACCAAGATCTCACTTCTGCTACGCGTTATCTGCACACATACTAGCTTACGTTTTGATAACTGTGATGGAAGGGGTTATCTTCGTGCAGTCATTCGTGACCGGGTTGAGACCATCAACTCACCAAACCTGACTGTGCAGTTTCATTACAGGCGAATGCCTGGATTTGAACAAATGTTTTCAGTGATGCTGGTTCAAAGGGGTTGTGGATGTGATAATGAAGATACTGAATGCAAACACAATCCAATGATTTTTTAAAGATATTTTATTTTGCATCACAAGCCCAAAGCATTGCAGAACATGCAACTGACTAGTTGCATGCAATTCCCTATAATTAAAGAGCATGCAATTGTAATCTAAATACATTAATCCAGATGGTGGTGCTGATGGAAATGATAGCACTGCAAGAGAAGTTCTTTAATTTTCTGGTGTCACCTTTGGAGAAATTGTTGGTAATTCGAGGCCAGTTATCATTATTTGTATATTCATTGTAGTGTGAAATGGAAAACAAATATGAGCGTTTTTGAAAATAGGTGTCCCAACACAAATGAAGATTGGTTGATTGTTTGAGGACTCTTTATCTTTCCGTCATCGTTTTGTTTGGTATCATTCACACGTGGATGTCTTCTCTCTATAATTTTAGTAGAAATGTTGGTCAAGTCCATCGATTTTTCTGTTCGTGGCAGCATGCAGAAACTGTATTGTCAAGATATATGGTTGTATGATTTTGCCGTGGAGAATGTCCTTAGCTGTGTGCTTCGTGTGAGTTTTCACTCTTCAGCTTCTCATTTCTGAAGCCCATAAAGCTTCACCTCTTTTACCTCCTTCCAGTCATTTATGTCGGTCATCCAACTTGTACTTTGATGTTTTGAACCCCTCCAGATTTGCACTCTACCGATCAGCGTTGCCTATGCCAGTGTGTATTGTCTTGTTACATTGCCCAAACCACTGCAGGAAGTTTTTTTTCCATTTGCTTTTGCTAGTTCGGGCTCATTCTCACGTAAGTAAATGGCAAAAGTAACGTTAAAAATGATTTATTATCTGTGAAATGATAGTTAGATTGTAAAATCAAATATTATGAAGATACCCTCTCCTGTGTTGGTTTGATCTGGAACTGTTTTTGTCGTCGTTTTGTTGCATTGCCCAAGTTAGCATTTAATGTTGAAAAATCGGCCGCAATGTACTTATGCTATTTGTACTTATATACTTTATTTATTCGTATTTCTTTATATAAGTTTAATCTACTGGCTTACCTTTGATCTACTTTTTACTCCTATCGTGTTTTGTATTGTTTGTTGTTGTAACTTGCTGACTCGCCCCTACTGGACATCTGTAAAAAAGAGATCAATTTATCGTCGGATTCCTCCGGGATAAAGACAGATTATGATCATTCCATTGTGATTTCTGAGCGAACAGACTCAATTATGTACGGTATGTGCGAGAAAAATTCGTTGAAATAACTGCATCTCCGTGTAAATTATTTTTTCACCGATTCAAAGGTTCCTTAATTGCACGAACTGAAATCTCCCAAATGGCATATGTATTGCATCATATTTTATACCGCAGGGTTCAATAAACTATTAAATAAAGATAGGCAGCGTTGAATGCAGCATGCAGTTAGTAAAGCGCAGCACGTGCGTGCTTTTCCGGTGCCGTTTCACTTTTCCTTTGTTACTACAGTCGCCTTGGTGTAGGCGAGGCCCTTGTAGACACCCTCCATTGGGATGTCGTAGGTGGCGCCGTTCAATAAGGAGATGCGCACCGTACCCTTGTACGGGAGGTCGATTTCCGCGCGACCGATATTGATGTCGATCGCAGTGGTCTTGTGTGGAGGAACCGTGACGTTGAATGAGAGGAGCTCGGTTTTCGATTCTGAATTCTCCACGGCGTGCGTACTCTCGGTGCTAACGGTAAAACTAAAGCCAGCTTCAACATCCACGACATCCGGAACGCCGGCTGAGACGGTGAGGCTCACGGTTGCCTCCAGCTTGTTTGTGATCGACCAGGAGGAGGTTTTGGTCACGGTCTTGGAGGTTTCAATTTTATAGGTTTGGGGGACAGAACCAGTATTCTTGTAACTGAGTGATTTGATCTCTTCCATCTGGACTTTTGGAAGCTCCCTGTGCAGTGTAGGGTATGTCACGTTGATCAATTCTGAACTTTTAACCGAATTAATGAAGAGGAAGCCCATGCTGTCGATGTCTGAACCGCCTTTGCCCATAATTCCAAGGCAGATTCCAGAGCGGATGTCGACTGGGTACTCGGTCTTTAGGCCCCAGTCTGTCATCTTCACGAAGAATTCCCTGCCTTTGGTTGTCCTGAACTTGAAGGCGCCCAGGCGTGAGCCAGCCCCATTCCCCCACAGTGAGAGGGACGAAAACAGCTCCCCGGGCTGGAACACAAACTCTTTGTGAGATCCCGAGGGACTGCCGTACTGTGCAGTCCTTCCGTCCGTCAGCCAGGCCTTCACGCACTTGATCTGCCACCCTCCAACCCACACCCAGATTTTTTCCAGCGTTGCTCCATTTTTCCTCCCATCAAAACTGAAGGCTGTTCCTCCTTGTCCTCCACAGGTGTGTAAGGCCAATGCATAAGGCATTTTCTCCTTTCTTCCTGCACATTACAAGATACAGATTTGTTTAAATTATGAAAGGTCAAACATTGTGATATTCACAGTTTGACTTTCAAAACCACATTTTATTGACACCTCTGTAATAGTTATGTACTTCTAAATTTGCATGTCGACTCAGACTTTATCGACAATTCAATAACAAATATCACTATTGCGAAAAAACGGTGATAAAGCAGTACAGCATCATGTTGGGAAATTGTAAAAAAAAACACACATTGTATCAGATTAATAACTCGTAATGCCTAACTTACAGCTAAAGACAATGAAAGAGGAGCAGACAGTGACAAGGTTAGATAATTTACAAGAATAACTGTTTGAGGTTAAGAGAGCCTTGTCTGCAAGAGAAATACAGCTTCTCTGAAATAAAAGTTGACAAACACAGTACAGCAAATCCTTCCGTCGAGGTTTTACTGTTTTGGGCCAAATTTATTTAGGTACTCTTCGCCGATTGTGCCCCGGTGGCTCGAACATTCGCAGTTGATCTAGAGATTCCTGTATGCATGATATATGTACTGCTCGCGATTATGCTGCCATGAAAGTACACAATGCGCAATCTTGTCCCCATCTTATTGCCCAAGTGGCCCATCGTGGTATCCCAGGCCACGTGGTGTTCCTAGATTCCAGTGGGTAGACAGTGAGGTTCAGCCGCTCACGATTTTAACTTCCTGCAGTGAACAGTACTGTACACGGTTACCTATACAGTACATCTACGAATAGCCCCTCCTGTATTCAAAAAGCTTTCTTTAAGATGTTTGATTCAAGCATAGCCTCATCCATATGGGATCACAAAATAGCGCAAATAGATTTTCATTCCCTTACGTTACTTAGGAGAGATCGGGGCCTGACCCTTTGCAGATTTCCTAAAATAGAACAAAGCAATCGCTTTCAGAACTTTATTCAATAGATCAACAAGAAAAAGTAAAGGACATGTAAAAACTGGGAGAAGGCTCGGTGAGGTGCTGGTTATTTGCTGCGGTTACCTAAGCTCCTATCAAATATAGATCGCGTGTCCTGAAACCATTATTCACGGTTTCTAACACATTGGGGAAATGCAACCACAGGTGAATCTCATTCCACTCCTTCATATGTAGACAATCGCCTCTGTGGGGCGACCAATCACTAACAATAGAATGCACAAGGGGTAACTGGCCTGGCTGGAGAGTGATAGGCTTGGAAAGGGTGGGGGACCTTCCAAATAAGGTTACCAAAATATCGGGGACACCATCCAAAGCTACAAACAAAAACTTTGACCACATCACTCACCCAATCTTGGATGGTCTGGTGGAAAAAAAGGAAATGAAAAGTTCGTGCAGGAGATTGAGACCGGGTTAGAGCCAAAACTAGAAAGCTGAGGGGGAAAGGCTGCTGGGACAGGACATTCCTCACCAGAAATGGACTCAAATATGGTTAGGCTCAGACAGTAGGCCGCAGGTCCCTTCCTCTATACATAATTTAGTTCAAATTCACACATTCCTCTCCTAATTGCCCTAGATACTACAATGGACGGTACAGATGTAACTGAATGCCTTCTGGCCGTGCCCAGATATTTTAGAATTATACGAGAATTTAACGGATTATTTTAATCGGAACTTGGCACACAGCTGAGCCCCTCAGTGGACTAAACTTTGCGGGGCTTGAAACCAAAAGGGCTATCGGTACGCCAATATGCCTTACTGAAAACCGGATATATTGTAGCAAGAAAGACAATATTAGCAAATTGGAAACAAGAACCCCCTCTTGGAGACTCTGGCACAGAACTATTCGTGCCTTGGCGGGAATCAGCTCCTTAACCAGGATCTACCAGGAATATAATAAGAGTAAGAGGAAATGTGGTCCCCATTTTTATTGACCCTGCGTGAATAACCAGAAAAGTAGGAAGCGGGGCAAGGGGATGAACTCCAGACACTGAAACATTCCAATAGGCACTGTTGCTCCTAGGGGAAAATAAGAAGGATAAGCCCAGACATCACGCTTATTTTACTTTGTTTCCTGTCTAGTTTGGATAAATTATTCCCCTTCCTCCCCCTTGTCCTCTTCTTCCCCTTCCCAGTTAATCTGCTGCTCCTGATCGTTGCCTCTGTGGTAGGTCAGCGAGCCCAATGGCATCCAGACGGGTCCCCATTTAAGGATTTATTGCACCGGGTTCGACACACGTTCGTAATTGGTATCTCCCTCTGTGATGGCCATGTTCTGGACAAAAAAAAACATGCATTGGATAAAAAAGGGTGGAAGATTGACCCAGGACATCAAGAGTCGTGTTTTTCTTCTTCATGTGATGCAGTGTGGATATCAAAGAGAGAGAGAGAGGAGGGAGACAGGAAAAGAGCAAAGTGAGAGGGGAGGCACGAGTATTGCGCAATCGACGTCACTTTTATACAGACAAACGTCATCAATGCATTTGTATGTAAAGTTTTTCCTGAACATTTAAACCAACGTTGCATGATTGTCAATTGAATTCACATCTTTATATTTTTAGGAGTTGCTTGCTGCTGATGCTGTTATACGTTGTTTTTTCACTGATTTGTGACAGTACCTTACAGAACGGATTTTTAGTGAAAATAAACACAGAAATCCGCTAGCATCTTGTTTTGCCAACATTACACCAAGCAGGCAGGTTCTCAAGGGGTGCCAGCTCAGAGGCACTTACCTGGGTGTCACCTGTCCACCACACACACCAACTGAATTTTTAAGAACGAGACCAGTCAGGAGTAACCCACACACTCACCTTAAGGTTCTCTTCCCAGAGCATGCTTTTCTATCACCAGAACACTGTCATTTATACTACTGTTGCACAGGCCACGTGATCCAGCCACAGCCTAAATTATACATCGCTTCGCATCACTCACGTCAGAATAGTTTATGTAACTATAGTTTGGCATATTTACAGAAATTATGAATATTTAATCTATCATACATATTTAATTTTCAAAGTTGAACCTCTCTTTCTTTTTCATGATGACGAGGTGGAGTGAATCAATGAGTGGTGTATTATCAAACAAGGTTCTTCCAACATTATGGAACCTTGTTTCCGCGCCAAACATCGTAAACCTTCCATTAAAAAATATTCTGAAGCAGAAAACTAGTAGTGCCAGATACACCAGCCACATTTATAAATATGTTGTGTAACATAGATCCTTACTCACCGTGTAGCAATATTTTAATGTAGATGTAAAATTCAATGAGGGACGTGATTATCTTGGTGTGTTCTGAGACTGTTGTTGTACATATCCGGGAGAGATCTGAGATTGTTGTTGTTGTTGTCTTGGTGAGGGACTGTTGTTAATGTTGTCTTGGAGTTGTCTGGGACTGTTGTTGTTGTTGTTGTTTTGGTGTGTAACTATTGTACTTGTCATGGTGTTGTCTTGGACTCTTGCTGTTGTTTTTGTCTTTTTGCTGTTTTGCCCCAGGCGTGCATTTGGTGTCAAAAAATTGGCAGGAATGTATGTTATTGTGCAATTTGTACATCTATACAGGCGTATCTCACTTAAAGAGCATTCTTTCTCTGCTAATTCGAGCGATTTCAATACAGATTAATTCGTTCCAAAACGAGCAACACTCTCACGGCACTACTTTTAGTTGCGAATATGATAATCTTAAGCAGCGTTAAAACATGTATGACCAAAACATAACCCTCGTGTTCCTCCAAAGAGATCTCATTAGGTAACGCGTGTTGGGCTGAAACAAGTGTTCGATAACTCTTCGTTGGGTAAGAATTTCATGTATTTGTATTCTGTTGGTGTACCCAGAAAATCCTTACTGACTCTCAAGATACATTTTCGAAAGGGCCTCTCTAAGTTTCACAGTAGGGGGCGATGTAGCTGCTCTGTGTAATCCCAATTGAGTAATTTTGCAAATACATTTTCAACATTGAAATGTTCGGTCACATCAGAAACATTTACAAATAAATTGTGAGAGAAGAAAAGCAGAGAACCCATAGGAAACCCATCCAGGAGCGGGTCAGAAATCGACGAAAGGACGTCTAAACTGTGAGGCACAAGTGTTAAAACTCTGCTACCCCGCCTACAATATCAAATTGAATCCACGAATTGAAATAGAATTGGAAAGAAAAAAAGCCCGCTTCAACTACAATGGAAGTCAAATGGTAATGAATTTTAATTATAACTAAAGTTTGTCATCGGAATGCCTAAAAATATGACGTATAATGTAGTGCATTTTTTAAAACAGTTAAGCCATAACTGGTTTATTATATTAATCTGATATACCAGTCTTTCCCAACCAGTGTGTTTGATGTGTACACCTCCCAGCCTAATAACTTTCCCTCATTCCCTGACCAGCACATAATCTACTGCGAATCATCCCTAACTTTACTTTACAATCCCTGTTCGTACCCCCTTTGGAGATGGTACACCAGGCAGCCACTAACAGAAGATTAATGCAGTAATTTATCCAAACGTTTAGGCTCCGCAGTCCCAGAGTGTCAGGCTACTTTATTCCCAATAATTCGTTTGGTGCTACTGAGTAGTTTCTACTTCGAAAATAACCTTTAAAAATACACAGACCATAAAAACGAGACGTGACAAATGAAACACTACAATCGAGCAGACAGAGGTTATGAATCAAGCCATATTACACAATACAAATAAGTAAGACATGCACGTGTATGATACACGATATAGAAAATAAGCCAATCCAAATGAGACAAACAGCAGAGACAGTTCATAAGATTCAGGTCATTTTAGATGACTTATTACGAATTGGATATTACATGGGCAAAGGGAATACATAGTATATGTTAAACAGTAACAATTGACGGCGAATTATAAAGTAAATAAACATGAGCATCCCCACGCTGAGAAACATGCAAGGGAAGCAATCTTGCGAGCAAGCTGTTATGAGTAGCAAAAACATGTTGCGTAAAGCAGACGTGTTACATAAGAAGTACCGATATAGATGTCTCTTCTCTTCCATCAGCTGTCAACAGGTGGTTGACAACGAGGCTGAATGAAATAGTTTCTTTGATTTCGGTCACTGGACACGACATTCGCTATGCCGTGAGGTATGGTGAATTGAATATTGGCTTGGCAACATTGATCTGTAATATTTAACGAATAAATAATCAATAAATAACCGTGATAGTGTTGATGTATTGAGCCTATCCTTTTTATTTAGATACAATTTTTGGGGGTTTTTTTGGAAGCGGAAATTCCTTAGCCCACAAAAAAAGCATCATGGAGAAGGAAGTGAAGTCGCACTGCTGTGACTCTGGAACATCAAAGGCTGATAGAATTAGCCACCATTGTGATTGGCTGGCTGGTCTGCTATCTGGCATATGAAATACAAAATTTCATACGAAATCAAGCGTTTAGGAAGTTTTACTTGATTCGGTTAGCCAGATCACTTGGCGCATGTGTGATTGGTGGAGGCGCACGGACAAGAGACGACTTTTCACCTGTGATGACACTCGACTAAGGGGCCGTCCAAATGACGTCACGCGATTTTGAAAATTTTTGACACCCCGCCCCCTTCGTCACGCGGCGTCACGCAAAGTCAGACCCCCCTCAAATATGACGTCACGAAGCTCTGCCCCCCCCCAAAAAAAAGATGTAAAACATGCTTCAAACCGCTTTAAACTATTGTCATTGTAGTGCATTTTTAATGTGGCGCTGCACTCTGATGTTGTAGGAAAACACACTTATTAAAACGTATAATTAATTAAGTAGAAGGTGCTGCCTATATTTATTTAAAGTTGCGCATTTTGATGTGACGTCACATTTCTCAAACCCCTCCCCCCTCGTCAAACATCGTCACAAATGTCTGACCCCCCCCCCCAAGTGCATGATATAATTTATGGATGGCCCCTAATATATTAGTACCGATTAACTAAATATGTATTTGTATGTACTGTATATGCTGTACATGAAACAAAAATTGGATTCATTGTTAGATTTATATCTAACTAGCGGTAAGTACCCGGTGGTGCCCGGGTGAAAAAGGCAGACACACACCTGGACTTACACACAGACATCGACTCACACACATAGAAACACATCGACTTACACGCACACACACAGGCATCGACTTTAGACACACACATATGTAGTTACACACACAAATGGACTCACACACACACATATACTTACACACACATATCGACTCACACATACATACATATGTAGTGGAACAAATAGGCGCATGAGGGTAAATGGTGAGATGGCGCGGGGGCAGGAGAGTATGGGTCATATTGGGACAAACATATGCGATGGTTGGGACAATGATGTCATGATTAGGCCAATTAAGCTATGGAGCCAGAGACGGCTGTGATTGGCTGGTGTTGTTGTCAGGGCTGAAGTGGCGTCTTAAAGTCTGGAGAAGTAACAGGTGCATGGGCACGCGGAGCGTCGTTGGGACGCGGGTTAATTAATTGGAGAGTAATGAGAGCAGGGACAAACTGGGGAGATGCGAGGAGAAAGGGGGGTTGGATTCGGGGGCTGGACGAAGCAGGACGTGGAGCAGAGCTGAAGTGAAGGCAGCCAGCAGTGAGAGAGGAAAGCAGGAGCTGAAGAGAGAAGCAGCAAGCAGTGGAGAGAGCACAGTGATAGCGGAGAGAGGAGAGCAGAGAGAAGCAGCCAGCAGTGGAGAGAGCACAGTGATAGCAGAGAGAGGAGAGTAGGGAGAAGCAGCCAGCAGTGGAGAGAGTGCAGTGATAGCGGAGAGTGGAGAGCAGAGACGAAGCAGCCAGCAGCGGAGAGAGCACAGTGATCGCGCAGAGCGGAGAGCAGAGACGAAGCAGCCAGCAGTGGAGAGAGCACAGTGATATCAGAGCTGACGGAGAAGTAGAGATTGGAGAGACAAAGGCGGCGAGTGAGTCGTGTGAAGCACGGCGAGCGAGCCATGGCAAGCAAAGGAACTGTGAAGTATTGAGGACATTTGGGGAACTGTAAATGAAGTGGTGTTGGAAGAAAAACAAAAGTTGTCCAAGTGAAATCAACCACTACATTTGGTGTCAGAGGTGACTACAAAACCACGCCGACATGTCGAAGAAATCGGCCAAGAGGAAGAACGTGCTGATGGACTCGTCCGACAACAGCAACGACTTGGACGTGATTCCCGTGTCTGGCCAAGTGGCTGTTACTCCTCCGGAGGACCTGGTCGAGCAAGTGTCTAGCGAGCGGGATGGTGGCTCAAGCAGGGCCGAGATCCCGGGGCCGACGGGTGACTGGAGAGTCCTCATGGCCCAGTGGGAGGCCAGGCTGGCGACATTGACGGAGGCATTTGACCGCTTTATGACGACGGAGCGGGTGCTATTGACGGTGTTAAGTTGTCCTGCAGCTGTTCCCACGGCATTGGAACACGCCGACGATGGACCCGCACCCTCCGGGGAACGGCCAGCTGAATCGGACGATGATGGAGCACCACCATCGAGAGCGGGACAGCGACTTCACGTTCAATGCTTTTAGGCCAAAGTTGGCAATTGGACGGCGTTTATGAGACGGTTCCGATCGGCATATCAATCACTAGTCCATCTATGTTCTGAAAAGAGGAGGGGGGAGACGAAAAATTAATGTATGATGTCTGAAAGCCACTGTAAACGTGAACAATCAATTAAGACCTGAAATTGTTAATCAAATCTTTCCAATGATTGCTAAGCCAGAATTCATCTTCTAGGTTGAAATTGTCTTTGTGCTTGTATATGTGGATAGCCTCATGAACGAATCTCTCATGGTAGCCAGATGGCTTACAAAGAACCTCTGTCTTGGAAAAGTCAATGTCATGTGAGCCTACTGAATTATAACAATGATCTGCCATGGCCGAGGTGTTGGTCCTACCGTGTTTATGGTCTGCTTTGTGTTCACGAATGCGGTCCGAGACATGGCGTTTGGTTTCTCCAATGTAACTACTACCACAGAGGCAACTTAGTTTCTAGACACCAGGGTACCGTATGTCCGGAATCACATATTTTTACAGACGGAACCAGATCACGGATTTTATGTAATGTGTTGAAACGGACCTTGATCTTGTGTTTATTCAAGATTTTGGAGATCTTTTTTTGTGATCCCCGCAATGTAAGGTAAAGTGATGGTTTTGAAAGGCTCCTCAAGAGGGTCCTTCTTCATGGTTTGAGTGATAGCTTTGCGGATTGTATAGTCGGAGTAACCATTTGCCTTAAGAGCTTGGTGTACGTGCTTGAGTTCACTGCCTATGTCTTCCTGGTCGGATATGCATTGGGCTCTATGGTACAGAGTCTTGATGAGAGAATTCTTCTGTGATGGATGGTGGTGTGAATCGGGTTTCAGATAAGCAGAGTCACAGCAGTGCCACTTCACTTCCTTCTCCATGATGCTTTTTTTGTGGGCTAAGGCATTTCCGCTTCCAAAAAAAACCCAAAAAATACTATCTAAATAAAAATGATAGGCTCAATACATTAACACTATCACGGTTATTTATTGATTATTTATTCGTTAAATATTACCGATCAATGTTGCCAAGCCAATATTCAATTCACCATACCTCACGGCACAGCGAATGTCGTGTCCAGTGACCGAAATCAAAGGAACCATTTCATTCAGCCTCGTTGTCAACCACCTGTTGACAGCTGATGGAAGAGAAGAGACATCTATATCGGTACTTCTTACGTAACACGTCTGCTTTACGCAACATGTTTTTGCTACTCATAACAGCTTGCTAGCAAGATTGCTTTCCTTGCATGTTTCTCAGCGTGGGGATGCTCATGATTATTTACTTTATAATTCGCCCTCAATTGTTACTGTTTAACATATTCTACCTACTCCCTTTGCCCATCTAATATCCAATTCGTAATAACTCATCTAAAATGCCCTGAATCTTATGAACTGTCTCTGCTGTTTGTCTCATTTGCATTGGCTAATTTTCTATATCGTGTATCTTACACGTGCATGTCTTACTTATTTGTATTGTGTAATATGGCTTGATTCGTAACCTCTGTCTGATCGATTGTAATGTTTCATTTGTCACGTCTCGTTTTCATGGTCTGTGTATTTTTAAAGGTTATTTTCGAAGTAGAAACTACTCAGTCGCACCAAACGAATTATTGGGAATAAAGTAGCCTGACACTCTGGGACTGTGGAGCCTAAACGTTTGTATAAATTACTGCATTAATCTTCTGTTAGTGGCTATCTGGTGTACCATCTCCAAAGGCGGTACGAACAGGGATTGTAAAGTAAAGTTAGGGATGATTCGCAGTAGATTATGTGCTGGTCAGGGAATGAGGACAATATATTAGGCTGTGAGGTGTACACATCAAACACACTGGTTGGGAACGACTTGTATATCAGATTAATCTAATAAACCAGTTATGGCTTAACTGTTTCACTAAATGCACTACATTTTTCGTCATATTTATAGGGATTCTGATGACAAACTTTAGTCATAATTAAAATTTATTACCATTTGACTTCCATTGTAGTTGAAGCGGGATTTTTTTTCTTTCCAATTCTATTTCAATTCGTGGATTCAATTTGATACTGTAGGCGGGGTGGCAGAGTTTTAACACTTGTGCCTCACAGTTTAGACGTCCTTTGTTCGATTTCTGAGCAGCTCCTGGATGGGTTTCCTATGGGTTCTCTGCTTTTCTTCTTTCACAATTTATTTGTAAATGTTTCTGGTGTGGCCGAACATTCCAATGTTGAAAATGTATCTGCAAAATTACTCAATTGAGATTACACAGAGCAGCTAAATCGCCCCCTACTGTGAAACTTAGAGAGGCCCTTTCGAAAATGTATCTTGAGAGTCAGTAAGGATTTTCTGGGTACAACAACAGAATATGAATACGCGAAATCCTTACCCAACGAGGAGTTATAGAACGCTTGTTTCAGCCCAACACACGTTAACTAATGAGGTCTCTTGGGAGGAGCACGAGGGTTATGTTTTGGCTATACTTGTTTTAACGCTGCTTAAGATGATCATTTTTGCAACTAAAAGTAGTGCCTTGAGAGTGTTGCTCGTTTTGGAACAAATTAATCTGTATTGAAATCGCTCGAATTAGCAGAGACAGAATGCTCGTTAAGTGAGATACTCCTGTATAGATGTACAAATTGCACAAGAACATACATTCCTGCCAATTTTTTGACACCAAATGCACGCCTGGGGCAAAACAGCAAAATGACAAAAACAACATCAAGCGTCCAAGAAAACACCATGACAAGTACAAGAGTTATACACCAAAACAACAACAACAGTCCCAGACAACTCCAAGACAACAGCAACAACAGTCCCTCACCAAGACAACAACAACAATCTAGATCTTTCCCGGATATGTACAACAACAGTCCCAGAACACACCAAAATAATCATGTCCCTCAATTGAATTCTACATCGACATTAAAATATTGCTACACGGTAGCAAATGTGGCTGGTGTATCTGGCACTACTAACTTTCTGCTTCAGAATATTTTTTTAATGGAAGGATTACGATGTTTGGCACGGAAACAAGGTTCCATAATGTTAGAAGGACCTTGTTTGATAATACACCACTCATTGATTCACTCCACCTCGTCATCATGAAAAAGAAAGAGAGGTTCAAGTTTGAAAAACATATCAATGTATGATAGATTAAATATTCATAATTTCTGGAAATATGCCAAACTATATTTACATAAACTATTCTGACGTGAGTGATGCGAAGCGATCTATAATTTAGGTTGTAGCTGGATCACGTGGCCTGTGCAACAGTAGTATAAATGACAGTGTTCTGGTGATAGAAAATCATGCTCTGGGAAGAGAACCTTAAGGTGAGTATGTGGGTTACTCCTGACTGGTCTCGTTCTTAAAAATTCAGGTGGTGTGTGTGTTGGACAGGTGACTCCCAGGTAAGTCCTTCTGAGCTGGCACCCCTTGAGAACCTGCCTGTTTGGTGTGATGTTGGCAAAACAAGATGCTATCGGATTTCTGTGTTTATTTTCACTACAAATCCGTTCTGTAAGGTACTGTCACAAATCAGTGAAAAAAAAAAAACGTATAACAGCATCAGCAGCAAGCAACTCCTAAAAATATAAAGATGTGAATTCAATTGACAATCATACAACGTTGGTTTAAATGTTCAAGAAAAAAACTTTACATACAAATGCATTGATGACGTTTGTCTGTGTAAAAGTGACGTCGATTGTGCAATACTCGTGCCTCCCCTCTACCTTTGCTCTCTTCCTGTCTCTCTCTCTCTCTCTTTGATATCCACACTGCATCACATGAAGAAGAAGAAGAAGAAGAAGAAAAACACGACTCTTGGTGTCCTGGGTCAATCGTCCACCCTTTATTTATCCAATGCATGTTTTTTTGTAAGAGTCCAGAACATGGCCATCACAGAGGGCGATACCAATTACGAACGTGTGTCGATCCCGGTGCAATAAATCCTTAAATGGGGACCCGTCTGGATGCCCTTGGGCTCGCTGACCTACGACAGAGGCAACGATCAGGAGCAGCAGATTAACTGGGAAGGGGAAGAAGAAGGACAAGGGGGAGGAAGGGGAATAATTTATCCAAACTTGACAGGAAACAAAGTAACATAAGCGTGATGTCTGGGCTTATCCTTCTTATTTTCCCCAAGGAGCAATGGTGACTATTGCAATGTTTCAGTGTCTGGAGTTCATCCCCTTGCCCCGCTCCCTACTTTTCTGGTTATTCACGCAGGGTCAATAAAATGGGGACCACATTGCCTCTTACTCTTATTATATCCCTGGTAGATCCTGGTTAAGGAGCTGATTCCCGCCAAGGCACGGATAGTTCTGTGCCAGAGTCCCCAAGAGGGGGTTCTTGTTTCCAATTTGCTAGTATTGTCTTTCTTGCTACAATATAGCCGGTTTTCAGTAAGGCATATTGGCGTACCGATAGCCCTTTTGTTTTCAAGCCCCGCAAAGTTTAGTCCACTGAGGGGCTCAGCTCTGTGCCAAGTTCCGATTAAAATAATCCGTTAAATTCTCGTAAAATTCTAAAATATCTGGGCACGTCCAGAAGGCATTCAGTTACATCTGTACCGTGCATTGTGGTATATAGGGCAATTAGGAGAGGAATGTGTGAATTTGAACTAAATTATGTTTAGAGGAAGGGACCTGCGGCCTGCTGTCTGAGCCCAACATATTTGAGTCCATTTCTGGTGAGGAATGTCCTGTCCCAGCAGCCTTTCCCCCTCAGCTTTCTAGTTTTGGCTCTAACCCGGTCTCAATCTCCTGCACGAACTTTTCATTTCCTTTTTCCACCAGACCATCCAAGATTGGGTGAGTGATGTGGTAAAAGTTTTTGTTTGTAGCTTTGGATGGTGTCCCTGATATTTTGGTAACCCTAATTGGAAGGTCCCCCACCCTTTCCAAGCCTATCTCTCTCCAGCCAGGCCAGTTAGCCTTTGTGCATCGTATTGTTAGTGATTGGTTGCCCCACAGAGGCGATTGTCTACATATGAAGGAGTGGAATGAGATTCACCTGTGGTTGCATTTCCACAATGTGTTTAAGGAGTGGAATGAGATTCACCTGTGGTTGCATTTCCCCAATGTGTTAGAAACCGTGAATAATGGTTTCAGGACCCGCGATCTATATTTGATAGGAGCTTAGGTAACCGCAGCAAACAACCAGCAGCTCACCGAGCCTTCTCCCAGTTTTTCCATGTCCTTTACTTTTTCTTGTTGATCTATTGAATAAAGTTCTGAAAGCGATTGTTTTGTTCTATTTTAGGAAATCTGCAAAGGGTCAGGCCCCGATATCTCCTAAGTAACGTAAGGGAATAAAAATCTATTTGCGCTATTTTGTGATTCCATATGGATGAGGCTATGCTTGAATCAAACATCTTAAAGAAAGCTTTTGAATACAGGAGGGGCTATTCGTAGATGTACTGTATAGGTAACCGTGTACAGTACTGTTCACTGCAGGAAGTTAAAATCGTGAGCGGCTGAACCTAACTGTCTATCCACTGGAATCTAGGAACACCACGTGGCCTGGGATACCACGATGGGCCACTTGGGCAATACGATGGGGACAAGATGGCGCATTGTGTACTTTCATGGCAGCATAATCGCGAGCAGTACATTTACCATGCATACAGGAATCTCTAGATCAACTGCGAATGGTCGAGCCACAGGGGCACAATCGGCGAACAGTACCTCAATAAATTTGGCCCAAAACAGTAAAACCTCGAGGGAAGGATTTGCTGTACTGTGTTGTGTCAACTTTTATTTCAGAGAAGCTGTATTTCTCTTGCAGACAAGTCTCTCTTAACCTCAAACAGTTATTCTTGTAAATTATCTAACCTTGTCACTGTCTGCTCCTCTTTCATTGTCTTTAGCTGTAAGTTAGCCATTACGAGTTAATAATCTGATGCAATGTGTGTGTTTTTTACAATTTCCCAACATGATGATGTACTGCTTTTTCACAGTTTTTTCGCAATAGTGATATTTGTTATTGAATTGTCGATAACATCTGAGTCGACATGCAAATTTAGAAGTGCATAACTATTACAAATGTGTCAATATAATGTGGTTTTGAAAGTCAAACTGTGAATATCACGATGTTTTAAATTCCTTTAATAATTTAAACAAATCTGTATCTTGTAATGTGCAGGAAGAAAGGAGAAAATGCCTTATGCTTTGGCCTTACACACCTGTGGAGGACAAGGAGGAACATCCTTCAGTTTTGATGGGAGGAAAAATGGAGCAACGCTGGAAAAAATCTGGGTGTGGGTTGGAGGGTGGCAGATCAAGTGCGTGAAGGCCTGGCTGACGGACGGAAGGACTGCACAGTACGGCAGTCCCTCGGGATCTCACAAAGAGTTTGTGTTCCAGCCCGGGGAGCTGTTTTCGTCCCTCTCACTGTGGGGGAATGGGGCTGGCTCACGCCTGGGCGCCTTCAAGTTCAGGACAACCAAAGGCAGGGAATTCTTCGTGAAGATGACAGACTGGGGCCTAAAGACCGAGTACCCAGTCGACATCCGCTCTGGAATCTGCCTTGGAATTATGGGCAAAGGCGGTTCAGACATCGACAGCATGGGCTTCCTCTTCATCAATTCGGTTAAAAGTTCAGAATTGATCAACGTGACATACCCTACACTGCACAGGGAGCTTCCAAAAGTCCAGATGGAAGAGATCAAATCACTCAGTTACAAGAATACTGGTTCTGTCCCCCAAACCTATAAAATTGAAACCTCCAAGACCGTGACCAAAACCTCCTCCTGGTCGATCACAAACAAGCTGGAGGCAACCGTGAGCCTCACCGTCTCAGCCGGCGTTCCGGATGTCGTGGATGTTGAAGCTGGCTTTAGTTTTACCGTTAGCACCGAGAGTACGCACGCCGTGGAGAATTCAGAATCGAAAACCGAGCTCCTCTCATTCAACGTCACGGTTCCTCCACACAAGACCACTGCGATCGACATCAATATCGGTCGCGCGGAAATCGACCTCCCGTACAAGGGTACGGTGCGCATCTCCTTATTGAACGGCGCCACCTACGACATCCCAATGGAGGGTGTCTACAAGGGCCTCGCCTACACCAAGGCGACTGTAGTAACAAAGGAAAAGTGAAACGGCACCGGAAAAGCACGCACGTGCTGCGCTTTACTAACTTCATGCTGCATTCAACGCTGCCTATCTTTATTTAATAGTTTATTGAACCCTGCGGTATAAAATATGATGCAATACATATGCCATTTGGGAGATTTCAGTTCGTGCAATTAAGGAACCTTTGAATCGGTGAAAAAATAATTTACACGGAGATGCAGTTATTTCAACGAATTTTTCTCGCACATACCGTACATAATTGAGTCTGTTCGCTCAGAAATCACAATGGAATGATCATAATCTGTCTTTATCCCGGAGGAATCCGACGATAAATTAATCTCTTTTTTACAGATGTCCAGTAGGGGCGATTCAGCAAGTTACAACAACAAACAATACAAAACACGATAGGAGTAAAAAGTAGATCAATGGTAAGCCAGTAGCTTAAAGTTATATAAAGAAATACGAATAAATAAAGTATATAAGTACAAATAGCATAAGTACATTCCTGCCGATTTTTCAACACTAAATGCAAACTTGGGCAAGGCAACAAACCGACGACAAAAACAGTTCCAGATCAAACCAACACAGGAGAGGGTATCTTCATAATATTTGATTTTACAATCTAACTATCATTTCACAGATAATAAATCATTTTTAACGTTACTTTTGCCATTTACTTACGTGAGAATGAGCCCGAACTAGCAAAAGCAAATGGAAAAAAAAAACTTCCTGCAGTGGTTTGGGCAATGTAACAAGACAATACACACTGGCATAGGCAACGCTGATCGGTAGAGTGCAAATCTGGAGGGGTTCAAAACATCAAAGTACAAGTTGGATGACCGACATAAATGACTGGAAGGAGGTAAAAGAGGTGAAACTTTATGGGCTTCAGAAATGAGAAGCTGAAGAGTGAAAACTCACACGAAGCACACAGCTAACGACATTCTCCACGGAAAAATCATACAACCATATATCTTGACAATACAGTTTCTGCATGCTGCCACGAACAGAATAATCGATGGACTTGACCAACATTTCTACTAAAATTATAGAGAGAAGACATCCACGTGTGAATGATACCAAACAAAACGATGACGGAAAGATAAAGATTCCTCAAACAATCAACCAATCTTCATTTGTGTTGGGACACCTATTTTCAAAAACGCTCATATTTGTTTTCCATTTCACACTACAATGAATATACAAATAATGATAACTGGCCTCGAATTACCAACAATTTCTCCAAAGGTGACACCAGAAAATTAAAGAACTTCTCTTGCAGTGCTATCATTTCCATCAGCACCACCATCTGGATTAATGTATTTAGATTACAATTGCATGCTCTTTAATTATAGGAAATTGCATGCAACTAGTCAGTTGCATGTTCTGCAATGCTTTGGGCTTGTGATGCAAAATAAAATATCTTAAAAAAATCATTGGATTGTGTTTGCATTCAGTATCATCATTATCACATCCACAACCCCTTTGAGCCAGCATCACTGAAAACCTTTGTTCAAATACAGGCATTCGCCTGTAATGAAACTGCACAGTCAAGTGTGGTGAGTTGATGGTCTCAACCCGGTCACGAATGACTGCACGAAGATAACCCCTCCATCACAGTTATCAAAACGTAAGCTAGTATGTGTGCAGATAACGCGTAGCAGAAGTGAGATCTTGGTTTTTAGATATAACTTCAATCGCGTATGATAAACCTATATTCTCGATTCTCGCAAGAGAGATATGGCCACATCACTCAGAGGTCTGAGTGCTGACCTAATTTCGAATCCAGAACCTTAGCAGTGCCAGCTCATCAATCAAAAATCCAAATGTGTGTGTGTGTGTTAGTCCATGTGTGTGTTAGGCCATATGTGTGTGTAAGTTCATATGTGTGTATGTAAGTCAATGTGTTTGTGTTTGAGTCGAGTTGTGTGTGTGTTTGAGTCCATATGTGTACGTTTAGGTCCATACGTGTGTTTAAGTCCATGTGTGTGTCTGTCTTTTTCGAACGGACAACACCCGATGTGTGTGTGTACGTCGAAGTGTTTGTGTGTGTCAGTCCATGTGTGCGTGTCAGTCCATTTGTGTGCGTATCAGTCACTCTATGTGTGTGTTAGTCCATGTTTGTGTGCTAGTCGATGTGTGTGCATGGCACCATCTGAGTGTGTAAGTTAACGTGCGTTTGTGTGTCTATGTTTGTCAGTCGATGTGTGTGTGTGTGTACGTCGCTGTGTATGTGTGTTGTCAGTCCATATGTGTGTTGTAGTCCACATGTGTGTGTAAATCCATACATGTGTGTGTGTGTCACTCGATATGTGTGTGTAAGTCAATGCGTGTGTGTGTCTTAGTTGATATGCGTGTAAGTACATCAGTGTACTATACGTCAATGTGTGTTTTTTAGTCCACGTATGTCCGTGTGTAAGTCGATGTGTGTGTGTGAGTTGCTGTATGTGTGTACGTCGATATATATGTGTGTAACTCCATGTGTGCGTATCTAAAGTGGATGTCTATGCATGTGTGACTCCATATGTGTGTGTGTGTACGTCTATGTGTTTGTGTGTGTGAGTCAATATGTCTGTGTGTGTCAGTCCATGGGCGTGTGTGATAGTCGCTTTGTGTGTGTGGCTCCATGTGAGTTAGTGTGAGTCCATTTCTTTGCATGTCTGTAGCTCCATGTGTGCGTGTGAGTCTATGTGTCTGTTTTATTGACCTGGTCAAGGCCTATGATACTATCAGTAGGCCAGGCCTTTGGTGTTCTTCATGCTTTCGGAGTCCCTCCCCATTTGCTCACGATACTTAAGGACCGTTATGATATTGAGCGGCCCCGCGTCAAACTACAGGCCGTCAGTCACAGCCATTCCCTCTACACCTTGGGGTGTGACAGGGATGTCCTCTGGCTCCCACATTATTTAACATATCTTTTGACCACGTAGTTGGTGAAGCCTTCAATGGCTGTACCGGAGGAATTACCATGTGATACAGATACAATGGGAGGCTGATCGATGCCCGGGTGCGGTCAAGGGATGGCTCCCTTTTCTCAACCATGTTATGTATGCCGATGCTCTGGTGATTGCTACTCACTCAGAGGAGGAGTTGGAGTCGCTGCTGCTGAACCTGGAGCGTGCCACTAAGAGGTTGGGCCTTACCATCAGCCCTACCAAAACTAAGCACCTGCCTGGGTATTTTGTACCATCGGACAATCCACCGCCACAACTCACAATTGGTGATGCGGCAGTTGTGCAGATATTGCAGAGATTCCCATACCTGCCCAGTGTACTCATGACCAGCTCCGGTTAAACAGCAGAGGTCCCACTCCAAATCAGTCGAGCGTCATTATATTTTCATCGGCTGCGTTATGCTGTGTGGAAGGTACCTGGTCTCTCGCTCCGCATGAAGCTCCAGGTCTTCTCTTCCACGGTAATTCCCTCCCTTCTCTACGCTTGCGACACGTGCACCCCCTTAATGGAACATCTTCGCCGGTTCGAAACATTTAAGCTGGCCTGCTCACGATCCATCCTGGGTTTAACCGTGTGTGTGTGCATCTAAGTCGATGTTTTCTATGTGTGTGGGTCGATGTCCGTGTGTAAGTCCATGTGTTTGTCTGCCTTTGTCGCCCGGGCAACGCCGGGTACTTACCACAAGTAGTTATATGAACACGTAAAAAAATAATTGAACATTTTACGTATAAAAATATAAATACAGTAAAACCTTGAATTGCGAGAAACTTGGTCTTGGTCTGCGAGTGTTTTGCAAGACGAGCAAAATTTTTAAATAAATATTAATTTGATAAACGAACGAGGTCTTGCAATACGAGTAGTACGTATACGCTTTGTCTAACGAGCGTCACATGATCACAACTGATATACGAGTGCCTTGATATACGAGTGCTTTGGATTACAAACACGTTTCCGGAACAGATTATGCTCGCAATCCAAGGTTTTACTGTATACGTGTGCATACATTTAAAAATTAACGTGTCGTAGTGCGATGACCAGCGGTGTGGTAGTGGTAGACACGCCGTGGTGCTGGTGCGATAACAGCGGTGTTGTAGTGGTAACAGCTAGACGTTGCCACGTGATGCACCGTGGTGCTGGTTACGATGACAGAGGTGTGGTAGTGGTAGTAGCTAGGCGGTGCCACGTGATGCACCGTGGTGCTGGTGCGATGACAGCGGTGTGGTAGTATGTGGGACTCTGTGTTAAGTGAGTTTGTGGGTCTCTGTGTGGTGAGTTTGTGGGTCTCTGTGTAGTGAGTCTGTGGGTCTCTGTGTGAGGTGAGTTTGTGGGTCTTTGTGTGGAGAGTCTGCGGGTCTCTAAGTGATGAGTCTCTGGGTGCTCTGTGTGGTGATTGTGTGGGTCACTTTGTGTGTCTGTGTAAGGTTAGTCTGTGGGTCTCTGTATGGTTTGAGTGTGGGTGTCTGTGTGTGGTGAGTCTGTGAGTCTCTTTGTGTGTCTGTGTGGTGAGTCTGTGTGCCTCTGTGTGAGGTGAGTCTGTGGGTGTCTGTGTGGTTTGAGTGTTGGTGTCTGTGTGTGGAGAGTCTGTGAGTCTCTGTGAGAGGTGAGTCTGCGGGTCTCTGTGTGCCTCTGTGTGAGGTGAATCTGTGGGTGTCTGTGTGGTTTGAGTGTGGGTGTCTGTGTGTGGAGAGTCTGTGAGTCTCTGTGAGAGGTGAGTCTGTGGGTATCTGTGAGGTGAGTGTGCGTGTCTGTGTGTGGTGAGTCTGTGGCCCTGTGGGTCTCTGTGTGAGGTGAGTCTGTGGGTGTCTGTGTGGTTTGAGTGTGGGTCTCTGTGTGAGGTGAGTCTGTGGTCTCTTTGTGTGTCTGTGTGGTGAGTCTGTGTGTGTCTGTGTGAGGTTAATCTGTGGGTCTCTGTGTGGTTTGAGTGTGGGTGTCTGTGTGTGTCTGTGTGTGGTGAGTCTGTGGGTGTCTGTGAGGTGAGTGTGCGTGTCTGTGTGTGGTGAGTCTGTGGGTCTCTGTGTGAGGTGAGTCTGTGGTCTCTTTGTGTGTTTGTGTGGTGAGTCTGTGTGTCTCAGTGTGAGGTGAGCCTGTGGGTCTCTGTGTGTCTCTGTGTGAGGTGAGTCTGTGGGTGTCTGTGAGGTGAGTGTGGGTGTCTGTGTGTGGTGAGTCTGGGGGTCTCTGTGTGAGGTGAGTCTGTGGGTCTCTGTGTTGTGAGTTTGTGGGTCTCAATGTGTGTCTGTGTGTGGTGAGTGTGTAGGTCTCAGTGTGTGGGTCTCTGTGTGAAGTGAGTTTGTGGGTCTCTATGTGAGGTAAGTTTTGTGGATTCTAGATTTTACAGCTTAACGGACGCGACCTCGGCTTGGCTGTTTTCACTCCAACGCTGTCCTCATGACAACACAGTCCCTTCACCTGATGAAGGCTGCTTGTGTTGTGGCCGAAACGTCGTGATTTTTGTTGTTTTATTTTTTACCTACGTGACTTTACCGAATAGAACCAAAGAGTATGGATCCTTGCAGTCACGAAAGCTTCAAATCTAGAATTGGTCGTGCATGTCACGTATATCGTTTATTGTTAAATTGTAATCACAATTCCTGTGATCACTGTTAAATTGTTTTTATAGCTTTATTTTGGTGATTTCGAAAAGGTTCTGGTTTAGCCATATTTGTTTGTTGAAATACACAGAGTTAGACTGGTAACTGCAATTGAAATTGTCTTATGGTTGTTATTGTTTGACAAGCATCCCACTGGGATTTTTGCACACAGCGTTGATATGCGGTGCTTTTTCTGGAAGACTTTGCTGTTTTTTTCCTGGATTTTTTCTGTTGCATGTAGTCACTTTAAGATGTTTCTTGTTCTTTTTTTAGTTGGTTGTGGTTGCACCCGATTCAAGAGCTGAATGGCTCACAGGGCTATACCTAATAAATGAACTGAACTATGGGTCTCTTTGTGTCTCTATGGATAAGCGTGGTTTCTTAAGCGAAAACTGGGGAATGTGGTGGTAGCTTAACATAGGAGACGATGGGAGCTCTATGGGAGTTTGCCGGCGAAGGCAATTGTAGTGCGGATAGTTAGCGAAGCTTATGTCATGTAGGGAATGTGGAGGGCAGGAAACGTGAGAGCCTATGGGTGCTCTATTTGATTGGCCGGCGACGGCGATTTTAATGCATAGTGCGGATAAGCGTGGTTTCTTAAGCAAATTGGGGAACGTGAGGACAGGTAATGGAGGCTATGGGAATAGCCTGTGGAGGTGATTGTAATTTGTAGTGTGGATAAGAAGATGGTTATGTCGTGTAGGAAATGTGGTGGAAGGTTTGATGTAAAACCTATGGAAGCCTATAGGAGTAGCCAGTAAAGGTGATTGCAATTTGTAGTGTGGATAGGTTAGGTAAGCTTTGTTAATGACGACCCGAGCAGAACTCATTAATTGTAACTCAGACACGTGTCCCATCCCCCTTGTGACGTCACCACGGCACTTATGAGGCCATGTGAAGTTTCAAAGGGTTGCTGGACAGACCCAGCAGGTGCTTTGGGTTGACTGCTGTGCCGGGCTCGTTGCAGGAGGAGGTTGTTAGGGTCGCCGGCCCCCGGGATCTCTCCTGCCAGCGACCCTGTCTGCGAAGTACCGACGCTCCCAGACTCTCCACTAGTGTGGGAGCTGCCGCCGCCGCACCCCTCCCCGGGCGGGGAAAGGTCGTCGGGCTCCTGTTCCCCCCCCTGTGCTGTTCCCCCCCGAGTCCGGGTTTCCGGCCGGTGAGGCATCACACTCGACCGCCCTGGGGCCCGCTAGCACTTCGCCGGCACCCAAACGCGACGCTCCCCGCCCGCGCAGTCCCACGCACCAATCACGCGCGGGTAACAGGGGGGTTAAAGGTCGGAGGGTAAGCGACGTCGTTCGTGCTCACTCCGACGCTTGGGGGGATTGGATTAAACGGGTTTAAAGGGCTATGCGATGGGCATGCGTGCGAGACGGGTATCCGCTCGCAACGTGGGAGTCTGCAGCCGACTGTTTGTAGCGCACACACTCCACGCGGCGCCGCTCCACCCACGTGGCGACCACCGAGAACAGCAAGCGCACCCACGCTTCCACTCTCTTTCCACACCCTCGCAAAAACCACACCAGTCTGTTATGTAACGACCACCGCGACAGCAAGCGCACCCACGCTTCCGCAAAAACCACACCAGTCTGTTATGTAACGACCACCGCGACAGCAAGCGCACCCATGCTTCCGCAAAACCCACACCAGTCTGTTATGTAACGACCACCGCGACAGAAAGCGCACCCACGCTTCCGCAAAAACCACACCAGTCTGTTATGTAACGACCACCGCGACAGCAAGGGCACCCACGCTTCCGCAAAAACCACACCAGTCTGTTATGTAACGACCACCGCGACAGCAAGCGCACCCACGCTTCCGCAAAAACCACACCAGTCTGTTATGTAACGACCACCGCGACAGCAAGCACACCCACGCTTCCACTCTCTTTCCACACCCTCGCAGAAACCACACCAGTCCGTTATGTAACCGCCGACGATTTATTCCACCGCGTCGGCGAGCCCTTATTTAACCGAGTCAGTCGGGATCAGCGGGGCAGGACCAATCTATCTCTCGATAGTCGGCACTACACTCTACCTGTCCTTCTCCCCTTTACCCTCTCCGGTTTTGCTCTTAAGCTAAGTCCCAACTCCCTCTCTCTCTCTCTCTTACTCACGGTTCGTCGTCACTGCCGGCTGGTCCTCGCGGCGCGTCGATACCTCCCACGGACGTTCGCGCGGCTGGACTCGGGAGTTGACGGGCCTGGGGTTGACTCGAGTAGCCAGATAACTTTTTCCCTTCGCCCTGACCCGCTTTATTCTTTCTACATCAAAGGTGCTACCTAGTGCAGACTCGCGGGCCAATCAGCTCGCTGGGATCACCCGCCAATCGTTAGGCCCATCTGTATCCCAGCATCCCCCGTGCCGTTGCTTTCAGCGACGTCCGCATCTAAATTTACCTGCTCAGCGGCCCTCCAGCCGGAGGGCGACCCTGCTTTCCCGCCGCTCGTGGCTCTGCCCTCCTACCTGCATGCTGACCCGTGTGTGTTGTGTGTGCTTTCTACAAGCGGTGGCTCATCAGCCCCGTCGTGACCATGTAATTACAACCAAAGTCACGGCGCCGCGGTGGGTGTTAGCGTCGGAGGAGATTGTCCAATTCCCTGGCCGCAGGAAACCGTGAAGATTATCCCTTTACGAGGGCTTCTGGGTGAAAACCTGTCGGCCAGGGTGTCTCCCCACGTGCTCTAATGGTGGGGGGAGTGCGTGCGTGTGTGTTCCGGTGGGGGGGGTGGGGAGGTGGTGGGGTGGAGCAATGTCGGCCTCGCCGCTCGGGGCGGCGAGATCGCAGGTGGGCCACCCGCCGATCGGCTCCGTGGCGGCGGCATCACATAGCCCCCCGAGGTGCCAGTCCCCGTCCCGGGTTGACTGGAGCACCTCGCCTGGGCCGCGCCCACGAGGTAGCGCTGCGGGGTCCGGGGGATCCGCCCGGATCTCGTGGCTGGCCTCGGGGGGGGTGGCTCCGTCCTCGGGGTTTCCTGCAGCGGTCTCCTTCTCCACTCCAGTTGCTCCTGTCCCTCGGCACCTGGGGGCTGGGGAACAAACTCCGCGGCAGCGGGGTTTAAGGGGCGGCGTCCCCGCCGTCCTCTGGCGGGGCCGGGACGCCTCGGGGCTGGGGGCCCGGCGGGGCCCATGTAGTGCGCGAGGCCCCTGAGCACGGGTGGCGCAGGGGCACCGGGATTTCGCGGTACTCGGGCAGCGAGGTTCTCCCCCGCCGGGGCTGCCCTCCATGGTTTTAAGCGGCGGACGTTAACCACCGTTTCTCGGCCCCTCTCTCCACCCTGGATTAATACCGTCCAGGGAGAGATCTGCCGTACCACGGTCCAGGGTCCCCGCCAGTAGGTGGTCAGCTTCCCCACCTGCCCGGCCCCGACGCGAGGGGTGTGTAGCCACACCTTGGCGCCTGTCAAGAAAAGGGGGGGCTCCACGCGGTGTCGGGTGCTCTGCTCCTGTCGCCGATGCGCGGCCTCCCCTTGCGGGTAGGCCCGGTCCCGGACCCCTCGTAGGGTCTCCATCAGATGTTCCACGGGGCGACTCCCTTCCTCCGTTTGGGGTGGAGGAATGCCGAACAGCAAGTCTGCGGGTAGACGAGAATCACGACCAAACATCATTAGGAACGGGGTTTGTCCCGTCGATGTGTGCACCGTGGTGGCGTAGGCGAACAGGGTGTAGGGGAGGTGTTCATCCCAATCCCGTTGGTTTGTGGCCGCCATACGCTTGAGCTTTCCGGCCAGAGTCTGATTCATACACTCAACCATACCGTTCGCCTGGGGGTGGTACGCCGTGGTTCGGTCTTTCTGGATTCCGAACTCCCGGCACAGCGCCTGAAACAACTCGGCCTCGAACTCGCTACCCTGGTCGGTAAGGACTCGCTCCGGGATCCCGTGCTTAAGTACATAGTGCTCCACGAAGGCCCGGGCCACTACCAGGGCCGTTTAATCGGGGATGGCCACCGCCACGGGGTAGCGGGTGAAGTATTCCACCGCTACGAGGATATAGCGGTTGCCCCGGTGGGATCGTGGGAACGGCCCCTGGAGATCGATGCCGACCAGCTGGTTAGTCCGACTGACGCGGAACGGCCTTAGGGGTACTTGGTATCGTGCCGGTTTCGATCCGCACTGTTGACAAGCGCGGCAGCCCTGTACCCAGGCGGCCATATCTTGCGTCAATTTGGGCCAGAGATACTGGCGACGCAGAGTCTCCCGAGTGCGCCGTTCCCCGTCATGGCCCCCGAGCGGGTGGTCGTGTACCAGCCGTAGCAGCTGGGGTCGCACCTGGGCGGGAACACAGATGCACCCCGGCTGGCCGGCCTCGGTTAACTCCCGTACCACCCCGTTCTGCACACACAACCGGGCATACAAACCGCTCCAGGGCCCTGGTAGGGTGCTTTTCCCCTCCCGCAGGGCCGCTTCCACCGCCGCCAGATCCGGATCCCGCTGCTGGGTCTGCCTCAGCTGCTCGTCGCTCAGGCCCGGGAAGGCGCAGCCGACGTCCTCCTGGATCCGTCCGATCGGGGCGGGGTGGTCCGCTGGGTCCCGAGTCGTGGGCCCTGCGCTCGCCGGGCGGCCGACTGGGTCCGCGCCTCCACCTGTGGGGGTCTCTGTGGCGCATACCGCACTCTCTCTCGCCGGGGGGGGGTTAGGTTCAGCGGGTTCCCGGGGGTCCGTTGCCTGTCGGCAACGTCCCCCCGTGAAGCACGGGCAGGCCTCCTCCGCCCTCGTCTCGGCACACACCGCGGGTCGCCGTGATAATGCGTCCGCGTTTGCATGCGTCCGCCCCGCCCGGTATTCGATCTGCAGGTTGTACTCCTGCAGCTGCGCCAGCCATCGGGCCATCTGCCCCCGCGGTTCCTTGAAGGTGAGGAGGAACTGCAGAGCATAATGGTCCGTGCGCACTCGACATTTCCTGCCGTACAAATACGGCCGAAACTGTTTACACGCGAAGATCACAGCGTACAATTCCTGATGGGTCACACAGTAGTTCAGCTCGGCCTCGCTCAGGGTCCGGCTGGCGTGCGCAATCACCCGTTCCACCCCTTCCTGCACCTGCGACAACACCGCACCCAGCCCGCTGCTGCAGGCATCGGTGTCCAAAATAAAGTCGGTGGTAAAATCGGGGAAAGCCAGTGTGGGGGTGTGTGTGAGGTGGTCTTTGAGGGTGGTGAAGGCCGTCTGGCAGGCCTCCGTCCACTGATAGGGGTTCTTGGGGGAAGTGAGTTGGGTGAGGGGGCGTGCGATCTCGCTGAATCCCTTTACAAATCGACGGTAATAGGTGGCGAGCCCCAAGAATGACCTTATCTCCGACAGGTTTCTTGGCTGTGGCCAATCCACTACGGCGCGTACCTTGTCCGGATCGGTGCGCACCCCTGCCTCGCTGACGCGATGTCCGAGGTACCCCACCTCGCGCTGTGCGATGTAACACTTACGCGGCTTGAGCTTGAGATGAGCCGCTCGCAGTCGCTGGAACACCTCCCGAAACCTGGACCAGTGCTCAGATAGAGATCTACTGAACACGATCACATCATCCAGGTAAATCAGGCATTGCTACCAACTGCAAGCCCCGCATCACCAACTCCATCAGCCGCTGGAACGTCGCGGGCGCGTTGGTGAGCCCGAACGGGAGTACTCGAAACTCGAATAGTCCCATCGGGGTGGTGAATGCGGTTTTTGGCCGATCCTCCTCCGTCATCTCCACCTGCCAGTACCCGGACGCGAGATCGAGGGTGGAAAAATACCGCGCTCCGGCGAGGCTGTCAAAGGTGTCGTCGATGCACGGTATGGGAAAGGCGTCGCCGAGGGTGACTGCGTTTAGTTTGCGGTAATAGACGCAAAACCCGGGTTGACCCGTCCTTTTTTGTTACTAGCACCACCGGGGCAGACCAGGGGCTCGCTGAGGGCTGAATTATGTTATCGCGGAGCATGTCCCTGACCGCCTCTTTGATCTGGGCGCGTTCGGGTGCGCCCACGCGGTACGCGGGGAGTTTTATGGGTCGGGTGGCCCCGGTGTCGATTTGGTGCTTAACGAGATCTGTGCGACCCACGCCTGAATCGTGTTCGCTGAACACGTCGGCGTACTCCCGTAGTAACCCGCGTAGCTGATCGGCCTCTCCCTTGGGTAAATCTGCCCAAGGTACGTGTACCGCGTCAAGAAGGGGGACGACCTCGGCGTGGGGAGTCGGGCCGACTCGCCAGGCCAGGTCCTGTTGGTCCTCGGGGCGACCGGGGTCCTCCGCCCAGAGTGCGAATACCGAGTCGCTGGAGTGGCGCGCGTGTAGGGGGTGCACGGTGGCTACTGTGGTGCGCCGTCGTAGTATTGCTGGGGTGCCATGGGGGTTAAACACACGCATAAACAATCGGCCCCCATCGGCGTTTACCAACGTGGCTGACCCCACAACCCCGTATCGTTTTGCCAACTCCGGGTGAGGAGTTAGCATTACCTCCCCCGATGGTCGGTGCGCGGGGTCGGTGGAGGGTGTCGCCACAGGCACCAGCATCTCGGCGAGCGGCCCGATGGTGACGGCCGTCGTCAGGGTAGCGGCCACGCGTGTGAAGCGGGGGCGATTCGGCTCCCGTCCCAGGAAGGGAATCCGTTCCCCGCTGCCTTCCACGGTGGCGCACCGCTGTTGGGGCTGCACGTTGAGCCCCAGCTTCTCCAGGAGGTCGGTACCTGCGATGCACTCGTGGCACAGCACACTCGAGACGTAGAACTCCTGGGTGCACACCTGGTGGCCTACGCGGACCTCCAGGGTGGCCCTCCCCAGGAGCCCCATTCCTTCTCCGCTCGCCGTGTGCAGTGCGCGGTCCGGGGCCTGCAGGCGGCTCACGTCGACCCCGACCGCGCTGCAGTGCGCTGCGCTCAAAAGCGAGGCCACCGCCCCCGTATCCAGCAGGATCCGGGTACGCATTCCATTAACCTGCCCTTCTACCAGCGACGTGGCCCCCGTGATTCCTGCCACCAGCTCCCGTAGCCAGTCGCCAGGAGTCACCGCGTCCACGGGCGTTGTCGCTGGAACCTGTGTGAAGATCACTCGCTCGCCATTATTCCCACTGTCGTGGATATGTGTCGGGACCGCGTCGATTGCACCCCTAGGTGGTCCACTCTCTAGGGTGCGTTGGCGTTTAACCCTTCGGTATACCTAGCGCGGGCGATCTGTGGGCAGTCTCTCATGAGATGCCCCTGACGGCCGCACATATAACACGCCCGGGGGGGGGGGGGTTGGCGGCTCCGTAGTGGGCACCCTGCCCGCTCCCTCTCCCCCCAGTGCGCCACTGCCCAGACTCTGCTTCTAGTCGGGCTATCCTCCCAGCTAGCCCCCCCACCGTGGAGCGCATCTCACCCATCTCGGATTGGATGGTCCCTACGGAGGACTGCAGCTTAGTCATACTTCGGTCCATTTTGTCCTCCATCCCCCCGATGCTGGTCTGTATCCCGGCTACCCATCCGGGCATTACCTCCCGCGGTCTCGGGGGCTGCCTTGCCTGTCCCCTTGTCGCGATGGCGAGCTCCTCCTCCTCGTCGGAGAGTAAGCTCGCCACTGCGCACTCCCGTCCCCGCCCTCGCGGCTGCATGCGCTCACCGGAGAGCTTCTCACATCTACGCGCGCGCTCGACAAGGGTGTCGAAGGGAAGGCGCGCCCCGTCTAAATTTGGTTGCCACCACGGGGTACGCATCAAATATCGCTGTACCTTCCCGGCGGCAAGGTCATCAATTATTTTCGCCTCATACTCCGGGTGCGCGATCCGGGTTAGTGCGCGCACGTCCTCGGCATAATCTCGCAGATCCTCACCGGGTTGGCGGCGGCGCGCCTCTAAGGCCGCCTGCGCCTCCTCCTCATCATGCGTGCCGAAGCGTAGTTCAAGCCGGCGCATTAATTCCTCCCACTGGGTTTGTGCGCTTGCGGGCAAAGCCTCTACAAAGTCGGCTGCCCGCCCATCCAAGTGCATCTCCAGCTGCTGCAACGCCTCCACGTCCGTCCAGCCATTGAAATTCTTCGCACCTCTGACGTTGCGGGCAAACGATTTCCATGACGGAATCCCCTTGCCCGTGAACGTGCATTTTATCTTAGCCTGGGGTGGGGCGCCTCTCTCCCTTGGGCGTGCGGGGGATCGTACCACCTCTGACACCATAATGTTAGGGTCGCCGGCCCCCGGGATCTCTCCTGCCTGCGACCCTGTCCGCGAAGTACCGACGCTCCCAGACTCTCCACTAGTGTGGGAGCTGCCGCCGCCGCACCCCTTCCCGGGCGGGGAAAGGTCGTCGCGCTCCTGTTCCCCCCCCTGTGCTGTTCCCCCCCGAGTCCGGGTTTCCGGCCGGTGAGGCATCACACTCGACCGCCCTGGGGCCCGCTAGCGCTTCGCCGGCACCCAAACGCGACGCTCCCCGCCCGCGCAGTCCCACGCACCAATCACGCGCGGGTAACAGGGGGGTTAAAGGTCGGAGGGTAAGCGACGTCGTTCGTGCTCACTCCGACGCTTGGGGGGATTGGATTAAACGGGTTTAAAGGGCTATGCGATGGGCATGCGTGCGAGACGGTTATCCGCTCGCAACGTGGGAGTCCGCAGCCGACGGTTTGTAGCGCACACACTCCACGCGGCGCCGCTCCAACCACGCGGCGACCACCGAGAACAGCAAGCGCACCCACGCTTCCACTCTCTTTCCACACCCTTGCAAAAACCACACCAGTCTGTTATGTAACGACCACCGCGACAGCAAGCGCTCCCACGCTTCCGCTCTCTTTCCACACCCTCGCAACAACCACACCAGTCTGTTATGTAACGACCACCGCGACAGCAAGCGCACCCACGCTTCCGCAAAAACCACACCAGTTTGTTATGTAACGACCACCGCGACAGCAAGCGCACCCACGCTTCCACAAAACCCACACCAGTCTGTTATGTAACGACCACCGCGACAGCAAGCGCACCCACGCTTCCGCAAAAACCACACCAGTCTGTTATGTAACGACCACCGCGACAGCAAGCGCACCCATGCTTCCGCAAAAACCACACCAGTCTGTTATGTAACGACCACCGCGACAGCAAGCGCACCCACGCTTCCGCAAAAACCACACCAGTCTATTATGTAACGACCACCGCGACAGCAAGCGCACCCACGCTTCCGCTCTCTTTCCACACCCTCGCAGAAACCACACCAGTCCGTTATGTAACCGCCGACGATTTATTCCACCGCGTCGGCGAGCCCTTATTTAACCGAGTCAGTCGGGATCAGCGGGGCAGGACCGATCTATCTCTCGATAGTCGGCACTACACTCTACCTGTCCTTCTCCCCTTTACCCTCTCCGGTTTTGCTCTTAAGCTAAGTCCCAACTCCCTCTCTCTCTCTTACTCACGGTTCGTCGTCACTGCCGGCTGGTCCTCGCGGCGCGTCGATACGTCCCACGGACGTTCGCGCGGATGGACTCGGGAGTTGACGGTCCTGGGGTTGACTCGAATAGCCAGAGAACTTTTTCCCTTCGCCCTGACCCGCTTTATTCTTTCTACATCAAAGGGGCTACCTGGTGCCGACTCACGGGCTAATCAGCTCGCTGGGATCATCCGCCAATCGGTAGGCCCATCTGTATCCCAGCATCCCCCGGGCCGTTGCTTTCAGCGACGTCCGCATCTAAATTTACCTGCTCAGCGGCACTCCAGCCGGAGGGCGAACCTGCTTTCCCGCCGCTCGTGGCTCTGCCCTCCTACCTGCCTGCTGACCCGAGTGTGTTGTGTGTGCTTTCTACCCGCGGTGGCTCAGCAGCCCCGTCGTGACCATGTAATTACAACCAAAGTCACGGCGCCGCGGTGGGTGTTAGCGTCGGAGGAGACCGTCCAATTCCCTGGCCGCAGGAAACCGTGAAGATTATCCCTTTATGAGGGCTTCTGGGTGAAAACCTGTCGGCCAGGGTGTCTCCCCACGCGCTCTAATGGTGGGGGGAGTGCGTGCGTGTGTGTTCCGGTGGGGGGGGGTGGGGAGGTGGTGGGGTGGAGCAATGTCGGCCTCGCCGCTCGGGGCGGCGAGATCGCAGGTGGGCCACCCGCCGATCGGCTCCGTGGCGGCAGCATCACAAGGTTACGGGACAGACTCAGCAGGTGCCATGGGTTGATTGCTGTGCCAGGCTAGGTACAGGAAGAGGTCACGGGACAGACCCAGCAGGTGCTATGGGTTGTACTGCTGTGCCAGGCTAGGTGCAGGAGGAGGTCACGGGACAGACCCAGCAGGTGACATGGGTTGACTGCTTTACCAGGCTAGGTGCAGGAGGAGGTCACAGGACAGACCCAGCAGGTGTCATGGGTTAACTGCTGTGCCAGGCTAGGTGCAGGCAGAGGTCACGGGACAGACCAAGCAAGGGCTATCGGTTGACTGCTGTGCCAGGCTAAGTAGAAGAGGAGGTCACGGGACAGACCCAGCAGGTGCCAAGGGTTGACTGCTGTTCCAGGCTAGGTGCAATTGGAGGTCACGGGACAGACCCAGCAGGTGCCATGGGTTGACTGCTGTTCCAGGCTAGGTGGAGTAGGAGGTCACGGTACAGATCCAGCAGGTGCCATGGGTTGACTGCTGTGCCAAGCTAGGTGCAGGAGGAGGTCACGGGACAGACCCAGCAGGTGCCATGGGTTGACTGCTGTGCCAGGCTTGGTGCAATTTGAGGTCACGGGACAGACCCAGCAGGTGCCATGGGTTGACTGCTGTGCCAGGCTAGGTGGAGTAGGAGGTCACGGGACAGATCCAGCAGGTGCCATGGGTTGACTGCTGTGCCAGGCTAGGTGCATCTGACAACAAACATCTGGGCAGTTCACCTCCATTGGTTCAAGCAAAGCCTGTCTCTTGCTTCTGCTGATGAGACACGGAGCTGGGCAGACTCCAAATACACAGCAGCAGCAGGCATCTTCAGGGTCGGGATGGAACCCACGACCTCCTGCGTACCAGGCGAGGTAGTTAAATTTCATCAGGGTCGGGATCGTTTTGGCCCCTGCACAGTCGTGAGGCCGCTGCAGCAGGGCCACTCTGCCGAGGTCGTGCCCACCGCTGCAAAGCCGCCACCGGGGGATGTCGACGCCGACGCTGCGCACCCTCACCCCTCCCCACACACGAACGTACACACGCCCCACGTAGAGCCAGGAGGGGAGGTCACCCGGCTGATAGGTTTTTGTCCAGAAGTCCCTAGTGGGATCGAACTTCATGTTATCCTGCGGCCGTGAAATTGGGCGATCCTCCCCCCTGTAGCTGACATGCACTGCGGCGCCGCGACCTGATATTAAAGTTGCATGGTCGCGGCAAGGGCCATCGAACCACCGCGAGTGGAGCCTCACACATGCACGGGTCAGTGGACTGGTAGCGGGAGAACAGAGAGCGGACGTCGGTGAGATCACTGCGGCGACGTCATCTGAGCTGGGATCCGGACATCGAAAGGGCGGGAGAATCCGAGCCCCTGATTGGACGGGAGGCCAAGGGTCGGAAAGAGCAAATATTCCTTTGTTGTAGGTAGGATAAAAAGGGGGGGAATCGGGGTAGCAAGGGGGTTCATCTGGTTCAAGATCATCGCGGTCCTGGGAGCAGGAGAGTCAGCCATCCGAGACTTCCGTGAGACGTACTCCAGCATCGGCAGGCTCGTCGCCTCATTCCCTCACAGCGGTCAGTACATCGGGGAGAAGTAAGTACGAGTGAGAGAGGCGTAAGTTCAGCCGTTTTACATCCAGGATAGAGAGCGGGGCGAGCGGTAGGGGAAATCGACTCGTAGACCTCCGAGGGATAGGTTAGCGTCCACTGACCGTACCATCACAGGTAAATAAAATTCGCTAGTGGGGGGAAAAACAACTGTGTTGCGTGGTCTTTTGGGAGCGTGAAGTGGAGGGCAGAGTGTGCGCCGGGTGTCTACGTGTGTATGCGCGGCTGTGCACCTCGAGACGAAGCGGGTGGTGTTTACGTGCCCGCACGATTGCCCTCCATAGTGCTTAGCGATCGCGTACCTGGGTGGCGGTGCCGCGGTCACGCACCCGCACACGGGTCTGGTCGCGAGATAGCGAGTTAGAGCGCCGAGCGTGCGCGTATTCGCGCGACTGTTTGAGCGGGACCTTTAACTCAGAGCCAAGCGAGCGTCCCCAATCAGCGGCGTGCGCACGGCAGAAACCCCGCCCGCCCGTCCCCCAGCTCCACCCCCTTCGTGTGCGATTGGTCTGTTTACGGGCAGAGGGTAGGGGCGTGTTTGTTATTGTCGGCACACGTGGAGCGCGGGTGGGAGGGAAACACGCGCCGCGCCTGTTTGTTTACGGGCGGGACGGAGATTTACTGGTGAGCGCGCTTACAGCCCCACCCCGCCTTTGCACAGTGTAACGCATCGCAAGCGCGGAGCGTACGAGCTGCTAATTAAACTATGCAAACGCGGTCTACATCCCAGGCAGAGGTACAGGGGGGCGAGACGTTAGGGGTCGTTAGTCTGGACCTGACGGAGCAGCCGGGGGGTAGCGGTGTGAGTGGAATGGGGGAGTCGGTGAGCAACAGCCCCGACAATTCAGTGATGGCGGGGGACGGTAGCCCCCACACTACACAGAGACACACATAAGTGTATATATAGTGTACAGTACAACACAGAGACACACAGAAGTGTATATATAGTGTACAGTACTACACACACAGAAGTGTATATAGTGTACAGTACTACACAGACACACAGAAGTGTATATGTGATGCCGCCGCCACGGAGCGGCGAGGCCGACATTGCTCCACCCCGCCACCTCCCCAACCCCCCCCCCCCACCGGAACACACACGCACGCACTCCCCCCACCATTAGAGCGCGTGGGGAGACACCCTGGCCGACAGGTTTTCACCCAGAAGCCCTCGTAAAGGGATAATCTTCACGGTTTCCTGCGGCCAGGGAATTGGACGGTCTCCTCCGACGCTAACACCCACCGTGGCGCCGTGACTTGAGTAGAAATTACCTGTTCACGGCGGGGCTGCCCCGCCACCGCGGTTAGTACGCGCCTCACGCACACGGGTCGGCAGGGCAGGCAGGTAGGAGGGCAGAGCCACGAGCGGCGGGAAAGCAGGGTCGCCCTCCGGCTGGAGGGCCGCTGAGCAGGTAAGTTTAGATGCGGACGTCGCTGAAAGCAACGGCCCGGGGGATGCTGGGATACAGATGGGCCTACCGATTGGCGGATGATCCCAGCGAGCTGATTGGCCCGCGAGTCGGCACCAGGTAGCCCCTTTGATGTAGAAAGAATAAAGCGGGTCAGGGCGAAGGGAAAAAGTTCTCTGGCTACTCGAGTCAACCCCAGGCCCGTCAACTCCCGAGTCCAGCCGCGCGAACGTCCGTGGGACGTATCGACGCGCCGCGTGGACCAGCCGGCAGTGACGACGAACCGTGAGTAAGAGAGAGAGAGAAAGAGGGAGTTGGGACTTAGCTTAAGAGGAAAACCGGAGAGGGTAAAGGGGAGAAGGACAGGTAGAGTGTAGTGCCGACTATCGAGAGATAGATTGGTCCTGCCCCGCTGATCCCGACTGACCCGGTTAAATAAGGGCTCGCCGACGCAGTGGAATAAATCGTCGGCGGTTACATAACGGACTGGTGTGGTTTTTGCGAGGGTGTGGAAAGAGAGTGGACGCGTGGGTGCGCTTGCTGTTCTCGGTGGTCGCCGAGTGTGTGGAGCGGCGCCGCGTGGAGGGTGTGTGCTACAAACCGTCGGCTGCGGACTCCCACGTTGCGAGCGGATACCCGTCTCGCACGCATGCCCATCGCATAGCCCTTTAAACCCGTTTAATCCAATCCCCCCAATCGCTGGAGTGAGCACGAACGACGTCGTTTACCCTCCGACCTTTAACCCCCTGTTACCCGCGTGTGATTGGGGCGTGGGACTGCGCGGGCGGGGAGCGTCGCGTTTGGGTGCCGGCGAAGCGCTAGCGGGTCCCAGGGCGGTCGAGGGCGATGCCTCTCCGGCAGGAAACCCGGACTCGGGGGGGGACAGCACAGGGGGGGGAACAGGAGCGCGACGACCTTTCCCCGCCCGGGGAGGGGTGCGGCGGCGGCAGCTCCCACACTAGTGGAGAGTCTGGGAGCGTCGGTACTTCGCGGACAGGGTCGCAGGCAGGAGAGATCCCGGGGGCCGGCGACCCCAACATTATGGTGTCAGAGGTGGTACGATCCCCCGCACGCCCAAGGGAGAGAGGCGCCCCACCCCAGGCTAAGATAAAATGCACGTTCACGGGCAAGGGGATTCCGTCATGGAAATCGTTTGCCCGCAACGTCAGAGGTGCGAAGAATTTTAATGGCTGGACGGACGCGGAGGCGTTGCAGCAGCTGGAGATGCACTTGGATGGGCGGGCAGCCGACTTTGTAGAGGCTTTGCCCGCAAGCGCACAAACCCAGTGGGAGGAATTAATGCGCCGGCTTGAACTACGCTTCGGCACGCATGATGAGGAGGAGGCGCAGGCGGCCTTAGAGGCGCGCCGCCGCCAACCCGGTGAGGATCTGCGAGATTATGCCGAGGACGTGCGCGCACTAACCCGGATCGCGCACCCGGAGTATGAGGCGAAAATAATTGATGACCTTGCCGCCGGGAAGGTACAGCGATATTTGATGCGTACCCCGTGGTGGCAACCAAATGTAGACTTGGCGCGCCTTCCCTTCGACACCCTTGTCGAGCGCGCGCGTAGATGTGAGAAGCTCTCCGGTGAGCGCACGCAGCCGCGAGGGTGGGGACGGGAGTGCGCCGTGGCGAGCTTGGGTGAGATGCGCTCCACGGTGAGGGGGCTAGCTGGGAGGATAGCCCGACTAGAAGCAGGGTCTGGGCAGCGGCGCCCTGGGGGGAGAGGGAGCGGGCAGGGTGCCCACTACGGAGCCGCAACCCCCCCCCCCCCCCGGGCGTGTTATATGTGCGGCCGTCAGGGGCATCTCATGAGAGACTGCCCACAGATCGCCCGCGCTAGATATACCGAAGGGTTAAACGCCAACGCCCCCTAGAGAATGGACCACCTAGGGGTGCAATCGACGCGGTCCCGACACATATCCACGACAGTGGGAATAATGGCGAGCGAGTGATCTTCACACAGGTTCCAGCGACAACGCCCGTGGACGCGGTGACTCCTGGCGACTGGCTATGGGAGCTGGTGGCAGGAATCACGGGGGCCACGTCGCTGGTAGAAGGGCAGGTTAACGGAATGCGTACCCGGATCCTGCTGGATACGGGGGCGGTGGCCTCGCTTTTGAGCGCGGCGCACTGCAGCGCGGTCGGAGTCGACGTGAGCCGCCTGCAGGCCCCGGACCGCGCACTGCACACGGCGAGCGGAGCCGGAATGGGGCCCCTGGGGAGGGCCACCCTGGAGGTCCGCGTAGGCCACCAGGTGTGCACCCAGGAGTTCTACGTCTCGAGTGTGCTGTGCCACGAGTGCATCGCAGGTACCGACCTCCTGGAAAAGCTGGGGCTCAATGTGCAGCCCCGACAGCGATGCGCCACCGTGGAAGGCAGCAGGGAACGGATTCCATTCCTGGGACGGGAGCCGAATCGCCCCCGCTTCACACCCGTGGCCGCTACCCTGACGACGGCCGTCACCATCGGGCCGCTCGCCGAGATGCTGGTGCCTGTGGCGACACCCTCCACCGACCCCGCGCACCGACCATCGGGGGAGGTAATGCTAACTCCTCACCCGGAGTTAGCAAAACGATACGGGGTTGTGGGGTCAGCCACGTTGGTAAACGCCGATGGGGGCCGATTGTTTATGCGTGTGTTTAACCCCCATGGCACCCCAGCAATACTACGACGGCGCACCATAGTAGCCACCGTGCACCCCCTACACGCGCGCCACTCCAGCGACTCGATATTCGCACTCTGGGCGGAGGACCCCGGTCGCCCCGAGGACCAACAGGACCTGGCCTGGCGAGTCGGCCCGACTCCCCACGCCGAGGTCGTCCCCCTTCTTGACGCGGTACACGTACCTTGGGCAGATTTACCCAAGGGAGAGGCCGATCAGCTACGCGGGTTACTGCGGGAGTACGCCGACGTGTTCAGCGAACACGATTCAGACGTGGGTCGCACAGATCTCGTTAAGCACCAAATCGACACCGGGGCCGCCTGACCCATAAAGCTCCCCGCGTACCGCGTGGGCACACCCGAACCCGCCCAGATCAAAGAGGCGGTCAGGGACATGCTCCGCGATAACATAATTCAGCCCTCGGCGAGCCCCTGGTCTGCCCCGGTGGTACTAGTAACGAAAAAGGACGGGTCAACCCGTTTTTGCGTCGATTACCGTAAACTAAACGCAGTCACCCTCGGCGACGCCTTTCCCATACCGCGTATCGACGACACCTTTGACAGCCTCGCCGGAGCGTGGTATTTTTCCACCCTCGATCTCGCGTCTGGGTACTGGCAGGTGGAGATGACGGAGGAGGATCGGCCAAAAACCGCATTCACCACCCCGATGGGACTATTCGAGTTTTGAGTACTCCCGTTCGGGCTCACCAACGCGCCCGCGACGTTCCAGCGGCTGATGGAGTTGGTGATGCGGGGCTTGCAGTGGGAGCAATGCCTGATTTACCTGGATGATGTGATCGTGTTCAGTAGATCTCTGTCTGAGCACTGGTCCAGGTTACGGGAGGTGTTCCAGCGACTGCGAGCGGCTCATCTCAAGCTCAAGCCGCGTAAGTGTTACATCGCACAGCGCGAGGTGGGGTACCTCGGACATCGCGTCAGCGAGGCGGGGGTGCTCACCGATCCGGACAAGGTACGCGCCGTAGTGGATTGGCCACAGCCAAGAAACCTGTCGGAGATAATATCATTTTTGGGGCTCGCCACCTATTATTGTCGATTTGTAAAGGGATTCAGTGAGATTGCACGCCCCCTCACCCAACTCACTTCCCCTAAGAACCCCTATCAGTGGACGGAGGCCTGCCAGACGGCCTTCACCACCCTCAAAGACCACCTCACACACACCCCCACACTGGCTTTCCCCGATTTTACCACCGACTTTATTTTGGACACCGACGCCTGCAGCAGCGGGCTGGGTGCGGTGTTGTTGCAGGTGCAGGAAGGGGTGGAACGGGTGATTGCGTACGCCAGCCGGACCCTGAGCGGGGCCGAGCTGAACTACTGTGTGACCCGTCAGGAATTGTACGCTGTGATCTTCGCGTGTAAACAGTTTCGGCCGTATTTGTATGGCAGGAAATGTCGAGTTCGCACGGACCATTATGCTCTGCAGTTCCTCCTCACCTTCAAGGAACCGCGGGGGCAGATGGCCCGATGACTGGCGCAGCTGCAGGAGTACAACCTGCAGATCGAATACCGGGCGGGGCGGACGCATGCAAACGCGGACGCATTATCACGGCGACCCGCGGTGTGTGCCGAGACGAGGGCGAAGGAGGCCTGCCCGTGCTTCACGGGGGGACGTTGCCGACAGGCAACGGACCCCCGGGAACCCGCTGAACCTAACCCCCCCCCGGCGAGAGAGAGTGCAGTATGCGCCACAGAGACCCCCACAGGTGGAGGCGCGGACCCAGTCGGCCGCCCGGCGAGCGCAGGGCCCACGACTCGGGACCCAGCGGACCACCCCGCCCCGATCGGACGGATCCAGGAGGACGTCGGCTGCGCCTTCCCGGGCCTGAGCGACGAGCAGCTGAGGCAGACCCAGCAGCGGGATCCGGATCTGGCGGCGGTGGAAGCGGCCCTGCGGGAGGGGAAAAGCACCCTACCAGGGCCCTGGAGCGGTTTGTATGCCCGGTTGTGTGTGCAGAACGGGGTGGTACGGGAGTTAACCGAGGCCGGCCAGCCGGGGTGCATCTGTGTTCCCGCCCAGGTGCGACCCCAGCTGCTACGGCTGGTACACGACCACCCGCTCGGGGGCCATGACGGGGAACGGCGCACTCGGGAGACTCTGCGTCGCCAGTATCTCTGGCCCAAATTGACGCAAGATGTGGCCGCCTGGGTACAGGGCTGGCGCGCTTGTCAGCAGTGCGGACCGAAACCGGCACGATACCAAGTACCCCTAAGGCCGTTCCGCGTCAGTCGGACTAACCAGCTGGTCGGCATCGATCTCCAGGGGCCGTTCCCACAATCCCACCGGGGCAACCGCTATACCCTCGTAGCGGTGGAATACTTCACCCGCTATCCCGTGGCGGTGGCCATCCCCGATAAAACGGCCCTGGTAGTGGCCCGGGCGTTCGTGGAGCACTATGTCCTTAAGCACGGGATCCCGGAGCGAGTCCTTACCGACCAGGGTAGCGAGTTCGAGGCCGAGTTGTTTCAGGCGCTGTGGCGGGAGTTCGGAATCCAGAAAGACCGAACCACGGCGTACCACCCCCAGGCGAACGATATGGTTGAGCGTATGAATAAGACTCTGGCCGGAAAGCTCAAGCGTATGGCGGCCGCAAACCAATGGGATTGGGACGAACACCTCCCCTACGCCCTGTTCGCCTACGCCACCACGGTGCACACATCGACGGGACAAACCCCGTTCCTAATGATGTTTGGTCGTGAGTCTCGTCTACCCGCAGACTTGCTGTTCGGCATTCCTCCCCCCCAAATGGAGGAAGGGAGTCGCCCCGTGGAACATCTGATGGAGACCCTACGAGGGGTCCGGGACCGGGCCTACCCACAAGGGGAGGCCGCGCATCGGCGACAGGAGCAGAGCACCCGACCCCGCGTGGAGCCCCCCCTTTTCTTGACAGGCACCAAGGTGTGGCTACACACCCCTCGCGTCGGGGCCGGACAGGTGGGGAAGCTGACCACCTACTGGCGGCGACCCTGGACCGTGGTACGGCAGATCTCTCCCTGGACGGTATTAATCCAGGGTGGAGAGAGGGGCCGAGAAACGGTGGTTAACGTCCGCCGCTTAAAACCATGGAGGGCAGCCCCGGCGGGGGAGAACCTCGCTGCCCGAGTACCGCGAAATCCCGGTGCCCCTGCGCCACCCGTGCTCGGGGGCCTCGCGCACTACATGGGCCCCGCCGGGCCCCCATCCCAGAGGCGCCCCGGCCCCGCCAGAGGACGGCGGGGACGCCGCCCCTTAAACCCCGCTGCCGCGGAGTTTGTTCCCCAGCCCCCAGGTGCCGAGGGACAGGAGGAGCCACTGGAGTGGAGAAGGAGACCGCTGCAGGAAACCCCGAGGACGGAGCCACCCCCCCCGAGGCCGGCCATGAGATCCGGGCGGATCCCCGGACCCCGCAGCGCTACCTCGTGGGCGCAGCCCAGGCGAGGTGCTCCAGTCAACCCGGGACGGGGACTGGCACCTCTGGGGGCTATGTGATGCCGCCGCCACGGAGCCGATCGGCGGGTGGCCCACCTGCGATCTCGCCGCCCCCGAGCGGCGAGGCCGACATTGCTCCACCCCGCCACCTCCCCACCCCCCCCCCCCCACCGGAACACACACGCACGCACTCCCCCCACCATTAGAGCGCGTGGGGAGACACCCTGGCCGACAGGTTTTCACCCAGAAGCCCTCGTAAAGGGATAATCTTCACAGTTTCCTGCGGCCAGGGAATTGGACGGTCTCCTCCGACGCTAACACCCACCGTGGCGCCGTGACTTGAGTAGAAATTACCTGTTCACGGCGGGGCTGCCCCGCCACCGCGGTTAGTACGCGCCTCACGCACACGGGTCGGCAGGGCAGGCAGGTTGGAGGGCAGAGCCACGAGCGGCGGGAAAGCAGGGTCGCCCTCCGGCTGGAGGGCCGCTGAGCAGGTAAATTTAGATGCGGACGTCGCTGAAAGCAACGGCCCGGGGGATGCTGGGATACAGATGGGCCTACCGATTGGCGGATGATCCCAGCGAGCTGATTGGCCCGCGAGTCGGCACCAGGTAGCCCCTTTGATGTAGAAAGAATAAAGCGGGTCAGGGCGAAGGGAAAAAGTTCTCTGGCTACTCGAGTCAACCCCAGGCCCGTCAACTCCCGAGTCCAGCCGCGCGAACGTCCGTGGGACGTATCGACGCGCCGCGAGGACCAGCCGGCAGTGACGACGAACCGTGAGTAAGAGAGAGAGAGAAAAAGGGAGTTGGGACTTAGCTTAAGAGGAAAACCGGAGAGGGTAAAGGGGAGAAGGACAGGTAGAGTGTAGTGCCGACTATCGAGAGATAGATTGGTCCTGCCCCGCTGATCCCGACTGACCCGGTTAAATAAGGGCTCGCCGACGCGGTGGAATAAATCGTCGGCGGTTACATAACGGACTGGTGTGGTTTTTGTGAGGGTGTGGAAAGAGAGTGGACGCGTGGGTGCGCTTGCTGTTCTCAGTGGTCGCCGCGTGTGTGGAGCGGCGCCGCGTGGAGGGTGTGTGCTACAAACCGTCAGCTGCGGACTCCCACGTTGCGAGCGACGACCTTTCCCCGCCCGGGGAGGGGTGCGGCGGCGGCAGCTCCCACACTAGTGGAGAGTCTGGGAGCGTCGGTACTTCGCGGACAGGGTCGCAGGCAGGAGAGATCCCGGGGGCCGGCGACCCCAACATATATATAGTGTACAGTACTACACAGACACACAGAAGTGTATATATAGTGTACAGTACTACACAGAGACACACAGAAGTATATATTGTGTGCAGTACTACACAGAGACACACAGAATCGTGCACAGTGGTATACAGACAGGACACAGAGGGCTTCACACAAGCGGTGAGTAAGAGAGAGAGAGGTCGTAGGGCCCCGTGTGTGCTGTGTCTGAACCGGTCCCGGGCCTCCCCTAGGTCGACTCAGCCTCAAATCAGTACCTGGCGCGGCGTGTAAACATCGCCAGCACCGGGGAGACAAAGGCGGCCGGGCGTGGGGCTGTCCACACACAGCCCTCACCGTGTACTGTTCCGGTCTTAATAGGCGCTCGCAAACAGCACTTGCCCCTGCCGCCTGTGGAGGCTACGCGGGGGATCTTTGTCTGCGGTGTGCAGCTGAGCACTGCCGTTTAGTGGCCACTCCTCTCACATCCACACACGCAATGCCACTCGCTTTGTTCCTTACTTGTGTAGTGCCGTGAATTCACTCGGACGACAACCGTCTCTTTTTCCGCCGTCACTTTTATTCCATCGTTCCATACACACAGTAATTCTCTTCGTGCTCCGCCAACTCGGACACTCCGATTTACTTCAGCATCGTCAATGCATCCCCTTCCACACACAGTGTTTCTTCCTCTATCTCTTCACACACAGTGTCGTCCCTTCCACACACAGTGGTTCGTCTTCTATCTCCTCAAACACAGTGTTGCCGCTATCTCTTCACACGCAGTGACTTCCCTTCCACACACAGTGGTTCGTCTTCTATCTCCTCACACACACACAGTATCACCGTTATCTCTTCACACGCAGTGACTTCCCTTCCACACACTGTGATTCTTCTTCTATCTATTCACACACAGCATCCTGTCTGTCTATTCACACACAGTGACTTTATCTCCGCTAACACTAACTCTCCCTATCGCTATTTACTGTCTTTGGGGTTCGGCTCTCTATCTATTCTTCCCTAACATTGCCAGCTGTCCCCTTCGCATCTCTCCACCTCTCGCCAACAACTGCCCAGTAACAACTCTCTCTCCATTCAAATCACCTCGCGTTTTATCCCCTTTCGCATTAGCCTTAATTAATTGCCACGTGGCTCGCTGGCCGTTTTCCGCCAGCTCGCACCTGTCCCCTCCGTCAGACATCGAGACGCCACCACTTAACACTTACAGCCTCTCGACCAATCACAGCCCTCGTGCCACGACTCGCTTAATTACTTCGAGTTGTTTACGCCACCCGTGACTCGACCACCTGTTCGACCTCATGTGACCCGTTCTCCTTGTCTGTCTGTATGTACTGTATGTGGCCAATTCCTATGCGTATTGTTTACTCCACTACACTTGTACAAGGGTAACGAATACATAAAATTTATTATTCAGTTGTATGTGCCTGTGGATAATGTAACCGAACTTTATTTATCTTGATTTACTTCTATTTAGTGACTTGCGTAACTTTTGAAAGAAGCTACTACCTCAGTCGCTTTACCTGGAAAGATAAAGCATCGTTTAGTTTAATTTGTATAATTATATTTGTATAGTTTTATTTATTTTTACGTGACTTATTTACTTTCTCCCTATTTTACACCCCAGTTTTTAATCATCAATGTTTGCTGCTGTAACTTGCCGTGACCCCGTGCCCATAGTGGACATCTGTGATAACTTAAAGAGCTTCACAGCTCATCGGATTGCCCCTCCTGCTGTCTAAACCACGACTCTGCCAGTGCGCAGCTGTAGCGGTGTGGGGCAGAGAACTCGTCAGCTCCACCCCGTTGGTGGGCGTGGAACGTGGTGGTGGTGTTAGTGGTGGTGATGGTAGTGGTGGTGATGTTAGTGGTGGTGGTGGTGGTAGTGGTGGTGATGTTAGTGGTGGTGGTGGTGGTAGTGGTGGTGGTAGTAGTGGTGGTGTTAGTGGTGGTGGTGGTTGTGGTGGTAATGGTGGTGGTAGTGGTAATGGTGGTGGTAGTGGTAGTGGTGGTAGTGATGGTGGTAGTAGTAGTGATGGTGGTGAAGGTGGTGTTAGTGTTAGTGGTGGTGGTAGTGGTGTTGTTGGTAGTGGTGGTAGTGGTGGGGGTCTGTGGCCGTGAGTGTCGATGCGGTGTCTCTTGGCCAGCGGTGACGGTGCCAGAAGTTCACTTTAATTGTGGGCCCAGTTTGGGTGGGGAGGGGGGGGAGAACGGGGGGACAACGACCTCCCCCCTAAAACAACTGGACACCTTTATTAATTTATTTTCATGACTTAGAATAATGGAGTCGAGGACTCCATTTTGTTTTATTTTTATTTATTTACTAACAATTAACGAGCGTTGGCAACTTCTTTATGGAAATTCTGAGCTAAATTAATGCGCATTTAGCAATCAGAAGGCGGTTACAACATAATGTATGTGTAGTTTGTTGAATAAAATGTTAATTACGTTTAAAGTGTTAATGGTTTAAATGTACAAAATGGCTGCCTTCAGGTTGGCTCTGAGTCTTGGTCGAGATGACCGCAGTGGCTGATTCAGATTGGAGAGGCGTTTTTGTTTTATTTATTCGTGATTAGTACGGTATGATTTACCTCTGAATATGATGAGATATGAAGATGTATATATTATTACACCTATATATTGTTTCATTTCTGTATAATAGTGGTTTTGAATAGGAAACGTAGGCTAACATATATTTGAGTATTTTGTTAAAGTACGTCTTGTGTTTAGTGCTGGTTCAATAGGCCATGGGGGGGGGGGGGGGGTTGAGTGGTGGATTGTGGCATGTGGGATGATGCGAACTAAAAACTATTTTTTACTTTACTGAGATAAGTCTCTCTTGTTCACGTGTGACCTGGTTATTACAAATTACAGCTCAACGGAGTGGCTCGTCACGTGGATATTTACAGCGGCAGCCAAATCCTCTGAATGCAAATTGATTCTAAATGTGGAGGGAAAAAAACGGAGGACCCGGAGAGAAATCTACGCGACAACGGAGAGAGACGTGATGACTCAAAATATACAGCAGGCGTTAGGGTCGGGATTGAACAAACGACCTCCTGTATACCAGGCGAGGTAGTTAACATCTCGCCACCAATGCAGTGACTCTTGACCACTGTTGCAGAGATACGAGGGTTACCCAGAAGTACTTTGTTTGCTTTTGTTTAGAGTGCACAATTAAATGAAACTCGTGCTTAAACTATTTACATTGTAGATACTCTTTGGTTCTTTAGCTAAAGTCACGTAGGTGAAAATAATAATCAAATAAAAAAGTGAAAACAACTAAATTAAATCACGACGTTTCGGGCGCAACACAAGTGTCCGTCATCAGGCGGGGACAACCACAGCGAAAACAATTGCTGATGTAGGCCAAAGAGATGACTGTGACAAGGTCTTATATAGCTGAGGGGGGGAGGTAGGAGCCAAAGTGAGTGTGGGGGCGGGGCGTGGGCTGGAAGAGAGTGGCAAGCATGCTCCTAATGCTCGACCTAAAGCTTGACCTAAAGCTGTGACACGTTGGGGGGTGGGGGGGGGGGAGAACTCTGCAGGCTCGAAACACTGCACAGCAAATTTCAAAGTGATGGGAGTGAGCAGGGCTGGGAGTAAAAGACTGGAGATGCGGATATGTATATAAACTATAAGGCATATAAGGTTTAACTTGTTTAATAATATCCTTCCAATGATTGCTCAATTTGAATCCATCTTCTAGGTTGAAGTTATGTCTATGTTTGTATATTCGAATGACTTCATGGACAAATCTTTGGTGGTATCCAGACGGCTTGCAGAGCACTTTGGTATCAGAGAAAACAATATCACGAGAGCCCACAGCGTTGTGGCAGTGATCAGCCACGGCAGACAAGTTCGTCCTGCCATGTTTCAAATCTGCCTTGTGCTCGCGAATGCGGTCTGATACATGTCGTTTCGTTTCCCCAATGTAACAATCACCACAAATGCAACTCAGTTTGTCGACTCCAGGGTGCTGCAAATCAGGAATAACATCCTTTACGGATGGGATTAGATCACGGATTTTGTGTACTGTACTAAATCGGACCTGGATCTTGTGTTTGTTTAAGATTTTGGAAATAATTTTGGTAACGCCTGCTATGTATGGTAACGTGATGGTTTTGGTCAGTCTCAGGGGGTTGTTTCTCAATGGTTGGAGACACAGCTTTGCGGATAATGCGGTCTGAGTATCCATTCATCTTAAGGGTCCGGTGTACATGTTCTAATTCACTGGCCAGGTGGTGTTGGTCAGAAATGCAGTGGGCCCTATGGTATAGTGTTTTGATGAGGAAATTCTTCTGTGCCGGATGGTGGTGGGAATCAGGTTTCAGATAGGAATCTGTGTGGGTGGCTTTCCTGTAGACAGACTGTCCCAAAGAGCCATTGGACCTCCTCTCAAACAGAACATCCAGGAATGGCAGCTTGCCATCCTTATCCACGTCCATGGTGAAATTGATGGATGGGTGTATGGAGTTAATGTGTTCGAGAAACTGGTCCAATACTGACAAGCCATGTGGCCAAATAACAAAAGTGTCATCCACAAATCTCTTTCACAGGGAAGGACGTAGGGTGGATGTCTGGATGGCGTCTGTTTCAAATTTCTCCATGAAAACATTGGCTATCACTGGTGACAAGTGGGAACCCATGGGGGTAACCTCATTTTGTTTGTAGAAAGAACCATTCCAGGTGTTGTACATGTTGGCAAGGCAGTGCCTAATCAGCGCAGGGACATCAGGGTTCAGTCCATGTTGGACTGTCTTCAATTATTGCTATGGTGTCAGGCACTGGAACCTTGGTGAATAGAGAAACCACATCAAAGCTGACGAGGACATCATCAGGGGACACTGAAATGTCCTTGATTAGAGACGCAGTAAGTTGAATTAAGTACTGCTGAAGTGGTCTTGCCAGTAAAGGGAAGCAAAGTATCCGACAGAAAATGGGCTAGTTTGTAGGTAGGTGTGTTGATCGTGGACACGATGGGCCGTAGTGGGGTACCTTCTTTATGGATCTTGGGAAGACCATAGAATCTGGGTGGTCTAGCAGCCGAGGGTTTTAGGGAGAGCCGCTTGACTGGTTCGATTAGAGAAGTCGAACTGGCAATGATCTTGTTGGTTTTTGTAGTTCGTAAAGCGCAGCACATCGTCAGTAGAACACGCACACAGACTGAAGAGGCTTCACCACCATCTTGATCAGCATCACTCGGTGGAGCCCACCTGAGTGGAAGCCTTTTGAGGGAGTTGGAGGGGTTTGGTGGATCATGAATATTTGTGAAACCCATAAATAGCTGAGGCTGCAAAGTAGCCAGATGTTGTACATGAAGCGGCTTCGTTACTGACGGAGGCAAGGCACTATAAGTGCCTTGCCTCCATCAGTCAGCTCTTTTCCAGTTGCTAGGCTGGACACTAATGTAGGTAGAACAGAGTAGAGCAGAACAATCCAATGTTGTGCTGCAACATGTATCTCTGTATATAGATGCCACGTCTACCACCAACCCGTACTGGCTGGCGTGGTGAAGTATGGCCAAACAACCCCCACGATCCACATGGCCTGTGGATACTATACATTATTTATTCTGAGTAACTGCGTGCCTTGAAATGGGTGGCTCGTAGATGAAATGCTCCGTCCATAGCAGAAATACCCAACTTTACCGATCTCTCTCGATATCTTTACCCCTTTTTTTACTCCAGCTAAAGCCTTCGGTTTTGTTGTCATTCATAAACTTCTTTACAGATTTTCCAACCACCCTCTTCTTGCCCTCCAACAACCTACTGCACTGTACCTGCATAGCACGAGCTGTGGTGATGCGTGCTTCAG